>NC_062545.1:5756312-6378425 GCF_016906955.1 Phacochoerus africanus | reverse complement strand
TTAGACCCACCCATAGTCATGCAGGTTGGTCATGTCTAACCAAAGGTTTTGGACTTGGGTTGGATTTATTTTCCGAAAGGAATCTTCTCGAAATTTTTTTCCTGGGGGCTCCCACTGTGGCTTAGAGAGTTAAGTGTCCGTGAGGATGGGGGTTTGATCCCTGGCCTTGCTCAATGGGCTAAGGATCTGGTGTGGCCTCAAGCTTGTGGCACAGGTTGCAGATGTGGCTCAGATCCGGTGTTGTCATGGCTGTGGTGTAGGCCAGCGGCGGCAGCTCCAATTCAACCCCTGGCCTGGAAACTTCCATGTGCCGCACATGTGGCCCTAGAAAAAAGAAAAAAAGACAAGTTTCCATTGTAGCTAAGTGGGTTATGAATCTGACTAGTATCCATGTAGTTGCGGGTTCAACCCCTCGTCTTGCCCAGTGGGTTAAGGATCTGGTGTTACTGTGGCTGTGGCATAGGCTGGCAGCTGCAGCTCTGATTTGACCCCTAGCCTGGAAACTTCCATATGCTGCAGGTGCAGCTCTATAAACCAAAAAAAAAAAAAAAATTGTTTCCCAATGGTCAGGAATCACACTTCCATGTATAACATGAAGATGCTGGACAGTGCTTGATCCACAATCAGATCCTTTGGATTTGGCAAAACTTCTCATTTTGAGATGTACAGCTCACCCTAGAACAACTGAGAAGTTAGAGGCACCAACCCCATACAGTTGAAAATCTGTGTATAATTAGGTGGCCCTCAGCTCATGCAGTATTGTAATATTTATTGAAAAAAAAATCATGTAAGGAGACCCACACAGTTCATTCCTGGTTGTTCAAGAATCAATTGTGAATTATTACTATTTTTAATTAAAGAAAATATAAAAGTAAAATGAGATTTTTATCCAACTGTGTCTGTGTTGGATAAAGTTAAGGAAATTAACCGTTAAAGCATAAAATGGAGAGATTCCTTGAAATATGGCTTGTAAATTGTATGACCTATGATTTGTAAAATTCTACTTTAGTAGAATCTAAAGAGTTCATTTAGGTATTTTCCCCTAAAATTTACTTTTATAGTGCATTTAACACATATATTCAGATACGGAGTTTTCTAGAAGGGCAGCATAATGGCGTTGTCAATATCTTTCCTAGTGCCAATATTTGAGCAATTGCCTACTCTCTTAGGTAAAAATGGAGATACAAAGTCTAAGAGAGGGCATGAAAATTCTACGACTAAGCAATGACTATTTACTGGTCAAAAAATAAAAAGGGAAAATACATTTTAAAAGGCTTCTGAGGCCAGGCTTGCCTGCAGTCCCCTAGCACTAGAAAATGCACTTGGATTTTCCTCACATGGGAGTCTGGGGCCCTAAATCATGGGCCTCGGGTCTGCCATGATGCCCAGCCACTGCATTCACTGCAATCTGCTGCCTTCTTAGCACTCATGGCTCCATGGGGTCATTGTGTCACCCCCACACTGTGAACAGGACAAATCCTAAGACCTAAAAATCACTGTCCCCAAATACAGTTCTTCCCTTGGGACAGTGGCAGGTTCCACCTAAATCTCAGCTTTTACATATTAAGTGGAACTGCTTTTGTCTTTCAGCTCTCAGCTAAGGACCGAAGGAGAGTTTTTAGAAAGGGGATTAGAAAAAGACCTTAGAAGCACTTGGTCTGGAAGCTACTTTTTTTCCCACCCAAAATGCTAGAGAAGGAATCTGTTAAAAGCACTGAACCATCACTCCTTCCTGGAGGAAATGCGGGAAGCAGATCTTATAACATCTGTCCTCTTTTCAATGGCACTGGCGGGGGAGCGGCGTTGTCCAACTGTTATCCCAGTGAGGAGGTGAAGTCTAGCTTCGCAGGTGCCCATCTACCATCCAGAAGGATGGGCCCAGGGAGTTTCCGTCGTGGCACAGTGGTTAACGAGTCTGACTAGGAACCATGAGGTTGCAGGTTCGATCCCTGCCCTTGCTCAGTGGGTTAAGGACCTGGCGTTGCTGTGAGCTGTGGTGTAGGTTGCAGACGTGGCTTGGATCCTGCATGGCTGTGGCTCTGGCATAGGCCGGCGGCTACAGCTCCGATTCGACCCCTAGCCTGGGAACCTCCATATGCCGAGGGAGCGGCCCTAGAAAAGGCAAAAAGGCAAAAAGCCAAAAAAAAAAAAAAGAAGAATGGGCCCAGGGGACAGTTGACATCTGCCAGGACCACCAATGTGACCACAGAGGGGAGGGGCTGTGCAGCTAATACCTCCCTTTCATGTGCAATCAAAGGTGTGACTGAATGTGAGGTTGGGATCCAAGCACACAGCCACTCTCTAGGATGACATGTACACACACACACAGGTACACAAAGACTTCTATGTACGGACATACCATGAGCAATAGACATATGTCTACATTTGTCAAAGAGTCTTGAGGATGTTACAAGGATTCAGACTTTGAGGAACTGTTTATGTTCCAGGGGTGGTACTTCTGATGATAGTGAGAGATGGAGGCCTGAAATTATACCTGCATCCTTGGCTACATTTCCAATTTCTATTCATATGTTCACCTGCCCCATGTCTGGTTCCCTTTATCTAGTCACCTAGTATCATTTGGCTTCTGGATGCTAGGCCTATAATAATTTTCATAGTGCCTGAACTAAAAGTCACCCCCCCTTTTATCTGAGTAATAATGTTAATAACTCAAGTTTAATTGTAAATACACGGCCAGAGGATTAACAACTTTCCTGTAGACATTTTATAACAAGTTTATCTATAGCAATCTAAAAATCCATCTCTGAAAATGAAGACAGCGGCTACCGTAACCTCAGACGAGTTCATCAGATCCTAGATTGATTGAAGGAAGCAGGCGTAGGACAAATAAAAGTGAGAATGACATTAGTTGGTGCCTGATGAAGTACAGAATCAATTACCTTCAAAGATAGAATCAGCTAAATATTTAATGGGTTCAGAGATGACAGATGCAAAAACAGTTTGCTAAAGGGCAGTCAGGGCAGAGCCTTACTCTGTCGAGGTACAAATAACAAAGCCACACCGGTGTTCCCAGAATGTCCCTCATAGCCACCATGGTCCTGTGTGGCTCCACGGTCTGTTCATTCTGTGAACAGTGCCATGAACCCCCGGGACCCTGGGGATGAGGCTTGGGGGGCAGGAGCCCAGCCCAGGGTTAGGACTTCTGAGCCCCAGGTCTTATGAAGACCATATACTAACTTACACAGAGCGTATTCTTCCCTCTCAGGGCTGAAGGGAGCACCGAATGAGATAATTTGGATGCCAGCGCCATGCCTGGCGCCTACTGCATCTACAGTGCCAAGTCCCTGCTCTCCAACCCTTGGCTTTTGCGCTTGATTTTCTAATCTACGATATTCTGTTAGCGCAGAAGGTCAGCCACAGCAGCCCTGCATCCTCTCCCTTCAAATGAAATCTGCGCCACGTGTATTTCAGCACGTGCAGTGACTGTCATGCTAGAAGCAGCCAGTGAAGAATGCGGCTGCACCACGAGGGCGCTGACTTCACAAAAGAGAGGGTGTGAAGTCAGGCTGAGGCTTCCGTCCATCTCCACCCCGTAAATCTGGGCCCCTGCTAGGAGATGCTCAGCCCCAAGGAGAGGGATTGAAATGAAATTTAGTTAACTTCACATAATGGAAATGACATTTATTCTGTGTAAAAATAGCACCCAGATAGCTTCAAAGATGTGTCATCTCATTCAGTGCATTTCTGGAAACTGCTGTGAAGAATTCTGAGGACCCAAGGAAGGCAGGGATAAACAGAGAAAACAAATGTGTATAATAATAAAGAGCGTCCATTCACTGCATGGGAAGAAAAACCTGGTGCCAGTCACGGCCGGAAAGCACCTGACATGTTGCCTGGCACACAGCAGGTGTTTAATAAGTGTTTGTCACTTTTTGGTCCTTTTCCTAATTCGGGGCACATGGCCATCTTGACCTCAAATCCAAGGATGTCCCTCTGAGGGCATCATGGGAAGACAGCTTTTAAGGCAGATACTGCAATCACCGTTTGCAAATACTCAGTTTAGCCAAACAACCCTCTATTTAATTGGCTGACATCAGTCTCATTTCATGATAATATTGCATCCAAACTGAAAAATGGTGACACAGATATTTGACTTAAGACTCAAAAACAGAGAGGATGATAATACAATAGAAACAGAGGGAAGAGAGGTACGTAGACGCCCAGCATTTCCGCTGGCTCTCCCAATGGGGAGTCATACCTCACTTTCCTGAAACCATGAAAGCGAAATCCGGGCATATATTCTTTTCAGTTAAGGGAAGCTCTTTCAGTTCTAGATCTTTGTTTGACTCTTTCAAACTGGTGAGCACAGTAGACCATGTCTGAAGAGCTGGCTGCTTTGGTCCTGGGTACCTGTTGCTAAGCAGGAGAGGGATGATGGTTCTGCCTTCTTGATTCCCCTCCTCACCCATCAGCCCCTCAGCTCAGCCTGACTCTGAATGATGCTCGGTGATCTTTCCATGGACCCAAGGAGAGAGGGACAGGGAGACAGAGAGAGGAGAGTGCATGTGGCCACTGGGGCCACCAAGCCATGCAGCTGCCAGCTAGTGGCAATTTCCCCGCAATGGAAACCCTACTTTTTCATCCCGAAGAAAGGTGGGGCCGTGGGACAATCACTGACCTCAGTTCTCCACCCCCTGCCTTGTGGATGCTTTTGTGTCCTGCTGTTACCCTGAGGGCTGTCAGAGGACAGAAAGGGGTGCTAAGCGTACACAGGGGACCTTTCATCCTCTTGAGCAGCCACAAGCCACTGAAAGATCCCCTTCATAAATAACAGGGTCTAAGGTGCCCACAAGAGAGGAGATTGATTTAATTTAATTTAATTTAATTTTATTTATTTTTACTGCCACATCTGTGGCATGTGGAGGTTCTCAGGCTAGGGGTCGAATCTGAGCTGCAGCTGCCGGCCTACGCCACAGCCACAGCCGCACCAGATCTGACCGCATCTGTGACCTACACCAGAGCTTGCAGCAGTGCCGGATCCTTAACCCACCGAGCAAGGCCAGGGATGGAACCCGCCTCTTCTCGGGAGACTATGTTGGGTTCTTAAACCACTGAGATACACTGGAAACTCTGAGGAGAGTTTTAAATAACAAAGACAATCTGGAAGCAGTGAAAAAATATGCAAGCATTTAATTATTGATCAATAAACACAAACCAGTTGATGAGAGAGAAGGTCTTAGCCTTGCTTGCTGGTGTCCCTCATTTTATGGCCTTTTTATGATACAGTGAATTTGCTATGTGGATGGGTCACCATCAAAGGAAAGGAGAGGGCGAAGTCCCTTTGTGACTTTCTCTGTCTTTCACACTTTGACACACAGGCCTCAGAACGCGGGTCGCTGCATTGGTCCTCACTCCTAACAGACTCTGTGACATTGATAAAGGAAGCCAGTGCTTTCCCCTAAGATTGGCTGGCACGCTGTAACTTACAACGACCCAGAATGTCTTGCTTTTGTTTCTGCCAGATTTGATTTATTTATTGTTATGCATTGCGAAATACTCTTCTCTGAATAGCAAGAATTTTTAAGAAGGGGATAAAAGCATTTGTGCACCTGAGAAAATGACCCTAAACACGTCATTTTGTCAAACACAGGTCTTAACTGAGAACTGGGGACTCCGGTTTTCCAGAGGAGCATGCTGTCACCCCCCATTTTTCTTGCACTGATGGGAACTTCGAGATGGAAGGCCTTTGCCTCAGCACTAAAGCTTGAGGCTGCATGTCTGCTCCGTCATTTTGCATATGCTCAAAAAAGATGCTGGGAGATCTTTTGGCAATTTGGAAAACGATCATCTGTTTAAACTTCTCAAAACTTCAAACTTAAAGGTGTCAGCAGGTGGAGCTAAGAGAATGAATTTTTTCATTAAAATGTAAGGTGTGCTATTCTGCAGATACAGAATTTTTTTTTTTTTTTTTTTTTGTCTTTTGTCCTTTTAGGGCCGAACCCAAGGCACATGGAGGTTCCCAGGCTAGGGGTCGAATCGGAGCTGCAGCTGCCACCTACACCAGAGCCACAACAACACCAGATCTGACCACATCTGTGACCTACACCAGAGCTTGCAGCAGTGCCGGATCCTTAACCCACCGAGCAAGGCCAGGGATCAATCCCGAAACCTCATGGTTCCTAGTTGGATTCGTTTCCGCTGCACCATGACAAGAACTCCGCATAGATATAGAAATTTTAATCAGAGAAAATTAGTGATTCCCAACTTGGGATAACAGTGCCATCTTTAGCCGGACCTGCACCTCCATCCACTCCCCCCAACTTTTATCTTCAAGGTGACCCACCCACACTGGCTTGTTGCCCTCTCGAAACCCGGTCTCAGGGGCTCCAGCCAGACCAGTGCTCTACCTGCCGAGGCTGGGGGGGGGGGGGAGGAAAGCTCTCCCCACCTGACGGAACACAGAGCCTATGTGAGTGAGGACAACCAGAACGCACATTTGCTGTGCACACTTCTGAGAAAAGTAGTCTAAATATTGTTTAAACATAAAAGTAATAGATGCTCATGGCCAAAAAGCAATGAAGAAGGGGGGTGGGGGTGGGATGAGACTTTCTTCAAGTGTGCATTTGGTTATCTTCTGGCGGAACATTGCTTTGGGACGAGGCTTCTGAAGCCAGCAAGGCTCGCGTGGGGTGGGGGGAGGGCGACTCTGTCCCACGGGGGGATGACCCACAGCCTGAAGAAGGACGTCAAACAGCCTCCATTCCAGCTACCCTCCCCTTCACAAGATCACAGGCCAGGCCAGGTAGCAGCCTAGCAGCACGAAAGTGTTTTGTACAATAACAGATGTGCACCAATGCCCAAGTTACACACTTCCTCTCACACTGTCCCCTGTCTTGCAAGAAAAACGACCAGGGGAGCTTCCTGGTGGCCTGTCAGTTAAGGACTCAGCATTGTCACTGCTGTGGTGCAGGTTCAATCCCTTGGGCGTGGCCAAAAGCCAAAAGAAAAATGACCATGGGATTCTTGAGTCTGTCTGCATCAAGCCACGAAGAAAAATGCAGACATATAGTTGTTTTCCTAGAAGTACATCGAAAGCCCCCAAATAATTCTAACACTCAAAAATTGTCAAGATGAAAGAGATAAACAGGAGTTAATTAACACAGAACAATTACTCTTCGTTCGTCCAACTCGTCGCATGAAATACAATTTACGTTGCTATTGTAATTCTCGCATTCAACTCAATCAATCAAGCATCAGAGAAATGGTATCACTGATCTTTAATTAAGAAGACTTAATAATTATTCATGGTGACTTTTGTACTTTTCTATATGCTCAGACTCAGCATCTCTGATAGCAGCATAAGACAACACCAAATGGAAACCACAGCTTTACATGAACCTTAAGGATTAAAATAATTAAGGGAAAATGTCTGCTTTTCAAGAAGCTTTATAGACGTAATTCTTCTCTCTTAATAATTAAAAAAGTGACATTTATTTTGTGCTTCTGTGTAAAGTAATAGTTAAACCAATTGTATTTTTAAGCAAAACCATTATTACATTGCGTTATTATAGGCTGGATAAATGTCTTCAGGTAGAAAAATAACCAATTTAAAAACTGTCCAGAAATTTTATGTCTGTAGGCCACTTTACCCTTTGAGACCATTTCTCATTTTTTATTTCATTTAATCCAGTTTAAAAACTCAGTGCAGTGCTTCTTTAACCTGATTCACTGAGATGCCCAACTCAGATGCGATAAATGCCAAAAAGAACTTGTCATTAATAGTAAGGTACTGGGAGTTACCATCGTGGTTCAGCAGGAATGAATCCGACTCGTGTCCATGAGGATGCGGGTTCCATCCCTGGCCTTGCTCAGGGAGTCAGGTGTCGAGCTGCTGTGGCTGTGGTGTAGGCCGGCAGCTGTAGGTCCGATTCGACCCCTTGCCTGGGAACTTCCATATGCCACAGGTGCAGCCCTAAAAAACACGAAAGAAAAAAAAGGAATAAGATACTAAAATGTGCAAATTAAAAGAACACAGCAGAATAGGTTCCAGGTAAAACTCATAGAAACTTCAATCCAAGAGAGTTATATTCTGATATTTTGTTGATGTTGGAGGAGATTAAAAATTGGAGGTGTGCCCAGGGTGACAGGAATAATGCACAGACAGTGGGCACCTCCATGGCTTGGGCTTGGACAAAACCCGCATGGTGGGTCACAGAGGAAAAAAAAGAGTGTGGGCTATTGTCAAGACCCACCACATGGCTGGTATCCTTCCTGCTACTTGGAAACTTCTGTGACTGTTTATGGTAAGTGTAGGCATTTCTAAACATCTAATTCTTTTTCCGAAATTAAGCTAAGAATTTATACATGTAACAGTAAATGAATTCACTTATTTGGACTTGAACAGAAGGCACACATATTTTAAAATCAACGCATTCATTTCGAGCATATATTTCCTCGCATTGTGTGCATTGTATGCATGAAGCTTTTAGGAAACACAGAAGTGGCCGAACTCTGAACTGAAGACATGCAAATGACAAATTATAGAATAAACAAAATGGGCTCTAAATCAGAAATTAAACTCCCCAAAAATAAATGCTGATTGTTGAAGACAGAGAAGTGCGATTGGACTTAAGGGCTGATTAAACAGAAGCACTGAGTGGGGATGAGCGAACAGCTAAAACCAACATGGAGGAGAACTGTGAGAATAAAGTATACTGTGAATACATATGTATGTCTCTACATCAAATCTATATGCTTGTTTTCTGTGAATAACTGATGATCTGGTGGAAAGGCATGCGTATTATCAGGTGCAGCTGTTCTATTTAGAGACGTCTGCATCTCAGTGCTGGGTGGTCTGTACTGTCTGGCCCTCTTCAGGCACGGCTCCCTCGTTCCAGCAGCATCTGCTCCCGCCCTCACCTGCGGGTGGTGTGTAAATTTAATTAGCCTCGTGGATCTTCCGGAGGACAAATGTCAATCTCTGATGTCACCTCGAACGCCCCCTCTGGAGCAACAGGACCACGGTCAGGCCATAGTCATTCTCAGATAATGTGCTCCCATTTGAAAAAATAATGCTTGTGGACCAAACCAATTGATTTTTCTCAATTTGATAATAAAGCAATTAATACAAGTCACCGAATATATGATTCATTCTCACTAGAAAGATTTGAAACAGGTAGTCTTTACCTCTACTAGCTACCTAAGAAAAATAGGTCCAAATTTAATCTAATTGAAGGCAATATCAATTTTTAAGTCTTATAACCAAAGGGAGAGTTTAAGATTCTAAAGAGTCTCCTTATATGAAAATTACAAAAATTCAAGTTAAAAAAAAAAAAGACAGTAAAATGATCACATGAATTCCTTTGTAGGTTTATAATTTTATTTTTTATTGTTAAAATAGCTATGGTTTATGAATTCTAATTTTATGGTCCTGCTGTACCTGTCCTGTTGCACAGGCAACAAGACCCAAGCAGAAGCATTTTCAGACACGAAAGGTGACTGCATTATAATTTTTTGGGGGGATAATAAGCCAGAATATCACAGATAGCAAACTTTGGCAGTAATTACCAGACCTCCCAGAAGTTAAACATTTCCTTAGCTTCCAGCCTGATATTTGTTCATACAACTTGACATGATATAATTGCCCAGAATTTAATAGTAAGGGTAATTCGGTTTGCTTAATTGAAACAAAGCTTCATCCCACTGAGAGAAAATGCTTTGTCCTTGGCAATACTGGTGAGCCAAATTCATTTCTCTTGGGTTACTGCAATAGCCAAGAGGTAGAAAAAAACTAAATTTCCATTGACGGGTGAATGAATACAAAAGTCTTGAACGTACAAGACTACTACTCAGCCATAAAAAAGGAACTCCTGTGACATGGCACACAACACAAATTCACCTTGAGGACCTTATGCTGAGTGAAGAAAGCCAGTCTCAAAAAAGACAAATGCCATATGATTCCATTTATAGGAGATACTTAGGGACGTCAAAGAGACAGAAAGGGGAATGGTCGTTGTGGGGGCTCGGGGAAGGGGAATTCAAGGGGTAGAGAGTTTCAGTCAGGCAGGAAGAAAAAGTTCTAGAGCTCTTACAGTTAACAACACTGTATGGGACAAGAAACTTGTTAGGAGTAGGTGGAGCAGATCGCATGTTTTATGTTATTTATCACAGTAATAAAAGAAAAGCTCATACAACACATGGATAGATTAAATGAAGATCATCGCTAGCTTCTGGGGGAAAAATATTGATTTACGCACTCAGTTTGTGGTAATGTGTTAGGCAGCAAGACTAACAGATGGCTCGTTCCTCTAGGAATTCAGGTAAATTTAGGTAAAAGTTCTTGGCCTAAGTTTTTAATGCCGACCGTTTAAAACAGTTGGTTCTTTGACCTGATATGTCTTAAATCACAGCGAATGGAATACACGTTCCAAGCAAATGATAAAAATGTTGAGAGGGATTCAAATGATGAAAGTCATCACACTACTTAAATTATTCACTGAAATGCACATATTTCATAGTTTTAACCCAACCGTCACAGAGCCTTTCCTATTTGCCTGTGTCACAAATGCACAGAACACGATAATCTGAACACTGATATCATACATATTATTTTCCTTTCAGAGCAGTTCTTTTAATTAAACCCCAGCTTGCAAAAAGACTTTCCTTAGAAAAAAATATTCTTTCTGTACAAAGCAATGCAATTTGGGGAAATAAGATAAGCAAAAAGAAAATGATGCACCGATCACCCACAGACTCACCATCCAATGCCAGCTGCTGCTTTCTTTTTATGGTGTGTTGTCTGGCTCTCTTTCCCCTTATAAATAAGTATTTTGAAAAGTGAGAAAATAAAAATCTATCATGTACCCCTCTTAAAAAAATTTTTCCCTTTACCAAAAAAAAAAAAAAGTTGGCTCAATAAATATTTCTTGACCATCTGCTACATAAATGTAAGATAGCACTTCCTTCCCCGAAGTCACAGGAATAAAACAATGCATCTGTTCACTTATTTTTTTTTTCACTCACTCATTGATTCATTCATTCATGGATTCATTCATTCACTATTTACTGAGGTCTGAGCTGGCACCATGTGTGGGGGACATGCAGAGCAAGACAGAATCTGACCCATCAACGAACGCAGTCTAAAGCCAACACGGATGCTCCTATGAACAAGTAATTACCAAAGGGAAAGGGCTTTTGAATCGCAGACTTCTGCTAAAACCAGGCCTTTCCCGTTTGTAGCAGCATCACTGTGGCAAGCACCTCCTGGGCACCTGCGTTTGCATCTGCTGCATGCAGATCTTGCTATCTGCCCTCCTGGCAGCAGTGAGTTTAGGAGGAGGACACACGCAGAGCGTGGAAGGCGGGGTTTTGGGAGCTGGCCGCTAATCGGTTGTGATGGGATGGGATGAGGCTGTGCTCCTGAGAGGAAGGGGTGAAAGCAGCCTGCTTTCATTCACTCCCTTTACCAAGAGTCACCCCATGGGACTGGCACCTGGGCAACTGGAGTTGCCGGGAGAAAGAGGCCTTGTTTCCGCAATACCCTTAGCAGGCTACCCTGGGGAAGGCTGACCGGTCGACACTAAGAACCCGGGATCTACAAGAACGGTCTTCCTGGAGAATGTCACACAAGTTGTATGAGGTTCTGTGGCTACAAACTAGAGACGTCGCATGTTGCCAATGCTCCCTGCTTTAGATAAAAAAGCTCAGCCGCCTCCTCTATTCTGGGCAGAGGGGCAGGTCTGACGTGGAAGCCAGGACCCGGGGCCCCTGCCCTCGCTGCCCTGAGTCTCCGTCTTTCTCTGTTTGCCTGAGGCTTCCCACTGCCTGCAACCTTAACATCCTTTCGGAAAGCTGGTGTGTGGGTGAGAGCTCAGCGTGCAGGCATCAGAGCTAATAGCCTGCCTGGGCACTGCGTCCTGCGCTGCTGGAGGAGAAAGACGCGGAGGGCACCAGCTGGTGGGAAACAGAGAAGGCAGGTGAGAAGGGCATGGCCTGGAGCAAGGGGCCGAAGCCCAAGCTCCGCGGGAAGGGGAGAGGCTGACTGTGAAGGTCAGGTGCGTCTGCTGAAGAAATACTGACCTTTCCAGGAGGGCCAGGGAAAGCCACGGAATGATTTTAATTAGGGGACTATCTGATCAGAACAATGGACCTTACGAGGGGGTCAGGATGGAGTGACCAGGGCAGGGAGGGCCCTTGGGAAAGCTGAGATCCAGATGGAGGAAAATAAACACATGAAGAGCAGTGGCTGCAGGTGGGAAGGAGAGAAAAGATTTGAAAGTCATTTCGGAAGATAGAAGACTTTCAAGAAGACTTAATTTAATCAAAGAATTAAAATATGGATAGAGATAAGTACAAAAGGAATGATAAGAATATTAGATCATATATTTTTTTTTTTTTGCCACGCGCATGGCATGTGCAAGTTCCTGGGCCAGAGACTGAACTTGCGCCATAACAGTAACCAGAGCAGTGACAATGCTGGATCCTTAACCCCCTGAGCCATAGGGAACTTCAGGATATTAGGTCATATTTTTGAGCTCTTAAATTATACCAGGCAATGGTGGACATGCTTTCAATACACTACCACAGTAAAACCTTATATTGACATTTTGAGGTAAGCTCTGTTAGTCTCCTCGTTTCGAAAATGTGGAAAGTGAGGCCAACGAGATGACACAGCTGGGAAAATGGGCCTTGGACTGTAAACCAAGAGAGAGTCCAGAACCCAAAGTCTTAATGAGTACAATACTAGAGTCTTCCATGAACATGGCAGAAACCACAGGGACATAGGAGAAACGGCACCAAAAGAGAGAACAGTGCCAGGCAGGATGTGATGCCAGTTACGTGAGGTCATGCCAGGTGTGTCAGGATGCTCTATGTTATTACGTCGGACATAAAAGAACACTTCTTATTCCATCTGATGTATCACATATTAAATATAGTCCGTTAAGTGACTTTTATCATTTGGAAAGACCACATTTGCATGCCTCTAAAATAAATGATGTTTTTGAAAAAACACATGTAACCAGTCCTCCTATCTGCATCTGGCCTGCCTTCTTGGCTAAGGCTTCAACATGAAACACAGCAGATGTGAGATCTGACTCCTGTTCAAAAGTGAGTTCAAAAGTGAGATTGGAAAGCAGATTTTTCTTAAAATGCAGCTGATTCCCCTTTGCAGATTTTATTATTTAAAGGATAGAAAAGAAGTCTTTATTTCTTTGAAAAGTAACACCAAAGCTTCACCCATCAAGATGGAATAACTTATTACCCAGTGAGCGTGTCTTTCTCAAAGGAATTTCATTTTGGGGAAAAGAACCTTTATCACTTTGAGGTGTATTCAAGCACATAGATGATTCTAGTATTGGATGCTAGGAAGGCTCAGACATGCTTGCCTCCTCCTTATAATCTGTGTTTCGGCTCTCCATATTCTTAATTTATGGCCTTTATCTTCGTGGGGAGAGATCTGGCTTTTGTAAACCTGAAAATTCCCTGACACAGACCAAACGCTGAAGGACAGAGAAGGACATGGCATTACTGTCTTTAATGGGACATAGCCCCTGAAAAGGAAAAGCATAAGGACCACAGGCGAACGGGGCCACCAGCTGTTCACGCGCATTGAGGTTCTGGGGAAAGGTGGCTTTGGACCCTGCCGAGCAGGATGGATGGGGCACTAGTGCGGGAGGCTGCGCCCTATAAGCCCCTGAGGTGCAGCTTCCGTGAGACGTGTCTTTGCCGATTCTGGAGTTCCGAGGAGTCACCTTAGATGGGCAGATGGGGCTGGCAGTGTCTACAACCACAGGTTGGGGCCAAAGGGAAATCTGGGTGCTAACCCACATGAATATTTCACAGGCTGCAAGTGCCTGAGGCCAGTCTTGCCAAGTATGGAAAGAGACTCTAGTAAGTTGACTAAATATTACAGAAGAGGGAAAAATGAAAGGAAAACCGTAGGAAATAGCTGCCTAATTGTCAGATGAGGGGGTCTGGGTTGAAGTGAGGCGCCCACAGGAAATGTGGAGGACTGGAGGGGCCAAGACCCTCTGTGTGACTTAACCCACTGGGTCCGGATTTCTTCAACTGTAAATAAAACGAGCGCATTATTAAGTTCCCTTCATTTGCAAAATTTACTTTTGCTTTTTAAAATTTTTTATTAAAGCATGGTTGGTTTACAATGTTGTGTCCATTTCTGCTGTACAGCAAAGTGACCCCGTCATGCACACATACCTTCTTTTTCTCATATTATCTTCCATCATGTTCTCTCAAAAGAGATTGGAGGTAGTTCCCTGGGCAATACGGTAAGTACAACTTTTACTTGAATCATAAAAATTAAAGAGAAGTAATAGTTATGCAGTTAATTTGGGAGAAAGTCTACACTTGTTCCTCAAGTCCTTTCACAATGAATATTCCCTTTCAAACCCTTTTCAAACTATTGTGTTTTGAAAGATGTTTGCCAAATAAACAATATTTCAGTAATTTTCTCTAGCTAGCTTTCTCTCTTCTCCTTCCTTCTCTTCTTTCTTTCATTTTCTAACTCAAACACACCTATTACCGTTAATGAGGAGTCAGGTCAGCTTAAGTTAACTGGTATTATCCGATGGAGTTGATATAATTTCTGCCCAAAGCAATTTGACATTTCAGTTAAACTGTGCAGGCTTCTCAAAGGAAAATGTTCACTTCCCTTTAAACCTTTTTGCAGTATTAAAGGTAGCACCTGGCCACCCATCTCGTGGATGCTAGAACTGGCGATATTCCTATGCACCTGCTCCTGAGTTTGAGGGTGCAATGTTGCCGGTGGGTCTGTTCTGTACTGACCAGGTCCAATTGGGTGCAGCCCTTCTACTCCTCCAGCCCTAGGCCCCTGTCTACACAGCTCATCACCACTATCTGCCCTACCTCAGTGTCCCTTGGGCTGCAGGCTTACTTGTGGCTTCTCTGCCTTGGTTTATTCTGGGAAGTCTCTGATCACCTGGTCCAGACAGAGAAGTACCTTGGACAGCAACCGTTCCTGCAGGTGGCCTGTGGCAGTCCCAGGTTCTGAAGTGGCGGCTCTGAATGAGCCATGCATAGCATCGATGAACACACTTGAGAAACTGGCTGTGGCAGTTGAATCAATGTCACGCTTTACAATGATTGATGGTAGGTAGCTTCGGTGTAAGACATGTGGAATAGTCAGAGGGCCCTAGTTTTATAGCCAACTAAATGCAGAGGGTCACCTCAAGACCTTTGGCTTGTTGATCATTAATGAAGAATTTATCCGTCACTGCAATTACCTTCGGAGAAACAGTGACAAGGAAAGCCTATCAAGAAACAGAGGACAGGCTTGTATGATGAAGAATCAGACAAGGTAGATTGCAATCTGATCTCCAGGGGAAAAGTAGAGTTTACACTTGCAAAAAATTGACTCCCTAACTCAACTGAATTGCTAGTTCAAAGGCTCTAAAATACAGATAAGCCTGGTTTAGAAATAATTGGGTAAATGTACAAATAATTGATGACTATCCAATACGGCGGTCTGGAGTTTACCCAAAGACATGTGCTAGTGTGTCTTCAGTCATGTATTTTCATTCTCAGTTTAGCCTCTTCTCCAGGGTGCATGCTTGATCTCAAATGTCTGACATTATCTGTGGGATCATTCAGGA
The DNA here is from genome assembly GCF_016906955.1 of Phacochoerus africanus. Taxonomy (NCBI): domain Eukaryota; kingdom Metazoa; phylum Chordata; class Mammalia; order Artiodactyla; family Suidae; genus Phacochoerus; species Phacochoerus africanus. The sequence continues at coordinate 6,362,835 of NC_062545.1, read as the reverse complement.
GACCCATCTGTCTAATCCAAGAAGCTTCAAAGCATCTGTCAAATCATTAGACAATTTCTTCAACAGCCTGTGTTCATGTAAGGGTAACTCAATGGATTTATTCTGCGGTCATGACATCTGATTGTTTCTCTAAGGATCTGATGAAAAATCCTGAAAAATGAAGTCTGGGAATAGCAACAATCTCCAAAGGCAACGGGACGTTTGAAACGAACAGTCTCAGTGATGGAGTAGGCAAACCCAAAGGACAAAAGACATGACTCCAGGCTGAATGGAAGGTGGTGTCCCAGCTGGGGGAGGCATCAGAAGATGAAAGCATCTCATGGTCAAAATCCACTGGGAGGCCGTGTTCGTGTGCTCAGCAGATCCCCCGAGGGGGCTCCTGTCTCTCTCTCACCTTGGGGGCAGCACTGTCCCCACAAGCCTGGGAGGACAGAGAGATTGCTCTGGCTCAGCGCCGAGCCTGCCCGGGGCCTGAGCAGTGGGACCCACCACAGAGGGGAAAACGCTCTGTGCTGTTGAGTGAGCAGGTGGATTTGTCTAATTCCAACAGGACGTTCACCAAGTAGCAAGAACTATCTCCCAGATAAGTAAGAACTATCTTCCAGATAGTTCCCTTGTCTCACCTTCTCTATATACTGAATTTGGCGTCTTTAAAACAGTAGGTTAGCAATCTCCTTGTGTGCCCTTGAACGACCCCCAAGGCCCTCACAAGCTCAACTTGGAGGCAAGAAGTGAGTACCTGCCTCCAAAAACACTCACAGGTTCAAGGAAATTTCTCCAAGCTCCCAGGGCCCATGTTTATCAATCTGTGCCCCCCACCCTCACCCCTTCAGGAAAGGTGGTCTTAATTCTGTGAGGCACCCTCACAGCTTGGCCCATTTAGTTCTCACACCCGCCCTGAGAGACGAGATGTTGCATCATTGCTGCTTTGTACAGAGGAAGAGGCAGAGGTCACAGCGAAGGGAGGCAGATGGAGGTCTTGCAGCCTTGGACAACGAAGCCCACCTTCCCAAGGTCACACAGCTTGGGAGAGAAGAGTGGGGAGTTGAAATCCGTCCTGATTCTGAGGCTTTCCTGCCTCCTCCTGCAAAGTGTTTAGCTTAAGACTCCAAAATGCATGTAGAACCTGTAATACTTCAATGAGCACTAGCCCCTCACTGCTTTCATCATAAAAACAGTCGTGTTTTTTGTTTGTTTATTTTGTTTTGTTTTTGGTCACACCTGTGGCACGAGGACATTCTCAGGCCGGGGACAGAACCTGAGCCACAGCAGTGACAACACCAGATTCTTAACTTCTAGGTCACCAGGGGACTCCCCTTAAAACAGTTTTTAGGAACTCCACTAGTATCCGTGAGGATGTGGGTTTGATCCCTGGCCTCACTCAGTGGGTTGGGGATCTGGCATTGCCATGAGCTGCGGTGTAGGTTGCAGACGCGGCTCGTATCCCGAGTCACTGTGGCTGTGGTGTATGCTGACTTCTTGAGGCTCTGATTTGAACCCCAGCCTGGTAACCTTCATATGCCAAAAGTGCAGACCTAAAAAGAAAAAACAACAACAGCAACAACAAAACAAAACATGGGTACTTGATTCGCAGATGTGGCGTGGCTGTTGCAGAGACAGGGGCTCTGGCTCTCGGCGCCTCCTTACCCTGCTGCCTTGTTTTCCATCTCATCCCGTAAAAGTGGCTCCCCTCTACTCTGGCACATAAGCCCCAGCAGCACCTGAGCCCCTCGAGGCCAGGCGTTGGGCCTCCCTCAGCCCAAGCCCTGGACGTCACCAGGCGCACAGTCAGCATTTGCTGAGTGAAGCCAGGACTCTGGGCCGGAGCTCGGTGGAGCCGTAGCGCTGCGGGGAAGACGGGTTGACACACGGTGACTATTCTGGCTCTTCGCTGTTTTGTCCTCAAGGTCAATGGTGCTGATGCTCAAGTCGCTGGCGCGCCTGCCTCAGTGAGTGTAACCCACAATGTCATTCGGAACAGTAGACAGTTCTGGCAGCAATTCTAACAAAATGAAGCCTCGAGGAGTCTGGGCCATCCTGCTGCAGAGGTGCCGACAGGAGACGCCTCTCAGGCTTCCAAGCAGGCACGTTCGCATCGCTCTGTCTCTGCTCTCAACAGGCTCTTGCCAAACTGTGTTCTATGGAGCCCTCTGGTTTGCTCCTGACCGTGGAGGCTCTGAGAGGGAACAGGGAGGGGTCCGGGGGGGCCTGCTCTCCCTCCCCCCGCCCTCGACCACTCTGGTTGAGATGGGTTCTCAGGGGTCACAGGAAAGCAGAGTTATATGCTGTTTTTTGTTTGTATGGATGTTGGTGTTTTTTTTGAAAACTACTTTAGCACCACTCAATGACTTGGCTAATTTCATTTTGTTAATTATTGTCTCTGTCTCTCTCTCTCTCTCTTTTTTAAACAAACTGGGTGTAATAAGCCTCAAATTGTGATACCCAGAAAAATTATTTGGTATCTAAAACTTTCAGACCTTCATGCTAAAGTTTCCAAATGACCACACCTGGGACAAGGACATGAACGACAGGTTAAAAACGCTGGATGGACTCACAATGTGAAATATCACAAAAATGGAGGGAAAAAAAAGTGAGAGGCAGTATTAGACACAGGCCAGAGAAGCAGCAGGGCCTGTTTCGATGATAAAAGCCAATTCTTACTAAGTTCCCACTGCCAGCTTTGCACGCCTTTTTCCTAGTTCTCATTATTCACTAGGGAACATGTAAGTGAATCAGGAATCGTATTAAAGCTCCTAGCGTTAGGGATGGTGACCGAGATTCATGTGGCCAAGGCCACAAAGCCCCAGGCTCCCCCGACAGCGTTTAATCCTGGTCTTTCCATCACCACCCTCATGCCACCCAAGCGTTGAGGATGACGTGTGCGCAGGTGTGTTTCATAGGGTTTTGTCAAGGGACTAAACGAAATACGAGTCTACAAAGGTACGCTCCCCGGGAAGCTCACGCTCAGGTTTTAACAAATCCAAGGCAATGGCATTTGAAAGCACTCGGTTAATTGCCATGATAGTGATAACGGCACGAGCAGCCCAGTTTCTGAGAGCTGACCTTACTCCAGACACGGCTGTAAGCACGGGGTTCTGCCTCAGTGACCCCGCGAGTAGACATTAGTTTTGAACCCACTAGAAAGGTGAGGAAAATGAGGCATGTGCCTAATTTCATGCAGCTGTGGAACGGTGGTTGCATGGCATTGGAACATAGGAGGGTTAGGACACAGTCAGAATTCCACGGCTCCGAGTTTGAAGGCAGAGCTCTGATTTAAATGCATATAGAACCAGGAAAAGACATTACACATCCTACAGAGGTTATATGAGCCCTGCTTCTTCCCTGAAAGGAACCAATGATTTGATCAGGGAGACACAAAACAATGAAATGACTGTGGGCAGGGTTGCGGTTGAGAGGTTCGGATTCTCGGGGTGGACAGGCAAAATCAGGGTAGGCTTCATGGAGGAAGCAGACTCCAGGGTCCTGGAAGGATAAACGGTTCCAAGCAAGCCGAAAGCACTTCCTGACAGAGGAACCCAGGAGTGGAGTCATGGAAAGGGAGTGTGTGAGGGGGTGCTCCCAGGAACAGGGTGGGGTACGAGAAGGAAGGATGCCGCACAGAAGAGCCCTCGGCCACCCGTGTGGCGCACAGAGTCAGTTTTGCTTTGGAATGTGCATGTCTTAGGGGCTTCTGACCACAGAGGACACTTGAATTTGCAGACATCCTGCGGCACCTTTTCGAAGCAGCAGGTGAGACAAGACCTGAGGGCTCTGAGGACATAGTGGCAGGTGATCCAGGGGTGAGGGGGCAGCTGTGCACAAGCGTATAAAGTGAGGCAAAAGCCAGGGGCGCAGCCAGCCACTGCCCTGAGAGCTGGCATCCACACGGTGCCGCGCGGCTCGCTTCGTCCCAGGTATCAGAATGATTCAGGATGGATTCAGTGGCTCCTGTTTCCCTACCTAGGTTTGCTGTTATAATTTCAACCTGTATTTGCGGGAGGGGTCCAATTAGAGGTGACAGTGTCTTTAAAAAAGGAGTGTGTGTGTGGAGGGGGTTCCCGTTGTGGCGCCACAGAAACGAACCCAACTAGAAACCATGAAGTTCCGGGTTTGATCCCAGGCCTCGCTCAGTGGGTTAAGGATCCGGCGTTGCTGTGAGCTGTGGTATAGGTCACAGACGTGGCTTGGATCTGGTATTGCTGTGGCTGGTGGTGTAGGCCAGCAGCTGCAGCTCTGATTAGACTCCTAGCCTGGGAACCTCCAAATGCCGTGGGTGCGGCCCTAAAAAGAAAAAAAAAAAAAGTGGGGATGAGCTGTATGTTGCAAGGTAAGTTTGGTAAATAGCTCTGTGGTAAAAATAATCTTGTGATTAAAACAAAAACATTGGTTTTTTGAATAGTAAAGTAAAATGAGGGAAATACCCACTTTTGACTGAAGAAATTGCTGCTCCCCTGTTCCCTCGTCCCCCGCACCTCACAGGTCTGAACACCTGCTTTTGAAAGGAGCACAAAGCTTTCTCAAGTACAAGTTGGAATAAAGCGTTCATTCCCTGGGGTCCAACGTAAATAAGAAAAATCTAAATATCAACTATTATTTATTATCTTATTCAGTTTTTCTGAGTTCATCAGTTACAAAGACAAATTGTGACAATTCTTTTGTAAAAATCTCCATTTACTAGTATTCAAAGATATTTTTAATTGTTGTTTTATATGAATACTATAATGTTCATTTTCAGAAAAACTGATGATAGGGAATACTTTCAGATGATCTGAAATGCTGAGCTTAGAAAAGTAAACCGTAATTTTGGCAAACAGAAATATATGGTGTCAAGTCACTGGTATTAAAAAAAAATGACTCTGCAGTATTTCTGATTTTATAAGATTAACAATATCTAGTCAAATGACTTCTTTTTGCTGCCAGCATTCTCTGGATAAAGAATAACACAAAGAAAAACTTTCCTCTTGGAGATCCTAAAAATTGTTTGTTCAAAGTTTTTTTGTTTTGTTTTTGTCTTTTTTTTTTTTTGTCTTTTCTAGGGCTGCCCCCATGGCATATGGAGATTCCTAGGCTAGGGGTCGAATTGGAGCTGTAGCTGTCAGCCTACGCCAGAGCCACCGCAACGCAGGATCCCAGCCGCGTCTGCGACCTACACCACAGCTCACGGCAACACCGGATCCTTGACCCACTGAGTGAGGTCAGGAATTGAACCTGCAACCTCATGGTTCCTAGTCGGATTCGTTAACCACTGCGCCACGATGGGAACTCCAAAGTTTTCTGTTTTGATAAATTAACCAGATAGTCTCTTCCAGGGCTTTGTTTTTAGGTAGAAAATTCCTCTGTTTCTAGACAGAAAATTTAGAGACTTAATTCCTCAGTATGATAGGAATCTACCTGTCTTTTCCATAGATCGTGCCAATGAAGTCACAGAAAACAAATATACATCCTATACTTACATGGTTATAGAAATGTGGTACAAATAACACGTGTCAGTGTAATTGCCAGTAAAATGAAAATGGAGAGAAAACATGGGGATTCTTGTGAAGAACATGGGTTTAGGCCTTGGCCGGGGCAAATCTTGGCTTCATTATCCCAGGTTGCACCAGAAACAGCACACAGTTAACACCCTACTCAAAGGCTGTGACATGGAAACAGGATCTGAAATATCACGGACGTTCCAGGTAAGAGGGGCAGGGAGTGGGGCGGGCTGGCCCAGAGAGGGTTGCAGGTGGGTTCGGGGTGACCTCATGTCTCCAAGGGATCCTTATTTTCCGGTCAATGAGACATAAAGCAGGACTGCTGCAGCCGGGTGTGCATTCAATTAGGACTATAATGTGAATACTCGGAGGCAGGCATTTGGTAACTTCTGCTGTATCTGTGCCTGACAGCAAAGCTACATCCAAGCCCCTGCTCCGGCCACAAGCTGAGTCTTGGGGTCACCACCTCCTCAGGAAGGCCCCGAGTTGCCAATGAACACGGCACTCTGGGACTGAAATGCACAGAGAAGCTGGCATCCATTAAGAACCTACCAAGATCTGGGCAGGTCTCACTGTGTGTCACAACTCTCTCTGTGAACTTGGCATTACTATCCTCATTTTACTGATGAAGTGATGGGGCTCAGAGGCCCCGTCATTTCCCGAAGTGGTACCCAGACTCAAAAATGAGTCTCTGCCAACAAAATCTGGGATGTTTTCACCGCGTCATCCCATCCTCCATGTGTGCTACGATAGAAAGCCTTGGCAGGGGCTTTCCCAGAGCAGAACTGCTGAATTCACTGACTCTTGTGAAACCTGCTTATGGGCAAAAAGAGACCCTTGGACAAGAAGGCAAGTCCTTACTTTATAATTAGGTGGTACTTGGCTGGGTCTATGTCCAGATTCTCCCCCACAGAAAAGACAAAGAGAAAGGCAAGAAGATGGGATGCAAGGAAATGGACCCAGAGCGTCAATGAGAGGCCACCGTTGAGTACACGGAATTTGTGTGTGTGTGTGTGTGTGTGTGTGTGTGAGTGTACGTGCATAATATTAAAGCTGGTAGAAGTGACTATCTTTTTTTTTTTTTTGTCTTTTTGCCTTTTCTAGGGCTGCTTCCCAGGGCATATGGAGGTTCCCAGGCTAGGGGTCAAATCGGAGCTGTAGCCACCAGCCGACAGCACAGCCACAGCAACGTGGGATCCGAGCCACATCTGCGACCTACACCACAGCTCACGGCAACGCCAGATCCTTAACCCACCGAGCAAGGCCAGGGATCGAACCTGAAACCTCATGGTTCCTAGTCAGATTTGGTAACCACTGTGCCACGACGGGAACTCCAGAAGTGACTATCTTAACAAAGATCGTATCCATAAATATAACCATAACGCCAATGTTCAAATTCTATGTTAATATATCCGTCTGTTGTCATGTTATTACAGAAACATTTTCAGTTGACTTGGAGGTATTCACAAAACTCGGACGGAGGGCTTTCTAGATGAAGCACTGGCAGAATAAAAGCCGATGGAGCCCACAGGCATTTGCTGAGCACACACTGTGTTCTGGATTCTGAAGATTCAGACATAAAACCACAAGGCCCATGTCCTGTAAGTGCACACTGCTTGGAATACTTGAGAAGATCTGGGCCAAGAAGGAACGGGCATCAATCCCCCTTCCTCTCATCTGCGATTTCCATAAGAGATGATGAAAGTTATAATCCCTTTAGATGTCTACCCGCCTGCCTAAAGAGGAACTAAAGAGAAATCACCCTGAATTCACATAAAGAAAATGTCACTGAAGTGAGATGAGGTTCTTTCTTTTTCTCATCAGGATATTGATGGCTGGGGAAAAGAAATTGCTGCGAGAGAGACAGGGATGGAGGTGGAGGGAGTGGGTTTGCTTCAGAGTTGACTCATGAACTGTCACAGTGTCTGAAGCCGCATGATCTTCTGTAGGGCTGCCAAAAATTAATGGAAACAATTAACTGCCAAAAACACGTGGGCACGACGATATTAGCAGCACATAATCCTTTCTAGTTAAGAGGTCCTTCCTGGATTACTGCGGAAAAGCTCTGGAGTTCTAATTACCTGTGGAAGTCCCACAAGGTTAGTGCAAAACACGGTAATTAGACGGTTGTAATAGAGGGTGTTAGCAGGGGATTGAGGATTTGCTCTAAGTACCGTGGTGTTTTCATGGCTATTTACTGAGCAGAGTACCAGAATCTAATGGAATTTGGTGGAATTCTCCAATGGCTCTTGTGAGCATGTAGTTAACAAAAATGCATCTTCATATGAGTTCCCTGGTTTTGGTGGAAAAAAGAGATGAACGCGCTGATCCTTAACCAAATATGGAAAGAAGACAACCTGAATGAGGTGGATACCACGGCTTTATTTGGGGGATTGATCGCTCCCGTCTTCAAGAGGCATTTATTCGGGTGTGTTACACAGCTTGGAGACCACGACCTCGCGCCCTAGAACTGGGCACTTAGGCAGGAAATGGCACAGAGTGTCCCTTAAACCTGGGCTGCCGCATACACAGGTCCATCCTCTCCGAAACAGAACCAGGGCGCTATGGAATTTGATTTTCTAAGTTTTGAGGCGGCATCTCCAACCCAAGGCCGCATGGAGAGAGAAACTGTACGTTTTAGTGATGGGCACGATATATTTATTCAAAAATATTGGAAAATATAAAACGGTATCGGTCTGAGTGAAGGAGATATTTCTTTCTCTGCTTTACGTTTTGCCAACCCCCAATCACCGTATTCTATTTCTTTGTCTATGTGCTTCGTTTGTATAATAAAAATGAAACTCGGACTATAAACTTTCCTGTATGCTCCCAGGGCACAGGCTGTAAAAGTGATCTAAAGAAAATATTGGCAAAGCATTTGTATCTAGGCTTTGACCTGTGCTCGGGGAAATAGCTCATCTTTCCAAAGGGCTCGCTGTGCTGCCCATGCCAGCGGTCGGGAGCTGCTGCTCTGGGCCTCGGAGGGCAGCACGGTCCAGGCTGGGCACTTGTTGGGCCATTCGAAGGCGACATTAATTAAGAGTCTGTTCCTTTCTGCACTTCCTTTAATGAGGCAAAAGCGAAAGGAGGCTGCTGGGAAGGCAACGCAGCCTCGGATGCAGAGAACCAGATGGCACTGCTGCTCCAGAGGCCCTCCCCTCTCCAACCAGCCGCCTCCTGCTTCTGCTGTGAGATCCGAACGTGTGGGCAGAGGATGAGGGGACAGGTGCTCTGCTCAAGTGCCTTTCAGACACAAGCTCTCTGGGGCCTTGCCTGTCCCGTGGAACCGCTAGCTACCACTTGTGACAAGGCGGCCAGAAAGAGGGATGCGAACAAGCAAACTGGCGCGGGCAGCCGGGAAATGCTTTCAGGGGCAGAAAGAGATGAAGGGTATCGCAGGCTAAGGCAAGAGGGTGACTCTTCGCAGCAGGGAGCTGGCCGGACCTGAACCCCGATGACGTCTAGTTAACCTGGGAGGGGTCTACTTACGCCTGGCCAGTCACCTGTCCACCCCCGAGGCGGGGCACAGCTCATGTTTCTGACCCCTGTGAAATCTGAGAGGCCAGGTGCCAAGCCACAGCAGTGTTTGTGTGTGTGTACATGTGTGTGTACAGGTGTGATTCCTGTTTAGATCCACATAGGTAAGCACATCATTTGCGTATGTTAAATATCTCATTTTAGGGCTTTCAAGGAGGAAGGAAAGTACATTTTTGCAGGATGGACTTCCAAGAAGAAGAGGTGATAGCTGGTATATTTTAATGCATTAAAATGTTCACTAAGTCTTCAGCTCGGGCGATTTAAGTTTTATCGAGGGTCCCCGGTTTGCTGCCCTCCTGTATCTGCACCTCGTATCATCTCAAGGGAAAAAGAAAAAAATCCTTTCCATGCGGCTGTCTGGAATAGTCTAGATGCCTTCAGGAGATGCTGCCCTGGATGGGGGACAGGTTGTCTGTAACCCGCTGGCCTCTGGGCTGACCCACCTCTGAGTCCACCTCCCCTGGGGAGCGCTTAGCTTGGCACCGCGGTGGAGTTAGGCCTGTGAGTCCTCTACGCCATCCTTCCCGCGTCGCCAGGCCCCAGCACGCTCCTCTCCCTCCACCTCTCACAACAACTGAAAACTAGAATGCTTCGGAAAACAAAAACAGGGAGACGCTCAACTGATTTTATCTTTTTTCAAAAGCCCACTGTTTCTACATAGGTATATAAAGGCTGAATTTATATTCTTCTGCATTTGCATTTCCTTTGTTATGGTAGCTAATTCCTTCCTATAAATACAAGGAGGGACAGCTTGGTTGAAGCAATATAATTTGACTGGCATGTTTTAAATTAAGAGGACATTAATGAAATAGCACAAGTATATATCATATATCTATATCTATACATATATAGATATATATAAACTTTTAAAAAAAATATAGGATAAACTTGTTTTAAATCCTGGAAGCCACCGCCTCCCTTTTCTTATTACATTGACATGTGCAATGTTTTTATATCTCAGCAAAATATGGGCTGTAATTTAATGGACTTAGCAACACGACCAAGTAACACATTTATTCCCCAGGGAAATTTCTTTTCATGCTTTCTACTGGGACTTCTAATTGACTTCTATTTCTAAGTAATTGTGGAAACTAATACGTTGGAAGGGCTGGTGATTTCACACAGCTATAAATGAGGTATCAAAGCTTTTTTTCCCCCTCCTCTCTGCCAAATCCATAAGTGAGTTCATATTTTAAAAGTCAGCATTGAAAATTCTGTCCTTTGGATGGATTTAATGGCTGGATCAACAAGTCTGCTGTGACCATCATAATGCAAGAACATTAAGATCCAGGTGCACCTTTGGAGCTAGTCATTCAAAAAGGGAGGTGGTTGTGTTTCACTGGTCAGAGAAACAGCAATCGGGAAAGAGTGCCAACCTGTAAGAAATTCAGATGAGCTTTCATGGGAACGGGTCACTCTCTGGTTAGACATATTTGGTTTAAACTTAACCGTGGATCTCCCCAGCATCCTATATGCTGCTTTTCATCTCACTGGGTAATGAGCTCTTCATATGGCAAATACTACACACTGATGAAATGTGTGGAAAAGACTTCAACAGGACCAACTTCCAATGAATAGTACGTAGTTTTAGAACGATGTCATTTACAGAGGTCTATGTTCTTGTTCGACTGGTAAACTTTTCCTAATCTTGGTCAACGCCTACACGGATGAGGAGCCTAAATCTCTCCTTAGGTTAGACCTCTTCTCTGTTTGGTTTCCTCCAAGAAGGAAGACAGAAATGATGCTCTCCTCGCCTTATTCAGATCCATCCTAATTCTATTAGCTGGCTAAATATCCCGGTACCCTCTGTGTCCATCAAATATTAAAGCCTTCCCATTTTTAAAATTCAAATAATAGCTTCATTTGTTATCCAGCCCTAAATCTGCACTGTGCTACAAATTTATGATCACCTGTCAATTTCATGCTGGCATTTAAGTTTTAAAATATGTAGATGCCTTTAAAAGTGTGGGAGTACATGAAGTTATGCAATCATAAAATTAAGAATGGTGGCAGCATAAATGCTGAAGTCTAGATTTTTTTCTGATGTGTATTGGTATTAAATAAGCCAGCTGATATTTATTGTGTTCCTACTATGTGCCTGCAGACAGTGACAAGCACTGAGAATTCAAGTGCGAGCAAGAAGTCATTGTTCCTGCCTCCCAAGAGAGGACATCGAATAAACGATCAAATTATTACAAGGAGTATAAAGAAAGCTAATGGAGAGCTGTGAGCAGGGGCCAGACTTAGGTGATATATGGTTTAAGTGAGACTTTTTTTCTTTCTTTTTATAAATCATCTGATCAGACTTGAAGGATGAGAGGGAGTGATGGGCACAGGAGGGGCCTGGCGGGTTGGTGGATGGCAGGGAGAAGGGCATGTGCACAGGCTCTAACCGGAGACGGCTCAGCTCGCTCAGGGACCAGAAAGGAGACCAGCATGGCTGTAGAAGGGCGGGAGAGAGATGCGGAACTTCCAGCCACTTGTAGAACATTATGAAAAATTTGTATATTTTTCCCAAATGAAACAAGACCCCATTTTGGGACAGGAATATGATCCATTCTGGTGCACGTGTGGCAAATGGACGGGAACACACCCGAGAGAGAGGAGGGATTAGGCAGCAGATTATTATAGCAGTTGATGAAACAGATGGCAAAGGCTTGGTCCAGGGGAGCCCAGAGATGCAGGGAAGTGAAGATGTTTGAGATACGCTGGGAACGGAGATCCGCAGGAAGTGGTGAGAGATTCTCGGGGCATCAGAGAGGGAGGAACCAAGAACGGTGCTGAGCTTCCTGCCGAAGGGGCGATGTCCACCAAAGGTTAGAGGAACGGGTCCGGCTGGTGTGTGTGTTGGGGGGGGGGGGGGTCAGGACACAGACCGATCTTAAGACGCCCTGAGGCTGGGAGGCACTTGATAGCTTGGAGAATCGGTTTGGGGTCTTCATGGAGTCAGCGTCCACTGAAATTCTGAAGGTCTGAGGAGAGCGCAGGATATAAATTTGAACGTGATGCAAATGGGAGTTGGAAGTGAGGGAGAGGAGGAGAAGCCAAGAGAAGGGCCGCCGTCGGGGGAGGGAGGGAGGCAGAGAGGGCGCAGAGGGAAGCTCACAGCAGGTGCTCCCCGAAGGCGCTGTCGTCATTAACTGGCTCATTTCAGTCAGTGAAACATACCGGCGGGATGGAGACCAAAACCGGACTTAAGTTAGAGGAGAAGAAAAGGCAGGTTCACACGCGGAGGCAGCAGGTGCTATGCACACTCAGAACGGGCCGGGCGGATGGACCACTGCCCAGCTCTGCCCAGGGCAGTGCGCACAGGGCTTGGTGTGGGGTCCAGCTGCTCACCAGGACTGAAGGTCGAGTTTGGGGAGGAGATCAAGCCTTGAGATTTAGCAGGAATGACCAGCAGACCCAATGTCACGTGATGGGGAGGAAGAGGAGGTGGTTAAGATGAATGACCTTAACCTTCGAGGCTCTTGGGGCTAAGGAGAGTAACGGTGATCCAGAAGAGAAAACAGCAAGCTGAGTTTGGGGTTGGGAGATGCAAACTATTACAGGTAGAGGGGATAAGCAGCGAGGTCCTGCTGTATGGCACAGGGGCCTATTTCCAATCACTTGTGATAGAACGTGATAGAAGATACTATGAGAAAAGAACGTGTATATAGGTATACATATGTATGAGTGTGGAAATGTATATGAATATATGTCTGGGTCACTTTGCTCTACAGCAGAAACTGACGAAACATCATAAATCAACTCTAAGAAAACTTTTTGGAAAAAACAGAGAAAGCAAAAACCAAAGGGGGTAAAAAGAAAACAGCGAGCTAAAAGGACACTGGCTTTATCTCCAGGCCTGGGGCTGGTCAGGAGAGAAAGAGAAAGAGCTGCCACCTAAGAGGAAGCTGAGGAAGGGGTGTCCTTGGGGGCTGGCCTGGGGCCAGTGGTGTCCAGTGGGGAGAGGCCACAGGCTAAAAGTCAGAGGAGACAGGAAAGCTCACTGGGCAGGGGAGGGGGGCGTCAGAGGGCCCAGGGCATGTTCAGTGGGCATTTGGGGGGACGTTTGGGGGGTGCTGGGGGTGTGGAGGTACAGTGGGTATGGAGTATGGAGGACAGTGGGGCCAGGGTGGAGGAGGCCTGGAGTGAGAGCAGAGGGTTCCTGGGGGCTCTTGGAAGGCTGCGTGCGCTGACCTCCCAACCCCGCGTTAGGCCACGGCTGCTGTGGGTGGTAGTGACCAGCCCAGACTCCTTTTCTTTCTTCGGCGTTTGACTCCCATCATCTTTTGTGCAGAGATGACAAATACTGTGCTAAAGAATCTCACAATATTCCTCCATCTAGTTCAATTGTTTTGAGACTCGAATATTCTAATGTGACATAAGAATACAACTGTCTCAACTGGACATCATGATGGCTACGCTCCCTGGTGTGTCACCGAATCTTTTTCTATGAATCCTCTGAAGGCTCTGGGCCTTCCCCCCACCGCCCCGAAGAGTCGAACCCTGCCCCTTTCTCGGGCTCCCACATCCCGGCTCCGGGGGAGCAGCTGTACCAATGTGCCACTGTCAGTGGAGCTCCCGTAACAGGGAACAGTCTTCTTCTTTTGTTTCCTTTTGGGTGGAGGTACGGCTCACAAGGTCCCAAACACCCAGTGTGTCATGGACCCCTTTCCCTGACTTAAGTGTTCCGTGATAAAGTTGAGCACCCACAGTGGGGCAGGATTTTCTCAAGGGGCTGGGAGGACGGTGGCCACCACAGGGCCCGCCAGGGACTCTATCTTTGTGATGGAGGGAGTTTATATTATTATTTTTTAAATTTTTTATTGTTATTTCCCCAATACAATTTTTTTTCTACTATACCACATGGTGACCCAGTCACACAGACATGTATACCTTCTATTTTCTCCCATTATCCTGCTCCATCCTAAGGGACTAGACATAGTTCCCAGTGCTATACAGCAGGGCCTCATTGCTCATCCATTCCAGAGGCAACAGTCTGCATCTATTAACCCCAAGTTTCCCAATCCACCCCTCTCTCCCTCCCTCTCGGCAACCACAAGTCTATTCTCCAAGTCTGTGATGTCTTTTCTGTGGAAAGGTTCATTTGTGCCTTATATTAGATGCTCTTGGCGACAAGCCTCATGGGTAACGAATTCGTCTCAGAATATTCTGCCTTGTGACATTCACAGGTCCCAGTAAATGAGAAGGGAAGTTCAGCAAAAAATAAGAAATACAAAAATTCCCGCAATATCTCTGTTAGTCTTGGCCACCTCTCATACAACAGTAATTACCATCGCTGTCAAAGAGCTCTAAAATCGTCGTGTTGGGAAGGCCTGATCACCACTACCACCAGGGGGATTTGATAGGAAGAGAGAAGGATTAGCTAAATATATTCCTACCATGTGAAAAAAACTACAGTATATTCCTAACCCATAGTGGGTTATTGGTAGTATTTTCATATGTAGAAGGGAACATGTATTTCAAATAATGCCTTACCTAAGGCAAGGAGTATTTAAGTGACTGCTATCATTACTCTAATGATAAAGTAGCAAATTGCTTTCATTATGAAACACCGCAAAAATGGATACTAGAAAAACAGTATATATAACGTTCAAAATGCAGCCACTGGAAGTTAAAAAAAATTCTGTTGTCCAGAATTGCATCATTGAACATTTCGTGAATCAGGATGGAAGGGTGTTGCTGGCTCGCTTCCTGGCAGCTAGTTCATAGAGAGACCACCCAAAGCAAGTGAATGGCAAGCGACTTTCTCCAGAGGCCTGCAGGACTGGCGAGTGCCCTCTGGTGCCCGTAGATGTTGTCCACACAGTGTTAAACCAGATGTTGAGGACGTGTCCGTGTGAGCCTTGAAAAAGGGCTGGTCAGCAATTGAAAATGAATAATCATCTGGGTTGAAACTGACAAATGAAAGCACCAAAATGATTTAAAAAAAAATGGCGAGACGAATTTGGGTTGTGGTGCAGCGGAAACGAATCCGACTAGGAATCATGAAGTTGCAGGTTCGATCCCTGGCCTCGCTCAGTGGGCTAAGGATCTGGCGTTGCCATGAGCTGCGGTGTAGGTCTTAGACACGCTCGGATCCCTTGTTGCTGTGGCTGTGGTGTAGGCCAGCAGCTGCAGCTCCAATTAGACCCCTCCCAGCCTGGGAACCTCCATGCGCCGTGGTGCAGCCCTAAAAAGACCAAAAAAAAAAAAAAAAAAAAAGGGCAAACTGATTAAATGCACATGCACATTGGCAAAAAAGCTAGTGGCTTTCCCTTAGAAATCATAGTTCTCGTAAATTAGATGAACTAAACATTCTATTAAACAAAACTTTCTATCATCTTTGAATTTTTATTACTTAAGATAAAATAAAAATCTCCTGTTCTTTAAAACTCTTTTTCATATGCAAGACCAAAAGAGCTGCCTTTTTGAAAACTGAGCTCTAATGTCTTAAGTGGTAAAGGGAGGTGAGCCCCGGCTCCAGACCCAAGGATACGGAGACAGCGACAACAACCTCCTCCCCAGACTCCAAGTCCAAAGACAACAGCAGCGGACCCTCGAACCGTCCAGACGACTCTCTGCAAAGGAAGGACAAAGCCGAAGGATAAACACGGCCTCGTTTCCATACTTACTGTAAGTTGAAAAATTACTATAAAGTTAGAAATTATAATCAAAAGAGTGTGCTGCTGGCACATGGATAGAAAAATTGATGGACGGAACGGAAGAGAAGAGAAATAGAGCCTCAGGTTTATGGATGACTGATTTTCGACAAAAGTGCAAAGTTCATTCAGTGAAAAAGAGGTTGGTTTGAAAGATAGGCCGCGACAGTAAGTATAAAGGTGCTTTTCAGAAAGCACTAAAAAGCCATTAAAAACGAGAGGCGAAGGAACAACTGTGTTCCATTTTCACTTCTAAGGACCCTGACTCCTTGTGCCTTCAGAGCGTCTCAAGAAGCTAACCATTCGAAGAAAGCTTAAGGGCAATAAAAATTTTCATCACCTACCCGATGTAGAGAGGATTCTTTTCCTACATCCTTTTATTCTACATATGTTTTATGCCACTACTATATATCATGCGTCATTTATCTTTTTCTAGTCACCGATTCAGATACATTTAACCTAATTGCTCCCAATATACTGCTTTTCCATTGTTCGGCTTAGGTGCCCTTATTTGTATCTTAGGTTACAGGGCCTATGGTCATGACATTTCAGACTATATCTCTTCCCTTTCATGTGTGTTTTGAGGTCTTCTGGATATAGAAACACACACATATTTATATCTGAGCTAAAAACTGGGTTCGGTTTTCTAAGGCGTGACCAATTAGTTGACAGGTGACAGTTCAACTAACACAAAAGAAACTGTGACAAAATTGAAGGATGCTGTGTGCTTTCAATGAACCAGGCCTCACAGCATCAATGTCATGGATTGAACTGCAATCATGTTTGTCCATCAAGTGCCTTTTTGTCTTTCTTGTTTCTAAATATACCCTTTTACCACACAGCTCGTTCTTTAAAAACATCCCGCGGTCAAAATGTCAATTGCTAACTTTATTTTCTCTTTACATCGTCCACGTATGAACACCATTTTCTTCCATTTAATTAGTTAGGGTCACTCACGCTTTAATTGGTAACAGTGTAAGACGGAGCTGAATCTGAAAATGATGCCACCATGTCAGACCAAGTCACATCAGTCTTATGATGACACCCCGCAGCCATAGCACCAGACAACACTCCTGCATGTAGCTGTGTTCTGGAATTGGTTTTAGTTTAATAAAAGTGATAGGTTAAACAGAGTAAATCAACATCTTTAAAGAGGGGAAATACCCACTTTTTTCCTCCTCAATCGCAGTCCTGATACTTTCAGTTCAGCAAAATAAAAACTCAATGCCACAAAATCTGAGTTGGAGCATAAATCTTCTAAGAGTATAAATCACTGAATATTGCTGGTGTTTCCTAATATTTTGTGTTCTTTTAAAGTTTTTTAATTGTTATTTCCCCCAAATGATGTTTCCTAATATCTGTGTGTTTCTAGCCTATATTTGCACACACCCACACACTTTCTGATGATGTGAATAGCCAAGCATTCATAGATGCAGCAATTTTCACTTCAAAACACATATTTTGGCCACAAACAACAAAGCGCTTTTCCCTCTGCCACACTTTTAGCATATTCAGCAATAATTTCAGGAGGCCAAACTCCCTCAAAATTGAGGCCGAATCCTACCAAAAGCACTTCTGTGGCTTAAACAGATGTTCTAGGGAATTACTCTAATTTAACGTCCTAGTGACAAGGTAGTATGGCTACTTTTAAGTATAAATAAACAAAGGAAACCTTACGCTGCAACAAAGTACAGTAGGTATTTACCTAAAATAAACCAGTGATTCACTGTCCTATTTCTGAATGTGTCTATTTCCCTACAAGACTGGAAGCTCCCTGAAAGGAGAAACCATGTCTTTTTCACTTTTAGTTTCTATTACCAGCATGGTACACTGAGCTCAGGAATAAACTCTTGGATGGATGGATGGATGGATAGATAGGCTTGTATCACCTAGCACAAAATAACAGGAGGCCTTGGTAGAGACTGCAGAATGTTCACAAGTCAAATGGCAATCATCAGATTTACCAAATGTATAAGTCAAAATTAGCAATTTCTAACAGCTGATACTATCAAGCTATATGCATAAGAGGACCTCAGCGTAAAACAGATTAGAAGAGTGACGTTATAAAGCTACAGAATTTTAAGCTGATAGAACCATCAGCAGCTCACTAGACCAATCTCTTGACTTTATGAGTAAGAGAACCGTGCTGGTGCAGGCAGTGGCCCAAGCTCACACAGAGAGCCGCAGCAGAGCCATGATTGGAAACTGAAGGCTCCAAGCTCCATCCATGGCTTCTGTCACCTCAGCAGTTCAGCTGATGCCTCCTTAAGATGGGGCTTTTCCTGAGGTGGTTGGCACTGGGCAAAATAGGGGGTCTAAGGCAAGAGCAAGATTTGCAGGTTGTATTCGAAGCGCTTACAATTGTTTTTTATATATGTAATGATTTTTATTTTTGTCTATTATCGCTGGTTTACAGTGTTCTGTCAGTTTTCTACGGTCAGCATGGTGACCCAGTTACACATACATGCATACATTCTTTTTTCTCCCATTATCCTGCTCCATCCTAAGTGACGAGATAGAGCTTCCAGTGCTACACATAAGGATCTCATTGCTTATCCATTCCAAAGGCAATAGTCTGCATCTGCTAACCCCAAGCTCCCCATCCATCCCACAGCCTCCCCGTTACAATTTAATTGGAGTTCTCAAGAATGATTTATATCAGGCAATTAGGGAGCTTCTAAAGTGGGACAGGAGATGCACATCGTGAGGACTTGGCACAGGACCCAGGGCAGCCTGGGCAGGCTGAGGGCACACTGAAGTCTCTGGAGTCATGGGGAGGCGATGGGCTGGCGCTCCAGGTGCAGGGACAGAAACAGGAACAGAACTTCTACAGACGAAGATTCAAAAGCAAAACAACACTCAGAAAGCAGGAGGCTGAGAGCTAATGAGACAGGAATTCAGTTTAGGAAGGAATCTAGGTGGCTGTGATACTAGATTGCAGACCCGCTATGAAGTCATAGTGGGCCTGGCCAGAACTTGGACGTGGTGAAAATGGGATTCTGACTAATGCAAAGACAGTGAGTGGATGAACAGTAGTGGCAGGCCCTGGAAACAAGGAAAGTGACTTGGAGGTTCCCATAGAATTCAGGACTCCAGGAAGGCAGGTATGTTGAGAGCCACAAAGCTAGAACCAAAGCAAACAAAAAAGACAAAAGAACCAAATATGATTAAGAAAGAATCTGGAGTTCCCGTCATGGTTTAGTGGTTAACGAACTAGTATCCATGAGGACGTGGGTTCGATCCCTGGCCTTGCTCAGTGGGTTAAGGATCTAGCATTGCCATGAGCTGTGGTGTGGGCCGGAAGCTACAGCTCCGATTAGACCCCCCTAGCCTGGGAACCTCCATATGCCTTGGGTGTGGCCCTAAATAGACAAAAAAAAAAAAAAAAGGTGTAAATTTGGTTTTTTTAATTCACAAGTTATTTTCAAGCTATTAATGAGGCAGTTTCAGACTGTCTAATGCCATGCTGTGCCATGGAACTTTCTGTGATGGTGAAAATGTTCCGTATATGCTGTAATATAGTAGCTTTAGAAATATTTAAATTGTTTGATGATCAGAAGAAACTGAATTTTAATTTCACATAATTTAATTGATATAAATTTAGATTTAAAGAAGCTCATATGATCAGTGGCTCTTTATTAGACCACGCAGACAGCGAATTCAGTTTCCTACAGAGCCAGGAAATAGACGCCTAAAGCAACGGAATCAAATTCTACAAGTAGCACGTCTGATACTGTTATACTCTTGTTGCATATCTGCTATATTCTGGACCAAAATCATTCTCAATCATTTTAGCACCAAGAAATTCCATTACTCTTTTCAAAGGGAATCTATTTACTTATCCATCTATTCATGCAACTTCCTGGGAAGGATTTGAGCTGGTTGTACAAATAGACACAAACACAGTGAGATTAAGGTAGGTAAACAAACAATTGGAGAGAATATAAAACACTTAAGAGACTACTCAGGACCAAGATTTGGGACAGCAGAGAAAAATCTGGGCCATAAAATATTACACTTGCTGAAACTATGCTTTGTAAACTCTGCTCTTTCTAGTGGCCAGACGTGATCTCTAGCAGTTATATCACAGACATCACAGAAAACGTTCACATCGTGCATCTGGAGAATCAATGTTTTCCCTGGACTAAAGTCTGAATATCTTTGAATCAAATGAGTCAACGGACCGAGGCACGTGACTCTAAGTTTGTGAGCTAAGTCCGGATGCGTGTTGCTGCTCGGGAGGTGAAGAAACAGAGAAACCTGGTTTATAGGGAGGGAGGGAGGCGGCAGACAGGCACACGGGGATGAGACAAAGGGGTCTTTCCACTTCCGTCCCTGGGCAACAGAAGACACCCCATCCTGTCCTTAATAATTAACTCCCCTCTGCTTATGCCAGCTTAAACCAGGGGCTTCCGTTCCTGCAACCACGAAAGGGTTGGTTGGTGCAGGAAAAATCTCTTCTGCGAGTGGAAACAGTGTAGAGGGCACAGCCCTCCACGGTGGACGTGCAAGAAGGAATTCTGCTGCTGTTTCCTGCGCCGCTTTCACAGGGGTCTGAGCGGCATAATGACAGCAAGTTCAGCCAGAACGATTCGCAGAAATCCACGTCATGAGCACTCGCGCTGCCTTGCTTTTCTCCTTTGCAAAGTGAAAAGTCCAATAGGACCCACACTGCATTGACTAAAAATTAATTTCCTGTTTGTTTTTAGGATCTTGTGATGCTACTCGTGAGCCCTTGCAAGTTACAAATGAAGATCCCTCTGCCACCAGGAGATGTGGTGGCATCTGGTCCAGACTGCAATGCCCTACCCGCTCCTTCCTGCCTTTCCCTCCATTCTAGCTCCTCTGAAATAGTCTTCCGTCCTCTCGCTGGCTCCATCCTTTAAAAATACAGATCTGCTCATGC
Source organism: Phacochoerus africanus (assembly GCF_016906955.1). NCBI lineage: Eukaryota > Metazoa > Chordata > Mammalia > Artiodactyla > Suidae > Phacochoerus > Phacochoerus africanus. Next base: position 6,342,271 of record NC_062545.1, on the reverse strand, counting down.
CATTTCTCCTGTTTTAAGCCTCAAGGATTTCGATTTTTCCTAAGGTATTTAAAGAAATAGCAAAGTCTTTACATCAACCTCAGGTGCAGCAGACCTGACCTTGCTCATCCTCTGGTCTCTTCACACCTGATCCAGCCACTCAGGTCTGAGTCCCGTTCCTGAGACCAGCCTCGTCCCCTCCTGTCTCGAGGTTTCATCTAAGGGTGTTCCTTTTGTTAGGGCTTTCCCCCCCTTCCCTGCCCCACTTCCTCCATTTCTTCTCTCTCTTGCCTGAGCCACTAATGATCCAATTCATGGTTTTTGATGAATGTCTAGAATCCTGCTGGTTGAAAAAAAAAAAAAAACAAGCTCAACCTAAAAGTTGAGAGTTATGTTTTATTTGGTGGACATTCAAGCCCAGGCCACAGCCTCGCAGAAACTGTTCCAAAGAGGTGGGACAGGGAGCCAGGAGACATAGGAGTTTTTGCAACAAAAGACCAGGAAGTTGGAACATCAAAGAATTACTATTACTAAAAGAAAACCAGATATCTCAAGTTTAGGAATTTACTGTTTTTCTCTATATGGGAAGATGCAAGAGTCTGGACTCCCTGAAATCCTTCCTTTGACAGGCACCTCAGCTCTCTGGGGCCAGTATCTGGGCTTTTTCTCATCCTGAGTCTCCTAGGTGGGCACAGTTTGGGGTGATTGCAGCAGTTGACTGCTAGATGGCGGGCATCCTACTTCCATCCTGAGTTCCCTCAGGGCTCACCATCTGGGCTGTGTGATGCCATGGCTTGAAAGCTGCAACATCCTTTGTTTACTGATACAGGCAGGTAACATTTTAGTTCTCATCCCCTTGAGCTGTAAGCTCTGGGATTGGAACAAACCTACCTGTTGTTCAAACTGTTTGTTTTGTTTTGTTTTGTTTTCTGTTTGACTCAAACAGAGCCTGGGATGTAGGAAATGGCTCCTTCCTATGAAATGGCCATGATGATACGAGCTGCTTTATCTAGGATTCCAAGGGCACACTTTATATAATATAGAGACCTACGCAAATGCTTTTTTTAAAAAAATCAGATGATATAAAAAACACCGTATTATTCAATAAATGCCTGGTTCAACATAGTTCTTAAAAACGTGATCATGAATATTTCTTTAATGAAAATTAAGGTCCATTTCTAAGAGAAAAATTACTTTAAACCATTTGTATCATTTTTTAAGAACTCAATGATTAAATTAAGCATTTCTACATGAAATAAAAAGAACAGTTACTAGGGTGCTTTCTCGAATATGAATAATTAATAGCTGCAACTTAGAAATCTATCTCCTTATAACGAACAGTCTCATCAGAAAAACGCATTCTTAAAACAATAGCTAAATGCCTTCCAATGTGCTCTGAATTAAATCCCTCAGGCATCAAACTAGCTCTGTCGTCTTTTTCTAGAATAGTATGTCAAACATGCTGAAGCATATTTCATAGGCACCTGGAAAGCAACTGCAAATGTTTCTCTTATATTTAAAGTCCTTAAGAAAAGAAAGGCTTCATTGCTAAGCTCTGACAAACATGCTGCCTACCAGCACGCTGGATTCCTTCGCAAATACACAATTCACAATTAAAAGCAATTTTGTAAAATGCACACTATTTCCCCAAGAGACCAGAATGCCTTGGAGTAGTTAAATATGTAATTGGGTAATTTTCTGAAATGCTTATTATTTACTCGAGTCTCATTTCGGTCTCTCTGGTAAACAGAATATTCTCATTAATGGTTATTATTCTTCCCCCCCCCAACCAAGAGCTTCTGCAATTGTCAGTGTTCCTCTCACTTTCCCATAAACCCATCATATGACTCGGCGTGTGCATCCCTGAGCTCCCCGTGCAAGGCTCCTTAGACAGCAAGGGGGGGCCTCCTTTTCCCTGAACTGGGGTTTTCTGGACTTTAGGCGCAGTGGAAAATGATTAACAGGACTTTGACGCTGCCTCTCGACTTAGGCTGTGTCTTAGCTGGTTGAAAATCTTATTATCAGCTTTACAGCTGCTTTTCTACCTTGATTTATTCTTCTTTGTTGGATCAGAAGGAAGAATGGCAAAATTGCAACCTAGAGGTTTGCTTTGCAGAACAAAGTTTGAATTTAGCTGTTGTTGATTTACATCCGGGGTACTCTACTTAGCATGTAAGTACAGTTAAGCACACTTTATAGGTAATCACTCCTTCTGCGGATCTGAAGGTAGTGACAGAAGCTATGCATAGCCTAGAATAATACCCAGTTCCTGAAACAGTACCTTCTAAAGAGGTATATCAGGTAAATAAACACTGATGGTGGTGGTGCTATTTCATCCACAAGAAACCTTTCTCCTTCTGAACCAGCATCTCTTGCTACGTGCTTAGGTATATCCGAATGATAAAAACTCACCAAGACCACAAGTGAATACTGGAAAGTCAACAGTCTCTAACTGAAATGAGCACGTTCAAATTAAAATGAGGAAGAAATCCAAAGGAAAAATTGCTCTGAGTTCTTTCAGAGGGTAAAGTGCCCCCAAATTCTTTTACTTTAGGTCCTACTAAAATTATTCCATAGCACAGTGTCTTAGTAGCAACAAACTCAAGTTTCCCCTCTATGTCAATTCTGCAGGGCAATTAAAATTTAGTCTTTTCCATTTTTAAATTATGCTATTCTCACTGACAATTTAAAGTGTAGAGTTATTTTACTCTTCAAAAAATGTAATATAAAGAAAACTAAACCATTTCAAACAAAATCTCTGCCATGACTTTAAAGACTGCAGACTTTGGAGTTCCCCATTGTGGCTCAATGGTTACCGAATCCAACGAGGAACCATGAGGTTTCAGGTTTGACCTCTGGGCTTGCTCAGTGGGTTAAGGATCCGGCGTTGCCGTGGGCTGTGGTGTAGATTGCAGATGAGGCTCGGATCCCACGTTGCTGTGGCTCTGGCGTAGGCTGGCAGCTACAGCTCAGGTTAGACCCCTAGCCTGGGAATCTCCATATGCCATGGGAGCGGCCCTAGAAAAGGCAAAAAGACAATAATAATAATAATAATAAAGATTGCAGGCTTTCTATTTTGCCTGATGTGATCTTGGTAAATATTGACCCAGGACCCCCAGTTAATATAACAAGAACAACTTACACACTGTTTCTGTCTGCACCTTTCTTTCTGTACAAGAGCACTCTGGTAAGCCATACGGACAACCCACCCCCATGGTTCCATGGGACACAGTTTGAGAACCACTGATCTAAAGACACTACACAGAGGGTGAGATGTTATATCTTGCATAATATTGGAAGATTGCTTTCTTCATCGATTTGTGTTTTTTTTTACTCTAATACATTTCATAGAATTAAAAGGAACTCTTGGTTTAGGGGCCAACAGTCAAGGATTTAGCATTTTTGAGGTTGGAAGGGAGCCTGGAAATGAAATAAATACCATGAATAAAAGAGTGGAGAAGAAAAATAAGCTTTGGAGATAGGCAGGCTTGTGTTTGAATTCAGCTTTTGAGAGCCTTGGTTTCTCACTTGCTGAATAGGATTATTAATAAAGACCACACAGAATCATCATGAGCCTGAAATACGGTTACATCTACACAAGGCTTACAAGTAAGTGATTCAACCATAAATTAACAAGGTGTTGATTTAATGGTAGAGTTAGGACTAGGTCTCAGGGATTCTAGTTCAGCACTATTTCCACAACGGTGGTCTAATTTGGAAAACAGATTCTAGTTAACGAATTACAACGTCTTACTGGAGGACCCAAAGAACACATTTGAAGCCAACTGTTGCCATTTCCCTTAGAAGAATTAGCACGGTGGGAAAAAAAAAAAAAAAAAACTCTTGGAGACAAAGCTGTGTACGTTAACCACTGTATTTCTGATGAACCTCTAAGGACAAAACAGAGAATCTACTTATAAATTCTAACATGATAGAAGAGTGAACACTGCTAGGAGTCATTCGCTTTTAGGCTATTAGAATATTTAATTATTTAAATTATGACAGTCATAAAGTTGTCTGTTTGGGGGGCTTGGGAGTGAAGAAAGGTGGGGTGCTCTGACCTTTGTGTCCCTGTAGGTGACACCCCCACTCCCCCCACCACGAATATAGCAGTAGAGCGACTGCGTTGTCTCTGTCTTTGGTGGTGGCATTCCTGAAAGTTACATGTACATCTAAAATGTGTTTTTTAATTGTGTCAAAATGTTATAGGTTTTATCACATACTTTTTAAGTGACTAGAAGAATGGATAGAGGGATGGTGAGGTTTTTCAAACCAAGTCTGTCTATTTAATTTATAATTGTGGTGGCAGGCATGGCTTATGTTTAAAAATACACATAAAGTATTTATATGGTACTTGAGTATGGCTGGTACTTGAAATACCTGAACACTAAAATGGGCTCCTAAGGGAAGCTGGGGTATTTCTGCAGAGGTAGAGGGCTTAAAACAAGCTGATTTAAAACAGCAAATTTTTTTCCCTGTTTTGGATGCATCTGAAATATACCCGAAATAGGTTAAAACTGAAAATATCAGAGTATGTCTCAAATAGTAGGAAAGTATTGTTTTCTGAATTTTTTTTCAGTTACATAAGTGTGCATAATTTATATATGTAAGTACTATAATGTAAAATGTATTTTTTTTTCTGTGGGTAGTGGTCAAACTCTCTGAAATCCACTGTATAAATCAGTGCTCCACAAAATTTTGGTTGGGAACCTCTATCACTAAGAAAACAAAACCTGAATATGAATCCCAATATTAATTTACAACTACTGCTACCATTTTACATACTTTTAAACAAACACACAAAGTAAAGGGTGATATAAAAAGTACACAGGGGCTGTAAAATTTTTTGTCCTGCATCACAAAGTAGGTTATTTCTTTTAGCGTACCGCTCGATTTCTTTGGAATAATGGGATTTAAACATCAGACCACTATTGGCTCAATATTCGTCTTGATTATAATCCAAAAGCACTTAGGGGAAATTACTCATCACTCACTGGTCTATGCCGAATACAAACTTTTTGATGGAAGTCTTAAAAGTTACACTAATAACTAGTAGAAGAGCACCCTGATGCTCTGAGAAACAGAAGAGAAATAATAAATGGTGGTGGCCTTGGTAATATAACTTTTATATTCCTTCATGTGTCTGCTTTACAAAAGAGTACTTTGGAGATTCTGGTTATATAGAGTGAATCCATTTTAATAATTTTAAAAAGAACATTCAGGTGTAAATTTTCCAGAATTTTTTTACGGGATTATATTTATGTAATGTCATTTATATATCATTTATACATGTTAATTCCTGATTTGTAGGAATTATTTCCATTAATTGTTAATAGGTAAAATTACATTTTTACCGTTTAGCCATGAAATTTTTTCTTTTTTTTTTTTTTTTGCTTCTTAGGGCTGCACTTGTAGCATATAGAAATTCCCATGCTAGGGGTAGAACTGGAGCACCAACTGCTAGCCACGGCCGCAGCAATGCTGGATCTGAGCTGCATTTGCAAACTACACCACAGTTCACAGCAACGCCAGATCCTTAACCCACTGAGGGAGGCCAGGGATTGAACCGCATCCTCATGGATACTAGTTGGATTCATTTCCAATGTGCCACAACAGGAACTCCTTGCCATGAAATCTTTTTTTTTGTGTGTCTTTGTAAGGGCTGTACCTGTGGCATGTGGGGGTTCCCATGCTGGGGGCTGAATCGGAGCTGTGGCCACAGCAACACCAGATCCAAGCCGTGTCTGTGGCCTATACCACAGCTCATGGCAATGTCGGATCCTCAACCCAGTGAGCGAGGCCAGAGATGGAACCTTCGTCCTGACAGATAAACTAGTCAGATTCATTTCCACTGAGCCACGAAGGGAACTCCCATGAAATCTTAATTAAATCCAAGTTGCACCTTCAAGTTTCCTGCTAGACAAACGTGTCTAGAAAATCTGAAATCAGGGCCTACAATTAGTGGAGACAGGGAAGCTGTCACTATGGAACACCGATTGTGTATCAGGGAGTGTTTCAGTCAGTTTTGCATACAATCTGATGTAATTCTGCGTTAAAACTTATGTTCATTTTAAATGAGAAAATCAGCTCAGCATCCGGCAGTGCAGGTCTGAAACTGGATCAGCGCCATCTGACTGCAGAGTCAGCACTTGGCCCAGGACCCCCGAGTCATGGATAGGCAACCCGTCTACCGACCTGGAAGCTGAGCTCCCCCGCATTCCAAGGAAAACCTTTTGACACAGACTGCCAGCTGTCTATCTAAACTCTGCTCTGTACCTTGATATTTCTCCAGACTTCTTTTTCCAGGCTCCCCGGCCACGTACAAGGCCGAAGGGCCCTGTGTTGGCCAACGAAGGGAGAGGTAGGCACCGTTGCCAGGGTGGGGCTGCTCAGAAAGGGGCATGCCTCTATCACCTTTTCCCCTCCATCAGCTAGACCCTGGCCGTGGAGGTCAGTCTGACCGTGAACGGAGCCATGCGTCCTAGCGGGAGGGCAGAACCGGGAGACAGAAGCAGGGCTTTGAAGAAAAGCACCCCCCTGACACACTGCCCACCTACCCACCCCCTGACTCCACCCCTGCCCTGGGCAGGAACTGAAGTGCTTTTGTGTGTCTGCTCTAACCTTTGGACCACAATATGCGGGAGAGTTTCCTTTAGGGGCCTGGGTTGCTGACAATCCCTGTGGAGGCACAAGGATGAGGACAGGCCGGCAAGTGCCATCCTAACCAGCTCCACCTCCGAGGTGCTTATTGGGTTTTTACTGTTACAGAGGATGGAGGAGTTGGTTCAGAGGATCCTCCCTGACACGTTCCCTAGTGAGCCCAGATTTTAACAGGCAGGTAATTGGCCCAGTTTTCTGCATTCCTTAGGCTACCTGGTGCTGCTACCTGGGAAACCAGCTGACACTGAGTAGGGGTGGGGGTGGGGGTGGGGGTGGGGGTGGGAGAAGGATGAAGAACAAGTCGTATCCTAGGACCGGGATACGGGGTTCATGTTCAGCGGCCCTTCTCTGGTTTTGGGGGTGCCAAATATTAGAAAACCATTTCAGAACCTAGGAGGTGGCTATTACGGATGGAATTTTGTCCCTCAAAAATTCATATATTGAAGGCTCAGCCCACACACAGTACCGATGTATATTCAAAGATGGGACCCTGAAGAAGCAACTACGTTCAAATGAGACTGTCAGGGTGGGCTCTAGTCTCATGTGACAAGTGTCCTCATAGGCAGAGGAGAGGAGCAGACACAGAGAGACCCCAGGGCTGCACACACAGTGAGTCAACCAGGCGAAGGGGCAGCATGAGCACAGCCAGCCCCGAGCCAAGGGGAACTTTCTCCAAGGAAACCAAGCCTGCCAGCACTTGACCTTGAGGGCCAGCCTCTTCTTATGCATGAGACAGTAAGGTTCTGTTGCATAAGCCACCCGGTCTGTTGTATTGTGTTATGGCAGCCCTGGCCAACCAGTACAGGGGCCAAGGACAAAAGCATTCTTCCACGTGAGCCACAGGAAAGGGCTCTGACGGGCAGCAGGAGGGGGAGAGAACAGAGTTTTGAACCAAGTCAGACAGAATGATTCCACTTCTTTGAACACTATTTCCACCCCCCCACCCCCACCCCACGCTCTTTCAGTGGTTCCAGGGTTTTTCATACACTGTTTCCCTTTATAGAAACATAATTCCAAGACAGATGATTTCTTGCAAAGCCTTGAAAAGCAGAAAACCTAAGCGATATTAATTTCCCCAACTCCTAAGGGGACTCAGTAATAGAGCATGTAAGATGACTAAACGATGGTCAGGTTTTACTCGATTCAGATACTTCATCGTTCTTTCCATCTTGACATTAAAATATGAAACCACTCCTCCTCCTGCTAAATCGGTCTGCATTTAAAACATTAAATTGGTTCACTGTCCTCCTTCGGAACCAAGTGATATAAACGCTCATGAATATGTAAATCAACCCCTCTAAGCACATTATTAATTATTTCAAAGAGAGTTGGAGGTCACCAGCTCACGGCAATTTCTATGCAGGAAGTCTCATTAATACAAGACATCGTACAGGAAGGGAGAAAAAAGTTTTCTCACTCTGTGTGTGTGTGTGTGTTCAGTGGCCAAGGGAACACAGAACGAAACACAGCCTCGGCAGGCACTGAATACAGCCTGTGGATGAGGATGGGGACGGAGAAGTAATGAAGGGAAAAAGTAGGACAATTTTTTTAAAAAGCAGCATCTGGGAGTTTCCCTCGTGGCCGAGCGGTGAAGGCCTTGGCATTGCCACTGCTGAGCCTCGGGTTACTGCGATGGCTCAGGTTTGATGCCTGCCCCAGAGACTTCCACGTGCCCGCTGGTGTGGCCAAAAGCAAATGAATACAAAAGTCAAAACCAAATGAGTACAAAAGCCAAAACCAAATGAATACAAAAGCAACAACAGTCCAAGTCAGGAAATGCAGAGCTAAAATCTAAAGCGCAAATAAACTTAAATTTTCTTGACCACAAATGGCCCCCATTCTTTCAGAATAAAGTTGGGACGAGTCCAGAAACCAGTGGTTCAGGAAGACAGAGCACCTTTCTTGCTTCCTGAGATGCGGGCCAGAGGACCCAGTGGGTCTGGCCCACTGCGGCTGCCACACTCCACGCTGCCCGAGTCTCTGGGGCAGCCCGGCTGCTGTGTAGGAGGCGCTCAGCGACACAAGGGCTCTGATGCAAAAACAATGGGTCAGCGTCAGTGGAAGCGCCAAAAAATTAAAGGCAAAGCGGTCGATGAGTGATGCCTAGAATCACCCGTGAATGAAGGAGAATGTTCAACACAGTTAGTGGGCCGTGCTTTTAAAAACCCCTAATCAACTCTAATAAGACTCTTATTTTCACCAAATTGTGTTTTTTTTTTTTTTTTTTTTTAATGGCTGCACCCACCGCACATGGAAGTTCCTGGGCCAGGGACTGAATCTGAGCCATAGCTGTGAGCCTTAACCCACTGCGCTGGGGCCTGGGATTGAACCCACACCTCCACAGAGAACTGAGCCACTATAGTCAGATCTTTAACCCACTGTGCCATAGCAGGAATGCCCAGACTGTGATAAAATTGACCTTGACCAAGTAACTATCTAGGGATTCCTACTCTAGTTCACTGCGTCTGATTGTGAGCTCAAAACTCAGCTGCTGAAAAGGCGAATAAAACACTCTTTCCCCACATGGCAGCATCTGAGAGGAGGGAGGTAAACACAGGCAAAGCTATTCTCTAATGTGATGAACAAAATATGTACAACAAAGATAACAATGAAAATTCCGACTATTGGAGTACTTTGCACACTTGCTCAGAGTTTTCTGACAAGGGGTATGGCTGGATTGAGATGGCCTCAAGCAAGCATCAGCTTGAAAGTTAAAAGCGGGCAAATGTCCGTATTATTTAGAAATGTATATGCCAAAGTGGTGATGCTATGAGGAAAAGCAAGGTAACGAATATCACAAAAGTCAAGATAATAGTGGCATTGAGGGGAGAGGGAGGAGGCGGTGATGGAGGAGGCCCAGGGAGGGTTCTGGGCTGCTGGGGAGACCGCTTTTCTTGATCTGGGAGGTGGTAACAAAAGTTCTGTGTAACTGTGCAAATCTGCGCAACAATCCGAGGGTGTTTAAACACTGTTGTGTGGGCACGACATGCCTCATAGTAGATTTAGGAATACATCGGGCCCCTTAAAGTGACATACCTAAAGGCCAGTGGGTGTTCTGCTGCCTGTGGTTATAGCCCTTCCAGACTCAGGAGAGCACCCTCTATACTGAAAATGCCAAGTGCACAGACTCTAGAATCACGCCGACTGCTGAGAAGGCCAGGGAGAGGACTCTGGATGTGTACATTTTTATAAAAAGAAGAAGAACGCCCCCAAACAGGTGTTTTGAACAACTCCTGTAGCTATCTTAAGCACTTAAAAGTATCGGTCTATAAATTTCTGGACAAATGGTTTACCTTTGCCCTTGAAAACAATGTTCTTCAGAGTTCCGGGCAGAAGTCTGTGGAAAGAAATTGTATTTGTTTCCCTGTTAGCTATTCAAGGCATCCCCACCGTTTCGTTTCTTTTCTTCTTTTCCTTTTCTTTTCACTTCCCTTTCCTTTCCTCCCCTTTTTCTTTTCTATTTTTTTTTCTTTGTCTTTTTTAGGGCTGCACCTGTGGCATATGGAAGTTCCCAGGCTAGGGGTTGAACTGGAACTACAGCTGCCAGCCACAGCAACACAGGATGTGAGCTTCGTCATGGCAACGCCGGGTCCTCAACCCACTGAGGGATACCAGTTGGGTTCACTACCCCTGCGCCACAACGGGGACTCCCCTGTTTTCTTAAAAACATCATTTTATTTTTAATCACTTAATTGGATGCAAGAGAAGAAGATGAAAGGCAGTTTGGAAAGCAGAAGCCTAAACAATTAAGAATCAGGCATCAGAGGTGCAATTTTCTGGGACGCGGGGCTCCTCTGAAAGGGAGAAACACTGCTATTGGTAGCACTTCAAACAGGCGCATAGAGTCCTTTCACTTGTAAACACTAAAGGCACAGGCGAGCCTCAAACAAGTGTGCAAGCCCCGTGTCCCCTCTGAAGCAGACTTAGACAAAGGCAGCACTTCCGAGGCCACAGGGGACTGCACAGAGAGGGCCTGTCGATCTGGCTCAAATGGGCTCCTGGACGCCATCAATTCTGTCCTACAGCTCTTTTGCTGGTCCTTGTCCATGTACCAGTCGCTCCTGATAATGAAGCTACTTGATGGAGTGTTGTGCCTTTTGTAGGCGGGGAGAGGAAGCTGCAAAGCCAGTCAATAAATTTTTTGGGCACCATCCTCTCCACCAGGGCGAGAGGTTGCTGTGTGCCCTCAGCCCTGTCTGCTTTTCTTCCTGGGCACAGAGCCAGGCTGTGTGCCCAGCTCCCTGACACACTCCCTCCGCGCCCCCCACCCCCCGTGGCTGGGTGGAGCCCTGAGGCTAGGTTCTGGAATGAGGAACGAGGCAAGATGTGCTGGGCTCCATTTCCAGGCCTGGTCTCTAAACCCCCAGAACGATCCAGAAGGAGCTCCTGCTCCCTCTTAGTCTGCAGCCGGCCTGGGTGAAGAGAGTCCAGTGGGGACCCCCAGGCTGCTGAGGAGGCAGAACCACTAAGTGGCAGAAAGCTGAGTCCCTGTGTGATGGTGTGTGGCAGAGGCCTCACAGCCAACCCACATGGGACCCTGACACAGGGGACAATAAGCCTTGATTCCGTGATTTCAGTGATGCTTTTGTTAGGGAAGTTAGACTGGCTTTACACTGCCTCATACACCCAAGTCAAAGGAAAACCACCCAAACTGCTAAACCATCCCGCAGCAATAAAACAAAGAGTTTAGTATTATTACCCTTAGAAAAATAGGAAGTTTGATTGAATTTCCATTACTTTTGAGGCTGAAAGAACATTGGCTTTGGACTGCAAGCTCATCAGCTGTTTGAAGCCTGGTGCTGCCATTTCCATGGTGGCTGCTATAATTTTTCACGATCTGGGTGCTAGGAGAATAGAACTGTGTACTTCAGAGACAGACAGACACAAGAAGTATGTGTGCAGGAGCAGGTTTCTAGGCAGTTTGTCAATATTTTAAAACGAATAATATAAATTGCCAAACTGATTTTCAGAGATACTTGAATTTATATTTTTTTTACCTGTATTGAATATGTACCTATCACATTATATTTTACGCTTTAAATGAGCAATTATTTAGTAACTAACTATACTGAACTTTCAAGATATGTACTGACCATGAGCACATCTTTCTTGGTGATCTTTCTTTTAATACCTTTCCCTAATTTTCCATGTGGCTATGGAAATTACAGTGACTTGGGTTTTTTTTTTGGTGTGCATTTGGGAATGCAATGTGCAAGAGCCGAAATAATTTTTTATGTTGGATTTTATCTTTAGCCTCCCACAGAGCTGTCTCAAAACCAGTCTGACTGACTCTCCAGACATCAAGAACATCTCTGTTTCTCAAAAGGACCAGAATCTTCTGCCTTGTGTTTGATGTCACTGACGGAGTTTGATCTAGGACACTAGATGACTGTATTTGGTGAGTGGAGACATGACATAGAAAGGAAACGTCAGAGTCCCCATCGTGGCTCAGCAGAAACGAATCTAATTAGCATCCCTGAGGACACCGGTTCGATCCTTGGCCTCGCTCGGTGGGTTAAGGATCCGATGTTGTCATGACCTGTGGTGTGGGTTGCAGATGTGGCTCGGATCTGGCATGGCTGTGGCTGTGGTGTGGGCTGGTGGCTACAGCTCCGATTGAACCCCTAGCCTGGGAACTTCCATATGCTGCAGGTGCAAGCTTAAAAAGACAAAGAAAGAAAGAAAAAAAAAAAGAAAAAAGAAAATGTCATTTTCTGTTGTATGGAAATGAGAATTGTATAAAAAGTGACCTGGGAGAAGAGCTAAAAGAAAAGTGAAGCATTGAAAGCAGAGGTAGGGGTAAGTTTGATGGCACGAGTGGCAAGGCCTATGACTTTTTTTCCCTTCTTTTTATGGCAGTACCTGCAGCACATGGAAGTTCCTGGGCTAGGAGTCAATTGGCACTGCTGTGGCAACAGCCACAGCAACATGGGATCCGAGCTGCATCTGCGACTTACATAGCAGCTTGCTGCAATGCTGTGTCTTTAACCCACCGAGCAAGGTCAGGGATCAAAACCTGCGTCCAAATGGATACTAGCTGGGTTCTTAACCCACTGAGCCATAACAGGAACTCTGCAATGGCATGTTATCAGGGGGTGGGAACTCCTTCCTCAGACACCTCAAGGCAACCCGAATCTGTGTTCCCAGGACCCATGATGGACTAGAGTGAACGCACTCTGCATTGTCTTCATCATGTAAGTTCCAGAGTTGGACACTCTCAAGTAAATCTCCCCAAACGCCTGAAGCCCCGCCGAGACGTGTGAGGGCCGCTCGGTGTCAGGAGCCGATGCACGAAATGCTTCTGCATTTCCAATTCATCCTTAGCATGGAACGTAGCGACAGTGGGTAAGGGGAAAAGACAGCAAATATTTCAAAATAACTATGGGGTTGTCTCCAAAGCTCTTCACTTCATGCACGAATTTGTCAGGGGCTCTGGAAACAGGCCACTTGGCTGTGTTTGCCCATCTTATTTTTCACCTCCATCAACATTTATTGAAAAACCTGTGCTTGTTAGCAAGGCAAATTACTCATGGACAAAATAGATAAGGGCAGAGGGAGTGTATTTGTGCTTATTAATGCTACACTCTGCCCCGGAAAATACCTTGCTGCTGCTGGAGTTCCTGGTGTGGCTCTGCGGGTTATGAACGCAACTAGTATCCATACGGGTGTGAGTTCGATCCCTGGCCTCGCTCAGGGGGTTAAGGATCCAGCGTTGGGGTGAACTGTGGTGTAGGTTGCGTTGCTATGGCTGTGGCTGAGGCCGGCAGCCACAGTTCTGATTTCACCCCTAGCCTGGGAACCTCCATATGCCTCAGGTGTGGCCCTAAAAAGACAAAATATATACAGCTTGTAGAATGCTTACCCCTGTAGTAGTTCTCAAACTTTTAAACCTGAGGCCTTCAACAAATACAGAGGGCTGCCCCCAGAGGTCCTCATTTAATTGGACTCAGGCAAGGCCTGGGTATTGGGACTTTTAGAAATTGCCATATTACTGAAGGCGCATTGCGGGTTGAGAACCACTGCCCAGCGAGAAGCAGGGCGGTGGGGGCCGAGGGAGCAGGGAGCTGTGAAGCAACCACACCTGGGCTGAAATCTCAGCTCCACCCTTCCTGACCATGAAGCTCAAATGCTGCTAACCCTTTACTTATCCCTATGAAAAAGAGGAATAATCTAAAATATGGCACAGATGAACAGGCTATAAAACAGAAACGGACTCACAGACCTAGAGAACAGATTTGTGGTTGCAAGGGGGAGGAGGGGGGAAGTGGGACGGACGGGGAGTTTGGGGTTCGTAGATGCAAACTATTCCATTTCGAATGGATAAGCAATGAGGTCCTGCTGTACAGCCCAGGAACTATATCCAGTCTCTTTGGATAGAACCTGATGGAAGATAACATAAGAAAAGGAATGCATAGATATATATGCGTATACACACACACACACATAACTGGGTCACTTTACTGTATGGCAAAAATTGGCATAACATTGGAAATCAACTACATTTTAACCAAAAATATATTAAAAATACGAATAATTCCTACTTTTTAAGTTTGCTGCTGGTTTAAATATGGGAAAAGGGCCAAAAAATTAGATACCCTTCCCTTGACTTTCTTTTCCATAGGACTTTTAGAGGCTTTGTACTTTGCTGTTTACAGGCTTATCTGCTCCTAAAGAGATTAAGAGCATGCGTTCTAGAGCCAGCCAGTTGAAGAGCAACTCTGTTACGTCCAGCTGTAATACCATATGCAATTTAATTAAATTCTGTGAGCCTCTAGTGCGTCATCTATAAAATGGGAAGAATGACAACATCCATTCTAATAGGGCTTTGTGGGGGCTCAATGGATGCCTGCATGTAAGCATCCCAGGGGTACCTTATATTCGGTAAGGAAGGTACTCGGCAATGGCTCTCATCAGATGGCTCATTTTTACTCGCAGGGAAGTAAAGTTCAGCATAACAAAATTTCTGGTCAAATGAGGAGCTCACACGAAGGAAGCCAGGTTTGTCCTTGAAAGGCGTTTTGAGCCAGTTTTAATTGTTCATCATGATAATTATGCCAGTGGAAAAGGTTGGTTCATCACTGACTAGTCATACCTTGAAGAATGCGTGTGTCTAAAATTGAGCTTTGAAGCTTTTAGCTTAAGGGGGTTGAAAGAGATCTGAAAGACTAGGTTTGGAAAAGAGAGCATCTTATATTTTGGGGGTAAGAGGTATTGGACATTTATATAGAAATGGTGAATTTTTACGGACACGGCAAGAAATTTGGTATGGGAGTCATATAGCAATAGAAATACATGCTATATCTAGCTCTTTTGTGGCTTCTGTGGAGCCAGTGTAATTTGAAAAAGAAAGGGCTAATTCTACTTAGTCTCTTTTTTTTTTGATATATATTTAATTGTCCCAGAAAACTGATCTCAGGCTTTTTTCTTTTTTCTCTCTTTCTCATAATGTCACTATTCAAACACTAATGAATGGTTTGCTTCCTGGGCTCTGGAGGTGATAAATAATGGATTTTGAGGTAAGTACTGTTTTGTATGGATGTGAGGAAGTGTGAAGATTAAATAGCTGCATTTATCACACAGTGAGCATGTCCTTCCTCTCCTGTCCCCCCGATAGCCCAGCAGAATAACCCTTTCTAGTTGGTGAGCATCAGAACGTCCTTTGGCCTAGGCCAAAGTAGGAATGCAACCACCAATCCCATCCCAAGATTTCTTTACCGGTGAGTCTCCCATTTATAGCTCCATGCGAACCCTGTGGTTAGAAAAGCGAAGGAGTGGATTCGAGCTGTGGGTTCCATTGCAAGAGTATCCATGGCTCGTGGTTAGACGTGGACTGCATCCTTGAAAGGAAGTGATGGCTTGAGAAATAAATGCCCCTTGCTTTAATTCAAACTAATTTTGAATTAAGATTTTGAGTCTTGCTGGAATACTTCAGGTCCCACAAAGCTGCCTTTCAATACATTCTTAGTGCCTTTATGGAATTTACCATCATTTTTGCTTTTCATCATATTACATTTTATTTATAAGATTCACAGGTGTTATTAAGTCATATAACCTTTTCATTAGTCCCACTGAGGGGGACTACCACGGAAATGATACAGCAATCAATCAATTCTTGTTTCTGATAGTCTGCTGTTTCCACCGATAGTTCGAAAAGCTTTGATTTTCTATTTCTGCTAAATTCCTCCTTTCTGTGTCTGCTTCTGTGCTGTATGAGTCAAAGGCAAAGTCAAGAAAACCAAGGGGAAAAGAGGGCCAGCTACCTGGAGAGGTGAATGATGCTTGATAATCAGGTGCTTTGTGCATTGAGTTGCAGGAAACACCAACCTACCTTTAAAGACTTCTAAATACATATTCCTCTATCAATATACATACCTCTGCACAAGTACATTCTATATCCTGGGAATATATGCTTATGTAACAACTGAAATAACAAAAGCCGGTATTCATTGTGCACTCATTATCTTCAGCACTTAACCTCAAGGCGCTTTAGGTGGCATTATGTTAACTCATCCACATACCAACATATGTGATAGGTGCTATTGTATTATTCCCATTTTACCTTAAAGCGAAACCGAGGCACACTGAGGTCAGGTGACGTGTCCTGCATTACAAAGGTAGGGAGTCTCAGAGCCAGCGTTTGAACTTGGCTTCCTGCGTGTTCTGTGTACACCCACAAATGATTCATTGGTGTATGGGGGAGGGTAATATGAAGGCTTACACATGTATTATGTGAAATCAATTAAGCTTCACTGAGACAACGCACAGGCAGATACTGATTCTTCTCATATGCTGGTTTGCCCGTCAGAGAACCATGTGTCAAGAATTGCAAAGGGAGCATCCTGAGGAGACAGGGAAGTCCCGCACACAGACTCCTACTGAGGGGGGCCTCTCCTGGCGGTTCCTTTTTGCAGAAGATGCCATGTGCTTGGAAAAGAGAATCAGGAAGACATTCTCTCCTATTAACCAGCTCTGTTAAAGTACATAAGTGACTGAAAAACATTCAAGTTTCCCACAAAGATACCATTAATTAAAGATGGTACTAACCCAGTAGGCACAAGCCCCCAAAGAGTAGACAGGGGTCCTTGACCTTGAGAGGTACAGTCCACCTCACCCTGTGGGCATGATGGGCCCCAAGATACCACCTGAGGAAGGTGTGAGGCCATTGTGCTCAGCAGGACGGGCAAAAACTAAGCAAGCGATAAACGAAAAGAATGTCTGGGTTGAGCAAGCATTCAAGCCAATCCGGTTCGCTTTTGACAACAGCAAAAAGCTAGAATAACATTCGAAAATCTTTTTTCACATGATCTGTGAAACATAATTTGAAGTTAGGATGAAAAAAAGAAGGCTAAAATAATACATGACACACGGCACTGTGACAAGCTGCTCTGTATTTTGTTATGAGTGAGTACTTTTGAAGATACATATTAAAATATTGCCGAGGATAGGAGGAAGCAAGTAGTGGCATGAATGATGCAGTGTCGAAGGGCTAGCGCTCAGGTCACTGACGGGTCCGCTGTTTCTAACCTGTCTCAGCCTGTGGTTATTTGCTACGGTTCTCTTTTAATAACCAAATACACAAACACGTAGCTTTCTGCCTCTTGTTAAACATTAAAGAGGTGTCAGAGAAGATATCTTCTCCATAGTAAGTGGCATTTTAAAAAAATGAAAGCAAGATTTTATGGACTATTATTTGTCAATAACCAGTCATGAAGTAGGTACAGTCACCTAAAATAACTGAAAGGATTCCAAAGAAAACAAAGTAGCATATTTAAAATGCTACTGCCCATCCACTGTTAAACTGGAACTCCGGAGGGTATCAGGTTCTCAGGATGCCATCAGCACCGTCAGCATAGAAAACATTAAATGGTATTTAAAAGGCCACTAAACTGTAGGAGAATCCATATAATGCACTTCAGTGAGATAGCTCTTGACCATGCAAATCTTTTGTTTCACATAGTGGCTGTTAGTTCGTTCTTGTGGTATAAGGAACTAGCCAAATTGAAGCCAGTTTACACATCTTCTTTATAAAAATATAAGTGATCGAACCTTTTTAACCTGTGAGGAATGGTCAAACTGCCAAAAGTGAGCTAGATAGAACGCACTTTTGAGGAAAAATTTATACAATGTATTTGCTTCACCTACCCATTGAGGAAAAGGTGATGTATTTATTTATTTATTTAGTGTTTTCAGAGCCGCAACTGTGGCATATGGAGGTTCCCAGGCTACGGGCCAAATGGGAGCTGCAGCTGCCGGCCTATACCACAGCCACGCCAGATCTGACCACAGCTCACCACAATGCCGCATCCTTAACACACTGAGCAAGGCCAGGGATCGAACCTGTGCCCTCCTGGATGCTAGTCAGATTCGTTTCTGCTGAGCCACAATGGGAGCTCCCCAAAAGGTGATGTTTTTAAAATGATGGAGAAAAAGAAATGTAAAAGGATCTTAAACTTATGAAAAGATACCCAACCTTGTTCAAAAAAGGAAAAAATATAAGTGGAAATACCATTTTTCAAATATAAGATTGGAAAAACAGTCTTAAAGCTTTGCAGCTAGTCTGTGGATGAGGCAGCGGAGAACCTGCTGCTTTTACAAGTCAAAGATGGAAGGACTGTTGGGAGGGGGCTTTGGAAACAATTAGTAAAAATAAATACATATTTCCCTTTGACATAACCCCACTTCTAGGAATTTATCTCAATGACACTCTCACAGAACTATGAAAAGATGTGCAAATACAAGTCTAGTAGTTGTACCAATGCTTGTAATAAAAAAATGAAAACCAAGTATTAACTAATAAGGGAAAAGTATATCCACATAATGGAATTCAATGATGCTAATTTTTTAACGGAGAAAATATCCATATATTACTAGGGCGCAAGCTCCAGAAAATATAATGTAGAATAAATAAAAAGCAAGCTGGAGAAAGATATGCACAGTATTCTACTTCTTACTTAAGGGAATGATGCAAATCTCCATCAATATTGCATCGTCTATAATTTGTTTACATTTTTTAAAATGGGAGATTTTTCAAATAAAGTCTTACCTATATAGGAGAAAAGGAGTATTGAAGAGACTGGAAATAAAAGCTCTATTGCTTTGAATATAACTGGTTTCACAGATTTGACTTTGGAATCATGTTAATATTTTTCACAATTATAAAAACAATAGATTTGAAAAGCAATTAGAATATAAAATATGTATGCAGTTGGTGACATAACTATACAGTAACCGGCACATGACTCCATTTCCCTGCAGGATATACTTTAATGGTAAAACAAATGGTAAAAATCTTAACACTGTTTTCAGCAGTCATACTTTGGTGATGGTATTGATATTCTAATACGGATACTATTGTCTGTGTATTGTGAAATAAGACAAATGAGTAATTATGTTAATATCACTTAACAATAAGTTTTTTTGCTAAGAGAAGCGGCAATGGCAGTTATAAGATTAATTACTCTAAGTAAAAACTCCATAGCCTTGAATATGAATTGGAAACGTCAGTATAAATATTGTGGTTTTTATCTTTTTAAAAAACGCATGTTTCAGAGCTCTTGCAACTAACCCTAGAAACAATGACACATCATGCACCAGGACTGTGACTTCTGAATACCATTTCCTATTGTTGAAGGAACCAGAGCGCCCACCTCATGCAATATATACAGAAATTAACTCAAAGTGGATCAGTGACCTAAATATGAATTAAGCCATTAGTAAAAAAATATAGGGATAACTTTACATGACCTCAGATTTGGCAATGGATCCTTAGATTTGACATTGAAAGCATGAGCAACAAAAGGAAAAAATAGATAAATTGGACTTCATCAAAATTAAAAACTTTTGTGTATCAAAGGACATTGCAGAGAATGTGAAAAGACAACTTGTAGAATGGGAGAAATGTTTACAAATCATATAACGGTAAAGGTCTAGTAGAAATAGAAGAAAATAAAGAAGAAGAAATAACTCAATTAAAACTCGACAACAGAAAAACAACCCAGTTAAAAGTGCGCAAAGGGCTTGAATAGATATTTCTCTAAAGAATATACACAAATGGTGGACGAGACTATGAAAAGAAAGTCAACATCATTGGTCATTAAGAAAATGCAAATCAAAACCACAATGAAATGCTATTTCATCCTTAATAAGATGGCTACTTAATAAACAAATACCGAGTATTGGCAAGGATGTGGAAAACTAAGAATCCTTGTCAGTTGTTGATGGGAATGTAAAATGATGAAGCAACTATGGAGATAATCTGGTGACTCCCCAAAAGGTTAAACATAGAATTACCATATGATCCAACAACTGCACTTCATGTATATCCAAGAGAAATGAAAACAAATATCCACACGGAAACAAATATACCAATGCTTACAGCAGCATCATTCCTACCAGCCAAAAAGGTGGAACTAATGCAAATGCCCATCGATGAATGAATGGATAAACAATCAGGGTGTGTCCATGTAATAGCCTATTATTCAGCTAGAAAAATGGCAAAGTACTGACAAATGCCACAACTTGGATGAATGTCAAAAACACCCTAAGCAAATAAAGGCAGACATAAAAGGTCACATATTTTATGATTTCTTTTATATAAACTATCTAGAATAGGCAAGTCCATGGAGACAAACCCCACGCTGCCAGGGGTGGGGTCAAAGGAGAATTGGAACTGATTACTTAATGGATACGCAGTATTATTCTTCAGGGACAAAAAAGTTTTGAAACTAAAACAAGGTGAGTGGTCATTGCATAGCAACATAAATGCACAAAACACCACTGAATTGTACACTTTAAAATGGTTAATTGTATATTATGTGAATTTCATCTCAATAAAAATACATCTGATAATAATAGTGCAAGTAAAGACTTTCCTAACACTGAAAAACATAAAACATTATTTAAACATTAGATATTTCAGCTTTATAGCGTTCTTTTTTCTTTTTAATTTATCCTCTCTCATATATATTGTGTATATGTTCAAAATTTTGAGCAACAGGGGTATACCATTAAAAATTGGATAGGGCTGCTCTGAATCCAGGTACTAATCCATAGTTTTCTGGATGAATAGATAGACATACTTTGTGTACTTTGGCTGAATAATATTTTAAATTTCTTTTTGATGCCTTTATGTAGCTTATACATTTTCTAGTTCAACAGAGCTCCTTCAAACCCTAGTGTTTTATACTGTTTGTGATCCCAACATGCATTGTCTTGCCCAGCAATGATTAAATAGATATCTGAATTTTCCACCCCTCAGTAGGGATTGGGCATATCTAAGATAGTTTTATATCAGTAGTTGTTCTCTTTCTTAATCAGAATTCGAAACGGAGGAGTACGTGGGAGACTTACCCACACAAGGCAGAGAGTAGCCAAGCTGCGGGTCATGGACGAACTGCCGGTCATTGAGCCTCGTCACACAGTACAGGTGGAAACAGTCCAGGCAAATCACGTGGCGGCAGTTGCACTGGAAAACCAGGACGGGGCTCCTGCGTAGGTAAAGAAACACATTTCCTCTAAGGCTGGAAAGGCAACATGTGGTTGGAGAACACTTCCTGGAATCCTGCAGGCTTGCTCAGGGCGCACTCTGTATAAAGATCCGTGCTGCTAAACATGGAGCTTATGTATGTCAACGCTACCTCTTAGAAACTGGAAACAACCTGTGATCCATAAAGAAGACTGATTTTCTTACTGTTATATATTTGTAGGTGACCCTATGTACCAATCAGCTCTTTAAACCCAAGCTCGGATACGAGCTCTTTCTAGAAGCCTTCCTTGCCCCGAATTCCCAGTGATAAACCACATAATCATTTCATCCCTTACGTCTATTTCTATGGCCCATTATCACATCAGAGTGTTGAGGTTTCTCTTCTTCTCGTAGATCGTGATCTCCTTGAAAGTAGCCACTGCGTCTCTTTACGCTGATATTCTCATAGTACTGGGCGTTGTACAGTCTTAAATAGATGTTCCTTAAATATAATTATAATAATGTATAGAATCGGAACTTCCCCAAAGTCAAAAGCTGAATTATCACAAAGTATGTTAAGCATTCTTTCATATTTCACTGGAAATTAGAAAAACAGAATTTAGGAGTTCCCGTTGTGGCGCAATCTGACTAGGAACCATGGGGTTGTGGGTTCCATCCCTCGCTCAGTAGGTTAAGGATCTGGCGTTGCCGTGAGCTGTGGTGTAGGTCGCAGACGTGGCTTGGATCCTGCGTTGCTGTGGCTGTGGTGTAGGCGGGCGGCTATAGCTCCGATTCGACCCTTAGCCTTGAAACCTCCATATGCCGCAGGTGCAGCCCTAACAAACAAGCAAGCAAACAAACAAAAACCTAGAATTTAGAAATAGAAGATCATCTAACAGAGATCCTTCTACAAGATTTTGTCTATTGTGCTACCCCAATCCCACCCAAATATTTAATTTCTTGAACTAAGGGGATTACTAATAAATAAATGTATATTTAAGTACTAAAAATTCTGGACTTCTTAATTCTGGACTTCTTTAAAACACTTCATAGAAAAAAAAATACCTCCTAGATAACCAGGCCATTTTGCTAGTAAATGAACCACACGCATTTGTAACAAAAAGGAGACAAAATGAATGTATTAATTTCAGATCAGCCCCCAGCTGATTTTAATGGTAACAAAGTCTTTGGATCTTAGATGGATAAGCCTATATTCTATGAAATGGTAACCAAACACGAAACATTTTTCATTTCATACCTAATCCTCATCAGATACTAGTCCTTTCTGTAGAAAAACTGATATCAAAAACTAATATTAGTAGTAAGATAATTTCTTAACAATTAAAAGATTTTCAAATTCTGTTTTCCCACATAATTTCAAAGCAATATATAATACAAAATGAAAAGGGAAAAAAATCTTGGTGTTTTAATGTCTTGATCTACAGGGCGCTGGTCAACCCAGCCTGAGTGAAGAGTATCCCTGAGGTTTTTAATGTGCTTCCGTTTCCCGTCTCTGAACCTACTGATGTCCTTTCGGGGCCATTTCTGTTCCCAGGGCCTTTTTCCATTAGGTGTTGACTGTTTTCTGAACTTTCAGCCTCTTCCCTTCTCACATCCCCTTTGAAGACGATAAAATGCAACGCCTTCCTATTTCTATCAGGTGAGTCAGACAAGCACACACACACCTAGTCCCTCTCTGTGACCTGTGGAGCCGCTGCATTTTACCGTCTTCTCTTGGAGCTAAGTTCTGTGACAAATGTTCTTCATTCTGATTTTGGCAACATGGTGACTCAGCCTCTATAGACCTTTAATCCGCTATCAACACATAGAAACACCGGAGAAACTATGAGAACATTTATAAAAATGTTGCTATATATAACAAGGTTTAAAAAGAAAGCTTAGAAATTACCCTGTAGAAGAAATAAAAGAAACTTATATAAAAGCCAAAGTGGTGACTATAGACTGAGGACCCCGTGACAGCGTCTCAGAGAGATGTTAAGATACATGGCGCGTAGCCACAGATCTAGCACATGGGTTCCTTTCCATCCTATTAAAATGAAGGCTAGAAAGCATTGTCTTTCATGTGTCTGGACAACATTTATAGTTTGCCCTTCAGTTAAAATATGGTAAAAGAACTCAGACCATCTAAACAATTCAGAGAACATGAATTGATCTGCTTTATTGATCACATCCTGCTATTTGGAACAGATTAGCAAGAAATGGTAACTGTATTAGAGTCCATGGTGTGTGATAAACTCCTTGCAGATTCAGGGGTCAGCCACATGAGGGAAGGGTTTAGAGGTCTAATGATTGGATGGAAGGACACAGCTAACAGTCGTCATGTGCTCCCCCGACTAAGAGTGAGGTACAAGGTCATCACAGGCTCTCTGGGACCAGAGGCTCTGGTTCCCACAGAGTGAAGCACGTCCTTATGGGGAGACAGGAGGAGCCCTAGTGGAAACCAAGCTACTGTGGCACCAGTTCAGTTCAGCCTCCTCAAACTGGAACACAGGCAGGAAGGGAAATTGACCACACTGCCGGGGTAACTGACCCTAAGCATCGGGAAGAGCCAGAGCTGCTGGGAAGGGAAGAATTCATATGGCATCTAGGTGGTTCCATGGGACATCTCCTGAAATGCCCCTAGGCAAATTTAATGACAAATGGACAGGGCAGCAGTTAGGGCTTAAGAAGTATATGGCGACCAAGACTTGAGACCCTTTAGGATGTATATTTATTATACTTATATACCTGTGCATATATGCATATATAGTATATGTGCATATTCATACATAGAGAGATAGGATACATGTATGTTGATAGAGGCATAGATCATGATATATAAAGGCAGAGATAGCAAATGCACATATTTCACATAGAATTATCAGTTGGATTTCTTGATACAGTTATGAGGTAAAGAGACGGGGACTGGAGCTCACCTTCTCTCATGAAAACAAATAAATTACAACCAACTGCTGGGCAATCTTCAACAAAATAGACTGGAAACCACTAAAAAAGATATCCTATTCCATTAGACAAAGAGGAGGCCACATCCAGACAGTAGGAGGGGCGATTACACAACACAAGCAAACCCCATACCTTCCAGGTGGGCGGCCCACAGACTGGAAGGTAACCATACCACAGAAGCTAACCCGGCGGGGGCGGGGGCAGTTCTGATCCTCGCATCAGGTTCCCAGGCTTGGGCATCTGGCATTGGGAAGAGGAACCCCCGGAGCATTTGGCGTTGAAGGCCAGTGCGGCTTCTGCGCAGGAGCTCCACGGAACTGGGGGAAATGGAGACCCCATTCTTGAAAGGCGCACACAGGCTTTCATGTGCACTGGGTCCCAGGGCAAAGCAGAGACTCCATAGGAATCTGGGTCAGACCTGCCTGTGGTTCCTGGAGGATCTCCTGGGAAAACAGGGGGTGACTGTGGCTCACTGTGGGGGAAGGTCATTGGAGGCGAAGGTCTTAGGAATGGTCATCAGCTTGTGCTCCTCTAGAAGTGGCCATTATGGAAAAATCTGGCCCCACCATCATTACACAGGCTGCCTAAAGACTCTCATCTCACCCAGAGACAAAGGCCCACCCACCGGAGGGGAAGAATCAGCTCCACCTACCAGGGGGCAGGCACCAGTCCCTCTCATCAGGAAGCCTGCAGCAAGCCCCTGAACCAACTTCAGCCACAAGAGAGGCAGACATCAGAAGCAAGAGAGGCTACAACTCTATTGTCTGCAAAAAGGAGACCACACCAAAAATCTACAGAAAATGAAAAGGCCGAGAATTATGACTCAGATAAAGGAGCAAGAAAAAACTCCAGAAAACCGGCTAAGTGATCTGGAGATTACCAACCTCCATGAAAAAGCCTTTAGACTCATGCTAGTGAAGATGACTCAAGATCTTGGAAGTAAGCTGGAGGCAGAGACTGATAAATTACAAGAAACGATGAACAAAGAAATAGAAGATATAAAGATTGAGCAAGCAGAGATGTCAAATACAATAACTGGAATAGTTATGAGGTAAGACTGTTCATCTCTTGAGAATATTCTTAGTATTTACAAAACGTTAGGTGAGTGACACACATGACACCCATTGAAAGGTTTTTTGTTTTTTTTTTCATAGCCAGAGGGACTATACAATTAATTCCCCAAGTGCTAGACAAAAGAGGAAAGGGAGAAATACTAGTATTTGTGAACATCGACTTTGCATGAGGGACCTTGCTAGGAACTTCACGTGCATTGTTTTCCATTTCATTCTCCTAAAATAACCCCCTGGCTCTCCTATTCATCACGCTCCTCTCTCCATCACCAGTCACTCTGTGGTCGTGCTCCTTCCTATATCCTAGCTTATGTCTAATTCCTTTACTCCTAGACTCATGCTCCATGTCATGCATTTCTGCAGTACAATGCATTCCAATATATTTATGTTCAAATCAAACTGCCAAATTTCAAGGTCTAGTTGAAGACTGAGGACCCCCAAGGAACTTTCTCCAGAGCCCGATTCATCACTGATTCTTCCCTTTCTCTTTACCTTTTATCCATAAGGTCTGTCCTCAGTGTGCGTCGGCTATACTTCCACTTTTATTCAAAGTGCACACTGTCCACGTTAAAATGAAGCGTCATGAAAAGACAGAGGCCATTCTTGCTGAACCCTTTGGAGGCCCACACCTAACCATACACAGCACAGAGCACACCACAGTTACATTGTCAGTAGTTACGGATCGTAGCAGGGGACAAATGAATGGAATGTTTTCACTTCATAATCTCTCTGCTCCCATTCATACCTTTTTCACTCAAGTGCGTATTCAGCACCTACTTGGCTAAAGTTGGCACTTAATAAATACTTGTGGAATGTGCACTGAGTGAATGAACAAATACTTTATGGTCAAAATTGGTTTAAGTGCTGGGAAACACACACACACACAATCCCAAGGCACTGCCAGGGGACACAACCTGTGTGTGTGGAACAAGTATTACCAGGAAATACATGTGGTCACCAACTCCGGAGCCACAGAAGTTAGGAAATGAGCGAAGTAGGAGGCAGCTTGGCTCCACTAGGGACCTGAGCTGACTCTGAAGGAAAGGGAGCCTTGACACTGGGCCGCTGGAGAGAAACATGGTGTCTGGGCAAGCGAGGAAAACTTAGACAGAGAGAAGCATTTTTGGAACAGGAAGTATTCAGTGGGGCTGATTGAGAGGATGTATCAGGAAAAGAGTGAGAAGGGGAGAAGGAAAGAGTTGGACACAGAGCAGACTCTGGTCAGGGACTGTGGCGGGGGCGGCGGTGGGGAAGATTCTAGGACACAAACCTGGCAGAAAGCGTCTAGATCACGGGGTTCGCTGGAGACCCCTAAGCCTGGGAGGGAGGGATAGCTCAGTAAGTGTAATTCCGAGGAAAGTTTGGAGGGAAAGAAGTGAGTCGTGGCAAGTCTTTGGAGGTCATGTGGATGCGTCACGCATGAGTTACTAAGGATCTGGACTTTGGGGTGCTGGTGGTTCTAGAAATGGAAATGGAAGATGGCTAAGAGTGACATTTCTGAGGAGGACCTGCCAGACCTGTCTTCTCAGGGGTCTTTTTTCTTTCTGACATTCCTCTGTGCCCTTTGCTTCAACTGGACATAAATGTTAATTGACCAATCTAGAAAATGATTTTACCCCAGTGAGGCAGGTTATATAAGAGCAGTTAGTTAATCAAAGGTTAAATAAAGTTCTCCATCATATGTAAAAGGAATTACAAATGCTGTACTTGATGTCATTGAACAGTTATTTGTGTGGAATGAATTCCCTGCTTTTATTACAGGAGTGATCCAGAGACCTCTTATTCACAAAGTAGTAGGCATAATTGAAGGAGTCTTAGTAAAAAAAAAAAAAATGGCGAGTTATTTACACACATGACACAAAGAATATTTAGTAAAAAAAATGGTGAGTTATTTAGACACATGACACAAAGAATATTTTTCCATTGTAGTATGAACATTTAAACTCTTATAAAATTAGTTCTCTAGTATCCACAAAATGGTATCGATTTTTCATATTTATCTGAAAAAACAGGCAGTTTAATTTGCTCTCTACCTCATTTGTTCTCTCTCTCTCTCTCTCTCTCACACACACACACACACACACACACACACACACACGCATTTGCTCTCCTAACACTCCTTCTCTCTGCCAAAATCAGTCTATTTCTCTGTCTGATTCGTTCCCACACACATATCTTCATTTATACCTATTAAGAGAGGGGCTATGGCTCCAGCTTCTCAACTGAATCTGACATATACTGAATACAATGTGCCAAAGATTTCAAGATCTGTACAGCTAAGGAAGCCAGTCTCAACTCCAAAGTAAATAAAAACCCGCTGGAGTGGGTAGGCAAGGACGCACATAATTGTAGCACAGGGCAGAGTATGTTAAGTTATGCTAGAGACGTAGGGATTTCTATGTGGCCTCCAAGATGTTCCCCAACGAGCCCGCCCTCTGGTCTTTCTGCTTTTGCGTAGTTTCCTTCCACACTATGGGAGCTGACCTGCTTCATCCACAGGGAGATGCAGGAATGCCAATGTGTGACTCCAAGATGAGATCAGAAGAGACACCACAGCTGCCTGTGCTCTCTCCTGGGTCGCCTGTTCTGAGAAACGTGACCAAGTGAACGGCCATGTTGCGAGGACGCTCAAGCAGTCTTCGGAGGAGTCCACACGGCAGGGAAGGGAGGCCTCTTGCCAATGGCCAGCACTGAACTTGGCAGTCACCTAAGTTAACCATCTCCGAAGCAGATTCTCCAGCCTACGACAAGTCCTTAGGTGGCTACAGACCTGGCTGGCATCTTGACTATAACTGCAGGGGATACTCTGAGCAAGAACCACCCAGCCCAATTGCTCCCAAACTCCCTGCCCACTGAAACTGGGCAAGATCACACTTAGTGCTGTCTTAAGCCACTAAGTTTTGGGATATACTTTTTTTTTTTTTTGGCTTTTTGCTTTTTAGGGCCATACTTGCAGCATGTGGAAGTTCCCAGGCGAGAGGTCAGATTGGAGCTGCAGCTGCCAATGCCACAGCCACGCTGGATTTGAGCCTTGTCTGCAACCTACACTGCAGCTCACGGAAACACCGGATCCTTAACCCACTGAGCGAGGCCAGGGATCAAATCCACGTCCTCATGGATACTAGTCAGGTTCTTTACCGCTGAGCCACAATGCGGACTCCTGGGATCTACTTTGTGAGTGTGTGTGCAGCAATATGTAACTAATACAGGCTCAGAAGAGGAAGAGATCATATTAAGATAACGGATCGGAAAAGAATTCATGAAAGTGGTGGCAGGTGAAGGAGGACCAAGATTCCAGTGCCTGGAGACAGAGAAAACATGCCAGGTCAAGAGAAGGGATGGAATCGTAAAGGTACAGAGCATGGAAGGGGGGATGCTGAGCTAGGCAGTGCAGCTGCTTTCTTCATTTACCCCAGCAAAAAGCAAAATTAAATAGAAACGTATAGTTAGGAATAGTGGAATCTTGAAACACAATGAAAAGCAATGAAAATTAGAATAAAAAATGATAAGTATAAAATCATCAAAGAGATTAAAAAATACAATTTCCTGGCTGGAGGGAGAAAGTTAGCACTTAAATTTAGCTAACACTGGACCCTTGAAAATTCACACGCTGTTTTTACAATATTTCCTTGGTGCAGTAGTAATAGCAGATGTTACGCCCCAGTTGGCAAACTTTCAAAGCTCCCTTCAGACTCTCTGGACATCAACAACTATGACTCCTGGGAATTTAATAAAGCATTTGATTAGGTAAAAATAATTAGGGGGAGAACACTACACCATTAAATTACTCGGCTTTCTCTCCTCAGCAATGTCACTTTAAATCTCTTTTAGAGCTTATAAACAATAAATAAATAAATGGCTGAAATCTCAGAAACCAAGCACATTTTCGTTTCCTCTCTGTGTAGCCACATGACCTACTAATTGCCCACCCGCGCTACCAACAAAGTATCCAGCGCGGTGCCTGACTGCAGACGTGCTATAGAAATCCCGCTCTACACACGCGTCGTGTGGGTTCATTATGTGAGTTAGCCAAGTGAGGCGTCCCGGTCACTGGAGAGGCCCCTGATCCAAGGCACTAATTGATAGACTCAAGTTTTAGAAATTAAAATAAGCTTCAACAGTTGAATGACCTTCCAAAGTCCTTCCAGCAGCCAAGTTAAAATCTTGCAGTAAGTTCATTCGCCCATTAGTCAGCTTGGAGTCAGAAGCCTATTAAGGCGCTGGCAGATCCCAAACAAGCCCATTAACGACCCCTTCCAAGGTCTTCCTCTGCTCGTGTTCTCAGGCTGTATCCAGTCCGCTCTTACTGACACACACACACACACACGCGTTGACTCTGGCTCTACACGCATACTTGCGGAGGCCCCGGTACTTGGGCATCTACGACACACCCAGGATGGACATGCTTTGTTTGCTTTTTTACGTGACTTTCATTCATCCCTTCTGCCAGTACAACCACTGTCGGTGCCAGGCCCTGTCCTGTTGATGCCATGCAAAAGCGAACAAGACACGGTCCTTAACCTCAGGTCCTACAGGGTTGAAGGCCAAGAAGTCAAGTGGCCCAGTGTAGAAAGTGCTACCATAGGGATGAGTTTAGAAACCACCTAAGCTGTCTCCGGGGTTAGTGGAAGAGGTTCCAAGACAGCTCAGGCTTCCCCCAGGCAGAGGGAAGCCACTGGACAAGCGAAGCGGCTTCCCTTATGGATGAAGGTTTTAAGTGGCTTCCCTTATGGATGAAGGCTTTAAATAAAACATTCTAGGAAACGATACAGTAAATGGGTTACAGAGAAGATGATTAAGAAAACAGAAACTCCCTGTCTCTTTCTCTAATTGACAAAAATTCCCTTTTCCTATTTGATCCTAATTCAGTAACTCTATATCCCATCCGGGGCATTCTACGTCACTGAATTCTGGCGAGTTTCCGGGGTTGGTAGATGTAAACTATTGCGTTTGGAGTGGCTCAGCAATGAGATCCTGCTGTACAGCACGGGGAACTCTATCCAGTCCCTTGTGATGGAACATGACGGAGGAGAATGTGAGGAAAAGAATGTATGTGTATGCATGACTGGGTCATTTTGCTGCACGGCAGAAAATGGCAGAACAATGTAAATAAACTATAACAGGAAAAATAAAAATCTGAATAAAAAATCAAAAGAAAGTGTTAAACTAAAAGAGAGAGAGACTTTCTAACCTCAGCATTTGTTTTAAAGTTTGATCCCACTGATCCGGACTCTGCAAACTCTCCTGTCGTTAATATACAGTTTTAATCCTGGAACGCAACCTGATTTTACATATCCTGTGGTTATAAAACTTACCAAAACATGCACCTATGTGCCCGTGATGTAATACCTTGCAGTTCCCTGGGTGTATTTTCTGCACGGGGACAAAACCTCGGCCTCATGTGTGTCCAGAGCAATGGCTCTCTGGGAGCACTTGGCTGAGAAGCCCCAGTGTTTCCTTTCCTTAAAAGCTCCCTATCAAGTTAACTAGATCCCTGTCGATATGTTACCTTGCTCTCTTTATTGTCACGTAGAGAAATAGGAAAATGTCACACAGCAGCCACTTTTTTCTATTTTGGACATATTTCTTTTCAATAGATACTGATTTTTGAGTCTACCAAGCTGAATCTATCAAAACTGAGTGAAGATTCAGAGCGGCAAAAGTGTAATGCTCTCTAGAGGAAAGAGGTCAAGTCTTCAAGGGCTGTTATAGTCTGGATGCTCCAAACTCATTGTCCACATTCATCCTTCTGGATGAAACCACAATGGGCACCCATGCAATCGTCACGGTCTTACGCCCACCTGCGGCCCCTGAGCCAGTTGGGTCTGCTCGTCTCAGCAACATTAAAGTAGCTTCCGTCACGGCAGGTCTTGGCCAAAGTTATGCACTAATTACCCGGTGCCAATGTCGGAAGACCCCAGTTTTCCTTCTCTCAGAGCCCTCCACAGGCAAGACGCACCAGTGGAAGGTGTCTCCCGTACTGCCTGTCGCAGGGCCTCTGTCTCTCTCAGGCCAGCCTCTTCACAGCTTCTGAACAACGTCTGTCTGTCTGTCTGTCTTTCATCTTTCTTTCAACGTCTGTCTTTCTCTGATGGTTTTTTATTCTAGTTGATTTACAGTGTTCTGTCAATTTCTGCTGTACCGCAAAGTGACCCGGTTTTACATATTTCTACACAGGCTTTTTCTCCTATTACCAGCTATCATCTTCTATCACAAGTGATTGGATAGAGTTCCCTGTGCTGTACAGCAGGACCTCATTGCTTCTCGATTCCAGATGTCATAGTTTGCATCTTCTAACCTCAAACTCCCGGTCTAACCCACTCCCTCTCCCTCCCCCTCGGCAGCCACAACTCTGCTCCCCCATCTATGAGACTGTTTCTATTCTATGGCTAGGTTCCTCCGAGCCATATTTGAGATTCCACGTATAAGTGATATCATATGTGAACCACTTTTTCTTTATGCTCTTATCTCTATGCATAAGATTCTTTCTATTCATCTTTAAAAAAAAAAATTGTCAAGGTTCGGCTCCTATCCACCTTCTTTCAGGAAGCTGTTATCAGTAAGCCTCTGCCTACATGGATTCTCCCACTCACTTCCTGATTTCCTGTAAGGCTTATGTTGATAAAGAATCCATTTTTATTCAACTTAGTATTTTGTTGTCGTATTGTTCACTCTCTCTTCTATGAGCCCAGATCAGGTCCCCCAACTCAAATTCGACACGTGGGAGTTGGGAAGCTCCTATGTGCTGGTTCTTTTGCTCCACCTGGGGAGGGGGCAGGTAGTCCCTGCCTCTTGGAAGTCTGTTTGATGGTGAGATAAATGAGTCTGGGGCGCTTTGGGAGAACGAATGAGAGGCCACTTCATCTGATGTAGGTCAGGCAGAGAATGTTTCCTAAAAAAGGAAGACGTTGTAAACTAAGAGCTAAAAGGCAAGAATGAGTTAGCCTGACGAGAAACTGGGAGGAAGTGAGAAACCAGGTTAAAATACTTAAAATGGAATAAAATTAGTTAAGGTCAGGGAATCATATTGTATAATTTCATATTATCCCCTTGGCTGCTCTCAAAGTTCTGAATTCTCCAGAAATTAAAAATGAAACTGAAAAGTAATGAGGCTGCTTCTACAAGCCACGCAATATAAGTGTATGTTTCAGGTTTTTATAATGCCTTAAGTGTAGTTGAATTAGGTTGTTTTGAACCATGAACAATAAGCAGGCTCTGCAAAATGAAAACATGAAGCCACGGTTGCAAGAGAGGGTGAATGGGTTGTTACTCCCCTCCAGATGGAATCAATCTTGGAGAAGAGTATTTGACTTTAGCATAGCTTATATATTGTATTTCTAAATATAATTACTATTGACAGCTTGAACTCAAATATGAACCATTAACTTCTAGAAATTTTAGACTGTAAACATTTCCATTTAATGACCCATACTGTGATTAAAAAATAAACTTCCTTTCTTTTCTTTTCAAGTAAGTTAAATCTTTAAAAGCAAAGAGGTCAACCCTCTTTAGGAGCAATTCATTACAATGATTTGGTTTATCAACAAGAATCCAACCTCTCTTTCTAAGGGCTTTCTACAACTAAACAGATGCTGATAAATCATTGTAAATAGCAAGTAAGTAATACTAAAAATAACCATTGCATGTAACAAAATGAAATGAAAAATTCCAAAGGGTATTTGGCCCATGGGAGGAAAATGCATCTCATCAAAAATTATCACATGTCTTTCCTATTCCCGAACTAATACAATTAATTTCAGACCAAAGCCTAGGGATGCTCAAAATTACATTCAGGGGTTAAGCGCTTCCAAGTTATAACCTCTGAGCTCACCGTATTTGGACTGCCAGTGTGTATAGCTAAATAAAACTGAAACCAGATTTAACATAAAATACTTTCTGGGTCACATGATTTGCATAGAGCTGTTGGGTGGCACAACCGTTTAGCTGTTGGAGAGGCCATCTGCAACACATCCCAACTCATGCACATAGCTGGGTTGTTTTTTTTTTCCTTTTGTGAAAAACAGCTAGAAGCAGATATGCTCAGACCCATTGCAATAGCATCCTGCTAAATTGAGAAAGAGATGAAGACAGATCTTGTTTAGATAAGATTCCCACTGTGAAAGAAATTATTCTAGTGTATCCCCAAATCTCATGACAGAATATATTAATGTGCTAAGAATCAGTCCAGTGGCTATGAATATGAGGGGTATTTTATAAGAAATTATTACTGACACAGAGTGGTTTTAAAAATGATACCTTTTTCCTTTTTTTTTTTTTTTTTTTTTTTTGCTGCTAGCTTACAAAACCTTGCACAGAGGACTTCTCACTGGTCTTTTGCTGATTCTTAAAATGAGTGAATAAACGAATGCTAGTAGAATGCTGAGTCTTTCATTCTTTTTGTCAGAGAAACATTAAGAACCAGGTCCTCTGAAGGAGAGTAGCTTGAAATGAAGAATCTGGCTAGTCAAAGAGTGTAGACATCCTGCAACAGTTCTGCAATGAAATGTCCCAAAATGAGAAGGTCTTCTGAAATTCCCGAGGGATCATTAGACAGACTGGGCATGAAGATATTCACATCATTTAAGAATTTGGGGAGCATAGGAGATAACATTATTTTCCTAATTGGAGGTCTTTTGTTTTACACAGAGCTAGGAAAACAGTGGCTAGCATGATAGAATACTTCCCCCAAAATAATAAAAATCAACATAATAATACACATGGAAACAAATTCACGCATAAAACCCGGGTAAGGAATCCTGCAAAGGGGGGGGGGGTGATCCCAAGATGTCAGAGGTCAAGGGAGGGCTGAGAACCCTGGAGGGGGTGTGAGTGGCTCTACCGCTAGGTGGCCTTGAGCCCAGCTTTGTAAATGAGGACTGGGGAAGTGGCAGGGTAGCACTGGCAATCCCTGAGGACCTGTCAGATACCCAGGCCATGGACTCTTCAGTCTGTACGATTATGACATTTCTTCCTTCCCGTAAACTTGTAGAACGGAAATCTTACTTGAAACCATGTGCAAAAGACATTGACAATTCCAGCTTTCCATCACGCGAACTAACACACAAGCTGCTTGCAAGGCTAAGGATCTGGGGGTTTCTGGAGATCGCACTTCCTGGAAGACACGTCGGAAGAAAGGCCCTGAGATGGAATATTGAAGGGAAATCAGAAAAGCTGTCTGGGGAGTTCCCGTCGTGGCTCAGTGGTTAACGAATCCGACTAAGAACCATGAGGTTGCAGGTTTGATCCCTGGCCTCACTCAGTGGGTTAAGGATCTGGTGTTGCTGTGAGCTATGGTATAGGTTGCAGACGCGGCTCGGATCTGGCGTTGCTGGGGCTGTGGCGCAGTCCAGAGCAATCGCTCCGATTCGACCCCTAGCCTGGGAACCTCCACATGCCATGGGTGCGGCCCTAGAAAAGACAGGAAAAAAAAAAAAGAAAAGAAAAAGAAAAGCTGTCTGGATATTTAAAAAAAAAAAGTAACAAAATATCCTGTGTAACGTTCAACAATTAGCAGTTAAATTAATTTTAAAGCATTTTTTTTCCCTTTTTTTTCTGGTAAGGTCAGCTGAAGATAGGAGGCAGCAGGAGAAGACAGAAGGGCCTGGCTTCCCAGGCAGGTGCCCTCTGCTGTGCTCCTGGCTCCATGTACCTCGCCTGAGCCTCTAACGTGGTCAGTTATTTGTTTAATTGTCTACCTTCTCTCTAGACTGGAGGTCAGCAAACTCCAACTAGGGGCCCAGTCTGTCCTGCAGCCTGCTTTTTAAATAAAGTGTTAGTGAAATGTAGCCATTTTTTACATACCACCCATGGCTGCTTTTGCTCTATAAAGGCAGAGATAGGATGTTGGGACAGGACTGCATGGACCACAAAGCCTCAACTACTCTCTGGCCCTTTATGGAAAAGGCTTTCGGCGGGAGGACTTGTCTCTATTTACACAAGGCTGCCTCCCCAGGGCCTGGCTGCCGGCAGGTGCTAACAATGCCTGTGCTCTACATGATTCCCCAGCTGACTGTCCGACTGAATGAATGAACTACCTTGAATGAACAGGGACAGGCAGGAAGGCAAAGAGGAAGAGCAGCCGAGAGCCCGAGGTCAACAATGCTGCAGCGGCCACTGGTGTTAAGCTAAGCCATCCATGCTGCTTTTCAAGGCTGCGACATCCTTTCCCTTCGTTCAGGCCGCTTCTTTTGATTTAAGCCCATCTGGTCTCATCCAGAGAGTGCCTAATACTTGCAGATGCCTACATGACAGAAAGAAAAGGGAAGTCGACTTTGATGAGCTAATGGAAAGTGACGGCCAGGAATTCCGGTCATGGCTCAGCAGTAACAAACCCAACTAGTATCCAGGAGGAGGAGGGTTCGATCCCTTGTCTCGCTCAGTGGGTTAAGGATCCACTGAGGCAATGTGAAGACATAGAAAGTATTAAGTAGAGATAATGTCATTTATATTTAAGAAAATCCCTCCAACTTTGTGTAATGAATGGATTACAAGGTGGCAAGAAAGGGAGGGGGCATGGTATTGTCTTCCTGGAAGAGAGGCTGGTGCTGGGGACTGAGTGGCACAGGCAGAAAGACGTGGACAGATGGAGGACACCTTTGGGACAATGTGGCATTTGCATGTCTCCGACTGAGCTCTTTTCCTTGTTTACTGAACACTTGTGGATATTTCTCCATTCTTAGGAAACCTCAAGATCGTGTCCCCCAGTTTAAGGGACCGCTGTTATAAAATTAACACCTTTCACAGGGCTTTATGTGGAAATGAGGATTATCTGGGTGAGATGATAATCTTCACCAAGGCTCTAAATGAAAAGATGAAAGAGCCACATAATAAAAATGTAAAACTATAGTTCCATGAGTCATTCAACTAGCATTTACTGATCTCCTGCAATGTGCCAGGTGCTGGCATACCACGGGGTGTAGAACAAGGACTGGGAGGCACTAATGACCTAGCCTGGGCCCTGTCAGAGCCACCAAGCCAGTGAGGCTGTGTGAGGGGTGGGGTGGGGCAACAATATCTTCAAAAGGGGTCCTGATGTTGGAGGTGCCAGAGATACTTGGGAATTAAAGCTGAGAAGATTCAGAAGTTAATTAACCAGAGGTTCGCCCACTAGGTCCAGCCTCTCCTTTTAAACTTTTGTTGGGTGCTTCCACCATGCCGGGTTCTCTGCTAAGGGCTTTTTCTGCATTATCTATTTAATCCACTGAACTCCACAAGCCTCGGGAGGGCCAGGGCCACTTGTGTGGTTTCTCGCTATCGAACACCTGTTTGTAGGAGGAGTTAAAAAATATTTGTCAAATGAATGGATGGATGGCACAACAACAGTGCTGACAAGTGCTGGGTGATAGATGTGCCCTCTTGTGTTCCTGCCTCTTGCAATGAGAAAGACACCCCAGGGCCAGCTGCTGGTCCAAGGACGATAACACAGAGAGCAGACTGGAAATGCCCACTGTCCAAAGCAGGGCCAGGGAAAGCCCAGGTGCGT
This sequence comes from Phacochoerus africanus, assembly GCF_016906955.1. Classification (NCBI taxonomy): domain Eukaryota; kingdom Metazoa; phylum Chordata; class Mammalia; order Artiodactyla; family Suidae; genus Phacochoerus; species Phacochoerus africanus. The sequence continues at coordinate 6,305,652 of NC_062545.1, read as the reverse complement.
GAGAAATACCTCTTGTTGTCACATGCCAGTGGGACTTTGCGGTTTGTCACGACTCAGACCCAGCTGAGCAGTGACCTTCGGTGCAGTTTAATTCTTAGTAAACAAATTCTTGCTTGCCAGCCTCTTCTCACTAGAATGCAGGCCCCTGAGAGCAGGGATTCCTGTCGGCCCACCCGTGCATCCCCGTGCCTGGCGCTTAACACAGATGTGTTAATAAATGACGCAGAGGTCAAGTCACCTTCCCCAACATCCTCCACCCAGAGTAGGCGGAGTCTGTCCCCTTCTGTTTCACCCAAAGGAAGGAGAACAAGCTGAACTCCAGAGTCGGGGGCAGGCCCAGGTCTCAGGAATGGGCCTATAGAGGCTGGGAAGGCGGCGGTGGTGGTGGAGGTGGGGAGAGATGCTTGAAAGCCACCCTGCGCCCCAAAGACTCAAGGCTGCTCAGCAGGAAAAGGCCGACAGGAACCACCACACGGGATGGACGCCCAGAGCACAGAGTTCAGCCTCAGCAAAGCTCTTCCTGGCTGAGAACACAGAGGCTCGGGAAGAATTACAGGGCCTCTGCCCGGCCTGCCTCCCCGGGGCGTGTCCGGAGGTCCAAGAGCAGAGGACCTGGGTCTGAGTCACGCCGGGAGAGGAGCGAGTGGACCTGGACCTGAGGGTGACAGCCGGCAGCACGGTGACGAGCTGCCACGCCCTCCGAGGGGAGGAGGCAGAGCCCAGGGCCCTTCCGCCCCAACCTGCAAAGGCGTCTGAGATCTGCCGCTGGGCAAGGGTCCGCGAGGCCCCTCTCCTGCATCGCGGAGGCTGGACCCACAGCGAGAAGAAGGCCACTGGCTGGAAGGACGGAAGCAAATCCTGGTGCACTGAAGAGGCCGGGGGAGGAGGTTCGCCCCTTTTAGGGAAAACAGCCTGCAGCCCGGTTTCAACACCCCCTCCGGTTATGACAGCTAGACGGATCCGGTGCCCCAGCACCACACTGCGTTTCCAAGTTTGGCAACAACGACAGAAACACACTGTATGTGCCGTTGCAAAGATCTTCCACGATGTGGAAGCAAATATCCAGATTCCATCCCCCCAAATGCTCCCCAGCCAGAGCAGAAGGGCCCCATCTATGACTCGCCCTTCCGAGGCTGCTATTTCCCACACGTGTCGCCAGGTCCTTGTGGCTTTCCACTTGCAGGGATACGAACATTCGACGGCCAACTGCGGTGACCCGACTCGTCGGAGGCGACAGTGCCCCGGCACAAACCCCTGGCACAAACGGCGTGAGCCTCCTGGTTCTCAGGCTGCCCGCTAAGCCTCATTTCCGCCTGCTGCCCACTACACAAGACTATCAGCTGGGCCAAGGCCGTAGCGGGAGGCATCTGTCCACTGTCAGGAACGTTCTGCCTGGGCACAGAGAGGAAACGTGCCTCCGTGCATGGCTGCTATGTTCAACTCACCTTCCCCAGCGCAGTAAAGCCTCCCCTCCCGCCGCTCTTAGCATTTTCCCCGTGTTCCTTTCAATCCTGGACGAGACAAGCAGCACCTTTTTTCCGGTGTCCCCCGCACAGCCGTGCACCCAGGTCAGATCCCGGAGCATTCGTCTGAACAACCTTCTGGGGTTCCCTGCTGTGATCTTCCTGAGTGCACGTGTGCACACGTGCACATGCACACACAGGCACATGGTAATTCTGACTTAGCTTCTAAGGAGTTGTGCTGAATGTGACACCTCACTTACATCTGACTTCTCATGTCTACGATCTTGGATTTTCTGGAACAATCTATATATTCATTTCCAAGGTATAGAACTACATTTTACCATTAGACAGCTCAAGAAGACTGGTGTATGTTACAGGGCAAAGAAGAATATGAGTATTTTCTTTATGGACCTATAATATTTAAACTATTTAAATTAACACATAGTATCATTTTAAGATATTTAGATTAAAAATTTAATTTTTTTTTTCTACTAGCCACCCCCACATCATGCAGAAGTTCCTGGGCCAGGGATCGAACCTATGCCACAGCAGTGACAACGCTGGATCCTTAATCCGCTGAGCACCAGATTTAAAATTTTAAAATAGGAGTTCCCGTCGTGGCACAGTGGTTAACGAATCCAACTAGGAACCATGAGGTTGCAGGTTCGATCCCTGCCCTTGCTCAGTGGGTCAAGGTTCCGGCGTTGCCGTGAGCTGTGGTGTAGGTCGCAGACGTGGCTTGGATCCTGCGTTGCTGTGGCTCTGGCGTAGGCCGGCAGCTATAGCTCCAATTCGACCCCTAGCCCGGGAACCTCCATATGCTGCAGGAACGGCCCAAGAAATGGCAAAAAGACAAAAAATAAAAAATAAAATAAAAAAATAAAAATTTAAATTACAGGTTTTACTCTGCAAAGGACATAATTGGGTCACTTGACAAAACTGAAAGACAACGGGTAACTGAGAAACACTGTATCAATGTGCAATTGACTTAAGTATAAACCTGTACTTAATGTAAGCGCGTCTGTGAACTTGACACTATTTATCAGTTAAGGCCCATGATGTATGCAACATCTTATTAAATAGTTCTGAAAATTATAATGAGTAAACAAGTGTGTGTGTGTTGGGAGAGAGTAACCACAAACAGGGTGAAATATTTACAACAGGTGAACCGTGACAGAGGGTGGAAAGGTGTTCTTGATGTTCTTTCCTGTAAATTACAATTATTTCCAAATAAAAAGTTAAAATAGATTAAAATGCAGTTTTCAATTGTGTTAAAATGGATTAGTATAACAAATGATAAAACATAGGGTACAATTTTCAAGCTATTTGTGGAGAAGGGTTTAAACAGGTATCCTGATCATAAGGCAAATGAATAATAATTATTAGTGTACTCCATTATCAAGACTACTATAAAGATGATATTCATTTAACTTGAGGCATTAACAGTACTACATGAATACGATGTATTTTTTTCATTATATATACACTACTGGGTCTGCCTCATCACATTTCAACTCCTCCAAGGAGCAAAGAGAAACGGAGACGACCCAGGAGCCCCCGTGCTGAACATGGACAGCACTGGGGAGAGGGTACGTGACTGGTCACAAGGGAAGGGGACGGGATGGGATGAATTTGGGACTTACATTTACGGTGACAATGAATCTAAAGTACAATGCCAAGGAGTCAGATAAAAATGTAAGAATAGAACTTAAGGGAGAAATGGGATCAAGATAGGTAGATTTTGGAATTACTGGTGTCCTCTGTGCTCTGGAAATAAAGTGACAAAAAGCAGACCAGAAACCCTAATTGCTTATCAGCTTATTGTCCTGAGTAGAAGCTTTCTTCTTCCAGGAAATATTTACTTTGCAGATTTAACAATATTTAACATGTAATAATCACCTTATTCATTTATCCATTTTTGAAAACTAAACACTTAGATGATTCTGTATTGATAATATACAAATGTGCTTTGATAAATGCACACAGGACATTGTTCACAAAGAAAAACACAGGTCTTAGGATAATTGTTCACAATAAAAAACACAGGTCTTAGGATAATCCAGAGCACAGCCCAACGAACTCTATAAATAAAGGCAATCTATGGTTTAGGAAGAAAGCTTCACTGGGATTTTAAAAATGTTTCCAAGGAATAACTGTACTTCAGTTGCTCAAACATCTTACACAGTCTTCTTTCATTAACCTGGCAAAAGCAAGAAAGTTTTAAATGTTCCATAAAGCTACAGTAATCAAGACAGTGTTGCACTGGCATAAGGATAGATATTTATTTTAACATATAGTGCAGGGCACCTGGACAAAAATATGCAATATTCGCAACAACACCAATGCCGTTATTCCTAACATCGACGGAAATGAACAAGAAATGGGTCAGAGATTTACATGGAAGAGCTAACACGACAAGCCTTCTAGAAGGAAAAAGGAAAGGAAATGCCTATGTGATCTTGGGTAAGACAAAGATTTCTAGATAAAAGAAACAAAAACCAAAAAAGTAAAAAACTTGATAAGCTGGACTTTAACAAAATTATAATTATAATTAAGGTGGTATCAAAAGGCCCTATTAGGAGTTCCCGTCATTACCATGGCTCAGTGGTAATGAGGTTGTGGGTTCGATCCCTGGCCTTGCTCAGTGGGTTAAGGATCTGGCGTTGCTGTGAGCTGTGGTGTAGGTTGCAGATGCAGCTCAGATCTGGCATTGCTGAGGCTGTGGTGTAGGTTGGCAGCTGTAGCTCTGATTTGGCCCCTAGCCTGGGAACCTGCATATGTCTCCAGTATGGCCCTATGCGGGGGGGCACCATTAAGAAAATGAAGGAGTTCGCATCGTGGCACATCGGAAACGGAAACGAATCCAACTAGTATCCATGAGGATGCGGGTTCAATCCCTGGACTCACTCAGTGGGTTAAGAATCCGGCAGTTGCCATGAGCTGTGGCGTAGGTTACAGACGTGGCTTAGATCCTGAGTTGCTGTGGCAGCTGCAGCTCTGATTTTTACCCCTAGCCTGGAAACTTCCATGTGCCGCAGGTGCGGCCCTAAAAAGAAGAAGAAAAGAAGAAAATGAAAAAGAGAGCCACAGACTGGGAGAAACGGCAATGTAAACCACCTCTCTATGAAAGGACTTACATCGGGAATACACACAAAGAATTCTCCTTCCTCCTACTTCTCTCCTTCCTCTCTCGTTCCAGGTAAAGAAAAAGCGCTATATGACCTTCTGTACATTGCAAGATAAATTCATAGATTTGTGAAAAAACTACATTGGAAGACTGTGGCGCCTTTTCCTCTTTGCTCCTCCAGCCCCTCAGAAAGCCGAAGCCTCAGGGCTGACCTCTGAGGCCCCCTTGCTCGCTGGAGGCCATTCCCCCAGCCTCGGACCACGTTTTCTGACAGTGATTTCATCCATCCATGGCTCACTGGGCTTTGGCTCTACTAACCACTTTTCTGCTCCTTCCAGACCCTGTCGGGGGAGGTGGGGGGGATGGGTGTGGGGTGCTGAGGGAATTGCCTTTCCTGGGTGTCTCACTATTCCTGCCTCACCTCTGCAAACACATCTCTTCATTAAAGTATCTAGAAGGACTTCCATTGTTCCATTTCCTGCTCAGACTGGAATTCAGAGTCTCAAAGAGAAAAATGGACAGAAGTGGAACAAATACATCCAACTAGAAGAGGGTCCTTGATCTCATACTTAGAAACCAGTAGACAGAAGGAATGCTGGTGAACACAAGAATGTCCCCTCTTTGAGAAAAAATATCCAAGGAGCAATATCTACCAGTCTTTAATGGCAATGAGCAAGGCCGGCTACATGGTTTTCTACTCTTATTACAATTATTATTTGATGAATAAATTAATACTGTGCTATTTTCCTTGCCTGTTTCCATTCCTGTTAAAGCACAGAGCAAATATTAATGCCCAGACCAACCCAACTCTGGTATTTGAAGCATAACTCTTGGAAGGCAAACGTGCTGTGACTTAACAGGGTTCCAAAAAGCCTTTTCCTCTCTAAAAATTCTATCATGTAGGGGTCTATGAGGAACTTTTGTGAAAATGGGAAATATTCTCTTTAAGTGGAAGCAACCAAATATCAGGGCACTAAGTTTAGTGAGCAGAGTATGCATCGGATTTCAGCCTCAATTCATCTTCAAAGCCAGGTCTGCTTGTGCAGTACACAACCTGCACAACTGCACGTGGAAGCCCTTACTGCCTGTGATTCTAGGACAGCCCTAGTGACTCTTCAGACACCAATTTTCATACGTATGAACTGATTAATACTACGTATTTTCACTTAGATTTTTACAATCAGAGATATAATTTGAATAGAGAGAACCATATATTTATCTAATGATATTCAGTTTAGTCTCCTATACAAAGCAAAGCTACCATTCCTTATGGATTGATTACAGGTTATTTAATGGATGACTTTTTTTCCTCCTGGTGATTAACTTATCAGCTCTTATATCCAATTAATTAGTCAACTTAGTCAACTGTGGTATGTCCATACAGAGGAATACTGCTCAGCAATAAACAAGAATGAACTATTGATAGCTGAAACACCATGCATGAAGGTCAAAATAATCCTGCTGTGTGAAAGAAGCCTCAACCCCCCAAAATGTACATACTATATCATTCCATAAAAAATTCCCAAATATGGAAACAAAGCTACAGCGAGAGAGCAGATTGGTGGTTTACAAAGGATGGCAAAGGGGAACTGGTAGGGGTGGGAGGGAGAAAATGCAAAGAAACACAAGCAAACTTTTGGGGGTGATGGAGAAGTCCGTTATCTGGGTTGTAGAGGTAGGTTCACAGGTGTGTCCATGTGCCGTAACTGATCAATTGCACGCTTTCAATATGTGAATTATCATATGTCAGTTATCACTCAGTAGAAAGTTTAATGAACAGAAAAGAGACTGAAGACTGAAATGGTTTCTTTAACCAAAGGTTTTTCATACATGACTACCTTTTCACAATCTAGTCGAGGGAGGCAGCAACTAGATTCTGTTCACACACAGTTGCTTTCTTAATCCCTTTGTCGTTACTGAGCGATACATAAAAGAATTGTCACCATGCTTCATTTGAAAGCATGCTCTATTTCAGATGCCCCAAATGGCGAGAGAGTTTTTCACCAAGAGAGCAGAGGAGTGATAATCCGGCATGTGTCTTGACTCCTGTCCTCCCAAATAGGGCACACAGATCAGGCCTCCCTACAAAAGAGAACTGCAGAAGTCAGGTCTCGCTTTCAGCTTTAATGATATCCACACACACACACACACAAACATACCACATGCATATATGTATGCACATTTACGTGCACATATATATATTTGTTCTGATTTATTACTGTAATTTCTGCTTTCATTTTCTCAGGGAGAGATACTGGGTCATAGGATCTGAGCAATTCCATTTTTGAAATGTGTTCCCAGTGCATTGGAAGAGAATTAATCTGGACTCGCATAAAAACTCCTGCCACCTCACCACTACCACTTCTGAAGGAAATGACTAGGAAGAAAAAAATCAATGGGCTTTGTGTATTCATAGACTTCTAATAAACTCTGGGCATCAATCCTCTTTCAGTGTAAGAGGCTCTAAACGATAGTGGATCTTGAGTCTTTCTGGCAGAGCTAAGTGGCCCCTTCCCCTGGCAGAGTAAGCAGGGCAGAGCGTGCTCTTTTGGGTGCAGTCCACGGGCTGAGCAGCTTTCACCACTCCCTAGTGATGAAGCCAACTTTTTGCATTTAAAAGAAAATCCTTTGGAGTTCCTGTTGTGGTGCAGCAGAAATGAATCCGACTAGGAACCATGAGGTTTCGGGTTTGATCCCTGGCCTCGCTCAGTGGGTTAAGGATCCAGTGCTGCCGTGAGCTGTGGTGTAGGTTGCAAATATGGCTCAGATTCTGCATGGCTGTGGCTGTGGTACAGGCCGGCTGCAGATCTGATTCGACCCCTAGCCCGGGGACTTATATATGCCACCAGGGTGCCCCCAAAAAGCAAAAAAAAATTAAAATAAAATAGAAGAAAATTCCTTATTTGGAGACTATATGTTTTCTGCTTATTTTGAAATGCCTTCTGATGTGAAATGATATTGAGAGGCGATCCTTTTGTTAACTGTTTTGAAACATCGTCATCTGGTAAAATACACCACTACAAAGCTATACTGCTCCCTCCTCTTCCTTTTCTTCCAACATTCATTTGCTTGTAAACCCCCACCGTCAGGGCTTTATCAATACTTTTCAGGACACATGACCCATTTTATTGATATTTTGGTTTTCGTCCACATGGGCTAAGTTGTAGCAAAAACAAAGAAGTTTGAACATTATCACACATGGTCACAAATGACAATGCTGCGTCCACAGAGTAAGAAATCTCATCTTTAATTTCCTCAATGCAATGTCTTCAAAAATAGCTGGACCCAACAAGCTTTCAGACAAGACAAACCAGGAATCAGGATAATCACTGGTGCTCTCAGGAGACCACGGACGTCCAGCGACGCAGAACTCTGATAAGGAAACGAGTAAGTCTTTTGAAAGACTTCTGCGAGTAGAGAATAGAACTGTGATAGTGATAATGACGGATAAGCTTAGACCATGACACAGACATTCGTTTGTATTAGTAAGATTGCATATAGCGGTGCAAGATGACCAGGCGTAGACAGACCTGATTAGACTGTGCAGGGATGGGAGGAGGGAGACGGAGAAACGGACAGCTGTCCAGGGGGGTGTCCCCCTCCCCACTCGGCCCCCCCCCCTCAGAGAGACCAAGTCTGATTACTGACTTATCCTGGAGACCTTCCACGCCAGCGTGTAATCTTCGTCCTTATTACTATGTGGTTAGGGTTCCATAGCGATATAGAAACTTATTTCACTCACCCCAAGATTAAGAACGTTTATTTTTTTATCCAGACTTTCACTGTTACAAGCAACGCTGCACTGAATGGCTTAATACACTTCTTTCTGACTCATTATTTAGAGAATACTGAAGGGTCATTTTTAGGGAACAGGGACCTACGTTTGTTTTCACAGAATTGTCAACTTGCTCTCTTAACTGGCCCCACAACTTCATGCCTCCAAAACCTGCATAGGAGAGGACCTATACCTCTTTCATCTTGACGAAACCTTTTCTTTTTGTTTCATTTTTGTACACGGAGAAAGATTTTAATTGGTTTTTAGAAATTACTAATGAGCTGACTTTTAAAGTTGTTGGGTCATGTGTATGTCTATTGCCAATGGTCTATTTCTACCTGGAGCTGACTCTCCTTCTTCCTGGTGATAACATCCGACGGGTCACGGGACCCAGGGTCACACCTGAGGAGGGTTATCTTCCCCAGGCTCCCTCGGAGCATCACTGTGTGACTGGACAACTGGGCAGTGAGCCAGGAGGGAAAAACAGAGCACTGTAACTTGGCTACTTCCGGCAGATGTTTTTTAAAAAATGACTGCCTTCCCTTTACATTTGTTGAAATTTGAATAAAACAGCTGAAGCTTAAGCATCGATCATTGGACCATGAGTAAAAGAAAAATATGGATGTTGGAACAACAAAACAGAGGCATTTTAGAGCATGATAATGATCATGAAGTCTCCTTAGCAGCCCTGGACCATTTATCTCTGGACATTGTTTAAGTGAGAATTAAATGTTTGCTTTTTTTTTTTTTTTAAAGGCCGCCTGTGCAGCATATAGGAGTTCCCAGGCTAGGGGTCGAACTGGAGCTATAGCTGCCAGCCTACACCACAGCCACGGTAACACCAGATCCAAGCCACATCTATGAACTGCACCACAGCTCACGGCAACGCCAGATCTTTAACCCACTGAGCAAGGCCAGGGATTGAACCGAAGTCCTCAAGGATACTAGTCAGATTCATTACCACTGAGCCACAAATGGGAACACAAAGGTTTGCTTGTTTTTTAAGCCCCTTTCATTATGGAATTTCTATCTTCTACAATTTAACCTAATCTTAATTGATAAAATATCCTCTGCCAAATTTTCTCTTGATTTTTTCTTTTCTTTTTATGGCCATACCTGTGGCATATGGAAGTTCTTGGGCTAGGGGCCAAGTTGGAGCTGCAGCTGAGGCCTATGCCACAGCTTGTGGCAATGCTGGATCCTTAACCCACGGAGCCACAATGGAAACTCCTGGTTTTTTTTGTTTTTTTTTTCCTTATTGAGGTGAAGTTCTTTATAAAATATAATGTCCCGTGTCTACCAACACAAAAATTATGAAGCAAATTACATGAACTCCATTTATTCATTCATTCACACCTCATTTTATTTATTAATCTTTTTGGCCTCACCCATGGCCAAAAATGGAACACCATGGAAGTTCCTGGGCCAGGAATTGAATCTAAGCTGCAGCTGTGACTTATACCACCAGATCCTTAACCCACTGCACCAGGCCGGGGATGAAACTCGAGCCTCAGCAGAGACAAGGCCAGATCCTTAACCCGCTGTGCCATAGTGGGTACCTCCCCGTATCACCTTAATAGTTCACTACTCCATGCAAATTTTACCCAGAGGCACTGCTTGGAGGTATGTGGGTAGGAGGTGCATTGCAAATACCAGGAGGATCCCAAACAATCAAACCAGAAAAATTCCCCAGTTTTTCTCTTTATATGGATATGAGACATTTGCTATTAAAGTTACCAGAGGGGATGAAGACATTTTCCTCATTTTCAGTAAAGAAATAAACCCTAGCTTCTTACTTCTACTGCCCAGAAGAATCGCATTATAGCTTTGCTTTAATGGAAAATCATCTCAAAATCTCAGTATTTGTCACTCGTAGGGTATTGCATTAAAGCCACAGTTGGGTAAGTCCCATTTCATTCCTGCAGATAAAATATTGAGGCGCACACGCTGCAAGGACACAGACTGCGGGCGTTGCCGCGGCAGATTTTGTGTTCGGCTCCTGAGGCTTAAGCTTTAAGGCTCTCTCCGTGCAAAGGCCCCTTCCTGGCACTAGTGGGGAACTAGCAATGTGCTCACATGCCCAGGTATTTCTGGACATTCGAAGGGATATTTGAACAGCAACTCGTTAGGACAGCAGTCCCTTTCGACTCTAGCGCCCCCCTCTGGTAGAATCCTCTTCCACCTGGAGGTATTAGCATGGTTGTGGGCATTTTGGGGATTTAGCAAAGGGCCATTTGAGCTGGATATACATTCTGTTTGTCACTTAATGATATACATATATATATATGGGGTTGACAGTCATTTCTGCATTGAATTAACTAGTCCCAGGTATTCCCACGTAGGAACACCTTCCAGGGAGCTGCCTAGTGCTGACTGTGTCGACAGCCTTGGCTGAGGTCAGGGTCAAGGTTACAATGTGGCACCCAGCCCTGGCACCAGAACTACATGGATGGAGGACAGGACCATGGTTTGAACTTTAGGGATCCAGAAGCTAGTCTGTGGATATATTTCTTTCACTCATCGGATGTGTACAACAGTCAGTAGAAGATTGATTCTCATCAGTGCCTTGTCCAATGGACGTTCTTTGGGGACGAGAATACCCTTGATGATGCAATTTATATATGATTATATGTGCGACATGTACACTTTTCTTTTTTAAATTAAGAAATCACTTGGAATAGAATTTACTAGTATTCTTGTGCTTGAAGAGCAGAAACCTGCAGCATCAGTACATGCGTGTGCCAGCCACGGAGCTGCATGTTTTATACATCCCAACATATCAGATCATATCTCACTGCATCCAACAACAACTCAACCGGAGGAAATCCAGACTCTAGATCAAACAGCATGCAAACTGCCACAGCCTAACAAAATGCCTGAAGAAGCAAGTCCTCTAGTCCACGGACCAAATTCCTACATTATTCATCAAAAAATGTCGATAGGAAGCAATGAACTGACGTTTCAATTAGTTGATCACTAATGAAAAGGAATAATCACAGGTCTATGACGGAAAAAGATTGAAATGTTTTGCTGAATTGACATGATATGCTAACATTGACAAAAACAGCACTGAACTCATAATACACCACTATAAAGAAGACTGAAATTTATTGATGAATCTTGTCAATGTATGGAATATTTGAGAGTAGTCACTGTGTCAGAAAACTTGAAATGCTTTGAAATCTTACAGACATTATATAAAAGAAAATGACTAGAGATTTCCTCAAACTTGAAAACAAGCCTAAAACGAGCAGCAACATAGATGGACCTTGAAATTATCCTGCTAAGTGAACTCAGCCAGACAGTGAGACACCAACATCAAATGCTATCACTTACATGTGGAATTAAAAAAAAAAAAAAATGACACAATGAATTTCTTTGCAGAACAGATACTGACTCACAGACTTTGAAAAACTTATGGTTTCCAAAGGAGACAGATTGGGGGGTGGGGGGATGTGCTGGGGGTTTGGGTCGGAAATGCTATAAATTTTGGTTTTAAGGATCTTTGTAAAACTATAAATGTAATTGAGTAATAAAAAAATGCTACAATAGGAGTTCCCGTCGTGGCGCAGTGGTTAACGAATCCGACTAGGAACCATGAGGTTGCGGGTTCGGTCCCTGCCCTTGCTCAGTGGGTTAACGATCCGGCGTTGCCGTGAGCTGTGGTGTAGGTTGCAGATGCGGCTCGGATCCCACGTTGCTGTGGCTTTGACGTAGGCCGGTGGCTACAGCTCCAATTCAACCCCTGGCCTGGGAACCTCCATATGCCGCGGGAGCGGCCCAAGAAATAGCAACAACAACAACAACAACAACAAAAGACAATAAATAAATAAATAAATAAATAAAAATAGTAAAAAAAAAAAAATGCTACAATAAAAAAATTTTTAAAAAGGAAAACAAGCCTAAAATTTCTTATGTTTCCAAAAAGAAGTTGTGAAACTGACAGTTCCAAAGTCGTCAATGATAAAAAATAAATTTTAACCAACCATGCTAAGGGTAAAGACTAGATTATCTTTCTATCTCCTTCTGTAGAAAATGACGCTACAAAAGTCATTGCTATACAGAGGCCATCAAAGCCTATGTGACCCAAAAGTGTAGGAAAAACAGTATTATAGTGGGGTGTCAGGTGTTTACTAAACATAAACACTAGGTTATGGAGTTCCCATCCTGGCGCAGTGGTTAACGAATCCGACTAGGAACTATGAGGTTTTGGGTTCGATCCCTGGCCTTGCTCAATGGGTTAAGGATCTGGCGTTGCTGTGAGCTGTGGTGTAGGTCGCAGACGTGGCTCGGATCCCACGATGCTGTGGCTCTGGCGAAGGCCAGTGGCTGAAGCTCCGATTAGACCCCTAGCCTGGGAACCTCCATATGCCACAGGAGCGGCCCTAGAAAAGGCAAAAAGACAAAAAAACAAAACAAAACAAAAAAACAAAAAAAAACCCCCACTAGGTTATGTAAGCTTTTGCAGGAAGCCACCCTCAGCAGGGAGCCCCATTTCTTGTCACTTTAGCGAAGCTACATTGCAACTAACTTTGTTTTTTTAAGGCTGCACCCAGAGCAGATGGAAGTTCCCAGGCTAGGGGTCAAATCAGAGCTGCAGCTGCAGGCCTACCCCACAGCCACAGCAATGCAGGATCTTTGAGCTACGACACTGCGGCTTGCGGCAACTCTGGATCCTTAACCCCCTGAACGAGGTCAGGAATCGAACCCACATCCTCATGGACACTAGTCGGGTTCTTCACCTACTGAGCCACAATGAGAACTCCACAACCAACTTTTAAACCAGGCACCTCCCTGGTCTACTCATCTCTGGCCCAGATTTTTCACATCTTTTAATCACATAACACCTTACCTAACTCTCTGGTTCCTTCCATAGATCCAAGAAGCAGACATGAAGAACAAGTAATTACCAGACACCCAGACCTCTCCTCTAGCTCCCCCTTCAGAAATCTCTTGAACAACCTGTGTGAACAAGCTGGCATCTGAAGAAAGACCATGAGGAGTTGATGAGTCTGCACACAACCCGCACACAGTGGGGGAGGCGATGATTTTGACCCCCATCTCAGTCATGAACTGAGGTCACTTCCCTGTTTCCCCTTAACAGCTTTCGCGGCCCAGCAGACTCCTCGGAGGTGGTTTTGGGGGGACGCGGAGGCCACCGTCTCCCCCGATTGCCGGCCTTCTGCTTAAAGGCACTTTTCCCTTCCACCGACACTCGTGAGTATGTAATTGATTTTGTAAGCGGCGAGCAGCAGGACTGGATTCACTCGATAACAGTTCCTTTTCCAGAAGTGTGATTTTTATGGTGTCTGCTGGCTTTTTAAAATTTGTAGTCTGTTAGGATTTATTTCCTTATCCTCAACTCTAAAGTGACTCTGTATCCTTTTTCTCAAAGAGGACCCCCAAAATGGTACAATCTCGGTCCACACACAACCTGAATACCTGTCTCTGCTTAGAGGCTCCCCAGGAAGTCACCCGGGCTCAGAACACCTTCTGGACTGGGCTCCGCATCACCCGGGCCACCTTTGCAGGGAGCGTCCTGGTTAAATGCTTTGAGATTTAACTTTAATCTCAATTAAAGTCTTGGGTTTACTTTGCCCGCAGTACCACACACGGCGCCCTTGCAGCTTGGAGCTTCCTCTCTACTGAGCTTGAAGGAACTGTCATAGCCTCCCAAGCATGGGATTCTGAAAATCAATCTGGGGCGGCAGCCTGGACATGCAGGCATTGGCTCCTCATGGAACACACTCTGATCAAAGGTGATGGGAAACAGGGAGTTCCCTGGCGGCTCAGCAGGTTAAGGACTGATGTTGTTTCTGTGAGAATGCGGGTTCAAACCTGGGCCTCACTCAGTGGATTAGGTTAAGGATCCGGCATTAACACAAGCTGCAGTGTAGGTCACAGATGTGGCTCAGATCTGGCACTGCTGTGGCTGTGGTGTAGGCTGGCAACTGCAGCCCTGATTCGACCCTTGGGCTGAGAACGTCCATATGGCACAGGTGTGGCTCTAAAAAGAAAAAAAAAGAAAAAAAAGAAAAGAAAAAATAGTAATGGGAAACAGGAGGAAGCTGGAAGATAAATTTCTCCTTTTTGCTTCTGAGGGAAATCCAAGTTGTGAGTTTTTTCCTTGCAAAGTTTCCCCAAAGCCCTTTTCTCTTTATGCTCCTGTGAAGTAGCCCACACGAATGCACTGAATGGCATAGCGTGTCTTCTTGCTCAATTCCTCGTTATTTTTTTGCCCGAGCCACGCTGAGCTTCCACTTCTCAAATAAGGAATAATTTTGGCTCTACTCTTTGGGAGACTTTGGTTAAAATTAAAAAGTTCTAGCAATCTAGCACGTAGGAAGCACTCATGACTGTCAGCTGTTGTCCTTACGACATCAAAACACGGCAGTGGCAGATGACCTGGTGCTATTGCTCTGAAATTCAACATGAGAATAAATACAATAAATAGAATTTGGTTAAAAAGTAGGAAAAAAATACATTTAAACAGCAAATACTGTATTAAAATAAATTAGTAATTTGATGAGTGAGAGTATAAGCAAAGTTTGAGTTAAGCTGTGATAAAGCACATATTTACACACACACACACACACACACACACACACACACACACCCCTACCATGAATGTAACAGAAATAAAGCATTTCTGTTCATTCTTGTGGAAAACCTATTACTGCACAAATGCAAAAGCGAAGGTTCCTAAGAGTTCAATTTGTGCACGTCTGTGCCCGTGTTTTGTTCGCTGTCATCTTTCTCCCTTGAACGGTGGTGACCACTCCCGTCTCAGAAGCAGGGCGAGCTTGCCGGTTCCACCCAGTCAATTCCAGACAGATGGCCAACACACATTTTCGAATCATGCCAAAACAAAGATTGAATCTGGCAGAAGCCTTAACCCATAACTTCCTTTCCCAAAGACATCAATACATGTGCTTGCTAGCCTTTCTGACAGCTCCAATTAAACACAGAGGCACGTAGAAAAGAACACAGCGAGCTGCGTTTGAGAGGAAAAAGTCATGCAAAAATGTGGGACTGGAACAGGCCTTGCCAAACAGGAAGACTTATGACCCCCATCTCTGGAAAGAGAAGTCCCCCAGAGTGTGTGGTCTTGATTTGCGGTTGGGGTGGCAGACTGTAAGTCCAGAAGATGATGCCACGCTGCATCCAGGTAGGGACTCAGGATGAGCGTCTTTCTAATGAAGATGATTTTTTTTTTTTTTGGCCTTTTTAGGGCCGCACCCATGGCATATGGGTGTTCCCAGGCTAGGGGTCGAATCAGAGCTGTAGTTGCCAGCCTACACCACAGCCACAGCAACGCGGGACTGGAGCTGCATCTGTGACCTACACCACAGCTCACGACAATGCTGGATCCTTAACCCACTGAACGAGGCCAGGGCTCAAACCTGCATCCTCATGGATACTAGTTAGATTCATTTCTGCTGAGCCACAGCAGGGAACTCCCGATGAAGCTGCTTTGAACTGCGGGTGCGTAATAAGCTTGGAGGACCCCTGCATATAAAAGTAGCCACTTTTATAAAAAGTAGGTCTGTCCACCTAACTCCCATGTATTCCCTGGCCAAACAGCATCCATAATTCACACGTCTTTCTGCATCTAAAGCATTTGCATATCTGCTCTCACTCAACTTAATCACCATGAGTACAGGTTACAGAGAGGCTGCAGCTAATTGCAGGACGGTGGTAATGACCTCCTTTTCAAACGGCCCCTTCCTTTCGGGTCACAGGCACTCCCTGGAGCCCGGGTTCTCCAATTGCCACACGTGAATGTCATCGACAGAAAAGTGTGGGCAAACACATTTTTCAGACCCTGAGCAAATTATCAGTGAAAGTAGGATTATGAGAAAATAAATACACCCCGGTAACAGTGGCATTGGATTTTTAAAAATATGATCAATTTGGGAGAGAACGTACCTGAGTAGCATCCATGAGGACACAGGTTCGATCCCCGGCCTCGCTCAGTGGGCTAACGATCTGGTGTTGCCGTGAGCTGTGGTGTAGGTCACAGACACAGCTCGGATCCCACATTGCTGTGGCTGTGGCGTCGGCTGGCGGCTGCAGCTCGGATTCAACTCCTCGCCTGGGAACCTCCATGTGCTGCAGGTACGGCCCTAAAAAGACAAATATATATATATGATCAACTTGGATTAGAAATTGGGGCTCTATCTCAGATTCACTTACGTTGATTTGCCATTTTCAATTGTAGCCCGTTTTTTCAAATCAGAAAAGCCCAACAGAATCCTGTTTCTGACCGAGTTCACTCCCTAATTATCCACCAGGCGTACTGATCGCAAGCATCTTTATCAGTCCCTCTTCTTTCTCTAGAATGCCACTATTCTGCTCATTAACTCGAAATTGTTTTTGTTCCCATATGTCCCCAGTTATCAAAAGGACAAGTTTGAGACCTTTAGGAATGAAGAAATCACCCTTACTGTGTGTTTTGAGATGAAAGGTCTGAACAGTCAGGAAGATTCCTTTTCGGTCAAACCCTATCGACCTCGCCACCTCTGAGTAACCAGCAAATTACTATGGGTATAATCGAGGCATCAGTCACTAGTCCTCTCCTCAATTCAGGAAAACTTAGTCAATGAAGTCACAGTAAAGCTTTACCAAGAAAGATATAGCATAGGACTTTCTCATTTTTCAGCTGTCTTTTAGAAAAAGAAGAACCCAACGTTAGGAATATTTAAGTTTGCAAACATTTTTAACCTTACGGATTTTAAGGACATTTTTGATGTGACTCCCTGTTCCCAAAAGTATCACAGACATGATCCTGTGGTTCAGGGGCCCCGGGATGAGCAGGGACGAACTTGAACCCGGTCAGCCCCTGGGCGCGCAGAGTGGGCACTGCTTCCTGCGGGTGAACTGGCCCCAGTGCTCTTGCTTTTGCCCAGCTGTCCAGTCTCCTCTCCCTCAGTTGTCCTGTCCCTTGTCACAGCTGATAGAGCTGACCCTGGACCTCTGCCTCTGATGCTGGGCTGGGAGCAGGGACCCAAGGACCACACAGAGCAGCAGTGACAGTGGAGTCGGAGCCCAGAAGGAGGTGTGTGTCTTACACACACACACACACACACACACACACACACACACGGGCCCTCCTCGAAGCCAACTGCTTTGATGGCCTGATTTTTGTGACAGTTTTCGTTCTCCCTTGGAGACCTTTTACAAATCTGGGCTTTGGGCGGTTTTCACATCTGCTTAGGCTCCCTGCTTCCCCAGCAGTCCCAGTGGTATGACAATCAGGCAAGTGAGTGATACCGGATATAACTGGACTCGGAGCTGATTTCTGAGGTCGCGTTGGGGAGAGGTCCCTGCAGGTTCCACTCCCCCTTCCAGGGGGATCCTATGGTTCTAGAAGCTGCTGTCCAAGGCCGCCTCGGGGGAGACACGGGACGGCTCCTGCACTCTCAGAGCTTAGCGGATGGGACACCTGCTCCTCACCTTGGGCCAGCAAACTGCTACCCAATTTCTGGGCTCCCGGAGCCCAGGGAAGCTTTTGGGGAGACTGTCAGAGCTTCTGTGGGTGGGACCTGGGGGCCTCTGAATCTGTAACCCTTCACACCACTTAGCTTTGAATGCCAAGGACACTTGCCAGTGCAGGGGCTGGACGGGAATACACCTTGCAGGCACCTTTACACCAGGGATTTTTATCCCCGTGGGAGTGGGGGCAGGGGGCCAGGGAGGACGGCTGCTGGTGATCATCTCTGCTGGGTCGGATGCTGGGGAATGTGCTGGCGCCACTTTATCTGGTGACCTGATTCTCCCAGGCCCCCTGCACGGCAGTCATACTGCGTTAGCCCATGTTCGGGGTGAGGTAAGGCTCGACCAGGTCAAATCGATTTGCCCGAAATCTTGTTCCACAGTGAAGTAGTGTTAGGATTTGTCCCCAGACGCCCCCATCCCCATACCGCCTCGTCTGTCACTTGTCACTAATCCAAAGCCTCCCTGGCTTTGACATGAGACCTCTTCAACTTTAAGTGTCTCTCTGCTTAAGCCCCGAACTTTAAGGAATAAAAACCCCTATAGGACAATAGAGAAAGGGGAGGCTCTTCTCCCTCCTCCCAGTCTGCTTTCCTTTAATAAAAACTTTGCTTGCTTGCTGCCTGTGTGTTTGTGGAGTTCATTCTTCGACTGCCGTGAACAAGAACCCGGATTCTGGTACCATCTTTCCAGCATCACCCTCATCAGTTCAGCAGGTGCACAGGCTGGGGAGAAACACAGGCTGCTGTGTCCCAGGCTCTGGGTCATCTCACTGCCATTGGCGCCCTTTTGATCCAGAGCAAACACCTGTTCCTTGGTGATGGCAGTATGGTCCTGCCAGAATGAAGAAAGCTGCTCACTGGTGCCCAGGGTGACTGGATCCACAGCCTCATCAGTGAGAAAGCTTCGACTGAGAGACTCAGATAACTAGAGAAGCACACGGGGGCGGGGGGAGAGGGATTCAGATGGTGGAATAGAAGGACTGGAGCTCACCTTCTCTCATAAAAACAACAAAATTACAACCAAATGGACCGGAAACTTTCAAAAAGATATCCTACTCCAGAAGACAAAGAGGAGGCCACATTGAGAGGTAGGAGGGGCAGTTACACAACATAAGCAACCCCACACCTCCCTGGTGGGAGGCCTACAGACTGGAAAGTAACTAGATCACAGAGACTCACCTACAGGAGTGAGAGTTCCGAGCCCCACGTCAAATCCCCACCTGGGGATCTGGCACTGGGAGAAAGAGCCCCCAGAGCATCTGGCATTGAAGGTCCGTGGGGCTTGTGAGCAGGAGCTCCTCAGGACTGAGGGGAAAAGACCCCATTCTTGAAAGGTGCACACAGGCTTTAGCGTGCACTGGGTCCCAGGGCAAAGCAGAGGCTCCATGGGAATCTAGGTTGGACCTGACTGCAGTTCTTGGGGGATCTCCTGGGAAAACAGGGGTGAATGTGACTCACTCTGGGGGAAGGACATTGGAAGCAAAACTCTCGGGAATATTCACTGGGGTGTGTTCCTCTGGAGGTGGCCAGTTTGGGAATGTCTGGCCCCACTCAACAGTAAACAGGCTGCCTAAAGACCCCCCAGGCACACAGCCACCTCTAATCTCATCCAGAGACAAAGCCCCACCCACCAGAGGAAAAGGAATCAGCCCCACCTACCAGTGGGCAGTCCCTCCCATCAGAAAGCCTATAGCAAGAGCCTGTACCAACTTCAGTCACAAGGGGGCAGACATCAGACGTAACAGAGGCTACAGCTCTATTGTCTGCAAAAAGGAGACCACACCAAAAATCTACAAAAATGAAAAAGCAGAGAACTATAAGTCAGCTAAGGGAACAAGAAAAAAACCAGAAAGACAGCTAAGTGATCTGAAGATTATCAGCCCCCAGGAAAAAGACTTTAAACTGATGATGCTGAAGATGATGCAGGACATTGGAAATAAGCTGGAGGCAAAGATGGATAATTTACAGGAAACATTGAGCAAAGAAATACAAGATTTAAAACTTCAGCAAGGAGAGATGCAAAATACAATAACTGAAATAAAAAAATTCATTAGAAGCAACCAATAGCAGAATACAGGAGGCAGAAGAATGAATAAGCAAGGTGGAGGACAGAGTAGTGGAAATTACAGATGCAGAACAGAAAAGAGAAAAAAGATTGAATAGAAATGAAAACAGTCTAAAAGAACTCTGGGACAACGTTAAACACACTAACATCCATATTATACCAGAAGGAGAAGAGAGAAAGAAAGGGACAGAAAAAAATATTTGAAGAGATAATAGCCTAAAACTTCCCTAACATGGGAAAGAAACTACTCACTCAAATCCAGGAAGCACAATGAGTACCATATAAAACAAACCCAAGGAGGAACACCTCGATCAAATTAACCTTAATCAAATTGACCAAAATTAAAGACAAAGAGAAAATACTGAAAGCAGCTAGGGAAAAGAAACAAATAACATGCACGGGAACCCCAATAAGGTTATTGGCAGATTTTTCATCAGAAACTCTGCAGGCCAGAAGGGAGTGGCGGGATGTACTTAACATGATGAAAGGGAAAAAACCTCCAATCAAGACGACTTTATCCAGCAAGGCTCTCGTTCAGATTTGAAGGAGAAATCAAAAGCTTCCCAGATAAGCAAAAGCTAAGAGAATTCAGCCACACTAGAACAGCTTTAAACAAATACTAAAGGAACTTCTCTAGGCAGAAAAGAAAAGGCCACAACTAGAAACAAAAATACCACCAATGACAAGGCTCACCAGCAAAGGCACATATACAGTAAAGGTAGGAAATCATCCAGGCACAAATATGCCACCCAAATCAGAAATCGTGAGAAGAAGAGGGTACAAATGCAGGACCCTGGAGATGCACTTGCAATTAAGAGACCAACAACTTAAAACGATCTCATATACAGAGAGAAGCACACAGGGGCTGTGTAGCTTCCACGCATACACTAGCAACACAAAACACAATGAAATACACAGGAAAGCTTTGTACTAAGAACTGGCCTCTATCACCTGACTGATGTTCATTGGATGTGAAGCTGTTTTTTGTCCAGATGATTTCTAAGTACATGTGACACGTCAGCTGCTTTCAGATTATCTGCTTCCGCCTCACATACCCAGCTCAACATCAACACGGAGTGACGGAAGGGAAGAGATCTCAGCGTCCTGCATTCCACTCACAAAACCACCTTGACATGTCAACTGACAGGAGAGAAATCCCAGGCCCTCATGGGGGTTCCTGATTTTCCCAACACAAGCCATGCACCTCAAGGAGATACCTTGCAAAATAATCAGCTCTGGACTGCAGGGCATGAAGAGGGAGTGCTGTGTGAGCGAAGCAGACGCGTTCTTTTCCTCTCTTAGGTTTTTGTGGACTCTTATTGTCTTAGAAGCGGCAAATTTACGTTGAATATGGATGGGTTCTTTTAATCATGGTGCAGAGGTAAAAGTCAGCTGGCTCAGTCCCCCATTCAGAGCCCAGAAGCAACAGAAGCTAAGGGAAGGAGACAGGTGTGGTGGAGATGGGGGAGGGAGCTGGGGTGGGGGGGATGGGAGGAGAAGGGGAGGGGAAGGAGATGGGGTGCAGCCTCTCCCAGCACAGGTGAGGCCTGCAGACGCTCAGCCCAGGTCTGCATCCCCACTGGGAAGGCTTCTGGCAGCAGCAGCAGCAGCAGCAGCAGCAGCTAAGGCCATGGCCACACAGGATGTGCCAGGGAGCCATGCGTCCCAGGGATCTCCAGAATGTCCCTCCACTCTGGATCCCACATCTGTCTGGCCATCCTGGGCTTATCTCCATTTGAAGTTTCCCCAGTGCAGGGTCTCCTGGGCTGCTTAGTTACCAGGGCACACGTCTGTTACCACTGGACAGCACCCAAGACAGTGTTAGGTCACTGGATTCACATATTTCTTCCTTTTCAAGTCATGTATGCCTCATTATTTACTCCTGAAACTTTTCAACCAATTGACAACCACTTTTTGCTAACGTGCAAGCTCAAAAAAAAAAAAAAAAAAAAGAAAGAAAAAAAAGAAAAAAAATGCCAATGTTTATTAGGGGTGCCTGAATTTTAAAATCAAAACAGAGATAGCTTTATGGGTTCCATAGAAACCACAGAGTTTTAGGATCTTCATACTTGATTGGACAGAGGTCTGTTACTGAGAATTATGGCCCTACTTTTCAGATGCTAGGAGATCCCCAGCTGGGTATACGGAGAAGCTGTAACACAGGGCAGCCTGCCCTGGCTTCCTTGGAGCTTTGTATTCACAGTGTGTTTGCACAGATTAACACATGTCCTAACAGCACAGGGGTATGCTCAGAGCCGCTGCCATCTGGGGCCAGGTGGGTAGCACTCTACTGGCAAGGGGGTGGGGGGGGGGGTCGGCTGCCCATACTTGGCAGTTTGTTTTAGCAGCATCTCTAGATCCCCACACTAGATGCTAATAGCACCCTCTCTCCACAACTGCGACAACCTGAGCTGTCTCCTCAAGTTGCCAAATGTCTCGCTTGGGGTGGGGCAGGAGGAATGAACGGGGTGGGGGGATCCCCTGTCCTTCCCCACCCCCACACCCCTTTAGGAACCACGGTTGTAGAATGAAGCCTGAAGAGAGGCCTAGCATTGCCCCACTTTACAGAAGGTTAGTGAGAAGTCACACAGCTGGGTCTCTAAGAACCAGGTCATTCCAGAACAATGCCAGTGAGGTCTCACACTAGGGGGCCTGGGGACACAGGAGACAGAGTCACCCTGCCCCCACCCTCCTCAGGCCTCCCCTCTCTCTGATGGACTTGGCCGGAAAGGTTTGCAAGTCCCGGCAGCACCAAATCCCAGGAGGTGAAACCACTCCAGCCTACGGGACCGGATTTCTGGAATCTCCGCGTGGACCCACCACAGAGACGCCTCCTGTGTGGCCAGATGACTCTCAGAGTTCTGAGGCATCTGCCCTGAGGCTGAGTTACTTCCTAATCCTTTTGCTTCAGGTCTTCAGAAAGGCTCTTGTAGAAACAGAATGAGGTTGTATTGAGATTCGTTAAGCTGCTTAAAATGCGGGTGCAATGCCTGCCTAGAAAACTGCAAATAGACAGGTTTTGACTAAAATGTCGAGTCTCTCCCCCGGTGCTGGTCCAGGTCCATCCGCACTCCCTGCTGTCTTCCATACTGACATGTTCTTCTCTGCCTTCCTAGGTTCTCATCCTGTGGGGGCTTTCCCCAAACAGGAGCCTTCTCTGACTCCTCCATGGTTTCTGGGCAGGTGGGTAGGGGTGGAGTGAGCAGGGCGGGGTAGGAGTGTGGTTACAGCTTCCTGGAGACTTGAGTGAGTCTGTAGCATCTGATCCATTTTAGGGCTAATAAAGTGGTTGCGTTTGAGGCTAGCACCTCCTATAGTGGCGGGGGTGGGGGGCAGAATCTCTGGGCTTCACAGGTAGGGGGCCTGGGGTGTGCTGGAGGGAGACAGCTCAGTTCGCATCTACCAGGCTGTTGGGAGCACTTCGGCCTCCTACTGGAATTTTTATGCAGAGTCCCTTATTTCAGAACTGCACTTCATAGCTAACCTACCAACTTCAAGGAAATCATGACTCGCGATTTATTTTTGAAGCCATGGTTATGGCTTGGTTCTGAAGCCCTGGGAAAGCAATTAATTAGAAAACATGCTACCCTGAGCCTCTAAAATGATGAAACACTCAAAGATGGTGAGAAAAAGCACACTGTGGCTTAAAACTGTCCCAACCAAGAGAACCGTGTCCCAGGAAGTGGAAGAAGAAAAGCCAGGGAGTAGCTGGTCTCAGGTACCCGGGGGGCGTGGCCACCGCTCAGCGCCTCCTCCTTTTCCGTGGACCAGCCGGGACTCCCAGGCATCAGAAAGAAGACTTCCCCGGCGCCCACACGCATTTAGGCGCTGATTTAGAAGCAGAGACGTGTGTGTGCTGGGTAAACGCCAAGTGTTTGTCAAAGCCGCTTCTCTCAGAGTAGATCTGCACAGCCAGGTAACAGAAAATCACCTCCCCGCTTTGGGAGGCTGGGACACACCCGCCTGAAAAAACCGGTGGCTGAGACCATCTCGGGCTCCACAGCTAACCACACCTAATTTACCAGAAACAACAACAACAAACAAAACAACAACAAAAACCCCTGCATGCTCAGTCCCAATCTTCACATTCTCCAAAAAGCCTTCGGAAATCAAGCACTGTTATTTTTCAACGGTTCTTACCCATAATGTGTTTGGGGAAATGTAATAAACTCATGCTCAGGGTTTTTTTTTTTTTTTTTTTTAATTTGATTTTTAGGGCCACACCCATAGCGTATGGAGGTTCCCAGGCTAGGGGTCGAATGGGAGCTACAGCCAGCCGGCCTACACCACAGCCACAGCCACACAGGATCCAAGCAATGTCTGCAACCTACACCACAGCTCACGGCAATCCTGGAGCCTGACCCACTGCGCGGGGCCAGGGATGGAACCCACATCCTCATGGAAACTGGTTGGGTTTGTTACCGCTGAGCCACAGCGGGAACTCCCCTGATGCGCAGTTTGAGTATTAACTTCAGTGAGGCAGGATGTTTTATCCTTACTTTCCAGCTGAGAAAGGCGAACGCTCTCATTAAGAACCGGCTGGCTGGAAAGTCTAGATGGTTATATTGCACACACACCGCCGCTCCCCACATCGCTATACACGTGGGGCTGGGGGGGTCTCCTGTGAAATGAGGATAATGGTACCCTCTTGCCTCACAGTTTGAAGGGTTTCAGCTAACGCGTATGAAGCTGATGCCATACAGCCCTGGCTCTAGGGGCTGGAGGAAAGTGGTGACCACAGTGGAGGTGGCCCACGGGGACCAGAGAGACCATCCAGGCCGTGTGCCCCAGCTGACTGAGCAGGGCGCCAAACGCGACTGCCCACCCCAGGATGGGCAGTGGGGCTGCAGATGCAGGTGCCCTGCACAGCTCTGTGACAGTTAAACGTGCAGCAGGTAAATACGGGGCGCCCCCACCTCGGAGCCTGCACCCTCGGGAAACAGGGGCCCTGGGTGTCACTGGAGCTCCCGGAGGCCGAGCACGCCCACGTACTCTGCCGCTTCCTGCACCCACTCATGCTTTCTCACCCCTGGGGTTTCAGTATTCAATTCTGCACGTTCTTTAAACTGCGAAATAATGGAAAGAGTTAAATACTCTCTACAGAAAAAAGCAGGAATCCTCTCTCATTAGTATTTTCAAAGAAACGAAGGACTTGGCGTGTTTAACCCTTAGGAAGCAGTGGCTGTTAGGGATCAATGCAGGGAAGAGGGAAGTGATTGAAACGGGAGGAGGAGGGGCTGCCTGGATCAGGACTGATTTTGCAGACAGATCCAGACGCACCCCGCCCCCATCGCACCCCCCTGGGGGAAACATGCTTATCGGGATCTTCCTCCTCTTGCTTAATCGGTGACATTGCCATTGGAATTTGTCATTCTAGGAGTTACAGCTGATGTTACAGCCTGCAGCGGAGCTAAACCAAAATAAACAATCTGCTCTATTCTGCTTAGACTAATACGACAGTGATGTAAGACCGAGCACACTGGCAGCGGCAAAATGCTTTTTCCACACTGCGTGCCTGCGACGTGCCCTGTGTGTGCACAGAGGCTCCGGGGGTGTGGGGGGGGGGAGGGCTCCGGGGCTCCGTTTATTACTAACACTGGTTAAGGGACCCAGGAGGGGCTCGGGCTGAAATTTAATGGTTCGCCTTGCTCTGCATCAGAGATATGCTGTTTACATCAGCGGGAGAACAAGCTTTTAAGCTCAGCACACAAAAGCCTTTCTTATTTGATTTTTCGTGGGCGTGGGTGACCTCTGCCTTTCTGAGTCTGGAGGTTTTGCAGATCCAGGAACTGGTGGTGGGAGCTGTCACTGCAGTTCACAAAGGCTGCGAGCTGCTTCCAGTACATACAGATTTTAACCCGCCCACACAGGCACATATCCAGTTGTCTTAAACGCCCCATCTATTTTTTTGGTAGTGTTCTCTTGGTATTTTTTAGGCATCTTGCCACAAAAATAACAGGATTTTGTCCTCAAGAGGGGGGAGGGGTAGTTATTACCCCATAAATGGTTTCCTTCCGGAAGAACTGCTGGTTGGGCCTGGTTTGATCCCATAGAGTGTAGCTTTCTTTTCCCAGCCACCTTCAGCGGTGCTGCCTCTGCACATTCATTTCCTAAGCCCAGGGTCTTCCATCTGAGTGTCATGCTATTCTCCTCCTTTTTAAAAAAATTCCCGGGAGCCCTGCGGCGTAGAGCAGCTTGGAGGGCACTTCTTCCCGGAGCACAAGCAGGCTGGGTTATGCAAATGGGCACAGTGTGTTTGTTAATCTGGTTATGCCTTCCACTCAGGATCACTTGCTCCGGATGAGGGGGAAATTGCCATACATAATTCAGTTAAAATTGTCAGCTTGACTGGCCTGGATTAAATCTGGCCTCCTATACGCAATCAATTTTCAATTTTATCACCTCGTCCTAAGCAAAGCGTGAACGGGGGTTCAGTGAACTTGGAGAGAGCCGATAGGGTCCTCTTTAATAAACAGATGCTTTTTAAACCTCGTTATTCTCAATTGTGATTTTTTCCAAGTGTAAACCCAGAGATGGATGTAAGTACCCTACGTCTCTCCAGGAGTGCTCACAGCACAGCCACGCACAGTAAGATCACCAAGAGGGAGCCGGAGGAAATGAAGAGCCCCTGTCCTGCTGGCCACCAGGCTGGAAGCACCGCCAGGTTCCCTGCCCCGAGTCCCTTTCCCCACAGAAGCCAGGCTGTAAGGTGAGCGAGCAGGTGAGGTGCCAGGTTTAACATTACTGCCACTTTGCATTTGGGATTTGGGCGCCTCTCGTGACCTGCGGTCCCCCGCCCTGTCCTCAGGGGTTCTCACTGTAAAGCTCACCCACTAAATGAGGGGGGCCCACCCGCTAAATGAGGGGGGATCCTTGTGGCTAATTTCTGAGCACAGACAATGCTCTGGCAGTGACCCTCCATGGCAGCCTCCCCCGCCCCCCAAATGTCTGCCTCTCCTTCAAACAGCCCTCGGCCTCCCCGAGAGACCAGCAAACCATTCTCTTGACCACGAATCTGTGACTATTCCCCTTCCTCCCGCAATGGGACGGTGTGAATGAACACTCAGGAGGAAACTAAAATGAGAGAGAAGGAAAACCACGAAGTTCTGCCTCTAGATGGGGCTCCTGTCTGCAAGTGGCCGCCTCTGGTCTTTAAAATTCCATTCACTTCAACCGCGATTGAAATTAGGTATCAACAGAGAATTTACAATTTAAATCAAACTTTGACTCGTGTAATTAAGTCTTTAGTCCTGGGAACCTCATTCCCAGCCGCAGCATTAAGCCTCTGTAGGATTCCAAGGGATCCATTTCTGGATTTCCTGGGTGCCTGTTTTTTTTTCTTTTTTTTCTTTTTTTTTTTAAATTTAAAAAACAACCAAACAAAACAAAACAACCAGATCCCCTATGCTGAAGAGACTAAAAAGGAAGAAGAGAAAACAGGTCATGTTTATGTGTTCTTGAACCTGAGACGGTGGTTATAATAAGAGATTAATGGTGAGAAGAGACGTCCCCAAATGCTTTTTGGCAAAACCCAACTAAATTTCAATTTGGTAGACAAATCTGAGGAAGGGAGTCACCTTCCAGTTGGCAGCTGTAATTCGCACTGCATGGAAGCACTAGAAAATACTGGTTCTGGGAGTTCCCGTCACGGCTCAGAGGTTCCCGAACCCCGACTAGGATCCATGAGGATGCAGGTTCGATCCCTGGCCTCGCTTAGTGGGTGAAGGATCCAGCATTGGCGTGAGCTGTGGTGTAGGTCCCAGACGCAGCTGGGATCCCGTGTTGCTGTGGCTGTGGCGTAGGCCGGCTGCTGTAGCTTGGATTAGACCCCTAGCCTGGGAACCTCCATATGCCACAGGTTTGGCCCTCAAAAAAACAAAAGACCAAAAAAAAAAAAAAAAGAAAGAAAGAAAAAGAAAATACTGGTTTTGAAATCTTTTTAAAATGCAGGTAGTCTTACTGAGGAAGCAAGCCTAGTGGGTCCTTCTATGTCACTTGCCAGATATTGGTCCTAACAGTGACGGGAGGCTACATGGGAAGACATCAGGAGAAGGAAAGGCTTGCACATGTCAGTCATTTCTTTAGACTTAATCTCCTTGCTCAGGACAGAAACTGACAGCAGCAGTGGTCCTGCCTCATGCCTTTCTTTCTTAATCATTCCTTTCAGGGGTGGTACCGTTACGATACCTCAGAATTGGATTGTGAAGTATGGATGCTTATCAGGTCTATACTCTGAGTCAGACACCCTTTTCACTGCTCCGTATACATGACTCATTTAATCATGAAAACATGCTGGGATGGAAGTACTACTATACTCTCACTGGAGAACTACGTAACGTGTCCAAAGTCAAGGCCAAACTCTTAATTCTTACTGTAGGGTCTTTGAAAACTCGCCTGCATCCTAATGTACCATCAGGGCAGCCTACTCGTCAGGAGGCAGTGTGGCGGACACGAGGAGGCTTGCAGTCCAGACCGACTTAGATCCAACTCCCCCTCCGATGCTGCAGGTCATATGCCTCAGGGCACGCTCTGACTCCAGAACTTACCTTGAACCCTTGAAAGCCTTCTCGGGTTCAGGGGAGGCAGCCTGGGCACAAAGCGGCAACGGAAGAGGAGCGCATTCAGAGACCACTGGGTCCGATTCCCCGGGACCCCGGAAAATCGCCCCAGATGGATCCTAATCATAAAAGGGCATACACTAGTGGGCAAACATCCAAAACCTATCTTATTATACAATTTTATTAGCAGTGGCAGTTTTAAGGGAGCTTCAGCAATGGCTCAAACGCTGGCATCAACATCTGACAGATTTGATACTGTGTTTATCAAGTTATCTGATGACAAGCAAAACAAAGCTCTCAGTAAGCTTCAGGCCGGCCCTCCCTAGGCCGAGTGCTGCTTGCCTACGACTGGTAAAGCCGAAATGGAAAGCCCCTCTCCTATCTGCTGAGGCGCAAAGGAGGGCTCAGCCCCCTGACGTGGAAACACCCCCACACTGCTTGCCATCTCTTACTCAAGAACAAGGTCATGGCAAAAGAAACCCCTTGGCTAAGCAGGCAGACAAGTGCAGACAGTGTAATTCCAGACGGGTGGAGTGCTGGCATTGGGGCTGCACTGATGAGAAGCGGGCTGTTTCAGGAGGCGCCCAGAGTAGCACATTATGGCAACAACTGCAATCAGCAGCTAAAACCCATCTACCTGACTGACTATCCTGGGAGCAACCCACTCCGGACAGCCACGAGCTGGGAAAATTCCCTGGAAGAGCACCAGCATCACAGGTGTCAAGCCCCATTTTTCTTAATAAAACCCAGTAACAAAACAGAAGGCCTTGTGAAGGGTGGCGAAGGGTCACTGCAGTACCACTAGGAGGTTAAGAGGCATAAGGGCCTTTTAATATGTGCAACCTGAATTTCTTTTCCTTATTCTTTCCAACAAGATGGCAATAGCACCCCATGCTTGCATGTCTGTTACATGTATTAAATAGCCGTGCGAATGTCCCTAAGCCCCCATCCCCATTCTCCACATGAGAAAATAAAGCAAACAAGAGCTCTGTGTTTACTAAGTGGTCCAAGCAAAAAAGAGGAGCCTTGATGGAGAGCGAGAACCTGCCTGTTGATTTCCGGGGCCTCCATCTCCCGGCCCACCTCGGGCTCCCCCCTCCTCCCCCTCCTCCGGATGCTCCTCTTTGTTCTTCATGATGATGCATATTCTCATTTGACAGTTTCAGTGGATTGAGGCTGAATGTTAAGTTTTCTGCCAAAACGGGTTCAGTATCTTGTCAGCTATTTCCTTTACTGAAATGCGCTTTCATCTTTAATCTACTGAGGAGTGCTATTTATGACAGGACAGCCTCAGAGAAAAGAACTCTGAGGGACAGTCTGCTACCATATTTAAATTGGCTTTACCTAGATAAGTAAATACAAAGATAAGGTCAAAAAAGGTTAATAATTTATACTCAGAAAAGCTTAAAAGGACTGCATAATTTAAGCCTCCCAGGAAGGTCCAAGACCAAACTCAACCTGATACCTCAGAAGCCAGCTTGACACACTGACTTTCCTTTGTTCAAGCTGATGGCGCCCTTATCCTCCCCGCGACCCAGGCTCAAAGTCAGGGAGGCACAAAAGATACTTTCTGATTCCTTATGCCACCGGTCGGCCAGGGAGTCAGTTATCAGTCACTAGATTTTTCGTCGCTAGTCCCTTCTGTTTTGTTGTCATGTGTACTTGGACAACTGAGGATACAAATCTTCCCCTGTCCTGCCTTGTTTGAAGCCTTCTTCCATCTGGGATATTTTAATTACGCCCAAGTAGAGCTGCGAGCATGTCACGGTTCAGACTCGGGTCACATCTTGGTCAATCTCTTCTCTTCCCGAGGAACCCTGGTTAGGATGCCAGTTGCCTGGAAGGTCCGAGGCACTGTCCCACCCTGTTGAGAATTTAACTTTACTATTCTTATTCTTCTTCTTATTGCTTTTTCGGGCTGCACCTGCGGCATATGGATGTTCCCAGGCGAGGGGTTGAGTCGGAGCTACCACGGCTGGGCTACACTACAGCAACAGCCACGCCAGATTTGAGCCATGTCTGTGACCTACAGCACCGCTCATGGCAACGCAGGTCCCCAAGACCCACTGAGCGAGGACAGGGATCGAACCTGCGTCCTCAGGCATCCTGGTTGGGTTCATAACCTGCTGAGCCACCCCAGGAACTCCCAGCAATTTAACTTTAACATCGATGTGTGTAGATGAGCACAGAGGGAGAGCCTGGTGCTTACAGAAGCAAGGCCATTTGGAATGGCTAGTGGCAGAGGTGAGAATCCAGCATTTCCAGTTACTTCCAGGCCGTGTAAAGATTCAGGCCCCAGTGCTGCCCCATCACCTTTCATAAGCACGGAGCAAAGGGAACAGAAAGGCATCGGAAAGGTTTAAAGAGCAAAAGGAATCTTTCCAAACTATATTTCTTGTTTATAAAGTGTCAGAAAGGCTTCCTTTGTACCTACCTGAGCATATAAGGTAGCTGTAAAAGCAGAGACAAAAAATGTCCACAGAAAAGGAGCAGAATGTTCTACCCCCAAGGAGAATAACCATCCCGTTTGTTTCACAGCGAGCGTGGACCCTGGTGGTTGGGCCCAGGCCCTAAAACGAAACAGCCATCGTCAGGGGCTGTTTGCAGGGCTGGATAGAGCTTTCTGCTTTCATGGAAATGTTCTCCACCTGCCCTGATCCTCTGATCATATGCGATGGCCACTGGCCGCCGCGGCAGCGGAGCAACGCAAGGTGCTGAGTACAATCAAGGAACCGGAGGCAACGCAAGCTTAAAATGCAAAGAGCTCAGCCAAGATCACAAGCCTCTTGAGTGGTGGAGTCGAGGCTTAAACCTACCTCGCTCTGATCACAGTCAAGGAGCTCTCAAGCACCAAACGCTTAAAATAGGACTGAGGTTGAGCTGCTCTGCCCCTGGGCCGAAACCTCAATCCCCTGGGACCTCGGGGCTACAGGGGCATCGGGAACAGTCGGGGCGCCCAGTCGGTAGTCTCGGGCGGGTGGCCTCCGTCTTTCCCCCCTCGTGGGGCCTACACATATCATCACTCTTCCTGGTGTGTCACGAGGCAGACATGAAGAGCCCTGAGTGACATTCTGGGAAAAGCCATATACACCTGTCCCTCTAAATAAGCAAGGATTCCAGCTCACCCTCTGACTCAGCCCATGAATAACACTGGAGTCAGGGCAATGTTCTCCTGGGCCAAGAGAGTTTGCAGAAAAAGGAATTATAAATAGGACAAAGTCAGAAATCATCCTGATATACACATAGCCAGGGGCAGTGAAACCTGTGATTCAGGATGGGAAAATTAAGACTCCAGGCGTCACTGGGAACGTGGCTTCTCTGACACTGCCAAAGCAGGACACAGCTCAGCGACGGAGCTTTGCGCCATCCTCACCCTCAGTCACAGTGGTCAGATCAGGTGCTTCCACACACCTCCCCACGAGATCCGAGTTCTCCGAGGACAGTGGAACGTTTGTAAAGCAAACCCAAGCGTCGACTCCCATCGACCGCTTTCAGTGAGAGTGTTGCCTCATCAGTCTCCCAAGATTTTGTCAGTCCTGACGCTGGGAGGTGCTTCCTGAGCGTCTGTGTGTGCAGACTTCACGCTGGGCTTCTAACATCACATGGAAGGAGAAGAGAGGAGAACTGGGGGAGAAACAGGCCAGGGTCGACTTTTAAGTCTTATATTGCATGACTGGAATTGGCCCTGGGCTTCCCTGTTCAACCAAAAATAAAAACAGGCTCCAAGGTCGTTATTCCATGATTAAAATGAGGGGGGGAAACCATCCTTTTCCGCTCAATTCCTAATATCATTGAGAACCAGACTTTTATATAAGTAGGATACATGTAATACCGGGTTGCAATAATAGAAACAAATTTCCCCCCATTTCTCACCCATGCTATCATAAGAGCCACCAGGTTCTGTTCATAAGTTTGTGGGAACTTTTCCTCAGGGGTCATTATTAAAATCAAGAATAATAAAGAGTATAATGCATCTACCACATGCCAGGCAAATGTTTCATACTAATTTCCTCCAAACCCTTGGGAGATAATAAAGATAATACTTCTCTGTATTCCACAGATTCATTCACTCCTTCACTCACTAAATATGTATTGAGCACCTGTGCAATAGCAAGGGGCATTTCTTTTTCTTTTCTTTTTTTTTTGTTTTTTGCTTTTTAAGGGCTGCACATGCATGCAGCCACATCAGATCCGAGCCGCATCTGCGACCTACACCACAGCTCACTGCCATTCCAGATCCTTCAACCCACTGAGTGAGGCCAGGGATCAAACCCACCACCTCATGGTTCTTAGTTGGATTTGTTTCCGCTGAGCCAAGACGGGAACTCCCAGGGGGCATTTCTTCTCCATTGATGTTTTGGGGGAGCATTCAACACTGCTGCCAGTGAGGAAAATACATCCAAAGTAATACATCGTAGCTCATATATAAAATTATTCTGTTAAGATATACTCACATTATACAAACGCTTTTCAAAAAGTGATACCTGAGTGAATAACAAAATGGGGCGGGGGGGCGGGTGCTCCGGTCTTGTGTCTATCAGATTTTGCTATCCTGTTACATCCATTTCATCATTGAAAAAAAAGAAAATTCCTAAATGCAATTATTCTTCTGTTGATATGATACTTGGTATTCTTCCAGAAAACAAAAACCTTGTTTCTATTCTACTCTGCATTCCTCACCTTCCTGCCACCTGGACACTTACCTTCAGGAGGGATGGCAGCGCTACTGGTATTACTCGAGGACAGATTCAAGGAGTGGTACGATTGGTATTCCTTAAAAGACCCTAGGGTCTCTTGAGCCTTCTGACAGTAACTAAATTTATTTTCATTATTAACCTTCTCAGGAAGAGGCTCAGGAGTTGCCTGACATTGGGTTACTGAAGATGGGTTGGGTGGGTTATCCTGCTGATTGTGTATTAGGAGACTCCTCAGAGAAATGGAACTTTATGTGGACTTTTCCCCAAGGATGGAGAGGGCTGCCAACCGCATCCCCCTGCACTCCCCCAAAGCTGTCTAGGTCAGAGGCTGAGGGATGGCTACTTTGTTGTATGGATGCAGGAATTACACATTTTGGATGAAGGTATTTCTGATCGTGCTGGCAGATATGACACCTGGACATTTTACCTGTACTGTTATAGGTTTTTAGGCTTTTCTTTTCCTTCTAACTTTTTTTCCCAATTAGAAATGCCTGAGAATGTGCCCCCTTAGGGCAAAATTAAGATCCTAAAACACAGACAAGGGAACCTTTCAGTTGGAAAAGTTAAGGAATATTTTCAAAATTAATTGCTAATTGATTCAACAAATATTTGCAGAGTACCTGTCATGTGCCAGGTTATGTTGGAAATGCTGGGGGTACAGTTGGGAAGGAAGCCCTCTCTTCTTGGACTTTGCATGCTCCTCCACAGGGGCTGAGAAAGAGGACGGCATGTAGGATCGAAGCTTGGCCCGGAACATTGAACAGAAAAATTGGGCGCTGGTTTAGAGGGAGCCCGGGGCTCTGCACTTGGGAGTCTAAGAGGAGAGCTGGTGATGGAGCTCCAGGGAAGACTGAGACCTTTCACTTATTTCACAAGAGGACAAACTAGTACCAACAGAAAATGCCTTTATTATCGGAGCCCCAGGCCAGTGACAGGCAATCGCACTGGCTCTTAGGTACCACCTCCTCAAGACAGCCACAACAGGCATTTGTAAAGGTCAAGGCAGAAGAGCATCTTAGCCTTATTTTGTCCTTTTCCTAAGTTACAATTTTTCTTTCTGGATCCCTACTTTGTATTAAATGTGTATCCTCAGGTATTTTCCCCTCATTTGCATAGGATTAGTTCTTATTGAAAAACTGATTCCACATTTCCAATAATTTATATGATTTGATGGCACAAATATCTGAGTAAATTGATAAAGCATCAAAAAAGGCTTTCTCTCCCTTCATATATTGTCATATAACGCATTCCTTTACCATCACAGGGAAGTCAAAACATGTCTCTTTAAATCCTTTTTGTTTTTCAAATTTTATGAGTTTAACATGGATGATATATAATTCACAGTCAAACATTTTCTTCTTACCTCATCTGACTTAGCCTGATATAATCAACGCCATCTATATGTATGTCTTTTAGAAATATGTCTCCATTTTTCCCAAATGGATATGTCTTACATCTAATGCTTAAGAAAAAATTCCAGTAGCACTTCCCTAGGGAATCTGAACGAGCCCCTGATTATGCTAATAGAAGCCAAGAGATTTTGAAAGCTAAAGAACTATAATACATTATTCATAAATAGGTCTCTCTTTTGATGGTTTTGGTGTTTCCGGATTTTCCAGGCTGGAGCGGATATGTGATAGGATATATGCAAACTATTGTACAGCGGGACATGGGAGTTGGAAGTTAATGGCAACTTGGGAGTGTTGCATGTTTTCAGTTGGTCTCCTTGCTGGGATTGGCTGGGCACAGGCAAGACTGGGGAGCCTGCCTATCTGATTGTCTTTGCTTCTTAAGGGCAGGGACTTGTTTCCGACAGCGCTCTGGTGCAGTCCCAAAAGGAAATCACTGCCCGCAAAGTTAAGAATGACTCTTGTGTCTACCTGTCTCCGTAAAACCCAAGGCCTCCTTCCTTGAGACATTCCTCATTACTGGATGCTCTCTCCTTTGCCGTAAAATTTAAGAAAGACTCTGAAGAACCTGAGAGTAATTTGATTTGAAAAAGGCAAGAGCGAGGTGGTGAGAGACTCTAAGTCCTGATGTGCCTGGAACAGCTCAGATTTATGTCCACTGTCTCAGCATGAGTATTAATAGCACCCCTTGTTACTCTCAAAAGTAACCTGGTCTAGACAAAGAATTAGACGGCCATCAGCTGCTGATGCTGCATAAACCCACACCCCCACACAATCCTAAACATAGAGCAAAGAACCAAAACATGATTACTGAAATGCCAACAGGAAGATGCCAACAACCATTCACCTTCACCGTGACATGTGACATGAGAGGCAGGAAGCAGGCTCAACTCTACAGTGAAGGAATCGGTGGTATTAAACCCTGGCAAGGAGTAAAATCTCTCTGGCTCGTATTTTTTCTGCATTAGAATATTGGATTAAATAGTTCTAGGTTGTCATGAAGAGGACTTAGATGTGATGAGAATTTCCTAGGGACTTCCTTAGAGGTAGAAGTCCCTGAATTGTTTCAGTCTTTCCACTGGATGGGTGGATACTTACATAATAAATAGACTACTGGCAGTTGGTTGTGGCTGAGATTACTGTCTATATTTTTCCTAATATTTGCTAAGGAAAAATCAATTTTCAGATAGCTCTTGCAGGATGGGTCCTCAATATTTAATCAGCCAGTGGAAAATAAAAGAAAGGTTAAAAAGCTTTCAGCAAAATGGAAGCATCCAAATATTCTCTCTTGCTTGTCTTTATAAAAGGCTACTTTCCAGGAGATAATAATCTTCCTTCCAATGGAACAAAGCTTGAGACAACATCAGGAATGTCTTGAAAGCCCAGGAAAAATCTAGTCTAATTTCTTCATTCTGAATTTTTGGCATGTCACCCCATTTGTATTTAACCTCTTGTTAGCACTGATGCTCGAAACTTTAGTAACAGTCATGCGAATATGATGAATGAGTTCTGGAATGATACACTGTTGATGCTGCAACACCATCACCACTCTTTTTATTACCTCCTTGCCTATCGCACCCCTCAATCTCTCCCAAATACAGGTGATCCTACAGATAACTGAGTTTATGCCTTGATGTTTTCATGAGATTATGAGAAAGTACCTTTGAGCTTTCAGTGCCCCAACATCTACAGAAAAATACCGATATTACATTCTGCACAAATGACGTTTCTTTCATTCTTACTGTGGCAGAGATGATAATCAGAGGGAATTTGAAACACAGGCAATTACAATCAGAACAAGAGGATAGAAGAAGAAGTCAAAAACACAGTTGCATATTATCAACCAAGAAGCCAGAGAAAAGCAGAGCACAGAATGTTGGGGTTTCGGGGTAGAGATCAACACTCAATTCAAAGTATATAATAAGGATTTCCAACACCCTCGTGGGTATTATAGGGAATATAAAAGTAGTATGAGTCTCTTGCCCTAAAGTGGTTTATCTTTTCCAGAGAAATATTAAATATACACATAACACCTTTGAATATGTGACAGCATATGACAAAATGTCTCCTACAGCATATGGGATAAAAAGGAACAAATAAAACAAAAGCAGAAGGAATGGATTTGAATGTAATTAGGAATATCTACTTGACAAATTTTAGGAAGAGTAGTTTTGGTTGTTAGTCAAATGCAGCTAATAGGATTCAGGGTGAGGACTGAAGGGGCGTCAGAGGTGAGAAATAGAGGGAGGACAGAGAAAGAGGTAAGGGAACAAAGGGCAGCAGCGAAGAGACGGCCAGGATCACAGCAGAAAGCACGTCACAACCTATTTTTATGCTTTATGTCGACTTTATGGGAAACTGGTGTTTTCCTAAAACCATATCTAGTTGAGGGAGAAGTGTTGCTTCTTTCAGTAGCAGAACAACTTCATTATTGCTGGAAGAACTTAAGAATTGAACACTGGAACATAGCAGGTAGCAGTTATAAATTTTGCATTAAAATGGCAACGCAGGGTGAGATTTAGGAACTCTGATATAATGTAATCTTTCACTAAAACAACCTTATATGAATATCTGTTTAGGGAATGTAAGTTTCTGAATACAGATTATTTTATTCAAGTGATTGCATAGAAACACTTGCAAGGACTATTGGGTCTATAAACACAACAGACCAGTAATATTGTTAAGTAAGTTTTGAGAGATTATAAGACAACAAAAGAAAGTTTGTTCCGAATAAGTTTGGACAATGATGTATTTGAACATAACTTTTTTTTTCAAGGTCAGTATTCATTTTTAAACGATACAGGAAGCAAGTCTTTTGCTCTTAGCTCAAGTATACTTCAAAGACTTAGGTCAAACACTAAATTGAAATTGTAGTTTGCGATAGAGCTCTATTTCAGAGAGCTAGGAATACTGCCAATTTGCACAGGCTGAGTTACTTACACTTTTTTCTTGGAAACTAGAATGACTTCCTTCAGGACTTAAGGTCCTCATAGCTTTCAATATTACTTTATCCTGCAGGAGGTCTTTACTCAAAAATGCTCATATCACAGAATTTCAGAAATAAGGCCAAGAGCAAAAAGCATTGCGTTGCTGGTCATTCTGAAAAATGTTGACAGGTTTTCACGCTCAGCTCTAAGAATTTTACACAAACGTTATTAATCCCATCATGCCTGTTCGGTGCAAAAGCAGTGACAGTGTTTCAGGTGTTAATTCAGTAAGACAGCCCTGTGACAATGAAAACAAGAGGGCAGACATTTTTAAACATTAAACCTTTACTGAAAATGAGAAAGGCTGCTGTTGCTTATGTCATGAAATGTTAGAAGGAATGAGCATGACGGACCAAAACAAGCAAATGAAAACTGTGAAAAGCCCATTTTTTATCTATATAACCTGCAATGATCAGATGCTTACATTTGAAAAATAGGTAGAAGCTACTATATAAACTTAGGTTAAAGTTTTTTCAAAATAGTAGAGCATGAGATTGAAAAGCCCCATTATGGATAGCCTTCTAGAAGGTAGTCACAACAGCAGGGTTCATCTATTCCTTGAGCTTTCTCGTGGTCTTCTCACTCATTCTTCCTGAAACCAATACAGCAACTTTAACGTCCTATCCTTAGATCTAGAAAAGTATGCCTTGGCTCTTCCCAGCATCAGGACCAGTGGAGAGCTTTTTAAAAATACCAATTGCTGGTTCTTCTTTACCTCCTTGCCCCTGGAATTCTCTCTGCAATGGTCTGGTTGGCTTCTGGGCATTAATAATTATAAGACCTTCTCACGTGATTCTAACATGTTACCTGAGTTAAGAAACACAGGTTTACGAGGAATAAGTTTAAAACATAACAGACAGCTCATGCATCCTTATTTCATTCATTCACAAATCCTCATTTTTTTAAATGAATTCCCTCTCTTTTTAGAATTTGGGTAGGGATCCTAGCATTATTGTTATTATTATTTTATCTTTTGTCTTTTTAGGGCCACACCCCCAGCATATGGAAGTTCCCAGGCTAGGGGTCCAGTCAGAGCTGTAGCTTCCGGCCTACACCACAGCCACAGCAACACTGGATCCAAACCATGTCTGTGACCTACACCAGAGTTCATGGCAACCCACTGAGCGAGGCCAGAGATCGAACTCACAACCTCATGGTTACTAGTGTGGTTTGTTAACCACTGAGCCACGATGGGAACTCCAATCCTACCATTATTAAAATTAATATGTCTAAAACCATTCATTCATTTATTTGTTCCACACACACTTATAGCTTACATTCTTTTTTTAAAATAGTTATTTCCCCAATACAATTTTTTTTTCTACTGTGCAGCATGGTGACCCAGTTACACATACTTGTATACATTCTTCTTTCTCCCATTATCATGCTCCATCATAAGTGACTAGACAGAGTTCCCAGGGCTACACAGCAGGATCTCATTGCTAATCCATTCCAAAGGCAATAGTTTGCATCTATTAACCCCAAGCTCCCCAACCAACCTACCCCCTCCCCCTCCCCATGGGCAACCACAAGTCTGTTCTCCAAGTCCATGATTTTCTTTTCCATGGAAAGGTTCCTTTGTGCCTTATATTAGAGAAAAGGATTCCAGACACAGACAGCAAAATGGCCACCTGTTGATTGAGTCACTTCAAAAAAAAAAACGTTCACTTTCATAGTGACAATAGCTTCAAAGCAAACTCAAATATAATTTTTCTTTTTCCATAGTATTCTTTGTTGTTTTTCCACTATAGTACTATTTAACAGATAATCCTTATTTCATACAACTTGTTTCAAATATTGAAAATAACCTCACTTATTTTGTGAGACTAATAATAAGCTTGATCTAAAATAACTGGATAATGACAACAAGAAAATAACAGGCCGATTTCACATAGGAATAGAATGAAAATCCTTACAAAAGATTATGTAACTGAATAAAATGTACATTAAAAAAGCAGAATCAAGAAGGGTTTATCCAAAGGATGCAATACTAATTTAACATCAGAAACTTTATGTAGTTCATGAAATTAATAGACTGGAGGAGAAAATTTTCATGCTACTTTGAAAGACACTGAGAAAACATTAGTACAAGGTAAATGTGGCTATATATATAAATATATATATATATAAATATATCTGTCTGGGTGTGTGTAGATAGATGGATAAAGATATAAATATAGGAAGCTGATGCAAATCTAGGGAGAAAAAGTACTTCTTTAATGTGAGAAGGTGCATCTATCGAAATAAGTCCTCATCCTTTTGTAGGGAAAACACCACATTGAATGAGGAAATTTTAGATCCATTTCTTTCAGGCTTCGGAACAAAACAAATATGTTTAATACCACTCCTACTGTTTAGTGTATATTACCAAATGTCCTAGGCGATACAATAAGAAAATAATCAGAAATGGGAGGTAAAAGGATGATCGTGGAATAGAAACAAAGGAAAAATTAAGGATGACGAGCTTATATACGTACGTTCCCAGAGATCAATAAGAACCTTAACAAAAAATTGTAAAATTCCATTAAAGAACCTTGAAGTAGATTTGACTAAATGAAAGGATGTACTCCATTTGACCTTCTCACACATTAGGCATACATCATAGAATATCTAATAATACGTCATAGTGTTTAATAAAGTGTTATAATGGTATAATTTATTACAGACAGTGGGAAAAATGTAACATGAAGTAGGTTTGCCATCTGGATGATACTGGCTTTTCCACCAACAAGGTGAGTCAGCCAGTTGCAAAGTTTTCCTTCCCTAAAACTTTTTCTTCACTAATAAAATAAGATTAGACCCTAGTAGGTATTCTTTACATTTTAAAATGCATTTCTTTTGTAAGAAGCTTGAAAGTCTAATCACACCAAGCATGTCTGATGCCACACCCCCTGTTCCCCGCAATGCAAATATCAACTTTACAACATAGTTTTTGAGGGTAAGGGTCTCCAGATCAAGCTCAAAGATGAACTGTATCTTCCACAGAACTTCATCAAAGTAAAAAAAGGATGTTGGCATATGCTTTCTGTAATTTGACTGAAGGTTTTTTTTTTTAAATCTTCCATATAAATTTACCAACATATCAGATTTAATGTGTTGGAACATAAATGTTGAAAGTATCTTTAAATGTTCGTGGTACTTCTTATAATAAATAGTGATTAGAATGGATGAAACAACATTTTCAATGTATTTTAATAAATACCCATTCGTGTCTCCCCAGAGTGTGATCGCAGTCTAGTGATCTCTAGGTTTCTTCTGATTCTATGATTCAAGAATCATTCCTGCCCTAAAACTCTGGCTAGTTTGCTTGTTTCTTCTGAGGCACATCAGAACACGGGTGGCACTCACCCACCCATTTCTCCTTTCTCCCTCCTCCCCTGCTCAACAACCTGAAATGGAAGATCCCAAAGCACTAAGATACCAGAGTTATTTACATACAGTCACGAACAATTTCTTCCTGAAGGTCAGACTGTCTTTAGGGTCACTGCTAACACTCATGCACACTTGCTTAAATCAGAGGTTGACACATTTTTCTGCAAAGGACCAGATAGTAAACGGTTTGGCTATTAGAACTATTTAATTTTCCCCTGCAGTGCAGAAGCAACCACAGACAATGCACAGATGGATGGGTCTGGTTGTATTCCAATAAAACTTGATTTCTACAACCAGGAAAAACAGCTTGTGAGTTGGATTTGGTGCATAGATCCTCATTGGCCAACCACTGAGGTGTGCCCTGTTCTGAAAGCTGGGCTCATGGGAGCATGAGCAAGTCTTGCTCTACTTACTTCAAACGATGGAGATATTTTTTCAAATAGTACACATTTTTGATGGAGTTGGGATGTGTGTGTGTATGTGATTTAACACATCATGTTGACTTTAACATGTTTAGACACAGGTCCTATAAGCCGAATATCAGCTCAAAGGAGTTCTAGCAGACTCAGCATGAAAGATAACAACACGGGTATTGGGCTTTTAACACTGTCGCTCTACACCTAGCATGGTTTCTCCTGTCAGGTTCATTAACATTAGTCCAAATGTGACTGCAGGTAATGATAACTTCAAGTGAACTCAAGTCTACTGCCAACGTGTGATGATGTAAAGGTGAAGATACAACTTCTTGGAGAAACAAATCATCCATGACCGTCACAACGAATATGTGTTAAATAGCTACCAGGTGTCAGTTAGGCACATTTTGTTTAGCATCCAATTATCAGGTTGGTAAAAAGCCACTCCAGACAGCGTGTCACAAAGGACCATGGATCTGAAACTCCATACGTTGGGTTTAAAAAATATACTTGCCATCATTCCTTCTCATGCATGAGTTTTTCTACAGGAATATATTAAGTAGGTGCTAATAATGGAACAAAAGAACTACCAGGTTGTCATGACAAAAGATATTTGACGAAGTGGTTGAGTCCTTTTGAAAATCTTCTATCAAGAAAATATTAATTGCATCAGAAACGATGTGACATATTCTGAGAAAAAGAACATATATCTATATATGACTGGGTCACTATGCTGTACTGCAGTAATTGACACAACACTAAATCAACTACACGCTAATAAAGAATACCATCCTTAAAAAATAAACTGTTCACTGCAAATTATTTCTAGTTGTCTGTACACTGGCTATTAGGTTGTAGAACAGAAATACCAAATCCTCCAGATAGTTCCCATTGGCTCTATGTTTACAGGTAGGAAATCAGATAGCACTCATTTTGAAATCACTGTCAAGAACTCTACAGATTTAGATGTTAGTCCTTCATCACATGGAATGAAGAATGGATACGCCACGTGCTTTGGCGAGACCTTGATGCACTGGAGACAGTCCTAGCTGTCAAGACAGCACAGCCCAGAGTATCCAGAGACTTCCGTCTGCTGAATCCCCACCCTCTCTCTTGGGCTGTTCCCTTAATGATGCCATTGGAGCCTGCGGACATTCTGCCCCAGAGTGAGTCAGAAACAGCATTCCCCTGGGTGAAGTGTTCCCTCAGTTGGCCAGAGAACCATCTGTCTTTATTCTAATTCCTGCTCCCCACGGAGAAAGAACACAGCTCATCTCTTAAGGGTCATCAGATGATGGCTGGTGGCCTTGAGGCAGCTCTTTGCAGAATGGGTAATTGCTTAGTTGTGCCTTTCACTTACCTATGTCACAGCTGTGCTTTCTGTCAGACTAAGTGAGGCTTCTGTTCAGAGTTTCCTATTTGAAACTCTGTAGTGTCTTTATGCATGTGCCGAAAAGCTTGGATCACGTGGGACACAGTTAAAATGGGCCATGTGGGCTGACTGCATCTCTTTCTTCTCAGAGTCCAGTTCATTTAAAACAAGAAACTACATTTCTTGTGTTTCTAAAAGTTCACAAAAACACTCCTGCTTCTTACTTGCTGGTCACGTTTTAAATTTCCCATGGTTATGCTCATCCAGTTGATTTAGTGTCCTAGGATGCCTAAGTCATGATATTACACCATGATGGAAAAAGAAATGTACATCAAGAAAAATGTCACTAATATTTATATGTAAAGCAATGATAATGACAATAATATTTCCATGGTGTAATCTCCCAGAAAAAAATGAACTTAGTTAATCTTAAAATATTCTCTAGTAGAGACGAGAACTTAGCATTATTGCTTGCTATTCTTTATTAAATGTAGACTCTAGCTTGGTCATTTTTCTTCAGACACTTCAGAACTATCACATCTTAAACTTCACCAGGGTAAAATGGCAAATTGACAGTTTTAACATCTATCATGAAGAAAACATTAATTGCAAAAAAAAGGGTACTAGTAGAAGGAAGGGAAAGATAGATACTGTGGTAAAGACTTTCTTTCACTGTAACAGTGTTTTCACTTTTTTTTAAATTTATTTTTCTTTTTCAGCTGCACCTGCTGCATATGGAAGTTTCCTGACCATGGACTGAATTTGAGCGGCCACCTATGCCAGCTGCAGCAATGCCTGATCCTTAACCCCTGGGGACTGAACTGGTGCCTTCACAGAGACGAGCTAGCTCATTAACCCACTGCACCACAGTGGGAACTCCGGCAATGGTGTTTTAATTTATTTACCCATTTATTTAATATTTATTGTCTACTTTTGAAAGGCCATTTGTGAAGTACTTCATATAGTAGACTCTTTGGATACGTGTGTGCAAATGCTAGCAAAAGAAGTCCATGTATACATGTGTGGTCTTCACGGGCTGGAAAAGAAAACTAATATCCCATTTTAATCTTGTTGTTCAATATAATCTTTGCTAGCTCAAACCTGCTTTTTCCAGAACAACTTGTTGAGCACCTCTACCTTCCTTTGTTTTTTGTCTTTTCAGGGCCACACCTGCGGCATTTGGAGGTTCCCAGGCTAGGGGCGAAGTGGAGCTGCAGCTGCTGGCCAACACCACAGCCACAGCAACGTGGGATCCGAGCCGTTTCTGCAAGCTACACTGCAGCTCATGGCAATTCTGGATCCTTAACCCACTGTGCGAGGCCAAGGATCAAACCGGGGTCCTTGTGGATGCTAGTCAGATTCCTTTCCGCGGAGCCACGACAAGAACTCTGTTGTTTGTTTCTGCTTGTTTGTTTTTAACCTCTGCCTTCTCACACAGACCTCCCTCTTTCTGGCAGAGGCACTGGCATCCTCCTTCCATCATCACCTCCTTGAAACCCCTTGCACCCTGAGACCCTAGGAGCTCCCAGCACAGAACCGCTCTGGGGGCCTCCTGCACTAAGAGACTGGACCCAGCAGCGAGACACCAGTCTTTAGGACGCCCCCATGAAAATGCAAGCTCAGAGCAAGCTCAAAGCTGGTGGATTTGCTGTTAGCTACATCCTGAGAAAGGCCCCTGGCCTCCCTTTCTTAAAGCATTTATGACAATGGGTACAGAAGTGTCCTTCTTAGGCCTTGAGGACCCTTCTTCTGAAATGGACCCGTCAGGAAGAGCAGGGCCTCTGCCTTCCACCTCTGGGAGGGGGATGCCTAACTCAGAGCTGCCAGCAGGACCAGGCCCTTCCTGCTTCTAGCACTTCTCCCACCCTCCTGAG
Organism: Phacochoerus africanus; assembly: GCF_016906955.1. Classification (NCBI taxonomy): domain Eukaryota; kingdom Metazoa; phylum Chordata; class Mammalia; order Artiodactyla; family Suidae; genus Phacochoerus; species Phacochoerus africanus. The sequence goes on along the minus strand of NC_062545.1, from coordinate 6,261,043 downwards.
CCTTGCTTCCCCTTCCTTCCTGCTCCCTTTGACCAGCCCAGGTGCCTCTTCAAGAATCAGACTGGAGCTCAGCTCCACCCTTCCCACCCCTCCAATCAGTGGTTACTGAGCAAACCTGTTTACCTGCCAAAGGAATGTGTTTATCTTTGATGACAACCCTCTTCTCCTTTCTCCTCTGCAGACGACCCCCAATCCTACTGATTCTTCCTTAAAATGTGGGTTACCCAATTTACTTTTTCCTTTCAGGTGAGATATCAATGTTACATATCTTTTTTTAAATTAAAGTATCGTTGATTTGCAATGTTGCGCCAATTTCTGCTGTACAGCAAAGTGACCCAGTCATACATATATACATGATGTATATATAAATGATACATAACATATATATACACACACATTCTTTTTCCCATACTATCTTCCATCATGGTCTATCCCAAGAGGTTTTATGTAGTTCCCTGCGCTCTATAGCAGGACCTCATTGCTCATCCATTCTAAACGGGATAGTTTGGATTGACTAACCCCAGACTCCTTATCCATCCCACTCCCTCCCACCGTTCCCCTGGCAACATCAAGTGTGTTTTCCACGTCTGTGAGTCTGTCTGTGTTTGAAACAATACCATTTCCATCAACACGGACGAAACTAGAGATTCTCGTACTAAGTGAAGCAAGTCCAAAAGAGAAAGACAAATACCATATGATATCACTTATATGTGGACTCTAAAATATGGCACACGTGAACCAAATGTTACATATCTTTCAAAGACTTGACCTTCGTTGTAAAAAGGTCTAAGAATTCCCACCTGAGCTGATGAGAGGGCAGCGTAACTATCCATTTCCTGTGGCTGCGCCAACACCCACAATTGTGGTGGCTCAAAACAACAGAAATGAGAGCCCCCACAGATCTGGAGGCCACAGCCTGAGCTGCTGCAGGACTGCGCTCCCTCTGAAGACTTGGGAGAGTCTATTCTCGGCCTCCTGCGGCTTCTGGGGCTGCCTGGCATCCCTGAAACCAGGGAGTATCACTCCGGGCTCCACCTCCACAGTCACTTCTCTTTCTCCTCCGAGTGACTCTTATGAGGACACTTGCCACTGGATTGAGGGCCCTCTGGGTGATCCGGGGTGACCTCATCTCAGGTTCTTTAACTTAACTGAACCTGCAAAGACTTTTGACAAATGACATCACATTCACAGGTTGTGGGAATCAGGATGTGGGCATATCCTTCTGGAGGTCACCCTTCCCCCCACCCCAGTGCTAAGCCCCACATCAGCAAACCAGAACTAAGCATCTAACCTAACTGCAGTTTCAGACCCTCCCAGGGAATGCGGTTTTAAATCAATCAGCCTCGAATTTCCTGATCCACATTAGTGAGGTATGCATTTCTCTAGTAATTAGTGATGTTCAGCATGTTTTCATGTGCCTGTTGGCCACCCATATGTCTCCTCCGGAGAAATGTCTACGGATTAAGAAGTTGTGGTACATATACACAATAGAACACTACTCAGCCATAAAAAAGAACAAAATAATGTCATTTGTGGCAACGTGGATGGAACTAGATTTTCGTACTAAGTGAAGTAAGTCAGAAAGACAAAGACGAACCACTTATATGTGGAATCTAAAATATGGCAGAGATGAACCTACCTACAAAACAGAAACAGATCACAGACGTGGAGAACAGACTTGTGGTTGCCAGGGGTGAGCAGTGAGGGAACGGGATGGGCGGGGAGTTTGGGGTTGGTGGATACAAACCGTAGCATTTGGAACGGAGGGGCAATGCGCCCTTACCGTACCCACAGGGAACTGTGTGTGACTGGGTCACTCTGCTGTACAACAGAAATTGAAGAAACATTGTAAATCAACCATACTTTAATAAAAAAAAATTAGAAAAAACAAAATTAGTGAGGTCATCTGCCTGAGAGACCACCCTCCCCTTCCCCCAAGAAAGGTGACCTTGCCTAAAACAATCCTTCCTTCTGTTTTTGACTTCCTTGTCACAGCCCCTTTCTGCCTTAAAAACCTTCTAATTTTTTATATCTCCTCCTGGTGCCTTTCTACTTGCAAGACAGGCCTGACCCATGAACAATGGATGGAGCCAGTAAGATCTTCAAATTGACCCAGTTGAATTCTTTTTAACACGACGAACGAGTCGGACAGTCAAGAACACAAGAGCACATGATGCCACAGCAGGCGTCATGGTAGATGTACACGTCAAATAGCACCACGGCTAGGGACCCAGACCTTTACAAACCTTTAATATTACTGCACGAGATCAACTGATTTTGACCTAATGTAAAGGCCACAAAGACCGAAGCTTTTGGGCTAACACTAGTTAGAAAGGCCTCAAACCAAAATTAAGAGGCTTGAGAATGTAAGTTGAAAATTGTTTGCTTGCAATTGTTCCATCTATTTTTATAAGGTTCTTTTCTATAACACATTTATCTCCAAATAACATCCAATGTCTAAGACGGAATAATATAAAAGATTTTTCCCCCAAAAAAAGAAGGAAAAAAAAAAAAGATTGTTCCATAAGATTAAAAAAAGAAAAAAATTAGTTTGACCCAAACTTCTACCTTCCTGATTATCATTACTATTTATTTTTTTATTTTAATTTTTTTTATTTTTGCATTTTAGGGCCACACCCATGGCTTATGGAAGTTCTCAGGTTAGGGGTCCAATCGGAGCTACAGCTGCGGGACTGCGCCACAGCCACAGCAACATAGGATCTGAGCTCTGTCTGCAACCCATACCACAGCTCATGGCAATGCCGGATCCTTAGCCCACTGAACAAGGCCAGGGATTGAACCTGCATCCTCATGGATACTAGTTGAATTTGTTTCCTCTGTGCCACAAGGGAAACTTCGCATTTATTTTTTTAAAATAGGAAGAAATTCTGCACTATTGTCTATAAGCTTGTACATGAAAAATCTGCTCAGAATGGACAAACGAATTAATTCGATGCAAAAAGTCTGGAAAATAATTTACATTTAACAAGCATGCCTTCCTTTTCCTGTTGATATATTATATAATAGTGTCCTGCTTTTTCAGGAAAAATGAGTTCAGGAAGATACTTACCTATGTGATTTCTCAAAATTGAGTATACGCCTGGGAGGTGATGGTGAAGGCCTTGCGTCTGTGGTAATAAGACGCTGCAGCAGGGCCAGGGTAGGAATCCCCCACGTTAGGAAAACACAGGGGTGGAGAAGGAGACTTGGGGTCCATGAGAAATTTGGACACTTTAAGATACACCGTTTCTAATACAATTGCTATAATTGGATACAAAGAGGGTAGGGGGAAACTATTGGACATAAGCCTTTTGATATCACTCAGACTCTGGAGAGGGCTTTCATTAATGTTCCCTCCACACTGGCTCCAGGAAGAAGGAAAAGTCCAGATCCCACCAGGACCAGAAGGGTGGTGTCTAGAGCGCCCCGGCTGGTTGCTGACTGAGCCATAGGTGGCGCTCAAGCCTGCGTGGCGGGCCTTGATTTTGGTCCAGGCCCTGAGCCACGTATTACTGCAGAAACCGGCTAGGGCATACATGTTTCTAGTCATCAGTCTTTATACTTTTAATATGTGCATCTGTTCTACATTGTAGGATGAATCTCTACCTTTCATGTTGAGATCTAAACCCTGAAAACATCTGCCTTTGATCTTGACATAGTATTTTCATTTTTTTTTCTATCAAATGTCTTGAAAGGATCAGACAGTAAATATCTTGGGGCTGGATGGCTATGCAGTCTCTGTGGCCACTGCTTCCCTCCACAGGTTATAGTTCAAAAGCAGCCATCGGCCATTCATAAGCAAACAGGTGTGGCTGTGTTCTTCCAAGCTTATTTATGGGCACTGAAAACGGAATTTCCTACACAGACACTCCTCATATCTTTGGGCTTCATCTTACTGCACTTCACAGTTTGTTTTTCACAAACTGAAGGTCTGCGACAACCCTGCGTTGTCAGATTGATGGTTAGCATTTTTTAGCAATAAATTATATTTCACTTAAGATATATACATTGATACTTTAGACATAATGCTATTGCACACTTAATCGATGGCAGTAGAGTATAAACATAACTTTTATATGCACCAAAACCAAAAACTTATATGATTCACATCAATGGGATATTTACTTGATTGCGTGGTCTAGAACGGAACCTGCAATATCTCCGAAGCACGTGTGTAATTTTCAAGTATCACTGTAAATTATTCTTAAACTATATTTCCAGCCGCTTAAATATGTAAAATCTATTCTCAGTTCATGAGCTGTACATAAACAGGTAGCTGTCACATTCGGCCAGTAGGCGGCAGTTTGCCATTCTCTGGTCTACGATAAGGTCAAGGTGGTGATGATAAAATGTCTAATTAGATCAATTGCATAAGCAGATAAATGCTTGCCATTGTAAGAAACTATCTGGTCTTATAATAACAGGCATAAGTTACTGCCAAGAGAACTAAGTTCTAGTCTCCATTTATCTGTAACCTGTCAGCAGTTTTGGAAAATCACTTTTTTTTTTTTGCCTTTTTAGGGCCACACCCATAGCATATGAAGTTCTCAGGCTACGGGTAGAATGAGAGCTGCAGCTGCCAGCCACAGCCACAGCCACAGCCATAGCCATGCAGAATCTGAGCTGCATCTGTGACCTACACCACAGCTCAAGGCAATGCCAGATTCTTAACCCATTGAGTGAGGCCAGGGATCAAACCTGCATCCTCATGGATCCTAATTGGGTTGGTTACCACTGAGCCATGATGGGAACTCCCAGAAAATCAGTTAATTTCTTTAACCCCATTTTTCTCTGGTAAAATAATAAAAAAGGATCATACTATTTCTTTTTATTTTAATTTTTTTGTCTTTTTGTGTTTTTTTAGGGCCGCACCCACAGCATATGGAAGTTCCCAGGCCAGGGGTGGAATTGGAGCTATAGCCCCTGGCCCATGCCAGGGCTGCGGCAACTTGGGATCTGAGCTATGTCTGCGACCTACACCACAGCTCACGGCAATGCCAGATCCTCAGCCCACTGAGTGAGGCCAGGGATGGAACCTGTGTCCTCATGGATGCTACTTGGGCTCGTTAACCACTGCGCCACGATGGGAATGCCAGGATTATATTATTTCTTTTTTTATTTTTATTTTTTTGTCTTTTGTTGTTGTTGTTGCTATTTCTTGGGCCGCTCCCGCGGCATATGGAGGTTCCCAGGCTAGGGGTCGAATCCGAGCTGTAGCCACCGGCCTACGCCAGAGCCATAGCAACGCGGGATCCGAGCCGTGTCTGCGACCTACACCACAGCTCACGGCAACGCCGGATCGTTAACCCACTGAGCAAGGGCAGGGACTGAACCCACAACCTCATGGTTCCTAGTCGGATTCGTTAACCACTGCGCCACTGCGGGAACTCCCAGGGTTATATTATTTCTAAGATCGATTTTACCACTAAGAAAATTCCATCTTTATGTTTATAGCTTTTCCCTTTCCCCCTGTATAACTAGCTACCTGTTTATTTATTGTTTTACCTGGATCATATACAATTAGAAGAGGTAAGCTTTTAAAATAGGAAGCGATTGCTGCAATTGAAAATGGAGACTTTCCTCTAGTTTGTCTTTAAAGCACCAGGTCTTCGTAGAAAAGCACATGCGGCAGATCATCACCAAGCACACATTTTGAAAAAGCTAAGAAATATAAAATCAAAGTCAGGTATAAATTATGGAACAGAGAAGCCCAATTACAAGGAGGAAAACTATTTGGACGCCTGTAGCCTACATCTTGCTGTAATCACAAGCATCTGGCAGGATTAGGCCTTTGCTGCAGGTACTAGAGTCCTACTTATTTAGACTTTAATGGCTGCCATGGTATGTTTTTATAGCGTAATATAATTATAATTTTTTTTGAATTTTACTATCCAGCCATCACATATCCTATAAATAGTCTATAAATAATAATGCGGAGTTGACTGGGGGCGAACCACATTTTTACATTTTTCTCAAGTACAAGATGCTAAGAAACAGAACACATGAAAAAAAGAAATAAAGGGGGGATATGGCCAACATACACAAGTTTCTAAGAGCACCTGGGCTGTATCGAGGGATGGTGATGCGACTACGGGTAAATCAGCCCGTGATGGTTATATTCTCTAACACAATGGACTCCTGCGTAGCCCGAGCTCGCCTAGAACGAGATGCATCACCTAGGAAGCATCTCTGCCCTGCTTCCATCCAGGCTGTGCTGTTTCTGTCAAGAGAGCTGCATTGCTCCCACTCATACCCCTGAGGTCGTCTCTGGCTCTGCCCTCTTTCTTTCTCTATCGTCTTAGTCTCCAAGCCCTGCGGATCCTTCCTTGGAAAAACCTCCTCAGCCATCGCCTCCCTTTCATTTTCCTGCCACCTTCTTTACTGTTTTTCTTCCCAAGGAGACTGCAGTTCTGCACACAGGCTTCTAATATTGGGAGAAGAGCAGGCAGTCCTCAACCGGCTCACCTCCCAGGGCAACCTAGATGCCTTGAATCAGATTATCTGCAAATGCTTTATTTCAGTTTAGGGATGGATTGCACACGCTTTCAGCCCCATTTTCTTAGCTCCTTCCTGTCCCTTTTCACTCAACCAATAAACAAATATATTTTGAGCATAGTGCATGCAAACAAAATGAAACAAAATACTAATCCCCTGTGGAACTGGGGTGAGAGGAAGAAAAGAAATGTATTTGAATGCTAAGATCTTGGTCTGTCCTCAGGGTGCCCACAAAACAACTGATAGACAACTAGTATAAGGAAAATGAGCGTTAAGCGTATGCTCACCCGAGGTCCGCTTAGGATTAGCCCGATGGGTGATGGAGATTCTAAGTGCTATGGATCAGAGAAAAGGAGATGCTTGTACGTTGTAATGGGCTTTAACTTTATATTCAATTAGACCTGTGAACGAATGCCGTGCAAAGCAGGCCACACCAAACATGCCAGATGAATCATCTTACACAGCCCCCGATCAAATACACTCAATATAATCATCTCATCTTCTTTTTGGTATTATGTCCTATTTCCTTTTCTTTGCATGAGTCAGGATTGCCAGCATAAGTTTCATACCGTTTATTTACTTTTCTATCAAAATAATATTTTCTATGTCTCAATCAGACAGATATCAATATTTCATATTAACTGCAGAGGAAAGGTATCAGTGGAGCTATTTAAAAAATATACCCTAGGTGCTGACCCATCTATCACTATTCGTGCTGCTTATTTTGTGACTTTGCCTATTTCTTGGCAGTGAAGGTGACAAGACATATGCAGGCTCGGGTCTCATGTAACTGGGAAGAAAACTGAAGGGCAAGCTGAGAACTTTGCAAACTTTACTTTTAATCATGTCAACAACCCTGTAGGTTGGCTATTTCTGTCCTCTGTCCAGGAAACAAAGGGTAAGACAGACCACATCCTTCTCCTGAGGAAACAAAGGCCTATGATCTCACCCACCAGTGCTCACAGGCTTTGCCTTCAGGTCTGGCTGGCGTCACGGACTCACTGCCCTCAATGCCCTGGGCAGCTTCCATGGCTTAACTCCCTCCTGGACCAGTGGGGAGGAGGCCAAAGAGAAGGAGAGCAGAGACAAGGGCATTCGCTTTCCCGACCCTTAATACCAAGGAAGCTCTAGAGACAAAGCACAATCTCGCTTGAAATATTCTATTGAAAAAAAAAAAAAATCAAAAATTGGATAGAAGAGATTTTCCAGAAAAGGGAAAAATCTTTCTCTTCTGATTATCATTAAAGGGAAAATACAGAAAAATTATCTTTTTTTTTTAAATGGTAACATACCCTGATTTTAGAAAACGAATCGGACTAGTTAGGAAGATTCCATCAGCATCTGTGAATGAATTCGAATCTGATTTAGATTCGAATATGGAGGAACAGCAGCAGAAGTGAACACGTGCTGAGCAGACCCGTCACTGGAACAAGCGTCACAAACGGTTCCTTGTCATCAAGGGCGTCACTTCCTTGACTGACGTCATTACGTTTGAAACGTGCTCAAACGCTTCTAAGGTTTTCAGTAAGCTATGAATTAGTCTGGAAAATAAGGTAATCATTTCTTTCTTCTGAAGTGGCATCATAGTGGAATAGTAAGTATTAAAATGATAAGAATATTAGTACACATCTCATTTTCAGTGAAATGGCCCCCAGAACCCTCCAATTGAGAGAAACCGCACGGGAATCATTGATGCAGTTATTAAAAGAACACAGCGAAATCATCCCAATTTGTATTAATTTTGGGTCTATCAAGAAAGGTCCTCCAAGTAGGAAACCCCATAACCATTGCTTCAGCCTCTGTAAAGCCACAACTCATTTAGAAGTGAGCACACGTGGTTTTAGACACTGTTTCAGGCTCCTTTCAAGCTACGATGCTGCACTGTACTTGTAAACTGTGCAAATACGTTCTTTGTTTTACAGTGACTCGAGGAGGAAAGACTGGATGTTTTCAGGGATCATTTACAGTCAAGAGAAGAGCCCTCTCCTCATGGGGTTTATGGCCCAACGCTCTCTGTGTACAGTTTTGAGACATAAGTACATATATGTGAAGGTATTTGGTGGCTTCTGCATAAAATTTAAGACGTGCGTCTCAGAGTTCACATTGTGGTGCAGTGGAAACAAGTTCCACTAGTATCATGGATCCCTGGCCTCACCCGGTGCATCAGGGATTCCTCACTGCTGTGGCTGTGGCGTAGGCCAGCAGCTGCAGCTCCGATCAACCCCTCACCCAGGAACTTACTTATGCCATGAGTGCAGCCCTAAAAAGCAAAAAAAAAAAAAAAAAAAAAAGTGTCTGTTTTCCCCTCTGTGGATGAGGGCAGGAGCCACACCATGGGTTTGTGTGTAATTCTTAGCTGGTGTAGTCCATGTGCAGAATTCTGAGCACCCCAGCTGTACATTCGCCTTTGGGGTCCATGGTGGGCCTTAGGAAATGGAGAATTCTAGCATTCTCTGATTGTCTTCTGTGTGCAAAGGCTCAGCAGGCTACCTTCATAATTTTCTCACTTAATTTTCAAAGAAATCAATTAAATAGATATTAAATAGATATCATCATTGTTACGTACTCAGTAAGGAAATACTTCATGGAGTCCTTGCGTTTGCCAGGCACTGTCCTAGGTACTGAAGCTTAGAGTCACTCCAAACATAGGCTTTTGACCCTATTTGGCTTTCATTCTAGTCGGGGGGAGAGGTAATAGATAAGGGACAAACACATGCACAGCCTGGCATCATTCAACAAGGACATGAGGAAGTCCCAGCAGGAGGGGGGACAGAGCCATCCGGAGGGGACGGCATGTGAATGGGGGCTGTTTTGCAGAAAGTGGTTGGGAGATGCTTCTTTGACTGGACTTGAGAAAGTGAGAGAGGAACCACACGTTGCTAAGGAACTTGACTGACTTTGCTCGAGTCATCCTGACAACGTCTTTGTAGTACTCCGAAAATCTGTACTTCCCCAAACTGATGATTTACTATCTCTAGGGACAATGGGGGACAGTCACACCACTTCATATTTCTCAAAGGTTGTCTCATGCATCAAATATCAACTCTTTCTATGAAACTGTCTTTACCTCCTGTGGCAGACCACCTTGGATGCCAAATTGGATCCTCCCCCCACCCCCACCCCGGATCTGAGTGGGCCCTGACCTTCTTCACACAGTTCATGCAAGCACTTGGCCTCATACGCTGGGCTCTCCCAAGACGTCCTGGTGTCCCGATGCTTACACAGTGGTCCCCTGTATAGAGTGGTCATTTGCCCATGACAGTGACTCCATCAGGCCTCCCAGGTCCCCTCCTGGGGCCACATGTCCCTCACTCCTGAGCCTGAGGGCAGACTTGGAGCCCCACGCAGCACAGAGCCCTTGACCTCAGACTCTGCTTTCTGGGGAGCCCAGACCATGCCACTCTCCTCCCAGACCCCCACATCCTTGGAGGGATATGCCCTGTGGTCATTTTTCATCTTGCTTAGCATCTTGGATAGAATTATTCTCCTGAGGGTTAATGAGAAGCCTTCATAATTTTGGGTTCAATTGTGAACGGATGGCCATAAGAAATACAGTAATTGCTTTTCAAAAAACCTAGATGTGAAGTAGCACGCTGTAGGTTACCAGGCGGGAAATGGGCTGGTAGCAATGCAGCCACGAGAGAGCAGTAAGACTTAGAAAGGGTGATTGATAAAAGGAATCAGCCGAAAGTCCAGAATGAAATAAAAGCAAGTTTTTAATGAATTCTGAGCCGGCTACCCAGCCCCCGCTCCAAACTCCAATTGTATTGTGTGTTTATCTCTTCTTTCAAGGCACCCTGTCAGTCTCCAGGGTTTTCATTTCTGGAAACTTTCCCAGAAAGCTGTTTCGGACCCTTCTCTTTAGAAACTCCTGCCTCCTATACCCTGAAACACTCTTCCTATTGGGAACATGCTTAATCCTAAAGCAGCTGTCATGAGGCCTAAACTATATTGCGGATTGTTTGAACACTACGTAGACTTGGCCTGAAATGTATACAGTCAGGAGAGGGAGGAAGACACAGGAAGAGCTAACCCTTCAGCCCCAGTTGCACTGAATAGGATCCTGAGTTCAAGGCTAACTGTACCTGAGAAATTCTGAGGACGAGAAAGGCAAACCTTCGTTAGTATCTGCCTCACACCAAGCATGAGTCACATCGAGTCTGGGAGGAAGCGGAAATCCCCTTCTTAGAAGGAAAATAACTCCTTTTATGCCCCAATCTGGAAAAGACAAGCCAAAAAACACTAGTCTGCTGGCTGAAGGCTTTGACTGCAGAAGCGATGTTCTTTACCATGAGAAGCAAAATAACACCTGTCAGAGAAGATCCTATGCTCTTGAAAACCTTCCTCAGATTTCTCCTTCGTCTACCATCAGCTCAGCCCTTGACGTCCTCTTTCTTTTTTCTGTTTTGCTTTATAGGGCTGCACCCGCAGCATATGGAGGTTCCCAGGCGAGGGGTTGAATTGGAGCTCCAGCTGCTGGCCTACACCACAGCCACAGCAACGTAGGATCTGAGCTGCATCTGCGACCTATACCACAGCTCAGGGCAATGCCAGATCCTTAACCCACTGAGCGAGGCCAGGAATTGAATCTACAACTTCATGGTTCCTGGTTGGATTTGTTTCTGCTGTGCCACAACAGGAACTCCTTTTTTTTTTTTTTTTTTTTTTGACATTCTCTTTCCTCTAATATTATTCCCTAGAGGCCTGTGGTTGTTTTATAGATCTAAATGATACATGTACATACATCCTTGATTTTGAGATTACTGACTCCCTATTTTTTGCATTTAAAGTTGTCAATACTTTTCACTCGTTTTTGCTTTTCATATTCAAAATGTGCAGCATCTAATATAGCTCTAGATCAAGGTCCTATCATTCTGAGCAGATTTAGGATTTTGAAAATCTTCTTTGTTTTTATTTTCTATAATTACTAATTTTTCTGCTCTCACATCACAGATAGATTTTCAGGAGGGCTAATATCTGGGAAGTAGTTTAAGTTTTATAAAATAATCGATCACATCAAACACTGATAAGGATCCCTCCTCCTTTTAAAAAAATAACATCTGGAAACCATTAAAATCTGTCACATTCAGGGAGCTCCCATTGTGGCTCAGCAGAAACGAACCAGACGGATGCCTATGAGGATGTGGGTTTGATCCCTGGCTTTGCTCAGGGGTTGAGGATCTAGGGTTGCTGTGAGCTGTGCTGTAGGCCAGCAGCTGTATCTCCAATCTGACCCCTAGACTGGGAACTTCTGTGTGCTGCATGGGCAGCCCTAAAAATCAAAAAATGCAAAAAGACCGAAAACCAAACAAACAAAATCTTTCACATGCAGATTGCAATAGTTTATTCCAACTCAATTATTTTGGGATCATTTTCATTACCATTTTTAGAAGTACTTATATCTTGTACTGAGTTCTAAGAAATTCTAGTTTGAAATACGAAGGACTTGCTCGGGGCGCTGAGGCCCTTGTTATGAGAGTAGGCACTGACCACTACAAAGTATGCAGGTAGCTCAGTGTCCGCATCCCGACGTGGGTCCAAACCTTCTCCCACAGAGACACTCTCTCATTAGCTTGCCTGACGCTTCATTTCTGGTTCAAGCATGCACAGTGGTATAACTGGGGCAGAAGGAAACCGGGAAACCACCCAAATCCCGCTGGTCCTGTGCTCTGGCCCATAGCGGCCAGCTTCCCCTGTGTGGATGCTGAGGAGGTGGGCTCTGCTTTGACACCGTCCACGCCCCGGACTGTCCTGGTTCCAAACCTCCCACCCCCACAACCCCCTGCGGGGAAACACTCCTGAGAATGTTACCACTTAATGGCCTTGCTGCAAGTGGGACAGAAGGCTGACGATGACCAAGAACACATATTTGCATTTTAAGAGGCGCTTAAGTCAAAGAGCCGGAGGAAAGGATTTGAAGCTTTCTGGTAGGTTCTTAGAAACAGCATTTGGGGAAGAAAGGTCTTTGATGCCATCAGACATCCCCATGTAGACAGTTATATAAGCCCTACACAGGAAGGAATGGCTCTTAATGAGAGAATAGGTAAATAAATTTATTTTACAGAAAAGTGATAGAGCTGAACTAAGCCAACGGCATGAACTTCGAGGTATTTTCTTGAAGTAGTGAAGGAGCGAGGCTGAGTCAGCTCTTCTCTCTCTGCTGCCCTGCCTTTGTGTCAAAGAGCAAGTGTCCTCCATACCTTTGGCCAGAGGAGGCCACAGAACAAATGGCTCAGAGCAGGCAAAGGTCAAATCTTCTAAATCAGAGTGAAACCCTGTCTGATTCGATCAGACCAGTTGTTCCTGGTCTGGTTCCACATCAAAATAAACAAGGAAGGATTTTTAAAAATGTCGTCATAATTTAAAGTATAACATATATGCAGAACTATTTATACATCATAAGTATTCTGTTGATAAAATTCAGAAATGAAAACCCACCCATGTACACCTAATTAGATCAAGAATAAAACATGGCAAAGCACTGCCAGAAACATCCCTGTGACACCTTGCCATAACTATCCCCTCTTACCTCGTCAAAGCCAACTGCTATGCTGATTTCCAAGACTGCAGATTCACTTTTCCCTCTGTTTAAAATCATACAGTACATATCATTTTGTCTTTTATTTTTCTCATGCCACACTGAGTAACTTCACTATGTAGTAGGACTAGGTAAATAGTTTGTGGGGATCCTCCGCGAAAGGAAAAGGTGGAACCCCCATTCAAAAATTAAGAATTACCAAACGGCGACAGCAGAGCATTAAACCAATCACCCCGCCTACTCTAGGACAGAGCCCTTCTGTGCAGCTCACGGATCACACACACACTCACAAAGCGGGCCTTGCTCCATAGGAGCCTGCAGGATAACCACACTGTCTTTCACACGTCCATCCTACGACGGATGGACACATGTGAGTAACCTCCATTCTTTGATTGACTACTTTAAGCGGCCCTGCTCTGAACATTCTTGTGCATCAGTGACAAGCATAGTTCTGGGCGCACCGTTTTGAGTATAATTACAGGGTCAGAGGTGTGCCCATGTTCACCTTTGGCAGAGCCAAGTACTAATTTGTTGCCCCAAACTTCTCAGAGTTCTCCTTGCTCCACATTCTCAGTAACACTTGAAATTTTTTCTTTTACAACCTGGAGATGTGCAGATTCCTACCCTCCGCCCCAGACCAAAGTAGGTCCACATTAACTGTGATTTTTCTCCAGATCCAGTATTTGTCAAAGTTCCCGAAATATTTCTTCATGGAACCAAGTTAGGATTCCTGCTAATCAAATGCGCTATCTTGTGATCGACCCAAAAAAAGTCCTCACTGCGTGGGGACCAAGTGTAAGTTGAAGGATGGAAGATATCTAGGCCAGATTGTTACCTTGCCAGGAAGATAAGACAATGACCACAAAGCTGACTAGGAGGACCCAGGCCAGGAATATTCCAACATTTCCACAAAATGGAGAGACGGCTGTCCACACTGGTAGTGTGCAAGGGTTTATGGGACAGGACGATGTGGTCCCTATTTTAGAATTACAAACTTGAAACTCTGAAAACACACTTTGAAAATTATCACCGGAGAGTCTTTCTCATTTTCAACCTTCTAATTTTTATTTTACATAATCAAAATAAAATCATACCATTTTACATAATTACAGTGTATTTTAAAGCTTTTCTTTTTTGTTTCAAATTTGTAGGATATGCACTCAGCAACAGCATGCCATTTTCTTCTATTTTCTACATTTTAGGCATCTGCACATTAGAAGTGGATGAAAATGTACAGAATAAAGGGAGATCTGTCAAAACATGTGGCACTTCAGAAAAGAAGCTTGGAGTCTGACACCATGTGCGATATAAACAGTAGCTTGGGGTTCAGATGTATCACATTTGTGCTTTTTCATGTTTAATTTTAGAAGAACACATGCACAGGGATGTACTATGTACACAAGCCTATCTCTAAAATACCCTATTAAAAATGCTAATGGACTTTGCATTTCACTATTTTGTCTTTTCAAAGCAAAAACCATTCATGAAAGAACAATTCCTTCTGTCACATATATATACATACTGTGCATACATTTTTCCTTTTAGACAACATGTATTATAAAAAGTAGTATTTTGGGTCATCTTTCCAAAATTATATTTTTAAACCTGCACATTTATAAAGTATGAGTGTAAAGCGCTCTAGCATTGAGCATTACAATCATATTCTTTGTAGTGTCCCCAACCTGTTAGTCACAGGCATTTGTCTTCATTTTAGAAATGTGAGCACATGGCTAAGTCCTATAACTGGACATATGTGCATCTCTGAATCTTGATTTTATTTTCCCACATGAACTAGTATTAAGGTCTTCCTCTTTCAATGGGGATACCAGGGCATTATCTCATTATCTGCCTCCAGAAGGATGGTGGGGCCACAGCCACACAGCCTAGGTCAGAGCCCTGGCTTGCAGGCTGCCTGGTGGAAGGTGGGCTTCCCACTGCACTTACTGGGTCCTCAGATTCTGGAAGCTGTTTCCTGCCCAGAAGGAGGCCCACTCATGGAGCCTGGTGTTTCACAAGAAGAAGGCACTGGTAGACATTTCCTTCCTAACCTATCCTTCCCTTCCCTTTGCTTCCCCTGAAGAGTCGTTGGCAATCACAGACAGAAGAAGAAACCCAGTCTGTGCTTTCATGGTGTTTCAGTCTGTTGGCCGCTATAACGAACCATAGACTGGGCAGCTGAATGAGAGGCATGGGACTTCCGACAGCCTGGATGCTGGGAAGTTCAAGATTGAGGAGCCGACAGATTCACTGTCCGGCAGGGACCTGCTTCTGGGTTCTCAGGCCATCTGCTTGCTGAGTCCTTGCCAGGGGGAAGGGGCAAGGGAGCTTCCTGAAGTCTTTTTCATAAAGACACTCACGCCCTTCATAAGGGGTCTGCTCTCCTGACCCAATCACCTGCCAGAGGCCCCACCTCCTAATACCATCACATTGGGGTTAAGGTCTCAACATACAGATTTTCCGGGCACGCAAACTGTCAGTCTATGGCACATGGCAGCCAACAAGACAGGGTCGTTTGTTGTGAAAAAGTCCTGGAAAAAAATCTTCAGATTCAGTCCCAATGTGCAAGAGCCTCTGCCACTATTCCTTCCCGGAGGAGAAAAAACCAGTTATTTAGTATCGTTTTTCATTTTCTAAGTTTTCATACTTAAATATTTTCAAGTAAAAACGAAACCTTTAATCTGTACCATGAGGACACACAAAGAGTAGAAAGAAAGGTCTTATCAATGCTCTTGCAAGTCTTCTGCCCTCCTCTGAAGAACTCGAAACAAGTTTCCCTGGAAGACAGATGTCAGGAGCACACCTGGTATCCTGACCGTTCCCTGTTTAGAGGCCCATCAGCAGTCAGGCAGCTGCTGGAAACAGGGACAGATGGTGGAATGGAAGGCAGGCTTACTAGCAAGAATTGTACTGTGTTTAAAGGATCAGAACTTTTCTGTTCCCGTTATTTTTGTGGGTGAGGTGGCCCATCAAGGGGACATTTGTGCAAATTGCCAGCATCAGACTAATGAGATTGAGATGCAGGAGAACAGCTCTGTCCGGTCAGCCCAGGGCTTCCCGGGTGCGTGAGCCTGGAGTGGTGCAGGGCAGCAGCCGCCACACACAAAGACCGGAGGCCACGAAACCAACTAAATACAGTTCCTACCACACTGCGCAAGGGGAGGCCCACAGGGAAGAGGTCTGCCAAGCTTGATGCAGATCCAGGAGGATCTAATGATCAACCACGTACAAGACGGAGAGCGACACTTGTCTCCTGGAAGGCTGGAGCTCAGTGACGGCGGCATGGATCAGTGAAGACACACGCGAAGCAGCTCCTTAGCGCCTCGCAGTGAACACGAGGGGACAGGAAACGCTGAAGAGAACGCCCTCGCAGGGGCAGAAGCGGAGACTCAGAAAGGTCAGCTGGCAGCGGACCATGTAAAAGTCTTTCCTCCTTTGTTTCGGTTTATCCACTTTCCCCTAAGTTTCTAAGTTCCGGAACACCCGGCCCCGTTTCGTTTCTGTCCTGATGCCGAGGAGAAGGGTAGCTGGTCAGGTAGCATGGGAAAGCTCAGATGCAGACACAGGAATCTGAAATGTATGTCCCTGCTGATTCCACCCTACCTGTTTAAACAGGTGGACGTTGTGGGTGGCCAGATGGCTACCGATACAGTGAACTGATCACTTAGGACAACCGCATAAGGGCTTGTTAATTGCCTTAATTGCAGAGTAGAAACAGCAAATGTAAAATAAAATACACGCAAAACAAAACATGCCCATTCCTGTGCTTTGTGACCATCGTGTCACACCTCTGATCGCCTGAACCACAGAGTCTCGTGCTAGTCTTCACTTTCTTTGCATGTGCTTTGCATTCTGTATTCACAGACTTTCCCGCAGTGTGGAAAGATGGGCTTTCGGACGTCAGAGTCCGTGAACACCTTGGGTGCAGTGATGGCTGGGGGCTAGAGGACCCTGAGCAGAGGGTTGGAGGTGGGACCCTCCCTCCCCTGGAGCAGCAGGAAGGCTGTGGCCCCCGAAACTTTCCTGCAGGGAAGTTGACTCTCCAGAGAGCTCAGGCACTGCCCGTTCCAGTCACCCACTGTTTCATCCCTTATCCAGCGTGGGGGTAATTCTCAGTTTGTGGATTAAACTAAATAAGTCAACCTCAGGTTTCTTGCCTTAATTACTGTGCAGATGCGTTCTTTCAACTAATTTCACGTGGTAAGTATGCTTATCGATTTATATCGCATGAAAATGGAATTTCAAGACCTATGACAATACCCAACAGACCACGGCCATAAACTGAATTTCATTTTGCAGCTTAGTTTTGTTTTAAAATTCTGCAATGGCATATTTAACTAGAGAAAAAATACATTAAATTCAGCTCTTGTGCATTTAATATGTTTCAACTCAATGTTTCATACCTTCACTGTACTTTACGTGACCTTAAAATGCCAGATACACAATTTTTGATGTGGGGCTGTATTTTCGCTGTAAAATTCCAGTAGGAATGGCCCCTATTTTTTCAAGTAATTTATTTTTACTATCCTGCTTTCTATAACTCCTGATTTCATTGAAATAGCCAATCCACTCCTAAGGAAATTCTCTGTTTAGCCCACAATGTTATACAATAAAATTAGTTCCTGTACTTTTTCTGCATCGGAAGTATTCAGAAGACTCTAGAAGGATGGTTATTCATGTGGTTTTCTGCAACAAACACACGTATAGTGCTAAGCAAAAGAATTTCTATTATTCACCATTCAGACAGACCCTGGTGCCTTCATACAGATGGTATATCCATCACGACGACCTGTATACAGCCAAGTTTCCTGAAGGGAGAAAGAGGATTTTGCCCCACAGAGGTGGGCAGTGGCTCCTCCCTTGCTGTCAGTCTGAATTCTTTCCAGTCATTGTGATATATAACACTGATTTGCAGTTGTAGGATTAGGTGAAAGATTCTTTTTTTGGTGTTTAACTGAGTGAACCCTCCCAAAACAAATGCTCTCAGGTGTTTCTGGCAAAGAAGCTGCAAAAGCTAAAACAACGCTAATAATGAAAGCACAATTGCATGGCAAGGAAATGAGCAAACTATTTCTTATCTGGTATGTTCTAATCATGGAGCACATTACGAGGTTAAAAGTCATGATAAGAATGAAAAGTTCAACTTGAACTGATAATTAAAAGGCTGATTATTTGAAATATAGATTCATATTTACTGCCATTAATGCCACAGTTCTATCTAAGGGGATGGAGTACCTGGAAATTTCAGCTCATTATTGGAAAGAGTCATCATTATTAGCAGGAACTTTTAAAAGCTAAGCATGCAGAACATGAAAACAAACTTCTACAAAGTTTTGTGTCATCTGATATTCATCTCAATACTTAAAAAAATTCACAGAATTTTAACAATAATAATCAAAAGAGGTCTGTTCTAAGATTTTTGTTCTGTATTCCTTTTCTTAGTAGTGAAAGAAGAAAAGCTACATCCTTTAGATGAATTTTTTATCTGCTACAACAAAAGTGGTGGATGTCATATGCAGAGAATGACATGGCAATAGATTGATATACATTTGTCAGAAGTTACTATTGAAAGATATATAGAAATTATTACTGAAGACTTGAATAAGCAGATATTAGAATGGATACAGCAAAGAGGAAAACATATTTGTTGTAATGCTGGATATATATACTTCTCCCATGTGTCAGCTCATTGTATTTTTTGTTGTTCTCTTCCAAAAATAAAATAGATTGAAAA
The DNA here is from genome assembly GCF_016906955.1 of Phacochoerus africanus. Taxonomy (NCBI): domain Eukaryota; kingdom Metazoa; phylum Chordata; class Mammalia; order Artiodactyla; family Suidae; genus Phacochoerus; species Phacochoerus africanus. The sequence goes on along the minus strand of NC_062545.1, from coordinate 6,242,279 downwards.
ACTTATTTTTGAAAGCCATTAAGTAAAGTTTTACTCTAAAAGATATGGTCTCAATATAAACAGTTTATTGGATTAGAAAATGTTATTTGATGGTTATGGGGGTGACTAAACCAGTAATGGAGTGGCTATCCTGATTAGAGAAAAAAAATTCAAACAAAATAGTGAGAAAGAAAGAATTTGTTCAATACATGATTTATCGACAAGACCTTGAGCAAAAAGGTGGAAGCCAGAGGTAAAAAGGACTAATGTATCAATGATGAAATTTCTTTGGGAGTTCCCGCTGTGGTGCAGTGGAAACCAATCCGACTAGGAACCATGAGGTTGTGGGTTCGATTCCTGGCCTTGCTCAGTGAGTTAAGGATCCAGCATTGCCGTGAGCTGTGGTGTAGGTCACAGACGCGGCTCGGATCCCTTGTAGCTGTGGCTGTGGTGTAGGCCAGCAGCTGTAGCTCTGATTAGACCCCAGACTGGGAACCTCCATATGCTGTGGGTGTGGCCCTAAAATAGACAAAAAGACCAAAAAAAAAAGAAAAGAAAAGAAAAGAAAAAGAAATTTCTTGTATAAAACCAAGACTTCCCTAAAGTGGCAGACTTTCCCCCAATAATTGTTAAACAGATAAAATAGGGAGTGATCATAAAACTTATTTGTGCCACAGGGAGTTTCACTGCTTAATTCACAGGACAAATCTTAAACATATCATGAAATTTGCTCATTTTGCTTTTAAAAAGATTGCTAATCTTTCCAAGGCCTTCGGGTGTGATTGTACAGGTGAAGCACTGAACATTTTCAGAGGGTGCCATTTACATTTGCATGACTGATAATTTGTAGTTTCACATTTCTGTATTCCAAAATATTTTTTTTCAACAGATAGCAATATCTTGGGAAAGGGGACATTTAAAACAATTTGTGTAAAAATGCTGCATTGGATAGCGGCCCACAGGAGTTCTTCTGTGATCACATGGCTATCAGAAAAAATACAGTCTAGCAGAAATTTTAGAAAAAAATAAAGTTCTCATTGGGGTAGATGCAATTTTCACCAAGCAGAAAAATATCTCTGCTTCTTTTTTTTTTTTTTAAACAGGAACTTGAATTTTACAGAGAACAATTTGAAAACAGATTTCATTCCCTTATGGTTTTGTTTTAAAAAAAATTATCATGACTACAGTCATATCTGCATGCTTAAAAATGCATGGAAGTCAAGTACATTCTCTTTTTAAAAATCATTCAAATGAAAAATTCCAATGAGTTTGGAACCTATTTAGTTAAAAATACAATAATAACCCACCTTCTAAAATTGTTTGACATCAAGGAAGAAAGGTATTACTCCCAATTTCAAGAAAAATCTGCCGAATTAGTGAGTGTGATTCAAACATTAATATCATGTTTCAATAGGCAGCCGGCATCGTGGTCCTTCCATTTGGAGGAATCAGTTGTGTTAACTTCTGCCGTTCCAGAGCGTGACAGCTGACTGTCAGCGCTTACTTTCACCCCATCTCTATTACAACTGTTTCAGCCCTCCCAGATGACACCGAGACGGTGTCTGACTTTCCAATGTTACGCTTATTACTATGTTTGGTGACTTCGATGGTTATGTAAAGCATTCACCCAATCTGGCCTCCATCCCTTCCTCTCATGGCTGTGCCTGCCTCTCTGCTTTGTCCCCTTCTCCCAGGACAACACAGCAGAGCAATGGTTTTCAGTTCCCAGAAGCCGCTGTGGCCCATCCAGGGCCAACTGACCATGCTTTCCAAGGGCAGGGCATGGATAATGGTATTTGCCTGTTTTTCCCTACGTGTTTTTGATGCACAGAGAACCTCTGGCTTAGGCCTGTCATTACCAATAACTGGCTGCAAAATCTCCATGATGCGCAGGCAGCCTTATATCACCACCTCCTACCCTCGGATCAACCCCTTCAGGGATCTCGCTCAGAGAATTCTTCACCCTCATTAGACCCTTCCATCCCTATGAACGTTCATTATTCATTCCTCCTTCCTGCTGTGCTCTTAAGTCCCTCCTTATCCAACTTAGATTTTTATGCTTCCTCAACCCCCTTGCTGAATTTCTTCCTCACGGTTTTTACCGTAACATCCCCCAGAGGGATGAACGCAGTTCACTTCCGGTGTGCCTGCCTCTGACGTTGACCTTGGGCAGATAAAAATCCACATCCTTTGCCACGGGTGTGCGTTTAAACAATAATTACCCTAACGTCAAGTTTATTTGCATAGGAACTGCACTTGAAGGTAAGACTGGCAAGAAAAAAAAAAGAAAGAGAAGTATGGGTATTAAATATATATACACACACATACATACATATTACTAGGTTAAAAGAGAGGAAAAAACTCAACAGAACGACAAGGAGGCCAGAGCTTAGAAGTGTGATATTTAAATGTCCTAGAAGGAAGTTTCAAAATGGAAGAATGGGCAACGTGACCAAATTCTGAAAACAAGAGAGAAATGGAAACCCATGTTCACACGAAAACTTGTACATGAATTCTACCCGCTGCTCTGCTCATAACTGCCAAAAAGGAGACAACTAAATGTCCTCGAATGAGCAAATGCTCATGCACAGCGACATTACTGTGCCACGAGCATGACTGAACCCTGACAGGGCCGAGCTCTGGATACGTGCAGCGGTGTGGGCGACTCCCAAGGCCTTCACACTGAGCACGAGAGGCACGTCTTGAAGGTTTCCTCCGGGAGGGTCCCCTCTACGTGACATCCTCAGTAAGGCAACCACAGTGCTGGACAACCGACCAGTGGGTGCCAGGCGCTGGGGGTAGAGCAGGGGCTGCCTGGCAGGGATTTGGGGTGAGGAAGAGCTCTGCATCCTGGTGTTAGTGGTCGTCACACTAATTTACACACGTGCTAAATTCAACTCTCCATCAAACATTAAAAAAAAAAAAGTGAACTGTAAGACCTTTAAAAAAAATTGTGCTGAGAAAGTGCATTCAGGAAGCATATACTCTTCAGAATTTTGGTAAGACAATGCTGTAAAAGGTTGAGGAGTGTCTAGGGCTGATGAAAGTACCACTTCCCATTATCTGCAATTTATTTAAAAATCTTCTTAAAGGACTTATTTTTTACTAAGAAGGTTAAAATAAAATGTCATTTTTTATTTTTTTAAACCAAAAAGAATCATACATGGAATAAATCAATGCGTATTTGAAATGACATGAGCCCGAAGAGCAGCTGGGGATGCTCGGGCCTCACGTAGGCCTATGGGAGCAGGACCGTTTTCATGCCCGCTCTCCAGATCCCAAATTCCATTATTCGGCCATCTCCCTTGTGTGGCGCTAAGCAGTGAAGTGAATCCTACGTTTGAGTCCTATGAAAATCAGTTCTTATTCTACAGTATTCTGAAGCTCTTCCTATTTTACGTCCTGTCTTTTTCAGAAGGCTTTCTTCTTAAGATGCTATTTCTCAAAATCAGATTTATTCCTGAAAGAGTCCCTCTTCTCATTACCAATCTCATCTTAGCTGGCAAACTTTTTGGCTTTTCCTTTGGGATGAAGAAGAGCTAAATCCATCTCAGACAATATTTGGTAGATGGCAGCCTGGGGTCTTGGCGTCCCTTAGCATTTAGGAAATGGTGTAGAGCTTCCAAGCCGCCCAGGCTTTGGGGGCCCCAGGCTTTAGGGGGTCCCAGGCTTTGGGGGGGTTCCAGGCTTTGGGGGTCCCAGGCTTTGGGGCCCCAGGCTATGGGGGTCTCAGGCTTTGGATGTCCAGCATTAAGAATCTTTAGGAGAAAAATGTCTCAAAATGTCTGGGAAATAGAGATCACTTTTTTAAAAGGCAAAGAAAAAATATATAATTTAACTCCAAGTAAAACTGGATAGAGAAGGATTTCTTATTAATTTAATGAGTAAGTAAGGTGACAAGTGTAAAGAGATCCTAGATTTTCTGTCTTGAAGCTGGAATCCTTGCAAATAAAGGGTTTCTGCTTTTTATAATGAAAACTGTAATTTGTCCTTGGGCCAGTTTCCTAGATTTGTTTTTTGCTGTCCTTTTCTGTGAGAGACCACTGCAGAAGCGGGTTTTAGTGAAGGGAGAAGGGAAGTTATAGTGATTAAGGCCAATACCTACACATTGCCTTGCCCAACACCTGGAACGGTAGCCAAGTTCCAAAATTGATAGATTTCAGACTGAGTTAGTTTGACTTTAACAAATAGACAATATGATTTCAGTTTCTTACAAAAATATACATTGATTGGTCTTACTTCTCCAACGGGTCCCACACAAGTGTTCTGGTTACCCGGTTGGCTTTCCTTCCCCAAATGATTCCGGGACCCAATTCCTTCGATCGTATGACTTCACTGATCCCTGGGTTTTTAGTTCTCTGCTTCCAGCCAACAGAAGGAAAAGGTGGAGTGGGGAAGTCACACGTGATTCCTGCTGGACTGGCCAGGAAGGGATATGTGACACTTTTATTCACATTCCATGGGCTTGCCCTTTGGTCCCATCTAGATGTGTGGGCCCAGGGAGTACAGCCTCTGGCTCTCAATTCATCATATGACTGTCTCACAAATGCTGTCCTATTAGAGGCAGGCACCATTGCACAGTGCACCTCTTGGACAGCCGTACAGGGTGGCCTGTGCTTTATCCAGGCTTCGGAAGTTAGGTTTCTTTTTGTAAAAGCTGGTGTTTATTACCTAAAGGGAAACATGAGTTAATCCAAAATGAATTAGATCTCTGAGGAAGGAAGAGAACTCGCTCATCCTCTGGGACCAGGGAAGCATGGGGGGCCTAGACTCTATGAAGGGGACAACAGGTATCCAGAGACAGAGATGTCCACTGAGGCTGGCTGCACAGACCTTGCACACCTGGAAACCAGCATGAGTTAGGCAGGGGTTCTGAGATCAGGTGAGACCTGGCAGGTGCAAGTGGATGCTAGAAGCAACTGCTCTTTTTTCTGCATTGCTTCTATCTCTAAGCATTCAGTCAAGTCTTATACCAGTTAGAACGTGCTTCTTTTGGCCTTGACAGGAAAAAAGTGGGAAGCAGCATCCACCACCCAGACCCAAGTCTGGATCACCTGAGCTGGTCACCAGTGAGGATGCAACAATGCCCAGAAGAGCAGCAGTTACAATCATCAGTGGCAGAGGCCACAGCACAAAGAGATGAGCCGTTTGGAATGGAAGAACCCCACACGCTGGGTTTTGAGTGTACGTGTAGCGGAGCCCTGGGAAACCACGACATCGCTTCCACCGAGCCTGAGCGAACTTTGGGTCCTGGTGATGCAGAATAAAAATCAAAGGATGCTAACTGCATTGCCAGGAATAGGTGATCCAGAGAAACAGCGGTGCATGTGCAGTATTTTTAAATACTCTTCAACATGGTGAGATTTTTACAAGCGACTAAGATATACAATCACACGATAGTTTTGTTCTGGGCAAGACTGGGACAAACGAGGTACAGATACAGTGATTTGTACATGGTACACATTGAGAAAAGGGCGCTGAGTTAACGACACCTCGTGCAGAGGCTGAAGCGTGGCGGGAAGGTGTATGTAAGCTCCGGGGAGATGCTGGGGAAGGGCTGAAGCTCCCTGAGACTCAATGTGGTCCTCACAGACGCAGGGGCCTCCCCACCTTCCTCCTAGACTCCGCTGCCCCGAACGGAACCCCCTCAGGGATTTCCCCACGAAAGCTCACTCCGTGCAAAGCACGGGCGGTTCATTTGGGGCATAAAATTCGAAGCCCGCTATGTGGTTCTACAAGACAAGTGGGAAATGATCACTTTCATTTTCAAGTCAAGTTTATTTCCCATCATGTTATTTCACAGCCACCTCAGCTCCACTTCCCATTTCTCAGCCCCCGGGGTCTTAGAACCATCACTTCTTCTGGAAGAAGACACCCGCCAACCAGGACCGTCGACAGCAGTCAGCCTGTCTTTATGGCAGAAAATGAAGAGCTGACTGTGATCTATGGTGGGCATTGCTCAATCCATTCTCAGTATATCCCAAGGGAGATTTCACTCGTGCTGGAAAGTATGAAATAACCATAACAATCACACTATAATAGAACATATGACGAGGGCGCTCTTTTAAAAGCCTCTCAAATGCTACCGGGAGGGTTTTATGGCTGCACTGAGTCAGAACTCAGCAGCGTTTAAAAGCGACGGGAGAGGGTGGGGTGGGGGGTGGTCCCAGGAGGGCCACAGCTCCGCATTTGCTGTGCTATTTCTCTTCCATCGAGAGTATCACAGTCAAGTTCATGGACACCCTGAGGAAATACTGGGCACAGCTGGAGCTGTTCAAAACAATCTTAGTATAAAAACAACTTTGCTTTTAAAACTAAAAAGCACTTTGCGAAATGAGAGGTTAAAGCTAAGATACCAGTGAGTACTGCCGGCTCCTGTTTACTTCTTCCAGTTTCCCATTGCTCTGTGTATGACTGGAAATTGGTTATCAAAGATACGAGCTAGGGTTATTTTGCTGGATCCCTGTTCCCTTAAATGGGAGGCTTCGAGGTCTTGGAAGCTTGAACAATTCTTCAGAAACTTGAGAGAACTTGTTCTTAGAATGTCCTCCAAGCGGCAGCCCCTTTGCCCAACACATCTAAGCACACAAATATTCCTACTGAATTCTCAAGGACTCCCAGATTGCAGCCACACTACACCGTGGCTTTGTAAAGTGCACGTGCACCTACAGAGGAGGGGACAAAGACATCTTTACTTCGACATAATCGGAGTTTTTCAGAGGTAAGAACTTTAAAGTGTGTGAGCCACCTATGGAGAAAGTAGTTAGATCTAATTACAGCTCTTAATAGAGAGAACTGGCTCTTTCAAGAAGAGCAAATATGTAGGTTAAGAGCACAGTTAAACCTTGAGAGATTCATGCCTTTGCAGGCTTTTAAGAGCAACGCCCTTGTTGAGTCCTTAGTGAGACGTCTTACAAGGATCCTTGTGTAGTCTTCTTGGAAGTGGATGGTTTACAAATTCCCACTATATTTCCTGTATATCCCAGCAGGCTCTTTGGGTGACCTCTAACTATATCCTATAAAGGAGCAGCTATTTGAAGTTTGAAATAAGGCAAACAATCCCCATGTTGTTATTATAAAGACTCATCTTTCCTTTTTCTTTCTTTCTTTTTTTTTTTTTTTTCTTTTAGGGCCACATCTTCGGCATACGGAGGTTCCCAGGTTAGGGGTCTAATTGGAGCTATAGCGGCTGACCTATGCCACAGCCCCAGCAATGCCAAATCTGAGTCACATCTTCCACCTACACGACAGTTCATGGCAGCACTGTATCCTTAACCCACTGAGCAAGGCCAGGGATCGAACCCTCAACCTCATGGTTCCTAGTCAGATTCGTTTCTGCTGCACCACAATGGGAACTCCAGCTTATCTTTTCTAAGTGTTTATCTCTTAACGTTCTTAAAATAATGGTAAATTAGCAAAACTGACCATCACTTAAAGGTTCTAAATAACATATCTGGTGACAGAAACCAACATTTTATTTTAAACGTGCCTAGTAAAGAAATATTTCTATGTTCTCCTTTTATAGTGTTAAATCAAAAGCTGCTTTCAGTCAGCTCTCAGGCAAAGGTAGAGATGATTGCATTCATTAGGATTTTATTGAGTAATTTCAGCATAGAATAATACAGAATTATACTAACACATCAATGATTGGCTTGGCGAGTTAAAGCACAAAACTTGGGCGGTTTGGTCACTGGTTTATACTCCATGGTGTCCGGTTGGCTTTGTTCTCATTAGGAGACAAAAATAGTCCCTAGATGTGTTATGTCGATAATAAAGAGGATATGGTTTCAGAGAGACACTGTGATTAAACCTCATATGCTTTCTGCATCCTTACAATAACTGCTTCCCTGTTGAAGGATCAGGGGCCTACTGTGTGTGTGACCTCGAGCCAAGTCGCTAATCTTAGCTGAGCCTCAGTTTCCACTTGTGAAACACCTACTATGTAGCCAGCAGGTTCTGTGAAGACTAAATAATATCTTTAACACATATAGCTTGGGGCTCAGCAAGCAATAACTCAATAAAAGTATGACTATGATCACAAGTAGGAAATAATCATTTGGCGTTTCAAAGGAGCTGTGTCTTTCTGATTCAGCTACTGTGCTGATTCTGAGACTTGCTCATGACGCCTCACGCCCTTTTCCTCAAACCTGCCTGTGCTCTCCTAGGAAGAACTGGCTACGTTACCTCTGCATTGGAAAACTTTGCGAGCACACTGTTTAGAACAAAGATGAGCACAGCAAGTATTAGGGAATGAACAGACACACCGAGTCAAAAGCCATATTTGTCACCAATCTCGCTCCCATCCCAGCGAAGCTCAGCATGCTGCCGAGTTTATGTGCTAAATGGAGGGGCTTTACCATCCCCTCAGATGGAAAGTTCTCAACTTTGGAGGCACCTTCTCTATTCATTAACTGCATCACCTGCACCCCTCCTCCCCATCAGCCCCACCATTAGATGGTTGGGTATCTTTGGGTGGCCCCTGCCTTCAGCGGCTCTTCTGTGTTCCCCAGCACCCCCACTTCAACCGTCACTGCTCCCATTCCATCCTTATCACTTCTTTCCTAGAACGCTAGAGTATTCTCCTAACAACCTTGCTTAACTCTAGTTCAGCGTACAAACGGCTAAAAGATTAATCTTCCTCAATCACAGCTACAAAAACATCCATACTTTCTTAAAAATTTCAAAGGAGGAGTTCCCATCATGGCACAGTGGTTGACAAATCTGACTAGGAACCACGAGGTTGCAGGTTCGATCCCTGGCCTTGCTCAGTGGGCTAAGGATCTGGTGTTGCTGTGAGCTGTGGTGTAGGTTGCAGACGCGGCTTGGATCCAGTGTTGCTGTGACTGTGGCGTAGGCCAGTGGCTACAGCTCCGATTGGACCCCTAGTCTGGGAACCTCCATATGCCATGGGAGCAGTCCTAGAAAAGACAAAAAGACCAAAAAAAAAAAAAAGAAAAAAATTTCAAAGGAGTTCCGTTTCTTTCTAAACTGAAATCCAACCCATCAGGATGAGGCTCCAAAGTTATCCTCAATATGCTGCTCATCTTCCTTTCCCAGACTTGTTTCTTACCAGTGCCTTGCCTAGACCTTAAGGTGTGTTACGTGCTTTCTCTTCCCACGTTGTTCTTTGCTCATGCATTTCTCTGTATCCGGAATATGCTCTTCTCAATATCTTCACCCTTGAAATACTTTCCGTTTTTATGTGTCAAGTGAAATTGGGCTTTCTGCATGAAAACTTCTGAATCACCTTTCCAAATGCTCATAATTCTTAGTGATCTCTCGTGCTTATTACACATCATTGTCAATGTCTGGCTTGATATATTATTTTAATCATTTTCAAGTTAGTATTTACAAGTATTAAAATGGTATATATATTGGTTAAATGTGGCTCATTATTTATAACTCTATTCATTTAATGCTGACATTATTTTGTTCTGTCCCCAAATCTCATGATGTGCTCATTATACCAAACATTAAAATGGTGAATCTGAGGCAACTGCAAATTTTGGGGTGGTGACAGATGTTATCTCAGAAGATCACATCTCAAATAACCGTGACATTTTATAGAATACTTATTTGGTGCTTTTTAAAAATATTTCTATTGACTTTTTTTACATTTGGTTGCCTTCATAACCAACAGGGTTTTTTTTTTGTTGTTGTTGTTGGTTTTTTTTTTTTTTTTTTTTAGTAAAAATATAGCTAAGAAGAATAAAAGAGAAATGGTAATATGAAGCCTCACATTTAACTGCCACAGCAGGAGAATTCAAAATTGAATTCCAACCCTAGCTATTAAACACCTTGCTCAAACCTCCCTCCAACTGCGCCAACCCAGGCAATTTTTCTCTTTTTCCCACTGACTCGGAGTCGGCAAGAAAGAGAGCTGAGGGGCTGGCAACAGAAAAGGGACACGCTCTGCAGCGCTGGTCTCGTGGAGCTGGAGCTGGAGCTTGCTCACCGTGGCCTGCCCTGCCCGCACCCCGAGAGTCCACCCCACATAACTGCTGCACACCTGGAGGCCCGAGTCCCCAGCTTCGCATCCGAGGTTCATGAGACCGCCCGGCCTATCTGTCAGCATGCTCTTTGCCACCTGCAGTTAGCTGGGTGCCTGCTTGCACCTCGGTAAATATTTGTTAAGCAAATAACTGCATAAACACCTGAGTGAGAAAGCGAATGGGCAGGACACAGTGGCGCCGAGGGACAAGGTCGGAGGGCAGGCTTCCCAGAGAAACTGGGCCAGAAAGGATAAGCAAGAGTTGTCAGATGAAGGAGCTGGAGGCTCTTGGAGGGCATGTAGGCAGCTTAGCCGGCAGGAATTGAACAAGCAGAGTTAAGGGGCTGGAAGCCACTGTGAGGTGAGAAGGAAGGAAAATACAGCAGGCAGTCCTGAAGAGACGGAAGTGGAGATGAAGCAGGGCGGACCCACGACGAGACAAGGGGATGGGTGAAGAATAATCACAAATGAGGAGAAGCAACAGCTACTAGGCCTTCTTACACCTTGGAGGCTCTGCGTTTACACTTGCACAGGAGAGGGCTGTGAAAGAACTGAGGATGGTTGGGAGTTCTTTTAAATTCCTCCCACGGGAGCTAAAGTCTCTGTTCCCGCTCCTTGAACCTGAGGCGACCTCGTGACTGCCTGGCTCAATGGAAAATCGTGGAAGGGAAGTGCCTCTGGTTTCTGGACCGAGGCCTGAGTCAGGCAGCTTCCGTTTCCTGCTTCTGGGCACACTCTCTCTGGGAGCCCTGAGCCCCAACACCGCCCACGCGGAAGAGGCCATGTGTTGGTGGTCCCATCGCAGCCATAGCTGAGTCCCTCCTTCCAGCCACGGGACCACGCTGTGAGCCCTGCCATCCGCTGCACCATCAAGTGGCCTCAGCCCATCTAGGCAGAGTAAAAAAGTCACCCAGCTGAGCCCTACTGAAATTGACAGCCCAAATAATGGTGGAAGAATACAATGCTGTTGCTTAAAGGTGCCAGACTTTGGGGTGGTATGTTATGTAGCGACAGATACCTAAAACAGGGCATCTAAAAATTATCTGGGGGGGCTAATGTATTCTTATTTTTAGACTGCCAAGCTTCATGTGCTTTTATAAGGCCGGGGGACCATTTTTAATGATTACATTTCTTGCTTTTCTGGTTTTAGGTTCACTTTCCCCCCTTCAAATCTCAGTTCCTGAGACTGAAATGAAATTTAAAAAAACAGAAAAATCATTCCACTGTATCTGTTTTCTGGTTGTGTTCTATTTCTGTACAATATAATTTTCAGAGAATTGAATAAAAATCTGTTATTATTCTTGCATTAGGGGCATTCGTCATGCAATAGTTATAACTACCCAGGAAACCTATAGCATTTGGGGGCATATTCTCTTGCACAGGACAATTGAAGGAAAGACAGAAATGATCTCAACAGCTCAATCAATGGCAGGTGATGCTGTTTCCAGAGGATTCTTGGTCTTTCCACCTTTCTTCTCTGTGTGGTTAACATTATCACTGTTCGGAGCCCTTGGCCCAGAAAGCAGATAACAGGTGCTATCAGGGCCAACAGTGTTCAATACTCATATTCTCTCTTGCTGAGGCTGAAGTTAACGCATGCTGCATTTCATCCCTGTCTGCAGCTTCCTCGAGGCCCAGGGCCTGAATCGCTTACTTAACTTATACACGAAGAGCACAACTACATACTGTGCTAAAAGGACAACTGGCACTTCACGAGTCTTCTCCCTCATCATCCAGCCTACTCAGCGTTTCCTCTTCTCTTCAAGTTAGGGTATCACACTATGCAGTTTATACTTTCCGGCTCCTTTTTCAGATTTCAAAGGCCTAATCTAGCATCTTTCTGTGAAGTACTACCATCTCTATTTAGGCTCCTTTTCTTTTTATAAGAAGACATGCATCTTTTATTGATATTGGAGAACAATGGTTTAATAATTAGATTATCAAAGCAATGCAATTTAGGTTTGTGTGTGTGTGTGTGTGTGCGTTTAGGGCCGCACCCCTGGCACATGAAGATTCCCAGGCTAGGGGTATAATTGGAGCTGTAGCTGCTGCTCTATGCCACAGCCACAGCAATGCCAGATTCAAGTTGCGTCTGTGACCTACCCTGCAGCTCATGACAACGCCGGATCCTTAACCCACTGAGAAAGGCCAGGGATCAAACCTGCATTCAAATGGATACTAGTCAGATTCGTTTCTGGTGAGCCACGATGGGAACTCCAGCAATGTAATTTAAAATGATAAATAATAGATTTAGATATTACATGTGCCAATTCTTAAAAGGTGATGTTGCTTTCATACCACGTTTTAGTTTAGAAGCGTACATTTTACCTCTCTGTTATAACATGTTGTTTGTGGTATATGAAATGTCTTTTCATTTTACAGACAAAGGTTCTCTCATCTATTTCTTTAAGAAAATCAAGCACAATTTCTGATTATTGAACATTGAAAGAATGAATATAACAAAATACCTTGGTGCAAAGCAAGTTTTTCACTGTGGAAAACTACTGGCTATAAGAGGACTTAGAGCCAAAGTGATAACTATAATGGATTCTTTAAGCTGTCATATATATGGCTCTTCTCTAATTAAAATAAGTCTATAAAACTGAAATATTACAAATGAATTGCAATGAGAAATCAGATTATTTGGGTATAGTGAATCCTCTGAATTATCAAAGTATTTTACTTGAAAAAATTATGCTCTGGAAATTAAGTTAGGATGTACACAAGGCAGAGGGGAAATGAGCTACAGGTTTTAGAGAATCACGAATGTGCCATGATAATAACATTCATTCAGTACTTCTGTATATTATTTTACATTTCAACAATATCCCTTCATCTGCATTATTTTAATGTATGCCTCACTGTTCTCCAAAATGGATATAATTATCTTCATCTTGCAGAGGAGGAAATGGAAGCACATACAATTTGTGCTCATCACAGATATTGTTCACCTAAAAATGCAGGGGCTCACGTAGGTCACGAACGTGACAATGAAGTGATTGGCTTTAAGGCTATAGTGTTGTTGGAGTCTTCGCTGACAGTGGAATGTCATTTTGGTATCAGACAAAACTATGTGGATAGATAGAACTTATAAAATAATGTGGCATGCAAAACAATGCCTAGGTTTCTGGAGTAGTAGTTAAAAACATGGCTTAGTTAGTCCAAAATCTGGGAGATGCCCCACCCTGGAACAGCTTTAATTTTAAGGGAACTATAGCCGTGGCCCTATTCCTACTGCAGATGTATGCCTGTGGCTCCTTTGCAATTTGCAAGGAAAGGAGGGTCTAATGAAGTATTTGTGAAAGCAGCTTTTTTACCCCTTCCCTCTTTGCCCATTTCTGTCCCCCTCTAACCTAAAACCTAAGTATAGAGATGAGATCACTAAGCAATTGGAACCCACCCCTGACTTATGCGCTCCCGAATGCACACCATGCCCTGTCTATCCTGTTGATTCTTTTCCTAGAAAAAAAGAATGAAGAATTAAGTAGTTAAAGAATGACTAACTCTTTGCCCCCAATAACCCCCTAAGGAATCCCAGAGGCAGATCACACAGCCAAGATAACATCTGAAGAGAGACTCAGTCAGTCTGCAGTCAATGGAGAATGATGCAGAATCCACCCTCCTACCTTGATGATGCACTGAGATCCTTCCCCCATGTTTCCCTTTAAAAGCTGTCATGACTGAGCAGAATCTTGGGGTCGTTCTCTGGACACGAGTCCACCTTCTCCCCAGACTGCTTGCGTTTCTGACCAAAGCACCTTTCCTTTCTGCTGACCCTTGCCTATTGAATTATGGGCATATGACCAGCGAGTTGCCAAACTTGGGTTTAGGATCCACCGGGGACAATATCTGAAAGAGTCCAGTTTATAGATCTCCGGCAAGTCACAGGTTAAAGTCAAGGGCAAAGAGGCTGGAAACTCTACGATGGTTTGCCTGCTGAGTCTCTGACTCGAGATTGGCAGCTGGCCTCACAGCAGCCCCTCGCCCCCATGCATGGCCAGGCCAGCATGGGTGTCCTCCACCCAGCAGCTGTGTCAGCAGAGCCGTGGTGACAAATCTGGTGAGTCCGTCACAAATTTCACAGAAGAGACTGCAAAGGAGAAACCTCAGAAAAGCACTTGCATAAACATACTTCCTATTGTCCAAAAACGAGGCCAGATGGAACGCTTTCTAGTGTGATCTATGATTAGAATGACAAAATGGTATCATACAAACCCACCTTTATAAACATTACTAGAAGATTTAGCCCAACAGGTAACCGATACTTTCCGTCTATACCTGCAACTAATACCACTCGAGGGGGTCTTGGAAAAAACTAAAAATAATACGTATTTTTGTGCTTTCATAAAGTATTTCCTGGAAGCTCCCTTGTGGTGCAGTGGGTTCAAGATCCAGCACTGCTGCAGCTGTGGCACAATTCACGACTGTGACATGGCTTCGATCCCTGGCCTGGGAACTTGCACATGCCACACGTCACAGGCCACACTAAACAAAATAAATATTTACTAAATGTGCTGATCTTCAGACCAAAGAAATCCAGCTGAAAGTGAATCATGCTTATCACTTCAGGAAGTGAAATGAAAAATAAAACTTATTCTCTCATTTATATATTTCCATATCCCAATACCTAGCACCTGCTACCTTCACAAAAAAAACCTTATTTCTTGTATTATTTTTTATTTATTGCTTTTTTAGGGCCAAACCTATTGCATATGGAAGTTCCCAGGCTAGGGGTCCAATTAGAGCTGCAGCTGCTGGCCTACACCACAGCCACAGCAATGTGGGATCCGAGCTGTGTCTGCAACCTATACCACAGCTCAAGGCAATGCCAGATCCCTGACCCACTGAGTGAGGCCAGGGATCAAACCCACATCCTCATGGATACTAGTCAGATTTGTTTCCACTGCACCACAATGGGAACTCCAAAAACTCATTCCTCAATGCCGTGCCCCTCTCATCAGTCTATTCATGATGCCACCTATTCTGAATCAGCAACCACTTCTGTCCATTTTTCTAACCGTGTATTCTTTTTTTCTAGTTGTGCCCAAATACCTCTTGAAGACATGCTATTTTCCAGGCACTGCACTCTGTGTGTATTGAACGCTGTAGGGAAGTAATATACTAAAAATATAGACAGATGGAATATTTGATATGAATGTGGAAGAAGGAGAAACAATTTAAAGCTGAAGTTTTCAAGAAAGTCTTTCTGGAACTGGACTATTTGAAGTATGGGCAGGGTTTGAAGTTTTGAAATGGAAACCAAAGGGGGTCCAGTTAGAAGGAGCAGAAGCAGGGTGAGGAGGCAGGCTGACGTGCTCTGGGTGATGCCAGTGAAACACGAGTCCAGATTCTGCTGTCACTTGGGAGGATGATAAATTGGGGAGAGAAATAATTTTTTTTTGTCTTTTTGCCTTTTCTAGGGCCACTTTCCATGGCATATGGAGGTTCCCAGGCTAGGGGTGTAATCGGAGCTGTAGACGCCGGCCTACACCACAGCCACAGCAACGCGGGATCCGAACCACGTCTGCAACCCACAGCAACGCCAGATCCTTAACCCACTGAGCAAGGTCAGGGATCGAACCCAAAGCCTCATGGTTCCTAGTCAGATTCATTAACCACTGTGCCATGATGGGAACTCTGAGAAATAAAATTTAATACATTTAATAGTAAAAGTCAAGAGGCAATTCAGATCAGCAGCCCAAGGAATAGAGATATGAAAAATTCAATGAATTCAGAGAGAAGAAATGTTCCCCATGAGTAGCTCAACTGAAGGATAAAAGAAATAAGGCTGAAGGGGATAGGTAAGGGGAAACAGCATGACTTCAGTTCAGCCTGCCTCACCAGTTTCTTTCTTTCTTTCTTCCTTTTTTTTGGGGGGGGGGGGGGGGACACCTGCAGCATATGAAAGTTCCCAGGCTAGGGGTCCAATTGCAGCTGCAACGGCCGGCCTATGCCACGGCATCACTGGATCCGAGCCACGTCTTCCACCTACACCAAAATTCACGGCCACGCTGGATCCTTTAACCCATTGAGCAAGGCCAGGGATCAAACCCGCATCCGCATGGATACTAGTCGGGTTCTTAACCTGCTGAGCCCCAACAGGAATGCCCTCACCCCAGTTTCTTGAGTGAGTGAATTCTTGCATGAATTTTCTCAGGTTCAAATACTCGCATAATGGGATATTACAAAAGTCCTATGACAGCACACTTAGATTTTTCTGACATGGTCCAAATTTTAAATATTCTACTGCACTCTTCCATAAATACAGTCGTGTTGAATTTTTGGTCTGCTGCACAGAAACACTGGCCTTCCGATAAGTGATCACCAACAATGATGAGGACCTAATTTAAACGGAGAGGAGGAAGCAAAAACGAAGAGCTTTGTTTTAAAGTACATACTGACGAGCGAGGGTTTTGTTTGCCGTGTTTGGTAAATTCCTCTTGCCCACAGGAAATATTCAATAATTTATGCACTGTAACCTATGCAGGTATGACGGCTAAAGACAGATACTTTCCTGCAGGAAGTAATTAGTTAAGAAGAGTCTCAGAAAGGACCTTTTGACCTTCCTGTGGCTGCTTTGAGTGCTTCACTGGGGGCTGGGGCTTCAGAAAGCAGGCTTGCAGGGGAGAGAGCGAGCCGCCTGGGTCAGGGAGCCGCCAGCAAGCCCGGTCGGCACATTAAGTGATGAATCAGAGCGAGCAGCTCAGTCACGTGAGAATTCTTTTCTGAATATTGCTTTCTTTCCATTACAGGAGGCAAATCCTTCTACCTCCATTTCAGGGCAATATATTGAGAGCAGACTTCTCCTCTGAGCAGGAAAAAATAAGACAGAAGGGGTTTATGCATGCATATATCCCTAGAACACTGCTAAGACTGGCTTATGAGCCCTGGCCAGTGCAGAGTCGGGCTCTGGGGGGCAGCCCTGTGCCAGCACCCCGTTATCCCAGGTGGCCTGACCTGCTCTCCAGATGTGTCAGCAGGCCACAGAGCCCCAACAGAAACTAGCCCCCACATAGGACTTCTGGTTAAACCACAGGAGAGGGCTGTGTAGAATCTTTTAAAAGGGGATGTTATTATTAAATAAAAATTCTAACCTAAATGGGATAAAGTGGTCTAAATGTTTCATATGAGTTCTATTATTCATCCAAAGGAATTGTGTCTTTGGGCAGAGAATGGTTTACAATCACTCGTGTGTGTGTGTGTCTACGACGTACACCATTGTCCCCCGGCATTCACGGGGATGTGAGTAGGGGATCAGGTTCCAAGACAGGTGTGGATACCCAAGTCCACAGATGCGCAAGTCCCTTGACCAACCCTCTGTATCCACAATTCTGCATGTGAGGATTCAACCAATGCAGGTCATTTAGTACCGTATTTATAGAAAAAAAAAAAAAATCCATGTATAAGTGGATTTCCTACTGTTCAAAACCAGGTTAAGGGTCAACTGCATATACACATATAGATATAATAATAAATTGTATATATACAACTATATATATATATGTTTAAAACTAAGCATATATATGGTTACATGTATGTACACACACACACATATATATATACACACATTAAGTTAAAATACATAGAGAACTCTGATATAGGGAAAATGACTCTAGGGCACTAAGCTAAGGAAAACCCTAATGTTGCCTCTACAGAAACCTATTCTGAGAAACCTGTGTGCAGCACAATGGCTACTGAGATCCTAATTTTGGCTGGTTCTCCACCTGACAGGTAGGACAAGAAGTCATTCCCGTCCTCAGACCCAGCTTCGCACCGTCAGGGACCCGTTCATAGCTGTGGTAGTCAAAGGTGGTGCCAGGATCCCCCAGCACGCAGCCTCGGGATCCGGGGAGAGGAATTTAGAGGAATCATTACAAGACAGATGGGTTAGACTGCAGCCAGCTTACACTGGCTCAAAGGCCAAAGTGCCTGCCTGTTTGACCTGGGACCTCAGTTTTCTCCTGCCCTTGAACTAACCCTGGTTCTCAGGCCTTAATACTCAGACTGGAATTCCACCACTGGCATTCTTGGGTCCCCAGCTTGCAGATGGCAGGTCTTGGGACTTCTCAACTTCCATTTTTGTGTGAGCCAATCCATCAAATCAATATCTTTCTAGAAAATAGATAGATAGATAGACAGACAGACAGACAGATAGATTCTCTGGAGAATCTTGACTAGTACACTTAGACGTTACTAAAACTTGGCTAGGACCCCATGTGGAAAGCAAAGCTCCCTCCACGTATTGAGAACACATCCTGGTTGCCAGCATCAGCATCAGGGGACCTCGGTGTGGGGGTGGCACCTGGGGTCAGAGGTTTCACTTTCTGTAGACAGGAGACCACTCAAGGAGACAGGCTGGGATTCTGCCCAAGGCCAAGATGAAGACACGACTCCATGTTGATTGCTCTTGGTCAGATGATAACTAATATTTCCAAGAGCTTCTTTTGCTATTAATTTTGTGATTGATTTTAGAACGTTCTAGGGAACAGTGTGAGTTATGTTCAGTTTCTCTCTGAGGAATGTAATTTGAAGTACTATTTCTATGGTTTTGTTCTTTTTTCTGCCTTTAGAGACAAAACTCCCTTATTTCATTTTGGAGAGCATTCTTTGTGCTGGTTCGTGAAGAATTTCAGTGGTTGAACAGAAACGTCACCGTGCTTTGACTGAAAATGAGGCAAAAGCTTCAGTGGCTTTGCAACTATTTGAAAAAAAAAATTGAAGACTGGCTTTGCATGGATTATTCACTGTTGAGGTAATTAACATCCTAACTCCCATAGTAGTTAAAAAACATTTCAACCAAACAAGTATACTTGCAAACGTCTAATCCTTACACATATAGACATATATTCTATATCTGCACTGAAATTTTGCTCACAATTTGTATTTGCCAAGTTACTTTAAACTGTAGAATTTATGTTCATATTTTCATCTTTCCTTTGGTGCTTAAAATAAAACCTTGTGCTGTTGATTTGTTTTCATGCGTGTACACTGGAGGTACAGGAAAGGACAGTGGCAGGAAAAACATAAACAATGACATGTGTGTGACACAGAACGTGAGCCAGGATGGTCTGCATTGTTCTGTGTATTGGCTGAGGTTAAGAAGACCATAACTGCTCTCACAGGACAGGTGTAACTTTAAGAATATAAAGGAGTTGCTATGAAACGGAAACATAAAACTCGTAATTGGTGAAATGAGGGAACAACAATATTTAATCAATTTAGCTCTGAATCACCAAGGCCCAGTGGAACAAGTGGGAGATACAGGGGCTGACCCCTGGGGCGCAGAACACATCTGGAGGGGTCCTGGTGTCAGAGACTCTTCTGGACCCACCATCCGAATCTTGTTGACATAGCCCGTGTCCCTCCTCCAAATTCGTCTGTATGTTCTTACTCTCTCTCCTCCCACAGTGTCTTTTACTTAGACTGGAGGCCTCGCTTCTAAAGCATCTCCTGGTATTTGATGAGTCAACTCTATTATGGAGATTTAGAGAATTCTATTTGATGGCAAAAGTACAGTAAAATGGTGTGAAATCATTTTGGCAGAAGTTAAAAACATGTCTTTCTACATTTGACTACATTCTTCTGCTTGTAGTGATTTTTAAAAATTTGAAGCGTTTAGTTTAAAATCCAGATTCTTATGTAATTATTGAAAAAATCAGTAGAGCACTTTTCAAAAAAAAAAAAAAAAACCAACAGACTTGTGGTTGCCGAAGGTGATGGAGTGGATGGACTGGGAATTTGGGGTTAATAGATGCAAATTATTGCCTTTGGAATGGAAAAGCAATGAGATCCTACTGTGTAGCACTGCAAACTGCATCTGATCACTTAGGATAGAGCATGATAATGTGAGAAAAAAGAATGTATATAAATATGTGTGACTGGGTCGCCTTGCTGTACAGTAGAAAACTGACAGAACACTGCAAACAGGTTATAATGGAAAAAAAATCATTAAAAATTAAAAAAAAAGAAAGTGCAGTTCTACAATTTGGATGTACAAAATGTAGCATGACACAGAGCAGTTCTGATTGGGGTTCCTGGACCTCTCCTCAGCTTTAGGGACATAGGGTGACTCTCATCTGATAAAAAAGTGTAACAATATTCCTCCCTAAAAGCAGATTTTATGCTGACCATAAAAGACAGAGATCCTGCCTCTATGACATTTCTATGCATACCCTGTCATGGGGGGAAACACATCATAACTATTTGGCAAGTGAATTCATGAAAGAATCAATGCTTCAATGACATCTTGCTTACAGATGCCAATATTCCCTTGGCAATAGCCAAATATTTAAATATTTTTTTTCTGTACATTAACTATATAGATTGGTAGTGCTACAAGGAGCTACTATCAGTGAAGAAATCAGTACCAATGATATATTGTGCAAATATTCATGCAGCAGAAAAACCACATATTTTAAAACCAATTTTATGGAAGTATTGTTGGCTTACAGTATTATATTAGTTTCAGATGCATAATATAGTGATTTGATATTTTTACAGATTGCACGCCAGTTATAAAATAAATGAGTCACAGGGGTGTAATGTACAGCACAGGGAATATAGTTAATACCATTGTGACAACTTGACGTGGTGCCTCATTTATAAACATACACATTTAAATAGGAAATAAACTTTCACTCAGGAATATTTCTTCTCATTTGCCCCGTTTCCTGGAGGAGCTGGAAGAAGATGCGAGAGACAGGTATGGGTAGCCCTAGAGAAGAAGCCAAGACTGTGACCCATGGGCCTGTTCCATCCTGTCCTGTCCTATCTAGACACCCTAGTGATGAGGAGAAGGGGTGACCCACAATGTGCAGCTGGGCACAAATCCACAGGTGAGGACTGCTGCCCCTTGGGGACCAACCGATTGCAGGTAAGCCCATCAAACATACTCCTGATAAATGCAGTCATCCAGTCTCCTTGGCCATATTTTATCTTAGTATCTACAAGAAGGCTTAAACTCCCTTCCTGTATTCTATAGAAAAGGAAGTGGTGAGCCCAGGGGTTGTGTTTTCTTAGCCATTTCTCTTTCTCAGTTGTGGCACCCAGCTAGACATCTCACCTCTTGCAAGAGCTTCCTCTGTCCATCTCATATCATCCAACCATGGATAATGTCTCTGTTTTCCATGCATTTCAAAGTATTGGGAAAAAGTCTACTATTCCCAACAGCATGGTGTTGTGGTTGATGTAGGGAAATTCAGGAAGAGTAGCAAAGAGTGAGAATGGAAACAAACAAATACACATCAACATAGGAACCAAGTATGCAATAAAGATGCCACTTCCAATCAGTGGGAAATGAAGGATTATTCCACTGACAGCACTGAAACAGATGAAAAATAACAACATCTATCTCAGAGCTCCATTTCCGCTTAAAAATAAAGTGAATCTAGATAATGCAGAAATTTTAAATGCGAAAAAAAATCAAAGCTCTGCAAGTATTAGAAAAAACAGGGATGAAAGCCTTATAGTTGCGGAGTAGAGCAATTCTCTCTAAGCCGGCACGAAAACCAGAAGCCACAAAGAAGTAGATAAAAAGTATCTGACTAGCAAGAAGAAGTTTTTAAAAATTTTTCTGTGGGAATAGAACAAACAAAAAATGCACAAAAATACCTTTAGGCTGTCTGCTACACTGGTGGTCACCAAAAACAAACAAACAAACAACAACAAAAACCATGCCTTGCAGAATGCTGCCTTTTGCACAGCTCCCTCCTTTTGAATCTGGGCAGGGTATGTAACCTAATCTAACCAATGGGATGTGAGAGAAGTTTCAGACTAAAGCTCCTGCCTTTGCACCCTTGGAAGCGCTGAGCTGCCAAGTTAGAGGTCTGGCTACACTTGCAGGAGACACCCGACTGAGAGGTCATGTGGAAGGGAGAGGCCCTGCGTCTACACTGAGGAGAAGCAAAACACCCACCCCCCAGCTGACACAGGAACCACGCCCCAGAACTAGGAGCCTGGTCAAGCCAGGAAGCCACCAGCCACCCTAGCTTCTCGGCTGAGCTCTAGCTGTTTGGAGTGTAAAAGCTATCGGAGATTGTCACGGCGCCAGGAGATATCACAAGAGGGTCATGCTATCCTCGATGTGCTCTGTCCAAATTCATGACCTCGGAATCTTGGGAAGTAAAGATGTTTTTTTTTTTAAAGACGTGAGAGAATTTGTTATAAGCTATGGGTAACTGGAGCACACCAGCAGTCAAACGACAAACTGGGAACGGCACAAGCAATACGTATCCCAAGAGACCAGTCTCTTAACTATACAAAAATATCTTAAAATCAATAGGAAAAATTACAAAGAACTCAATACAAAAATAAATAAAAGGAGGAGTTCTCTCGTGATACAGTGGGCTAGGGATCCACCATTGTCACTGCAGTGGCTTGGGTCGCTGCTGTGGTAGGGGTTTGATCCCCAGCCTAGGACCTTGCACACACCACGGGAGGTGCAGTCAAAAAAAAAAAGAAAGAAAGAAAGAAAGAAAGAAGATATAAGAAATTATTCAAAGGACCAAGACCTACATGTTCAATAATTTTGTGAAAGATGTGCAAGCTCACTATAGGCAAAAAATTCCATTATTTGCCTACTGGACTGGAACATATTTAAAAGCTTAGCAATCAACAGAGTGGGGCTACTATACCCTCATGCACTACTTGCCGGGAGCCATTTATCAGAGTTTACCAAAAATATGATGTATGTATTATTGGACCTAGTGATATAATTTCTAGCAAGACATTTTATAAAAAACTTGACTCAAGGATGCAAAGATATGTAAAGTCTTATGGACTGAACATTTGTGCTCCCACACGGCCTCACGTGTTAAAGCCGTCACCTCCAATGTGATGGAATTTGATGGAGGGTCTTTGGGAGGTAATCAGGTAATTGGATGAAGGCGTGATGGTTCATCCTCATCTGTGCCTTTATAAGAAGAAGAAGCGTGATCTGAGCATCCCCTCTCTCTCTCTCTCTCTCTCTGCCCGGTGACAGCTCAGGGAGAAGGTCGCCTTCTGCAAGAAATCCCTGAGAGGGTTTTCACCAGAATTGAATCTGCTGGTACCTTGATCTTGGACTTCCCAGACTCCATAACTGTGACACATAAATTTCTGTTGTTCAGGCCACCCTGTCTATGCCTGTGCTATTTTGTTCCGGCAGCCAGAGCAGACTAATACGTGAACAAAGATCTTCATTAGGCATCACCGATAATATCGTAAATGGTGGAAAGTCTCACACACCCGTCCTTAAGCATCTCGTTAACAAATTACGGCACATCTGTAAAATGCATGATTATCCAGCTCTCTGCAGGAAGAAGGCAGAGCTTTCCATACTGGTTTAGGGGGATAGCTAGATGTTGGTAAGAGAAAAAAAAAAAATCAAGTTATAGATCAGAACAGACTGCAGGATCCTATTTGCCAACTTTTATGAAAAACACAAGCATGTCGCACGTTTGTATACACACCTACTTCCGTGACACCTCTAAGGAGACCCAAGAAACTGCTCGTGGGGATTAGCTCTGAGGACCGGGAGAGCGGAGCTGGGCAACACTGCTGGGAAAGGCAACAAACAGAGGCTTACTTTTCACGCTACACCCATCTTTATAGGTTAGTTGTTAACATGGATTTAAAAAAAAAAAAAAAAAAAGTTTACATTTTTTGGGCCGCAGCCCATGGCATGTGGAAATTCCTGGGCCAGAGATCGATCCAACCCCCACCACTGAAGCCACTCAAGCTGCTGCAGTGACAACACTGGATCCCGAACCCGCTGCACCACAAGAGAACCGCAACATGGAATTTTTAGTAAAAAGCTAAGAAAAATAGGGAAATCTCCAAAGGCCTTTGTGCCAAGAGCTCCGCCTGCCTTGAGTACAGAATACAGGAATACTGATCATTTTAATCTGTGCTTTGGGCCCAAAGCCGGAGGGCTGTGTTGAGTGACATCACACAAACACCTTGCTTCTCTCTGGGGCTGGAGTGGCATCAGGAGAATTTGGAAGACCTGGGCTTTTTGGGAGAATAAGAAAAGCGTACTCCCCAGCTAGGCTCCCAGGGCAGAGACTTGTGTGACAGAGTGGCCACAGGCTCCGCCCACAGCCAAGAGGGGGTGCTGTCCCCGCCTCAGATTCACCGTAATACACCTGCCTAAGGAGCAGTGCGGTCTTTCAGGCGCACAGAAGGAACCCTTGGTGCTCTTACTTAGGCTTTGAATTCAGATGGGAGACAAAGGCTAGGCATCATGAGGGATT
This sequence comes from Phacochoerus africanus, assembly GCF_016906955.1. Taxonomy (NCBI): domain Eukaryota; kingdom Metazoa; phylum Chordata; class Mammalia; order Artiodactyla; family Suidae; genus Phacochoerus; species Phacochoerus africanus. Next base: position 6,218,078 of record NC_062545.1, on the reverse strand, counting down.
ATGTTGTTTTTTTTGTTTTCATTTTTGCCTTTTGTCCTTTTAGGGCCTCATCTGCAGCATATGGAGGTTCCCAGGCTAGGGGTCTCATTGGAGCTGTAGCCACTGGCCTACACCACAGCCACAGCAATGCCAGATCTGAGCTGCGTCTGTGACCTACACCGCAGTTCACAGCAACGCTTGATCCTTAACCCACGGAGCGAGGCCAGGGATTGAACCTGCAACCTCATTGTTCCTAGTCGGATTCGTTACCGCTGCACCACGACGGGAACTCCGGTTATGTTGTTCTAAATGGTCTTTACTCTTCACAGATGAACTTTGCTGAAACTGCAAGGGGTTTTGCAGAACACCTTATTGTTAACATCTGATGTTCGCACTGAATCTACCCACTCACAAGGCTCACTTAGATACGCTTGTTCTGATGTATTTTTAAGGGCTTCAAAATCCAGACAGGTTTTTTAATTTTCTTATAAAAACCACAAGGCTTTACATCAAAGGGTTAGGTTTCTTGCTATCTTTTGTGTCATCCCATGGATATGTGGGAACTGAAGGATCTCTGTGAGGTGGGGGGGAACAGACCAAATCTAAAAGGTGGGCGGGGGCAAGCAGATCTTGAAACCCTTGTGCAGCTGCAACATCTTCAGCGCCTACACCCTGCCGCGTGTCCAAAGGGCGTGGTAATCAGCTTGCGAATCTTCGCAGCGCCGTGTGCATATGCCTGATGTGATTGCGGTGATAGTTTCATTTAGCATTCTCGTTTGGAAAGCACTTTGGAATACGTGAATCAATAACTGGGAAACGTCCAAATAGACATAGAATTGTGGTTCAAAAATAGGAATAGTTACCCGAAAGAGAGAGAGAGAGAGAGAGACACTTCAAATCGAATAATGAATGAGCATGAATCCTTAGTGCAAATTGGAAGGATAATCATAGATGTGGAGCATGAGTTATGAATAAACAGCCATGGATAACATTTATTTCCACCTAAATCAACTGGTAAAGAAAAGAGTTCCACACTTATTGGGGAAAAAAAAAAAAAAGCATTAGCCCTATTTGGTTAGAAAGACAAAAGAAAAAAAAAGGAAAATAAAAGACACATCCAGTTGGAACCCTGAACAACCAAATGTCATCAAGACGTTAGCACGTTTGTTAGGTCTGCAATGTGTGTTTTGGAAGAATGTTTGGGAACCTTTTTTTTTTTTTTTTTTGGCTTTTTAGGGCCGCACCCAGGGCATATGGAGGTTCCCAGGCTAGGGGTTGAGTCAGAGCTGTAGCCTCTGGCCTACACCACAGCCACCGCAACTGGGGATCTGAGCCACGTCTGCGACCTACAGACACCACAGCTCAGTGAAATGCTGGATCCTTAACCCACCAAGAGAGGAGGCCAGGGATTGAACCTGCGTCCTCATGGATACTATGCAGGTTCATTTCCTCTGAGCCACGACGGGAACTCCAATGTTTGGGAATTTTTAAATAACAAAATTAAAGACTATTTTGGTGTTTCCATCTCCATAGAGCCAAAGGGTTCCCTGGAAGGATTATAGAGAAACAAGAGACTGAGCAAAAACTCATAAGAATATCAAGAAGATGGGACCATTTATGAAACAAGAAAACCCATATATAATTGAGCAAGGGAAATGGACAGCATTTTGAACTGCAACATCCCTCTGTAAGAATACAGCAGGAGTTCCCATTGCGGCTCAGCAGTAATGAACCCAACTAGCATCCATTAGGAATGGCGGTTTCATTCCCTGGCCTTGCTCAGTAGGTTAAGGATCCGGCGTTGCCAGGAGCTATGCTGTAGGTGGCAGATGCAATTTGGATCCAGTGTTGCTTTGACTGTGGTATAGGCCAGCAGCTGCAGCTCCAATTTGACCCCTAGCCTGGAAACTTCCATATGCCACAGGTGCAGCCCAAAAACGAAAAAGAAAAAGAAAAGAAAAAAGAATACAGCATACATCCCTGGTACCTGAGTGTTGCAAGCTAAATTCAAAACAGAAAAGTCAATATAAATGTAAAGCCATGTGAATTTTATAAAGATGTCATTAAAAGGATGTAGAATGAAGCCAAGAAGAAAGAAGTTACAAGGCTACTACAACAGTTTGGGTTCTGTATGTACTTGTTCTTTAGTCAAAATTAGTCCTTGTCCCTTATTTACTATTCATTCCCTCTTCCTTCCTTTTTTGGATTCTCCCTTTTAAAAATTCCATAACATTTTAAAATATTTGGATTGATATTTGGGGTAGTAATGAGATTTCTGATGACTTTTTAGTATTTTCTATTCTCCTTTTTTCTTTTTCTTTCCTTTTTTTTTTTTTTTTTGGCAGCACTTGCATCATGCAGAAGTTCCTGGACCAGGGATTAAACCCTAACCACAGCTATAGCCAGAGCCACAGCAGTGACAAAGCCAGGTCCTTAACCTGCTGAGCCACAAGGGAACTCCTCTCTCTTTTTTTTTTTTACTTCCTTTACTTAAATTTTAACTTATCTTTCTTTGCTGAATTATAGCAATCTTATAAACATAGACCATTTAGGTTTTTTTTGTTTTTTTTGTTTTTTTTTTGTCCTTTTATCTTTTTAAGGCTGCACCTGTGGCCCATGGAGATTCCCAGGCTAGGCGTCAAGTAGGAGCAGTAGCTGCCGGCCTACGCCACAGCCACAGCAACATGGGATCTGAGCTGCATCTGTGACCTACACCACAGCTCACGGCAACGCCAGATCCTTAACCCACTGAGCAAGGCCAGGGATCAAACCTACATTCTCATGGATGCTACTCAGATTTGTTTCTCCTGAGCCATGATGGGAACTCCTAGTTCTTTATTTCTAATCATTTCCACTTCAAATTTATGTCACATGTTTTGGATTCTCCCTTTTAAAAATTCCATAGCATTTTAAAATATTTGGATTGATATTTGGGGTAGTAATGAGATTTCTGATGATTTTTTAGTATCTTGACATGGGAAAACAATAGGTTCTGATGATGGAAGAATCCTTACAGTCAGTAAGGCCAGGAAAGTTACATGGTCAAGTGAATAGATCTGTAGGACTGCTGGCTTTGGGGAGTTTTTATGAAAACCTAAGAGTTTCGTAGCAACGGATTTCACAACATTTAAGCACACAACAGCACTACAGTAGCCAGAAATACTAAGCAATATTCAGAGTCAAAATACAGTCAAACTCATTCCGACTGTAAAAATTTAGTTTTCAATTTGCCTCCCGCTGCAAAGAAGTAATATACCAGGGGATTCGTTTCCATGTTGGAACTGTTGTTAAACACGATGGGTGAAGGAGAGCTGGATGCAGGGTTTGGCTATTATGTCAGACTCAGAAGAAAAGGGAATAGAATTACAGCACCGAATGACCTATCAAATTTCCTTGGCAGGCGCTAATTCACTTTGATCTATCCGTCACCATAATTTCATTGGTGGGGAGGACATACATATTTATAAGCGTGGAAGCAGGCTGCGGTTGTTCTGTTTGTAATTTACAGTAGCGAAGAATTCATTACATTTCCAGAGTGGAAATGCCCAAGGTGACCCCATAGTAGATACCAGCCCCCTGGTAGGGGGTTCCGAACATGCTAAAAGATAAAGCAAAACAACAGTACATCACAGCCCGGGCCCACGGGTAATCAATTCACATATTTACCACTGAAACAATAGGACCGTGCAAAGTGGCATCGTTACTACAATTTGCTGATGAAAACCCTAGGGGTCCTAGGAAGTATCGGCCTGAAAAGCAGCTGCTTAATCTGAGTTACTCGTGCTTTGTTAAAGAGTGATTGTTCTCATAATAATTAACAACAACTAGTTACTCATGGGAAAGTCGCAGGGGAGGTGGGGCTCAGCCCCTCGTGAGGTAGACATTTTTTATGCTTTTGCAACCATGAACCACCAACAAATATATGCCAAAAAAAAAAAAAAAAAGCCAAATGGGAGAACAATAATGGTTTTGATTCCAAAAGTGAGATTTAGAATATCATTCGCTATGAAAATAATGTATTTTATACAAATAATCTCTTAGGTGATGTGATCATCACGCATCATTCTTGTGTCCCGTAAAATGCTTTAGAAGCTCTGTGGGGTGCATTCTTTGAATTCGGAGGACAGGCACCCCAACTTCTATGTCCACAGCAAACATTCCAGCGCATGGTATATGACTAATACAATGCCACAATTTCGCAAAATATTTAGTGAGTTCGCTAAGCAACATATATGACTGGTTAAAAACACCTGAAAAAAGTGCCTAACGTGGGTAATAATTAGAGAAATGTCAACTAAAAACCACTAGAAGAGACCACTATATACCCACTAAAATGGCTAGAATGAAAAAGATTGAAAATACCAAATGTTGATGAGGATGTGGAGAAAAGGGAACCCCTTCTCTCTGATGGCTGGATGGAAAATGTTAGAGCCACATTTTTAGTGATTTTTGAAAATATTAACAACACAGTACGACAGGACCCAGTGACTCCTCTCCCAGGTATCTGCCTCAGAGAAGCAAAGCATTTATCCACACTAAGATTTGTAGACAGATGCCCACAGCTCAACTCAATAATCTCAACTAGAAACAGTACCGGTGTCCATCAGTTGCTGGGTGGATGAAGGAAATGCGTTGAATCCGCTCACTGGGATTTTGCTGGGCGAGAAGACAGACACAGGCAACATCTCTGAAAAATCTCAGAAAGACTATGCTGATGGAAATCAGCCAGACAAAAGATTACATATCGTCTGATTCCACTTCTATGAAGTTTCTGGAAAAGGAAAAAGTCTGTACGCCGAGAAGAGATCAGTGATTGTCCGGGGCTGAGGGTGGGAGTGGAGATGTCTTAAATGTTCAGGAGGGAAGTTGTTTCGGGTGACAGGAACACTAAACCGGCGCCGTGATGCTGGCTGCACACTGCTGTGTGTTTACTGCCTAACTGTGCACGTTACACTGGTGATTTGCATGATTTGTGAATTACACCCCAATGAAGCTATCAAAATGCATCAGGGCATAAACAAGATTTGTGAAGTCTTATACACGTTCACAAATCATAAAAAAGGGTTGACTTTAAAAATAAATAAGTCTGTCGTAAGTACACAGTAGTAACAGCATTCTCTTTCTCCTGGAGAGGGTATCTCGAGACCTTCTGTCAGAAAACTAAGACCACAACCCGCTCTAGATGCTGCAAGGTTTCAGATATTCTTTTTTATGATCAGACCACCGTGCATTTTCATATTCCCAAAGCACTGAGAAGTCTTTTTTTTTTTTTGTCTTTTTGTCTTTTTAGTGCACCCGTGGCATATGGAGGTTCTCGGGCTAGGGGTCTAATCGGAGCTACAGCTGCCAGCCACAGCCACAGCCACAGCCACGGAGAAGTCTTAAGGGCTTCAGGGGGCTGGGCCTATGATTTAAGGGAGCAGCCAGATCCTCATGGGCCAGTCAACAATATGTGTCAGGCCCATCCAGTGACCTCACAGAGAAAATGCTCAGGGTGAAAAGTGCCGGGGAGCTTTTCCAGGGAAGAGGGCAGTTTGATTAAAGAACTAGGTCAGCATTTCGCCCGCTTTATAAGTAGTGACAGTGACATGGAGGCAAGGTTCAGAGACCCAATTCTTCTCCTGTACCGCCAGGGTGGTGAGCCTGGGTTTTCAGTCACGAATAGACCTTCCACTTCACCTGATGAGGAAAATCATCGTGCGTGTGTCCTGCAGCCACAGGGTGGTGGCATTTCTCAACCTGCCAGAAGATGCCCTTGTGGAAGTTTGTGAATGTCACCCTCTGATCCACTCCTCGTTCTCAGGAAGAGCACAAGCAGCTTATGAGGGGCTGCCAGCTGAAATGAACACAGATGCATGGCTCTCTGCGCTATTTCTTGTAGAACAAGAGGAGCGGGTTCTCCAGGATGCTGCAAGGCAGATGTCAGCCTCCATCGGTGAAATCTGAGAAATGTTGACTGAATTTCTCATAAGCAATAAGGAATCCTGCATCTAATTCTGATGCATGTTTTTAAAGCCCAGAAAGTGAACAGTTACCTACAATACGACAAGTAATACATTATTAACAGTTTGTTGCCACTCAGGAGTCAAACAAAAGAGACACTAATAAACCCCTCTGTTGTCAAATGCAGGAGAATTTGGCAGAACATCAACTGCCTCAGAAACTTCTATTCCCCGTCTTTTTTTTCCTAGCAATTCCCTGCTTGTGCTTTACAAGTCGCATTAAGTCTATGGTTTTAAAAAAGATTTTCCTAATCCTCCTATGTGCTCCAATTCTAGCTACCTTATTCAGAGTCTGTTTATTTTTTTTTTAATTTTTATTTTATTTTATTTATTTATTATTTTTTTTGCTTTTTAGGGCCACGGCTGCGGCATTTGGAGGTTCTCAGGCTAGGAGTTGAATCGGAGCAACAGCCTCAGGCCTATACCGCAGCCACAGCAACGCCAGATCTGAGCCACGTCTGCCATCTACAGCACAGCTCACGGCAACGCCATATCCCTAAACCACTGAGCGAGGCCAGGGATTGAACCCACAACCTTATGGTTCCTAGTGGGATTCGTTTCTGCTGTGCCATGACGGGAACGCCCCTTATTTTTTTTTTAGTTGTGAAAATGTTCTTGGCTGTGCTCACAGCATGCAGAAATCCCTGGGCCAGGGATTGAACCCAAGCTACAGCAGTGACTGGAGCCACAATAATGGCAATGCTGGATCCTTATCCTGCTGAGACACCAGGGAGCTCCTTCAGAGTCTGTTTAGAATTGCTTCACTGTTTCGCCATGGTGAGCAAGACCATGGGATGCAAGAGCCTTTCTCACACTGCATGCAGACACTCGTACCTCTTCCTCTGTTACACGGCAATTTGTTAAGGGTAGGTGTAAATACAGGTGTGCGTGCATGCACACCTACATGCGTGCACATGAACACTAGCCTAAATTTCTAGGCCCTGAACCAGGCTTTCATAATTTAAGACATGACATAGGTACATGGAGTAATTACTGAATGAAATGGAATAACATGTCAGCATTATATGTTGCCATAGGAAAGTTCCAGAGTACACATTTCTCATGATTAGATACTGTGGAACCCGTGATGAGGTCTTAATTCTGGAAATACAGACAATGATCACAAAGGGGCTAAGGCTAAAGAGGCCAGCACTAAGCGAAGTGAATATAGAAGGTTTGGGAGAGATGGGAGATTGTTTTTAATTTTCACACATTTTGGAGTTTATACTAACAAGACTAAGTATAACAAAAAATAACGGCCCTTATTTCAACTATGATTATCCATCACAAGTGAAGTTTAAAGAGACGGTGACTCTCCTGTTGGCTCCGCACTATTTCCTGTTACGACTGCGTATAATGCTAGATTTCAGATGAACACAGATGTGAAAATCCTCAACAAAATATCAGCAAACTGAGTTCAACGATACCTTGAAAGGATCGTACGCTATGATCGACTGGGATATACTCCCAGGATGCAAGGATGGTTTAACAACCACGAAGACGCCCATGCGATATACCGCATGAACAAAATGAGGGGTACAATTGCGTGATCATCTCAAGAGATGCAGAAAAAGCCGTTCACAACATCCAACATCTATTTATGATAAAAACTCTCGACAAAGTGGGTGCAGAGAAAACATACTTCAACATATTAAAGCCCATCTATGACAAACCGATAGCAAACATCATACTCAAGGATGAAAAGCTGAAAACGTTTCCTTTAAAATCAGGAACAAGGCAAGGATGCCCAATCTTGCCACTTTTATTCAACACAGTATTAGAAATCCTAGCCAGAGCAATTAGGCAAGAGGGAAAAACATGCAAAGGAAAGGCAGAAGTAAAACTGGCGTATCTGTAGGTGACATATCATATAAAGGAAACCCTAAAGGCGTCATCAAAAAACCGTTAGGACTAACAAATTCAGTGAAGTTGCAGGATACAAAATAATTACACAAAAATCTATTGTGTTTCTGTGCACTAATAGCAAACTGTCAGAAAGATAAATTAACAAAACATTTATAATTTTATCAAAAAGACTAAAATACCTGGGTATAAATATAACCAAGGAGGTGAAAACCTGTATATTGAAAACAAGAAGAGGTGCAGCTGATGGTATGGGAGAAAATATTTGCAAATCATACATCTGATAAGGGGTTAATACCCCAAATATGTGAAGTATTCATAAAAGTCAAGAGCAGAAAGACAACCTGATTTTAAAATGCGCAGAAGATCTGAGTAAATATTTTTCAAGGGAAACATGCAGATGGATAACTAGCACATGAAAGGATGCTGGCATCACTAATCACCAGGGAAATGCAAATCAAAACCACAGTGAGATACCGCCTCACACTGTTAGAATGGCCATTATCAAAAGATAAGAAACAAAAGGTGTTGATGAGGATGCAGAGAAAAGGGAATTCTTATGCACTGTTCTGGGGATATAATTCAGTTCAGCCAGAATGGAAGATGGTGCAGAAATTCCTCAAAAAATTTAAAATAGAACGACCAGGAGTTCCCGTCATGGCGCAGTGGTTAATGAATCCGACTAGGAACCATGAGGTTGCTGGTTCGGTCCCTGCCCTTGCTCAATGGGTTAACCATCCGGATCCGGCATCGCCATGAGCTGTGGTGTAGGTCGCAGACGCGGCTCGGATCCCGCGTTGCTGTGGCTCTGGTGTTGGCCAGTGGCTGCAGGTCCGATTCAACCCCTAGCCTGGGAACCTCCATATGCTGCGGGAGTGGCCCAAGAAATAGCAAAAAGACAAAAAAAAAAAAAGAGTTTTATAAAAAAAAAAAAAATAGAACCACATAATTCAGCAATTCCTCTCCTGGGTATTTATTTGAAGAAAATAAAAATACTACTCAAAAAATATCTACACCTCCACATTCACGGTATTATTATTTACAATAGCCAATATATGGAAACAATCTGAGGGTCCATTGACAGTTGAATGAATAAAGAAAATATTTTATATGCATACGTACACAATGAACCATTACTCTGCCATACAAATAATCAAATCTTGCCATCTGTGACAACATGGACGCACTTTGAGTGTATCATGCCAAAGGAAATAAGTCAGACAGAGATAGACAAATACCATGCGACTTATATGTGGATTCTAACGCAATCCAACCAAATAAAAACCAAGCTCACAGAGAACAAATTCGTGGTTCAAAGGTGAGGGGTACGGGATAGGAGACATGGGTGAGGGAGTCAAGAAGAGGAACAACCACGATAAGCAATTTAAAAATCCTGCAGAGTTCCCGTCATGGCTCAGTGGTTAACGAACCTGACTAGTATCCATGAGGACACGGGTTCGATCCCCGGCCTCGTTCAGTGGGTCAAGGATCTGGTGTTGCCATGAGCTATGGTGTAGGTCGCAGAGGTGGCTCGGATCTGGCGTTGCTGTGGCTGTGGTGTAGGCCGGTGGCTACAGCTCCAATTCAACCCCTAGCCTGGGAACTTCCATATGCCATGGGTGTGGCCCTAAAAAGACAGGGAAAAAAAAAAAAGGAAAGAGAAAAGAAAAAAAAAAAAGGATCTTACGCAGCATGAAAATGTTTATGATAGATGTGCAATAACTGAGAAATGTGTCAGCTCTGAGATGAAAAGATCAAGGTATAAAATTTTAGGTCAACAAGGCATCCGTTCTGTCTAAACTATGCATCAAAAAAGACTGGGTAGATTTTGAAGAATCCTTGTTTATCTATCTATCTATCATCATGTTTCCATGCATCTATCATCCTCTACCTAATAAAAGTCATATAAACATATTTATGGTATATACAACATTATTATTGTTGTTATATGTTTGCTGAGCTGTTTGAAGGTTGCAGATATCAGGACCTTCTACCCCAAATAGTTCAGTGAGATTTCCTAAGAAAAAGGAAACTGTTATGTAACCACTGTGACTCACTGAATTCTGTCGGCTACGGTAAATTTGTGATATAACTGGCAAGTTCTCTCCTGATCCGGTCTGGCCTGCCCATCCAGCTCCATCTTTTGCTACCTGCCCCAGTGCCTTTGCACCTGTGCCCTAGTGTACTCCACTGTCAATTCCTGAGGTGCCACGATGGCCTGCTCTCCTCCCATCCTCCATGAATGCAGTTCCCTTACTTTCAAATACATTTTCCAACGGTGTTCTTCCCTTGGCTGAACGTGCCGTTGAACCTCTGTCTGGATTTGAATGCAGGTTCTGCCCGTTAACAGTTGTGGGAACATGGGGTGGTTATTTAACCTCTCTGTGGCTCGGAGTCCTCCTTTATAAAATGAGGTCAGAAAAAGTAACGGTCTTGTGAGATTGTTGTGAGGCTCAAGTGAGATACTTGAGGTCAAGCGTTTAGAAGAGCTCCTGGGCAAAGGTAAGTATTTAAAATATAGTTACCCCCCCCCACCTTTGTCACCCCCACCCCCCCCGAAAAAATCTGGGAGTTCCCGATGTGGCTCAGTGGTAATGAACTCGACTAGCATCCAGGAGGATCCTGGCGGGTTGGATCCCTGGCCCCACTCAGTGGGTTAAGGATCCAGCATTGCCGTGAGCTGTGGTGTAGATTGCAGATGCAGCTCGGATCCTGTGTTGCTGTGGCTCTGGTGTAGGCCGGCAGCTGCTGCTCCGGTTCACCCCTAGCCTGGGAACTTCTACAGGCTGCAGAAGCAGCCTTGGGGAAAAAAAAAAAAATGCAGTTACCCTCGCTTCCTCCTCCCCTCCTCGCATTAATATTAATACCACTGCTTGCCCTGTTACTGCTCCTACTGTGCTGCTGCTGCTGCTTTACTGCTGTTCATTTCTCAGACCTCAGCCTAAATTTCACCCACTCCGGGAAGGCCTCCCTGATCCCCAAACATAAACTTAGTAACCCTGCCTGGTGTCTCGCTTTCCCTCTAAACAAACCCGCCATAATTTTTTGGAAGAATTTTTAAATCTTTATTTCCTCTAGACTGTATTTGAAGTCTTTGCAATAGTGACTACATCTGACTTATTCAACTTTATAGTCCTAATACTTAGCAAAGTGCCTGGCAAATGGTAAGGTTTTAACAAATACTTTCTGAATCAACGAGTGAAGGTCAGTAATTTACAATTCAGAGTGGATTTCAGGGTCTAATGGCCAAAATAATTTTCCCAACTAGATTGTCAATTGATTTTTCAGGGAGAGTCCAGATAAGTTAGGTGGAGAATACATACTCATGACTGGGGCTCAGAAATACCCGAGCACTCAGAGAAAGTTATTTGCATGCAGTGTGAAACTTGGTGTGCTGATTTTCAAGCTGTTAAAAAAAAAATGAGGAAATTAATTCTTCTGAGCAGTCAGTTTCTTACCATCTCCTCAGCATTAAATTCAATGCTAGATTTGTTTTTTAAACAAAGTTAACAGACAGGAAGTTGAGACAATCTACTTGGTACCCAAATAAAATAGCAAAAAGTCAGTGAAACTGTAAACTGTGAAAGGGCCATGTGAAAAAAGGGGAAACAGCCTTTTAAATACTGGCACTACAGGGTGCTCCTGCAGACAGGATGCAAATGCAGCCCCAAGCTGTTCAAGAACTGCTTAGAATTTACCAGGGGTCACTGTTGAGGACAAAGGTCAAAGAGTCACTGGGGGAAAATGATGTTTTTTTCCCCTGATGAATTCAGGGGAAAATATATCAAACCTGTAAGAAATGATTAAAGTCAAAGTTTTTTTTTTTTTCCCTAGATGTGTGAACAAAAGTTTCCCAAATGTGTCTTCATCGAAAGATTACCAATATAGTAAATGTGCTTAAACTTGTATTCTGCAAAACTCCAAGCACAGAGTAATTTACAGGATGGGCTGATATATGATACTTCTGCAATTTGAGTAGAAGAGCCTGTCTTGGACTTCAGAGAAATGTCATTTCAAAATCTCCTTAGAAACTCCTATGTCTATCCAAATTTATACCTAAGGAAGATAGACATATTTATATCACATTTCATAACACGCATTACGACAGGATTAAAGTTATACGCAAACTTCAGGCGTCCTTCCCAGATTTCCAAGCCGCTCTAAGAAAGTGACGGTGTCACACTTCGGGATCCTTCGGGATCCGTGGGCCTGAAGGAAGGCAGTGGTTAGGAAGACACACTGCGTCTGTGAAGTGTTCCTATTGGAGATCTACGCTAATCTACATAAAAGATGCAGTTCAGGACTTGCTGAGATTCCCCGCTATACATTCTCGAAGCTGCCTGCAGGTCTCACTCTTTCAACGTGACCTTCCCTTTTTCACCCTTCCCCACATGACTTACCCTCCAGGAGGGGAGGGAACCTGTCCGGCTTTGTTCACCACCCCCAGCTCCCAGCACCTCCCAGCACTTTGCCAGGAAGACTTTGTGAGTGACTATTCCCTGAATGCACCAGGCAGGCCTGTGCTCAGGCTGCTGCACTGAGTTCTCAGCACCAGTACTCTTAGTCTCCACCACGCCCTGGGGGCAGGGAGCTTTTGCAAGGCTGCCCTCAATGCTCTTCTCACCCCTGTTTCAACTCTTTGCAAACATGAGAAAGACACTGTTTACTGAGCTTTAGGTCTGGTTCCACTTCGGTTCTCATCCTGGATGCAGGGGAAAGAACACTCTTTACGTTGAAAACATACAAAGGTTCTCGGGCACTCAGGCTAAGTCCAACAAGCCTTCCAGGATGATATAACTGCCTTTCCATATAAGATGTTCAAACAAGCTCTGAGGCTCTGTGAGGAGTTCAAAAAGGATCAAACCCTGGGAGTCTTCCAGCAGAATCAAAGAAATCAAGCCTTTGACAAAGCCCCTGCAATCTTTTGCTCCTCCTTTTAAGAGGCAATAATTCATATTTTGATATACAAGACTTTGACATATGAAAACATTTAATTCTAAAGCCGACCTGTCCTAGAATGACTAGTAGGCAGAAAATTAAAGCTTTTGTGGAAACGAAGCTAATATACATCAAAGTGAAAAAGAAATACATACACACTGTTGTATAGTAAGTGCTTCCTCTACACTATTTCCTGGCATTCTAACAACCCACCTTCGGAGGAGGACATTATTTCAGCTTTAACAGACACATAAACTGAGGCTTAGAATGGACTTAGGAAATTTGATAAAGGGCACAGAGTCCTCAGTGTCAGGGCTGGAATCTGCTGATTTTTCAAAGCATCTCACTAGTCCTAAACCTTTGCAGTTGAAGTGGGTACTCCTGAGTTCCTTAAAAACTTGTCTTGTACCCATCATAAGGAACATGCTCAGGTTCCCCAAAGAAATACCACATAATCCAGCAACTCCACTCTTACATACTCCAAAGAAGTAAGAACAAGGACTCAAGACATACCTCATACAAGTATTCATAGCAGCACTATTCAACACAGACATAGGTGGAAATAATCCAAATGTCCATCACCAAATGAGTGGATAAACAAATTGTGGGCTCTGTGTGTGTGTGTATACACACACACATACACACATATAGAGAGAGAGACCCAAATATATATATATACACACACACAAATATATATACACAAATGTATATATACATAAATACGTATATATATTTAACCACAAAAAGAAATGAAGTACTGATACATGGGACAACATTGATAAAACTAGTAACATTATGCTAAGTGAAAGAAGTCAAATACCAAAGGACAAATATTGTTTGATCCCATTTATATGAAATACTCAGAAAACATAAATTTATAGAGACAGAAAGGAAAGTAATTTAGGGGTTGCAAGGGGCTGGGAGGACAGGGAAGCGGGAATAACTGCTTACTGGGTATGGGGTTTTATTTGGGGTGATAAAATGTTGTTTTATGTTATGTGAATTTCACCTCAAAAAATAGGTTCAAAGTACTTCTAGAAATTATGAGATAACTGGGGATCTCCTGTTTTCATAATTTAGTAAACAAGGGAGATACTTCCTTTGCTTTTGTGCATGGCATTTTTAGTAACATGGAAAATCTTTAGCAACTCAGGTGGATCATCCTGAATCCTGCATTCTCCCTTAGGCAGAAAAGCAGTGATGCGCCAAACTGGGGCTCAGGGGCTCAGTTCCATGCCCAGCTCAAGAAAGTGGGTGAACTGGGCAGGTCACGCCCTCTTGGTTCCACACAAAGGGATGAAATTAGGTCAGAGAAGTGATTGATACTTGATCTTCTAATCCCTCCCCCCAATTAGAAGTTAATATTTTATTAGTTAGAAAAGAGAAACAAACTACAGTGTGACTTCATCTTGCATATAATGGGCATAATATTAAACAGTGTCCAGAAAGTACCTGCTACAAAGTACCAGTGCATTAGGGCTGATGTACTATGTACAGATATAAATGAGAACAGACTGTTCTGCAGATGTTGGCTGAGAAAGGAGCTGAAGTCATAATGGATCAAAGATTCATCAAATTTAGCAATCCGCCTAAATGCAATGGTACGTGATAGAATATGTTTTCTCCCTATACCTACATGGCTGAGAACTTTATGATAACACTAATATTCCTGCACAGAGGAGAAATTCTGAATTGCTGAGTAATCACGACTGACTGAATGACTGTGGTCAGTAGAACAACAAACCTCAATGTCATCTGCGATGTAATCCCAGAAGCTTGGGAACATATCACCTTCAGGACAAGAAGGAATTAAATTTGCACATGGAGGTGGGGTTGACGATCAGCTGATCTTAAATACGGACAGTAGCCTGAACCTATCCAAGTGGAACCACTGTAATCACAAGCGTCCTTAAATGGTAGAAGAGTAAGTCAGAACAGTGCTAAAATGACGAAAGTGTGAGAAAGATGCAGGTGGCCACTGCTGGCTTTGAAGATGGCAGGGGGCTGGTGCCAGGGAAGGATGGAAGCCTCTAGAAACTGGAAAAGTAAATAAAACAAACTCTGCCTGAGAGCCTTAGAAAGGAATGCATCTGTGGGACACCTTGATTTTAGGACCTTTGACCTATGGAACTGTGGAAAGAGTGGGAGGGACTAGGATTTTGGGGTTCAGGTATGTAAACTATTACATTTGGAATGGATAAGCAATGAGGTCCTGCTATTGCATGGCCCAGAGAGCTATTTACACCCTCTCGGGATAGACTATGATGGAAGATAATATAAGAAAGGGAATATATACATATGACTGGGTCACTTTGCCATACATCAGAAATTGACACAACAATCTAAATCAACTATACCTTAATAAAAAACTTTTTAAAAAATGTGATTTTTAAGCCCCTAGGTTTGTGGCAATTTGTGACAGCAGCTAAAGAAAACTAATACTATGACTAGCTGAATGAATGAATGGATGGATGTGTGTCTTTGGGATGTTCTATACATTATCTCATCTGCTAACAGTGACAGTTTTACTTCTTCCTTTCCAATCAGATTCCTTTCATTTCTTTTTCTGCTCTGATTGCTCTGGCTAGGTCTTCCAATACAATGTTGAAAAAAACTGTCAACCATCCTCGTCTTACTCATGACCTCAGGGGAAATGTTTTCAGTGAGTATGATGTTGACCGTAGGTTTTCAATGAGCATGATGTCAGCTGTAAGTGGCCTCTATTGTGTTGCGGGATGTTTCCTCTATACCCACATTGTTGAGAGGTTTTATCATACATGGATGTTGAATTCTGACAAAACCTTTCTGCATCTATTGAGATGCTCATATGATAGTTATTCTTCAATTTGTCAATGTGGTGTATCATACTGTCTGATTACAAATATAGAAACATCCTTGCATCCCTGAATAAATCCCACTTGACCATGATGTACAAATCTTTTGAACGTATAGTTGAATTTGATTTGCTAATATTTTGGTGAGGATTTTTGCATGTCTGTCCATCAGTGATATTAGCCTGTGATTTTCTCTCTCTCTTTTTTCCTTTTTTTGTGTTGTTTTTGTCTGGATCTGGTTTCAGTGTGATGCTGACCTCATAGAAACACTTCCTCTTCAATTTTTTGAAATAGTTTGAGAAAGATAGGCATTAATTCTTTAAGTGTTCACTAGAATTCACCTGTGAAGCCATCTCTTCCTGAATTTTGTTCATTAGGAGTTTTAATTATCAATAAATTTTATTTGGTAATTGGTCTGATCGTATTTTCTATTTCTTCCTGATTCAGTCTTGGGAGAGTAGATGTTTCTAGGAATTTATTCATTTCTTCAAGATTGTGTATTTTATTGGCATATGATTATTCATAATGTCTTATGGATCTTTGTATTTTGTGGTGTCAATTACAACTTCTTTTTTAGTTCCGATTTCATTTATTTTTTCCTTGATAAATTTGGCTAAAGGTTTATCATTTCTTTAATCTTTCTGAATAATCAGCTCTACATTCATTGATATTTTCTTTTTTTATTGATCTCCATTTATTTCTGTTCTGATTTTTATAATTTATTTTCTTCTTTCAGTTTTGTTTGTTCTTTTTCTAGTTCCTTTAGATATGTTAAGATTATTTGCTTTTTTTGTAGATTTTTCCTCTTTCCTGAGGTAGTCTTGCATTGCCATAAAATTCCCTTTAGAACTATTGCTATTGCTGTCATCCATAGCTTTTGGATCATTGTGTTTCCATATTTATTTGTCTTGGGTATTTTTAAATTTCCTCTTGGCTTTCTTTAGTGGCTCCTAGGATGTTTAGTAACATATTGTTTAGCTACTATGTTTGTATTTTTCTTTTGTCTTTTTTTTTTTTTTTTTTTTTGGCTGCACCTGCATCATATAGAAGTTCCTGAGCTAGGGATCGAATCTGAGCCATAGCTGCAACCTATGTTACAGCTGTGGCAACACCAGATCCTTAACCTACTGTGCCAGGCTGGAGATCAAACCCATGCCATCACAGAGACAATGCTGGATCCTTAACCTGCTGTGACACAGCAGGAACTTCTGTTTTTTAGGGGTTTTTTTTGGGGGGGGGTAGTTTTTTTTTCTTGTTGATTGAGCCTCAATATTGAGATTCTTGCTATCATTTTAATCTTGTTAAATTTACTGAGACTTATTTTGCAGCCTAGCATGTGATTTATACTGGAGAATATTCCTTGAGTACTTGAAAAAAATGTGTGTTCTGCTGCTTGGATGGCATGATCTATATATATCCATTAAGTTCATCTTACCTAATGTGCCAGTATTTCCTTGTTGATTTTCTGTCTGGAAGATCTGTCCATTGATGTAAATAGATTGTTAAATTCCCTGATCATTATTGTGCTAGGTGCTTTCATGTTGAGTGCATACATATTTTAAATTGTTATATCTTCTTTTTGGATTGATCCCTTTATCATTATGCAATGTCCTTCTTTGTCTCTTGTTATAATCCTTAAAGTCTTTTTTTATCTGATCCAAGTATTGATATGCCAGCTTTCCTTTTGTTTCCATTTGCATGGAATACCTTTTCCATCTTTTTATTTTCAGTTTGTGTGGGTCTTTAGATTTGAAGTGAATATCTTGTAGGTAGCATATATATGGGTCTTGTGTTGGGGTTTTTGTTTGTTTTAATCCATTCTGCCACTCTAGGTCTTTTGTCTGGAACATTGAGTCCATTTACATTTAAAGTCATTCCTGACAGGTTCATACATATGGGGGTAATTGTTTTGGGGTCATTTCTGTAGAACTTTTTTGTTTCTATGTTAATCTCTCACTCTCTTCCCTTGTGATTTGATGACTATCTTTAGTGTTATGTCTGGATTCCTTTTCCTTTTTTATGTATAGATTTATTATAGATTTTTGGTTTGTAATTACCATGAGTTTCATACATATGATTGTTTTTAAGTTGATGATCTCTTAAGTTTGAACACATTATAACAACCCTTCATTTATTAAAAAAATATTGGAGACTGACTGAGAGTTTTAGAATAAGAGACCACAATGGCTAAAAAACGCCTAGGCTTTTGACAAAATACAACATGCTTGTTTCTCAGATGCTTAACCAAATTATAGTTCTTATCCTCCTTTGTTCCAGACAGAATAATGAATTCAGTTCATTAAATATATCAATTGTTATTCCAGAGCGCTAAAAAGAAGAGCCAGAAAGTGCATGTTCAGAAAGTAGAGTGTCTGTTATGTGTGGCAGTAAAGAAGTTAAAGTCTTGCTTTCTACATCTGTGCAGTTAAAATGCAAGACCCATACGTGCTCAGTTTTTGCAAGCCTAGATCTTAAAACTATTCCTACATAGCAAATCTCATTTTGGTGTTCTTGTTTCCCAGCTACATAAGACTATCTTTTCACAGGCCACAAATTCATCTATGCTATCCTGTTTGCTACATATTATTGCTGACGTGACATAACTAATTAACTGGTTATAGGCACTGATAAATATTCTAATGAAGAGATGGGATATAGAGGCAAAGAGCTTGCAAAAATTTTACAACTTTTAAAAAATTTGTACAACTTTAGGACAAAATAGAAATTATTATTAATGGAGCAAATAGTGGTCATTTTAATATTGGTCTAAGTTTTTAGCGAAAATATTTTGTTTATAAAATATTTTTAGTAAAGCATAAGAGAGTGCAGTGTGAGTAAAGAAGAAAACAAAGATATAGTCTTACAAACTACGGACAATTTGAAGTATGACCCTGGAGCTGCCAAATTTACTGACACACATCTGCAGTCCTTAAAATTACAGGTTATTTTTCATCTTTGGTGAACAATAGGAATCTCTGGGGACAGGCAGAGCATTTTACTGCTGCTTTCACCTGAAAACTCATTTGAACTAAAGGAATTTAAAATTACTCCACTCAACAAGGTTTTGTTCTTCGATGCTTCCTTTTGTTCCAATTCAAATATAGTGCAAGACATTGGAATTGCAAATTGCTCTCACTGTAGTTACTCAAAATGAAAAAACTCAAGAGATTTGATCAAGAAATATGAACACCTTTACAAAACAAAATAAATGAGAAAAAATGGTTGATATCATTTATTTGGAAACATTAGGATGGAAACCACAATTAAATTAGGGACAGGAAAATTTATATTGGATAGCAGTAATAAAAAATACAGCATTAGAAGTTCCTTTGTGGTGCAGGGGGCTAAAGATTTGGCATTGCTGCTGCAGCAGCTTGGGTCACTGCTGTGGCACAGGTTTGATCCTGGTCTGGGAAATTCCATGTGCTACAGGGACGGCAAAACAAAAACAAAAACAAAAAACAAAAAACATATATCCCTTTTAGAGTAGGTATACACAAAGAAAAAATAGCCCCATTGGGATATATTTTGAGGAAAAATTTAAATTAGACATTTGAGAGGATAATGCTTAGTGAGGATTATTTTCATTCTAAGATATACTCAGGGAAGAGAAAAAAAAATCTTTGTTCTTATCGGAGTTGCAAATGGGTCCTTTTTGCCATTGAAATGCACCTCCTTACTTCTAGAATCCGCTAAAATGCCATCAAACTTTTCTTCTTAATGCCTTCTTAAGGCAAAATGTACTTTAATTTAGTTTTAAGATATTTTAGGCTTATTAACCTCAACAGTGAACTTGAAAATTTCCATTAAATCCACTGTCCATCAGCCTATTTCAGGTACATTGCAATTCCCCTGACAATATCTTGTCTCCTTTATGAAGGTGGAAAATAATTTGGTCACTTTAGGAAAAAATATCAGGAAACCACAAACCTCTATTTGCTGTCATTCATCGAGTGCTATTGACCTACTTGGTGCCAAGCACTGTGTTAGCAGGAGGGGAAAGTGACATTATTTACAACTTATTTTAACTAGTTTATTTTTTGCAAGTGCATAAATAAATAAGCAGCTTTTAGATTTGTCAAATAATATCTGATATTATATTTTGAAGACTATAATAATTTAATACTACTTCACAAACTACCACTTTATGCTTTTTGAGCTTTTAAGTTAGTAAGAATTAAAAGCATGCCGGATTTCTCAGTCTGCAGGGAAAACAGAAGTCTTTCCCCCCCCCCCCAGCATTTTAGGGTCTCACCCATGGCATATGGAGGTTCCCAGGCTAGGGGTTAAATCGGAGCTGCAGCCACCAGCCTACCCCATAGTCACAGCTATGTGGGATCCAAGCTGCATCTGCAACCTACACCACAGCTCATGGCAATGCTGGATCCTTAACCCACTGAGTGGGGCCAGGGATGGAACCCACATCCTCATGGATCCTAGTTGGGTCCATTAACCACTGAGCCATGAAGGGGACTCCCAAAATGGAAGTCATATTAATCCAAAGAAGAAGGTGGACTCTATCCCGCCTTCTTCCACCATGTTTCGCTTTATTCATAATCTGTATTTTTGATATAATATCAAGATATTATCCCTAAAACTCTGCAACGTCTGATAACTTGAAAAAGGGTTAGGGAAGGATTTTACCAGGATAATCCGCAGGCCTCTTTCAGCCCCGCTTGCCTGAAAGACCTGACACCTCCTAGATGCTGAATACATAGAAAAAAAACCTACTGTTTTTCAGTGCTCTGGTCATCCTTTCTCTGTGCTTTCCATACATCTTTGCTATAATGTTTATTCTTTGCATTGTCATTTTCCCTGGACTATGAGCCTTTCAAGGGTGCAGACTGAATATCTATTTTTTGGGCACAAGTAGAGTAAGACTTGGGGCCAAGTCTGATAGGAAGGATATCACTGTGTTATCTAAATAAAAGAGGAAAGAGTCTGTCCAAAATAGTCACTTTATGAACAGGGGCCTTGTAAATCAAAGAACAAGGTGTCACATGATTGATTTCATCATAGCCAAGCAGCTAGTGTTAGAAGGCAAAAAAAAACAACCTTTTTCTCAGCCTGGCAGAGACTTTGATGAGTTAACTTTTGCTGGATCACAGTGACCTATTTATTTAATGCTATAAAGAACGCAGAATGCATGCTATATTTACAAACTTCAAAGGAAATTAGCTATTTGCATTTTTATCTGTAGGAGAGGAAAGAAACATGTTTCCTTTTTGACCTTTTATCCTCAAGTTATATATGAAGAAGATTAAATTTGTCTGTATTGTCAGTGTAATCCATTTAGAGTTGAGAATCATAACAGTGGAAAATATCAAGATTGACTTTAAAGCCTGGTACATATAAATCACTAAAAAAATATTGGATGAGAAGCTGAAATGGCGAAAGGAAGTCTCAGTTACTGGAGGCCCAAGTGGAGGACATTTTTCAAATAAGAAGCAAAAGTAATGAGTATCTTGTTACTTTGCATACACATTTTTTCATTTGTTCTGGCAAGGTGAGAAAAGATTTGTGTTACCAGCAAAGCTCCACATTATAGGCATCTCAGGCTTAGAACATATAACTTAAGAAAGCAAAGACACCTAGATACCCAGAAACATGGGGAAAAATTAAATACAAACTTTCATTTACCTGAAAATTTACCTGTTCAAACCTAGTGATGTCCCTTTAGGTATTAGGGTCCCTGGTTGAAGAGGCATAAGAATCCAAGTTGAAAGACAAGGTTATACATCAGAGAAGGAGTTCCCATCGTGGCTCAGTGAAAACGAATCTGACTAGTAACCATGAGCACACAGGTTGGATTCCTGGCCTCACTCAGTGGGTTGAGAATCTGGCATTGCTGTGAGCTGTGGTATAGGTCGCAGACACGGCTCAGAGCTGGTGTGGCTGTGGCTCTGGTGTAGGCTGGCAGCTATAGCTCCGATTGGACCCCTAGCCCGGGAACCTCCATATGCCATGGTGCGGCCCTAAAAGGATAAAAAACAAACAAACGAAAAAGTCAGAGAGAAGCTACCACAACCTATTAATGATAAGGATGATGAATGAACCAGGAGGGACTAGGACATGTCCAAGGCCTCAGTCACTAAAAGCCACAGCCTCCTAGTCAGTGAAAGCAGGCATAGCCTGAAGTGGATCAGCAGCGTTCCACCTGCAGGTGTCTTGCACAACTCAGGAATGTGTCGGACACCCAGGGAACGGAAGGAAGAAGATGGGAAGAGGAACGACTTAGAAACATTTCAGAAATCCTTTCCTTCTGAGGAGTCAGAGGTCACGTGCTAAGTATTTAACAACTAGTCTTCCAGGGAGACAAACAGGCCTGATTTATAGCATTTGCTGATTTCTGTGGTGTAAATCCTTCTGCCTGGTCAATTTCAAGCCACCAACATGAAGCCACTGAACCAGAGTTGGGCAGAGCTGCTCACTAGCCCACTGCCCTGCAGTACGTCCACCAGCTCCAGGCTGTAGATGAAAATTAACTCAGGAACAGAGAGGACAGCAGAATGTTGTAAGATGGATACTACATAATAAATTCCAAGTATGTGTTACCTTTTAAGATATAATTTGCTAGATTTCAGGTAGAATATATAATTTGTGCTTTTGGGGGCCACACCTGCAGCAATGGAAGTTCCCAGGCTAGGGGTCAAATTGGAGCTGTCGCTGCTGGCCTACGCCACAGCCACTGCAATGC
Source organism: Phacochoerus africanus (assembly GCF_016906955.1). Taxonomy (NCBI): domain Eukaryota; kingdom Metazoa; phylum Chordata; class Mammalia; order Artiodactyla; family Suidae; genus Phacochoerus; species Phacochoerus africanus. The sequence continues at coordinate 6,195,765 of NC_062545.1, read as the reverse complement.
CAGATCCGAGCCACGTCTGCGACCTACACCAAAGCTCACAGCAATGCTGGATCCTTAACCCACTGCGTGAGGCCAGGGATCAAACCCATGTCCTCATGTACTTACCGCTGAGCCACAATGGGAACTCCAAGTATAATTTTAAAGTATTGTGTTTAATAACCAGCTCATGAAACGCCTGACAATTTCCCCATTGATTCTCGCTGCCACTAGGGCCAGCTCCAGTGCACCACGGGTCCGTACCTGCCACAACATCCCCTCACAATGTTGTACCCATTCCACGGTGATAAAACGATAAAGCCCCCGGTTCTCATCTGAAGTGGAAATGCACACATCATCACTGACGGCTTCAGCGGTGTGGACAACGTCGGCCACAGCAGAATGCAGGAAGACCTCCTTCGAGAGTGCCCGTGCTGCTGTCACCGCACTTCCCAATCAAAAATGCTCAACAGTGGCTCAATCGACCGCTACTCTCTCCAGGCCCCAACCCTAGTCAAGAACCCGAGCTCCTCAACGGTGCTCCTCATTGCTTCCCAGGAGTTCTTCACTCTTTCAAGGTACATTGAGCGCATTTTTCACCAGGGTCCCTTGAGACTGTTCAGAGACCATGTTTCCATCTTGTGTACAAATTTCATGTCGAGTTGACGACGTCCTGGTCTCTCTCTGTGGGAGCCATTACCCAGGTTCGGAGAAGCCAGACCTGCAAGTAGTAGCGCTCCTCCTGATTCATAATATTTCTATATCTATATTACCATTATTCAGTAGCTTGAATTTCACTTCTCATTCATTAGTAAATTATTATACAGCCCTTCTGGCTCTCTAAGAGAATTATCATTTCCGTTTAAGCCAAGGATAACCCATAAAAGAGCTGCCTGGATCTCGTTAGAAGTGAATCAGAACATTCTCTTTGAACTGGTACAGTCGTCTGCCAGCTGGTTTTCTTCCCTCTGTTCTCCACCTTCTCTGCAATATCGCCAAGCAGATTAATTTTCCAAAAGTCCAGCTGAGAAAATCTCTCTTTCCTTGCTCCCAGACCTTCAATAACTCCCATTACACTCCAGTAAGCTCCTTATATCGCATTCAGAGCCTTCCACACTTGACACTAATCCATCCTTCCTTTCATCCTCAGCTTATCTCTCACATATACCAAGTTCCAGGCAAACCAGATTGTGTGCCAATCCATAACTAGTTCCTGTCTCCATTGCTTTGCTCTGTCTTTACTTCCACTTACAATGTTCTTTCCTCCACCTCCACCCAGAAAAGCCCTGCCTGGACGTCAAGGTTCAGTTCAAATTGCACATCCACCTTGAAGCCAGGAATCATGGCGTCCCCCTTTAGAGAACCAAAGAAACGCTTGTTCTCAAAACAGCTGTACCATTGTACATTGTGTGTTCCTTGATGCAAGGAGCCTTTTACTATCATTTTTGTATCTCCCACAGTCTTGCCAAATCCCTGGAAATATTTTTTTTTTAATTCCTATACATCACTCCTCCCATCAATTTCATGGGGGTAAAGAGACATTCCTTGGGGGAAAGATTTGGTTTACCTCAGAGGTAAACCTGGTTTACGGGTTGTCCTTACAGTAAACGCCACCCACCTCTTCTAAGAGGCACCAAAACACACACTAGTCGATTCAGAGTCATCTTAGGACGCAGTGTTCTAGCTCAAAAAACCTCCTCCTAGAAATCTGTTCTTCAGAAATGCTAGTAGGGCTTGTGAATACATGTGTACACTGTCGTTACTCCCAATGTTGTTTGGAGAAGAAAAACAAGCAAGCAGTCTCTTGTTTGCAAATAGAACAAAGTTAAACAAAGTTTAGTACAATGGCATATTCTGCAACCCGACGAGAGAATGAGCTATGTCTGTAGGTTCTTGCTTCAAAGACTTCCATGATATATTGTTAAATGTAAAAAAGAAACGTGAAGAGTGGAAAAAACTCCAAATGATTGAACACCGTGTATGATCTCACTTCTCTAAGAGTAATAGCCTTCCCGTGTATGTACTTACTTATATTTATGAACGTGAATATACGTGTATAAAGGCGTGTACATCTGTGCATATCTGCATATACATGTATATGAGTGTTTATGTGAAATGCTTCTATGAAAAAATGTAAAGATGGCACATCTATATTTTAATAGATATTTGTTACATAATCATAGATTAAAAAAGTATGGAAAGATTTGGGAAAAAAAAATAATGACCACTTGTTGTGCGCTTAAAGGAGAAAAGAGTGAAACGGTCCCTCCTCCTCTCCTTGAACCAGCTACGGGGAAATGACATGCATGTGACATTAGCAGTGTGGCCCTAATACTCAGACGCCTGGCATGGAACCACATCTTGTATTAATACATTAAAATGTCCACCAGAACCGATTTACTAAAGAAGGCTAATTTTTGGTGAAACAGAGTTATAGCATGGTTATTCAATTTTAAAAAGGTATCAAAAGATGACTTAATGTAGACTTATTTTAAATGAGCTGCCTCAGTACAGCTGAAATGTGCTTTGATTCGCAAATACTGAACTTACATTACATCCTCCACAATACCCGATATGTACACCTGCTCAGACTGGATTTGAAATCAAGTTGGAGGCACATTCTCCTCTGCCAGCCTCTGAGAGCATATTTTGGGCTGATCATCTCTATTTTCTGTTTTCTTACTCTATACATCACAGGATGTCATTTCAATACCAGCTCTCAGCGACTATTTTATGTCTTCATCCTGGGCTCATTTATTCATTCAGCAGATATTTACTAAATTCCTTCTCCCTTCTACTCACACTTGTTACGTGCTGGGGATACAGGTGTGAACAAAACAGACACAGTTCAAATCTACGAAGGACAACAGAATGGCATCCTATGATGACATAAATAAACGTAGAATATCCACTTGCGTTATGACACATGAAGGAAGAGAAAGGAAGAAGGTGAAAAATTAGGTAGCAGGTTGCAGGCATCAGGACTTGGTGGGAGGGACCTGAAAACAGAGCCCTGAGGACTGGGTGGGAGTCAGTGGTACCCACGTCAATAAACACATGTCTGTGTAAGGCTTTCATGATAAGGCTGGCATTTCAACTCACTGGAGAGGAGGAGAGCAGAGGAGGGACTGTGTGGCTGGAGGGGATGAAGTGGAAACTTCTGGTTCTATGCTGCTTGGTGAACACAACTTGGGAAGGATTTCAGCTGGATGCTTTCTTGCTGGGTGTGCTCTGAATCGCAGGGAGTCCTGCTCCCTCCCCAAGGCCATGAGAATTACCTTCCTAAAGCACAAAACTGGCCATTGGATTCTCCTACCTTAAACCTCCAATGACTCCCCAGTGACCAGGTAATAAACCACTACTCCTCTGGAGAACACACAAGACCTTTTCAAGTGGGTCCCCAAATTCTGTTCTTTGCTGAGGTCAGACTCCAGCTTCCTTTACTCCCTATCTGGGCTGGTGCACAGTTCTCATGATAGGGCGTGTGCTTGCCTCTTCCAGGGATGACCAACCTACCACTCTGCACACTAACCTACCCCCGATCTCACGAGGCAGTGCGCCGTCTCTGTCCCCTCAGAGTCAGAGCTTTTGGAGGAGGGCACAAGGCATTGAAGAAAACAGAGGATACATGTTCGGGGTATCCACGTCAGCTCAAGTCACCTGGCAGTCAGCAGGTTACAGGTATTGATGCCAGGTGTCCTTGACAGCCGAAGGTTTTTTTGTTTTGTTTTGTTTTTTTAGGCTTTCTTTCACTAGGCAAAGTTGTCAGGGTAGGGGGTGGGTCTAAGGTGAAGAAGGTCGAAGAACACTACATGCGAAGGGAGCAGCAGGTGCCCAGTCCTGTGGCCAGAGGAAGGAGAGTTTGCTGGAAGAAGTAGAGGAAGATGAGAGCTCTGGAGCCAGAGAGTGAAGTAGGGAGCAGGAAGCCAGCAGAGGTGGGCCCTGATTTTTGAGGAGTGTAACTACCTTTTTCTTTCATTTCAGCATCACCGGACTGATGGCTGATCCACAGCCATGTGGAATTGCAGTGTATACAACATAGAAAACACAAATGGATCCAACTATATATTCAACTGGTTCTATCTTTGCAGTAATTAGGAGGAAAAAAAAAACAATGGCCACACATCAAAATACAGTAGGGGAGCACTGGTAAAATCTGATTTCACAAATGCTTACTCGACTGTGAGGTCATTGACTGTATGGTATTGCAGAGGGTGTTAGAGATGCAGGAGGCACAGGACGGGGGCATCCTTCATCGTGGTGGGGCGGGCGGGGCTGGCATTTCAATCCTGACACAAAAGGGAGTGAGACTTCAATACAAAACAAAGAGGGTTAAGCAACTCCATATGGTGAAGTATGGATTTGTCTTGGATCTTCATTCATTGAAAGAACCAGGTGCAGGGCTAGAGGTGGGTGTTTCAGAAGATCAACGACCAGCGGTGGGATTAAGGACCTGAATGGCTGGCGTGTTCCAGGGCATCCAGGTGAAGGGCCTATTTGGAACAAAGGTGATTTTTAGGTGAAAAGGGAAATCATTAAGAAATTAGGGGAGTTCCCGTCGAGGCGAGTGGTTAACAAATCCGACTAGGAACCACGAGGTTGTGGGTTTGATCCCTGGCCTTGCTCAGTGGGTTAAGGATCCGGCGTTGCTGTGAGCCGTGGTGTAGGTCACAGATGTGGCTTGGACCCCGAGCTGCTGTGGCTCTGGCGTAGGCCGGCGGCTACAGCTCCGATTAGACCCCCCCAGCCTGGGAACCTCCATATGCTGCCGGAGCGGCCCTAGAAAAGGCAAAAAGACAAAAAAAAAGAAAGAAAGAAAGAAAAGAAATTAAGAAAAAACTGTCAAAAAGGAAAAGTACAGAGTTGAAAATAATCAGCCGGAAAAAGGTTATGAGGTGATTTAAATATTTGTTCATAAGATTCCATGGAAAGAGTTTCCAGTTACTATTACTTTAAGTTACTGCCAGCAGAATTTAGCTTGGAGGAAATTAAGAATTTCTTGATGATTAAAACATGAAATAGTGTGGCAAGAGAGGATGGGGAATCTCCAAGTCTGTTTTCTTAATTAGGTGTTAAAAATAGAGCTTTCTCAAAGTCCTGGATCCTTTCTGGGCCACCCAACATTCTGGAGAAGCACTTTTAATCTCAGCAATGTGCTAATTGTTTCTAATGGCCTGTAAACAAACTCCCTAAACTATTAACCTTCTCTCTTCAGCCAGAGATTCAGGAAATTAGTCTTTGAAAGAAAAATTCCCAGCAGGTTGCCCAAGAGGGTGTCCCAAAGTAGGGAAACTGTCACTTTATTTGGAGGAGACTCAATGTCAAACCAGACCCAAGCTTGTGAAATGGAAAACCAAGCTAAAACCTTTCAAAACAATAAAGGATGACTCCTCCTCTCCCTGGTTCAGTCTAGTTGTGTTTCTATCTGTAGGGAGAAATACAAATCATAGCACCTCTCAAATAGCCCTCAGACGCACCCATAATTCCAGGATTTTTTAAAACATTGAAACAATACCCTCCAATTGACAAAAATGTTTGAGGTCTGATCCTTTTGAGCCAAAATTGATGCCGTGTTGAAAATGGAGTTCAGTTTAGTCGAAGAAAGGGAATGGCCGCTGAAACACTGGGAAGTAAGAAGGGGGATTTAAGTTGACCCTCTGTTTCTACTCATTTTTAGTACCTGAAAAAATTCATGGGTTTCTGAAAGAAGAATAATCATAGAACGGGCAAAAATGTTATGAAAAAAGATGGCCAGTGATGACTTTGCTGACTCTCTCTTAAATTTTATTTAAAGTTACAGTAGTTAAACCATGTGCTCGGCACAGAATGAGTAATGAACAGAAGTAAAAGCCCAGGTAAAGACACAAAAGAGATACAAATATATTTGTGTGATTTCAGGTTATGAAACAATAACATTTCAATTTAGTGAGACAGCAGATAACTTGATGGGTGTATTAGGTTAATGAATATAGCATTGAGAATGGTAACAAAAGTTGGTTCTTTTAGTGTTTCCTCAACACAGATACTTGGAAGGTCAAAAAGTCAAATGTGTAAAAAAATGGGATTGTGAAACGATGAGTATATGACCCAGGTACATCCAATTAATACCTCGGCATTGGCAAAGACATTTTTAAGAGGTCAGAAAAACACAAATAACTGATAACTGAATGTATAAAAAGTTAACACTTGGTGTAGAAAAACACTCAAAGCAGAGTAAAAGAGAAACAATAAATTGAGAAATACTGACATTTATTAAATATATAGAAAGATGTTAACATTCTTGACATATAAAGAAATCTTCCAAATTTATTAAAAAAAAAAAAAAAGACAAACACTGATAGAAAGCTTGGAGGGGAAAGGCCAAAACAAGAAATTGACAGAAGAATTGATACCGAGAACCGGTCTACCTAGAGAGCATGCTCACAGTCGGGGCAACAGCTATGCAGCCAGTGTCCCCACCAGTAGCTCGGCCTTATCTCTGCGGACCTGCTGACCAGAGCCTTGCGGTTCTGACACGGAAAGGGCCAAGATACAACAGGTAGCAAAAGACCACATGCAAGTCACCTGAGAGCAGGCATGGTAGAGTCGTTTGCAATGAAATGCCACCCCTACCCCCAGCAGGATTTGAACTGCATGTGTCAGTTCATCCTGAGAACAACATCGGGAAGTCAAAACACACGGAGGCAGGTGGTGATCTGCCACGACGCACCCGGATCTTAGGTCCCCGAATATGACCTCTCCCAGGGGACTTAGCAGTAATGAGGCCAAACAGAGTGCACTTGGGAACATATATTTGAGCATAAGGCATGGGCTTGAGACCCTCGTGTCACTTATCAGCCATGCCACGTAGGGTACATTTCCAACATTCTTCCCGCGACGTCTTGGGTGATGCATGTGAGAACCTGGGACAGTAACTGTCCTGAGCATGAAAGGAGGAGATGCCTGTAGACACACTCAGTAAGCACTACCAGAGAGAGGTGTGAGCAGGAGGTTTTCACAGCCCAGCGTGGCTCCAGCAGAATACGGGACTCAGCTGATGGCAATCTCGTATCACCATGTGCGGCCCAAATGTGACTTGTATAACCCATGGAGCCTGAGCCCTTGGAAACATATGGCTTCTGCAGAAGTGGGCTTCGGCAGTGTCTCCCTTGTCCTACTAAGGCTCGAAACCCATTACAATCCTGCTAAGGATGGGGATTCTGCCTTCTCTAGCACCACTGTCAAGGGGGACCCACAGTAAGACTGAATTTGAAGGATGGCAAGATGTTCTTTCATACTGGTCTCACTCTTTTTAAATTTCTTTTTAAAATTAAAAATATATATATATACACACACACATTGGCCATGCTTGCAACATGCAGAAGTTCCCAGGCCAGGGACTGAACCCACACCACAGCAGTGACCAGAGCCACAGCAGTGGCAACACCTGATCCTTAACCGCTAGGCCAGCAGGGGACTGTGAGATGCAGACTTGCCTGGTCTTCTTTTCCCCTCCCTCCTTCTTGCTTTCTAATGATCAAACAATTCTGCAGGAATTCTGAAATCACATGGCCACCTAATGGGAGATTTTTTTCTTCCAGAATGAAATGAAATGACTTTTGTAATTGGGATATTAGAGAACTGCAAACCAGTTTCCATTCTTCATAAATTCATGGATTCACTTCCACCATGGGGGAGAAAAAAAAAAAAACACAACAGCCCACACAAATTCAAAAGGTGACACCTCTTAAACCTGGTTGAGGTTTGGGAATTTATTTAAAATACGGAACGTAAAAAATGACAGTTGGCTGGTTCAGGAAAATGACTTTCAGAATCGTTTATCTCTGTACACCAGACTCAACCTCTCTTCACAGTCCACACTGCCTAATCACGTCGCTGCTTGAGACCCACGAAGCACGCTTTCCAATGCTGGCTCTGCCGGGTTTTCTTCCTTAGTTCATCAAAACCCAATGGAAAAGAGCCAGCTCCCTGGCTGAACATAAAGGGTGAGGCATTTGCAAGCACAATCTGCAGCTAAGTGTTTAAAATGACTTAAAGCAATGGTGGTTTGGAACAAGTGAGGTTTCAGAGTTCAGATGGAGATAGCGGTCTACCAGGAAGAGAGCTTCCTGCCTTTGGAAATCCGAGGTGGGTCACTGGCACCTCCTCCTCCACCTGCAGCAGGCTTTCCCAACCTCAGTATGGCTTGATCTGGGTCCGCGGCACTGTGGGATATTTAGAAACGCCTCTGGCCTCCACACACCACATGCCAGTAGCACCACACCCCCCCCAGCTCTGCCTTGTGACAGCCAAACATGTCTCCAGACTTCGGAACCACCACGGTTAAGAACCCCTAACCTACAGCTATGTAAACCTCTTAGAGCTCTGGCTTCTTGCCTCATGCTACATCATTAGAAGGGAAAAACTGGTTTGCATAGAGCATCGACTAAATTTTATGTGGTCATAGCTATATCCATAAGAGTACAGAAGAAAATAACATATTCCCATTCAGCTAGCTAATGAAACGCTTGCTTATGAGAAGTTTTGTCAGATGGTGACCAGGACATTGAAGCAGACACACCAGTTATAGACAGTATTAAATAGTCTTTACTTATGCTTCACAGAACCGAGGCTGATGTAAGTTTGGAGACCAAAATATAGAGAAGACCAGCAAAAACTTACTGACAACATACTCTTTAAGTTAGTAATTCAGAGCCTAAATCTTAGCTAATATCTGCTGTGTTTGCTATGTGCCAGCACTCTTCAAGTTTTATTTCATTTACGTTTCAGAACGTTTTGGAGAAGTTCAGAAAGGCTGGGGAACTTGCCCAGAGAACAGGATGATTAGAGTTGGAATTTGGTTTCGACCCTGGCACCCTTCTCGGTAGCCTAGGCTCTCCATCGAAGTCTTTGTTCATCAGAGGCTGCCAGGCTTAGCATCACTGAGTATCGCTGAGTGGCTTGAGGGCAAATCAATCCATGCTCAGAAACAAATGTCAGTGGAAACTGGGAAATAGGAAAATCAGACATGGTGAGAGACTGGAGGAGGAGAGAAAATTCTGCACCTTCTGCCAGTCTCATTACAGAACAAGCCTGCTGTAAAATAAACACTGCAAATGGACAAGAAGAGAGCTATAGTGATAAGGAAAGCATTCCAATATATTTATGGGAAAATAAATTTATCTCAACCAAGCCAAGTTTTCAAGATAAACAAAAGGATAATTCCACCTACCTACAATTGATCAAGGATACAAAAAATAACATAAAAGTTCAAAGAATGAAATTTTTTTTTTTTATTTTGCGGAATCAAAATCTCTCTCCATATGGACTTGACACTGGAAGAGCCAAAAATATCATTCCAGAGAGCCAGATTAGAGCCGACAGCTCTGTGAAAGCTACTGTGTGTGATGGGATCATCACATTGCATGTATTTTATCATTTTCCTAGAATACTGTTCTGCATAAAGTCTTTACCAAGACTTTCTTGTGATAGAGCCCCTCTAGCTATTATCTTAATGGTTTGAAAAGACACTTAAGGAAATTTCTGTGGCCAATTTTAACTTAAAAGTTTAGACTGTGCATCTGCTCCAGGAAAGAGTCCTGACTAGCGCTTCCACACGCAGCTCCCAACATGCTTTGCACACTGGACTTTGTGCAGGTGGGGAGGTTTGGGTCCTTAGACCCAGGCTAAGAGGGTGCATCCATAGACTGGCCGCCATTACTGGTTCCCAGCACAAAATCCAAGTGAGACAGCGCCTACAGCGGCCTCTCTCAGTTCAAACATGCAAACCTCTGGTGCATAAGAGGCTTTAAGAAGGACTGGCAAACTGGGGGAAGGGCCCGCTGATTGTGACATTAAATACCATTTTACAGTTTACGAGGCACCTTTACACAGACTTTGTCATTGGACCATGGCCACAACCCTGACAAGCCTTTTAAGTGGGTGTTATCAGCCTCATTGGAAAGGGTGGTAGCCGAGGGGGTGAATGATGAGGTTGAGTTTTCACAGCTTGTAAATAAGTCTAGGTCTGATCTCCTGTTTGCTTTCTGCTCCACTGTGTCAGCAGCAGACAAAGGAATCCTATCAGTGGGAAAGTCTCAACTTCTCCTAGCCAAGTCCAGGCTTTCATTCACCTCCATGGATCCATCAACCTACCTATGCCTCTTCCGTAGAGGATAGCTTTAACTTTGTGAAGACAGCTTTATCATGGCCATAATTTGAGGTCAACCTTTGAAAGGATCACGGAGCAAATACAGTATATTTGCAAATATAATAAGCTTTTAAAAATGGGCATAAAAACAATTCACATTAAGAAAGCAAGGTGACAACAAAATTCAATTCCACAAGCCAGAAGCTCAACAAATTCCATAAGCCTTAAGATACTACTATTGATACCGAGGCACAGTTAAAGAGCCATAGAATATTTGCATTTATTTTAGGGATCAGTTCATTAATATTAATGTACTTGGATAATTTATCAGTGACATTGATTACTGTACTGTGGGTGAATTTCTAGAGCAGCAACAGTAGTATTTCTTAAAAGCCTAGTGAATTGTTTACCTTTTCTCATGCCTCTTGAACCATACAGGGTTTGGAATACGACACTGAATTTTGCAGTTTGTTTCCTAAATGTTTTAAAGGTGCATTTTGATTACTTGAACATATTTTATGTTTTTAAAAAGTGATCATTTATATCATAAACATTTACTAAAGTTCCTACATAAAATCATGATCACAGTTATTTGTAAAAAGTGTGAATGAATATAACTTCTTTTGCAGCTACCAGCATTGTGACAGGACTGAATTTCCTGTAAGAGGGCTGAGGTAATAAGGTAGTTCAATCTGACTATTTCTGTTTCCAAAACTGTATATTGTTCCACTGAATGAAATTAAGTTCTTGCATAATCCTATTACAGCAACTACCAGAAGCGGTTTAAGTGTGGTTTTGTTTGTTAATTCCTACCCAGAAGTATTGCAAACTGTGCTTTCTAATACTGTCCTAAATAATGATCCTGCGAATTCTCAGGGTCTTTCCATTCCTCTCGCCACCAAGTTAAGGGGATATGGAGTGGTACCACCCAGGTTCCGTTTCAAAGGACTTGATGCCCAGCTGTGGGGCGTGTGCTCAGCTCTTTCAGGACCTATGTCAGCAACTGTCCCAGGCAGCAGTGCTGGGAGGCTGAGTGAGGCAGGATGGAAAGGCTGGTTTGGCTCAGCCCTGGACACTGCAGGCCACACTTGCTCTAAGCAACCCGCACAACCGGCCAAGGCCAAGCTGGGCTGGTGTCACAGTTCATCTTTCTCTGCCAGTCTTGCTCCTTCCTTTTTCCTTCGCCGGCCTGGGTCTCTAATGAATAAGTAAAAGCATCTTACATGTCAACTTCTGTTGCAATTTCTGCTTCGGGAGAATTCAGCCCTGCTACATGTCCCCTGTCACACCTTCTACAGGGGCCCCATTTAAGAAGTTAAACCTCTACTAGAATTTCTAAAGCTATCCTATTAAAGTAGTCTTACCTTTCTCAAATATATGTCTGTCACCAGGGCCCAATTTCCTTTACAATCACTTTTTATACAAGCAGCTGTCCACACGATTCCTCCCGTTACTATTAAGACATATTTGCCTGCAGCAACATGGTCCCTCCTAACTCAAAATATTTCCTCTGAGAGGAGACTTGGGGCCAGATATTCCCTAGTGGATGAATGTCTCAGTTCCCCCCCACCAAAAAAAAACCCTATTTATGTGTATATATTTCCCCAGGAGAAAAAGGATTATTAATAATGATCATTACAACTGATATGCTGCATGTGAATAGATTTTTCAAAGTGGGTTCATATAAACTAACTTATTTGATTTCAACACCACCTCAGGAATTAACCAAGTTTAGGAAATTAAGGTCAAGACAATTGACCTGCCCCAAGTCAGACTATCAATTGCTGGTGGATTCGGGAGCCAAAGCCCATCCTGACGGCCTCCATGCTGGTGTCGTCTACACTCGATGGTGCCACCTACACATCTGCACACCGTTTGCAACATGTGATGCATTCCTATGTTCTCTACAGAGCAGGGAAATGGGCTTTTGACTTCAGAAATGGTAACTTTTGGAAATCACCACTTGAATCTGAAACTTCAAAGCTTGACATGCTTAATCGCCCCAGTAACTGCGAAAGTGAGAAGGCACTCCTCTCATCAGCGAAGCCCTGGCAAGAGGAAAGAGCCGCGCAGTCTTCTTCGAAGACAGCACTTGGAGCCACTGTGCTCCCCGCCCGTCTCAGGAGCAGCAAAGGCCGTCTGAGGTCAGCAAAGACCCCACAAACTTAAATGTGAACAAAAGGGGGAACATGGGAGCGAAAGAAGGAAGAAGCAGAGAGTAACTCCCCTTCAGCTGCTGGGATGAATGGAGTATTAAGGATACAAGGATTTGGAGGATGGTGTTGAGCCCACTTCTACAATGATAAACGTCTGTACATCGCTCATGGATTAGCGGTCTGTCTTCATGAGAGTGGCACAAGTGGGAGAAGTCTTCCCCAGAAGAGGCGCTCTGAAAGAGATGAGGCTTAAGCTAAATGAGAAAGTGGGGTGGCATGGGGATTAGTTACTGTTAGCACGGGGACAATGCTGAACAATCAAGGATGGCTGTTTGCTGGGGACAGAAGGTCAATGTATCTTGCTCAGAATACAGTGTCTTTGTGAGAACAAGGAATCAAAGTCAGCCTGTGGACATAAGAAGACCAAACACCAACTTCTTTCTCATGTGGCTGGTGGGGAGGCTGCCTTTTTTTTTTTTTTTTTTTTGGTCTTTTTGCTATTTCTTGGGCCACTCCCACGGCATATGGAGGTTCCCAGGCTAGGGGTTGAATCGGAGCTGTAGCCACCAGCCTACGCCAGAGCCACAGCAACGCGGGATCCGAGCCGCGTCTTCAACCTACACCATAGCTCATGGCAACGCCGGATCGTTAACCCACTGAGCAAGGGCAGGGGCCGAACCCGCAACCTCATGGTTCCTAGTCGGATTCGTTAACCACTGCGCCATGATGGGAACTCTGGGAGGCTGCCTTTCTAATGTTGTTTAGGAACAAAGTGAAGCATAATTCATTTATCTGTGGGAATTCTCATTAATGGGCAGAGTGAGGCAGGGACACGTTGTCATGTGCTCCTATTTGTAACACAAATTATTATTATCTATACTGGGTCCCCCCCAAACCCCAGTGGTTCCAGCATCACAACCTGGGATTACTCTAGTGGAGAGAGGGACAAATGTTCTGTAAAATTTTAGGCAACAGTAGTGATCTCGTCTTGCATCCAGCATTGTCGAATGAGTCTAGCAGCCTCTCAGACTGAAGGTTGCGCCCTCTCTGGGTTGCAATAACTTTTACCATCTCCTCCCATTTCATTATTTCATATATTCGAATTCATATTTATCTCTCATATTTATCTCCCAAAATCAGTGACCCATGACCTGGGAAAGGAAGAGGAATGGGGCTTCAAGGGTACCTCCTGGGCCTTCGGTTCAGAGGGGTTTACCTGTAAGAAGTGACATGCTAGTTCTTTCTCTTCCTATGGTGTCTGGGCACCTGGGTTACACAATGTGCCCAGTGGTCCCAGCAAAGCCTCTGGCCGAACCCCTTGTCTCAGAGAGGCATACACAGAAGTACATGGCAAGAGTTACCCGGAACTATCCCAATATTTGCCTTTGCCTGTGCATCCTGTCTGATATAGCATTTGTCCTGGATTGTCGTCACTGAAAGTAGTAGTATTATTAACAGCTATGTTCAGACAAGCTGGACTGGTCTGGGTACATGTACACATGCACGTCCACCTGTTCTCACAGTCTCATTCGCAGTGTATGATGGGTCCCTCTGTGCTGGGACTGGTCTGAAATCTGTGAGATGGATGAAGTTGCTAGGCCAACAGTTGGTGGGATCAGTGGAAATCATAGGAAACTATAGGTTCCCTCTACATGAAGTCTGTGCAGATAGAAACCAGACAGTACAGAGAATACATAAAAGCAGTCAGAAGCCTTCTGCTACAAATACAAATCTAGAACGAATTATCTATTGTGGTTGTTGGTGTCCGTTACTTATTTTGGAATAAACCTTTCCAACAATAATACGTTAAAAGAGGAAGTACAGATTAAGTACATGAGATTCGAATACCAACAGCCGTATGAGGGTTTCTCCCCACCATTGAGCAATGATCCAACACCAGCTGGGTGACGGACAATTCAACTCCTTTCTGACACCATCTACCTGGAGATAGCATCAGAGTCCACCTGTAAGCGTTCAGTCCTACGACCCGCTCCCCCCCCCCCCATATGCCAACTGCAAGTCCCAAGTTGTCACCCGGGATTCTGACCTACTGCTGAACGTTGAAGGCTCCATGATCCCCTCCTTGGATTAGAATAATTTGCTAGAGCTGCTCACAGAACTCACAGAAACATTTTACTTACTAGATTACTCGTTTACCACGAAAGGCTAGAACTCCGAACAGCCAGCTGGAAGAGATGCAAAGGCCAGGTCTGTGGGGAAGAGGACAGAGCTTCCATGCTCACTCTCCATGGTTCACCAACCTGGAAGCTCTCTGAACCTCATCCTCCGGTGTTTATAATGGAGGCTTCATGACATAGGCATTATTGATTAAATCACTAGTCCCTGCAGATTGAACTCAATTTCCAGCCACTCTTCCCTCCCCAGAAGTCTGGGGGTAAAAATGAAAGTTCTAAGCCTCTAATCACAAGGTTGGCACCCCTGGCAACCAGCCCCCATCCTCAGGTGCATCCCCAAGTAATCTCCTTAGCATAATGATACACACCACCATTGCTCTCACCACTTAGGAAATGCCAAGAGTTTTAGGGGCTCCAAAGGGGAACAAAGGACAAAAAGATATTTCTCATTATAAATCACAATATTGCAGTACGTAATTTCTATTTCTCAAGAAAGTTAATGACGAATATGTAAGTTGCATAGGCATTGGTCAGCATTTTTTTTTTTTAGCTGCCAGAGGGGCTTTTAAAATATTACTGAGCAGCCAAAGACCAGACACACAAACCTGCTAAAGAAGCATCAGCCTCTGCTAACAAAGTCTGTGGTTATTTTAAGAATGCTGTGCGCAAAGAATTCGATTTCACACATGCAGCTCAGAAGGTACATTTACATATTATTCAGTGAAGTGTGGCTTTTCATTTAGATCAAATGACTGTTCTAAATTAATTTACTCAGTTTTGATTCCAAGTCTTCATGTGCATATACAAAAAGTTAAGTGATGGCTGTCAGTGTTAGCCGGCTTTGCAGAAGAACTTCATGAAGAGATAAACTGAAGTGTTTCCTATCGGTGTCACTGTATAATAAAAACGGAAAACCTGTTATATCCAATAATCGTTCAATTTTTCTTTTCATGTAATTTACTGACTCGGAGTAAAGCTTCAGGGAGTTTATTCTCTTGATGGTGAAATATCTGAAGTTATTGTGAATTCTAGTGCACTTTCAATTTAAAAGTTCCGCATGGACTATATTCTTGGTTTTTAAAGCGATCGTATGAATGTATATTTCAATAGAATATAACATTATGGTTAAGAAAAACGTCCTTACTAAATTTAGGACTGCGTGGAACACGCTTGGAAGCAGTCATGGAATGCATACAACTCAAATGAGGTCCAACAAGCTGTGATAGTCTACCAATCAAAACAGAAACTGTAGCTGTCAAAATTTACAAATATTTTTATAAAGATAGTAATTGAACAATAAAGTTGTGACAAAACCGATACTGGAGAAAAATGTTTCTGTTGTCTTTCTGCAGCTTGATATTAGTCAAACTTTAAGGAAAGTTTCAGCATTGAAAAAACTACTTTGTAAATCAAACCTAGTGTCTACTGAAGGGTGTCAGAATATGCCACCCCAAAATAAGTCACTTTGGCATAAGAATTATTTTGAGCTGAAGTCAACGGAGAGGCAGCAGACACAAGAAAATCTCTGTTCTCCCTTATTTACCTAAAAGCAGGACCTAAGTGTGTCAAGATAGCCCCCTCCCCTCTCTACCAAGAGGACAGCAGTTAATCACTGGCGATCACCTTAGACCCTTTTCAGCACAGAGGGCACCAGAGGAATCTACACACCAAACATCACCAACGGGGCCTTATCTTCCATTAGTCCCACCATATATTAATCGCCCCACAATTGCTGCCCTAGACATTCGCTGTCACTGTCTGTTTCCTTTATTTCATTGTTCTTATTTTTTTTTTTCCCTGTCTTTTTTTTGCTATTTCTAGGGCCGCTCCCACCGCATATGGAGGTTCCCAGGCTAGGGGTCTAATCGGAGCTGCAGCCACCGGCCTACGCCAGAGCCACAGCAACGCGGGATCCGAGCCGCGTCTGTAACCTACACCACAGCTCACGGCAATGCCAGATCGTCAACCCACTGAGCAAGGGCAGGGACTGAACCCGCAACCTCTTGGTTCCTAGTCGTATTCGTTAACCATTGCGCCACGGCGGGAACTCCTCATTGTTCTTATTTTTATTCTTTGTCTTTTGAGGGCTGCATCCGTGGCATATGGAGCTTCCCAGGCTAGGGGTCAAATCAGAGCGACAGCTGCTGGCCTACGCCACAGTCACAGCACTGCTGGTTCTGAGCCGCGTCTGCGACCTATACCACAGCTTTTGGCAACACCAGATTCTTAACCCACTGAGCAAAGCCAGGGATAGAACCTGTGTCCTCACGAGGTTTCTGCTGAGCCAAGTAGGGAACTCCTCCTTTATCTTATCACTTCTCTCAACAAATGTGTTCTTTGGTTAAGAGGCAACAGAAGCCTGAGTTCTAACCATCCCTTTGAGTTACTCATCTCTGGGTACTCCCATGTGTATGTGTGTTGCATGTGCAAATAAACTTATTTTTTTCCTTGTTAATCTCTCTTTCATCAGAATCCCAGCTAGAGAACTGAGGAGAGTAGAGGGAAATGCTTTTTTTCTCTCTCCTACATGACAATACTATTAATTATTTTATAACAATCTTCTAAATGTGTTTACATTTGTTCAAAACCATTAGTAATCTTTAGTCAGAGTTTTCAACTAACAAGTGTCCAAAATCTTCAGCTTTTGGAGCTTTAAATAAATATCTGTCTAATAAATCAATAAAGGTTTGCAAGAAGACATTGAAACTAGCCCATATAACAGTAAAGCAAAAGCTGATTAAAGGAAGAGCAGTCCAATGATATACTGGATGTCCATTCTGAAATTTACAAGTGAACTTTTGGAATATGTCAATTTGTGAAAAGAATCGTTCAGTGCAACTCCTACTTCTAATTAGGAGTTTTTATACTGATATCACAAAGAAGTGGAATTGAGAAAACTTCTGATGTTGCTGCATCTAAGTGTGGCCGAACTTTCAAAATATCTGTAAATAAAAATAACTTATTTGGCAAGTTCTGTTTTGGAAAAATCCTGCCAAAGAAAGGTTCTCTGAGTGAAGCAAAAAAGAGTACTTGTGGTAAGATTCTGTCAGAAATATTTTCCCATTTTATCTAAAAAAAAAAAAAAAAAAGGTAGAACTGAGATGCTGACCTGACTCCATCAAAATTTCTCCGAGCTTGCTACCAAAAGAGGTAGATTTTCTTAATTAAAAATATCATGACCCGCAGAGAAATATCAATTGAGGCTGTTAATTTTAAATGTTATAGCACACTACAACTTTGAAGAAGACTGCAGGCAACTTTTTTTTTTTTTTTAAATACAAACATACATTTTAAATAAAAAGGCTCGGGAGGAGGAACTGGATGGAGATCAGCGGTGGAGTCTGGCTGTGAGTCAAGGGTCAAGGTATTTCCAGGGTGACATGCAAGGAGGAAGTGCTTCAGCAGAGCTGATAGTGTTACCACTAGCTGGCTGGGTCTAAAGAGTAGAGAGGGGTTAATTGATACATGTCCTGCCTAAACATATACAAACTATTCTATGCACTTTTTTTTTTTTTTTTTTTTTGGCTGCACTAGCAGCATGCAGAAGTTCTGGGGTCAAAACTGTGCCGCAGCAATAATCAGAGCCATAGCAGTGATAATGCTGGGTCCTTAAACTGCTGAGCCGCCAGAGAACTCCATCTACATACTTGTAAAATGTCGTCTCAGTCAAGTTAAAGAATCACTGGAAAGACGTGGCCTAGAGAAACAAATTTGGAGCCCTGTTTCATAGCAATGACATTGAGAAGGCACTTAGAGGTGCTATCAAGTTCTGCCTTGCCTGGACAAGCCCATCTCCCCCACATCACTCAACTGCAAGCCTGCATGGCTGGCATCTGCTCTCCCTGTATTCCATTAAAAAAAAAAAAAGAAAGAAAAAAGCTTATCTCAGCTTGAGGCCGATGGAACAGTTCCCTGAGTCACAGATGAGCTCAGGGAGTATCTGTTGAATGAACGGACTGATAGACTTTTAAGTTCTAGGAGAGAGGAGGTGTCAAGATCATAGATGCCTGAATAAAACTGTTTTCAAATGATACTGATACTCCAGGATGCTGGCATCTGTGTGCACATTCTTTTCTGTACAGCAGTGTGTGGCTATGATGGGGTAACGACTACTACGACAGCACCTGAAGTGGCCCTTGGTGTTGTGAAAACCTACAGGGAGATCTAGAAATGCTTGAAATTCCTAGGACACTTCACATACAGGATTTGAGGCCATGTTTCCTTTGGCAAAGAATCTGTCAAAGTGACAAGAAACAGAATCACCACATCATGACCCCTACTTCAATAAATAACCTGTTTGCACTCCAGGTTATTGAGACTATTGCTTAATTGGTTGCAAAGAATTCCACAAGTTGTGAGGCCACAAAGGGCAAATCTGCAAATACTTAATTCTGAATGTCCTGGGAAACAACAGCTACATACATGATGTTTGTAGAGGGCGAGGTAGACATATCATAGCTTACCACCAAATAATACCCCGGCAGTTTGAAATTTCTGAGGCTATGAATCAGGATAAATATTGTTTTCAACAGACATAATGTCTTCTCCTTACCAAGTTTATAATCAATTTGCTAATTACAGGGATAAAGGTGCAATTATGCTGTACAGTAGAAAATTGACAGAACACTGTAAACCAGCTATAATAAAAAAATTATATAAAAAATGAATGCATAAGTCACAATATTTTTCTAAGCAAGATTAGCTCTTTAAAGACTCTGGGCAATGAAAATGGACCTTAAAAATAATGCTTGACTGTCACCAAAGTCCTACTGAGGGCCACTTGATGGCTTCAGAAGTACAGCCTCTTCTCAAAATCCACCATCAGAAAATGAACTACTTAAAATCCAGACGGTTACAACATACAAGGTTGACCTTAACGGATATAAAATTGGTCCAGAAGGATTTGCAATATTGTCCTACTAGTGCCAGCGGGGGCTGCTGTGCACCTGCGGTGACAGGGAAATGAAAAGGTGAGGCATATGAATTTCATGCACAAGCACCTGTAACATCTCCAGGAAACGCCGCTGATGCAGCTGCTTGGATCTGAAATCTACAGGGTTCACTGCAGGAGAAATGAAGGTCACTGACTGACATTAAAACTGACATGGCTCACATTTCAAAGACTCAGTGTTGATAAAATACGTCTTCTGTTTTTATAAGTAACTGACCTCAAAGCATATAGCTGAGTTATCTACCTCCTGTAAGCTGGACTTTGAAATTTGACTTTTTCCCTTGTTCCTAATAGTGCCTTAAAACTCTCCACTGATTTCTGATTATTTTATTTTATTCCATTTTGGAAATTTGTATTAGATTCAGAAGAGATTAAGGAATTTTAAAAAAGGACTTGTTTTCTACTTGTCATACTGCATGAAATGGACTTTAACTCATGTAAATCTCTTTGATGCAAAGAGTTGTGCAGGATATGGTAGCATCACACTTAAACATCAGTCAAGCCTGGACCTTATCCTTCAAGTAGCCTACAGCTTAACACAGCCTTCAGATAAGTACACGGCTGTTTTCTTCAACTCTTACTGGTTTTTAAACTTTGTATCTCAATTTACTACTACCATTTTCCTTTTCACATGCAAAGCTGCCTTCCAACCTCACCATGTAGCTTGCCTTGTACTGTCTCAAGAAAACTGGGATCACGCAGGGGATGATGCATGAGGAGAGAACAACAAAGCCCACAACACAGACCTGGGTGTGTAGGTTGGTTCAACCAGTTACTTCTGGTGTGACCAGATATGACAATTAAAAGGTCTCAGCCTCAATTTCTCCATGTGTAGGACAGATGTTCAAATAATGGGAAATTAATTCAGGTAAGGCATCACAGGTCATTAAGCACCACCTTTAAACTGAAAGGAAGCAACGCAGTTGCCTTTATGGAAGGCTTTACACACACAAAGAATTCTCTTTTCTGCAAGGGCTTATAGTAGCTCTTCCTCAAGACTGGATCAGACTGAAGTGCACCAAGCCACACGTTTTCAGGAGAGACTCACTCACAGCTTAAGACGAGAGACCCTACCCCCATGGGGTCTGGGCGCAGTGTGCAGTCGCCTGCTTCAAGCTAGAAGACAAGTCTTTGAAGTTTTCTCTTTCATCTTAAAAAGTTATAAGATATTCCATTCTAGTACAGAATGTATTCCTATTTATTGTCATATCAATTGGATATTCTGATTTACCTTCCTCTAGAACACCATGTAAAGGGACACTCCAGGATATTTCCATACTTACAGGGAAATATCTTTTGTTCCTGACACGTTCCATTGCCTAGGAGAAGACACACTGTCTGGGTCACATAGGAGAAATACACAGATCCATAGGCTAAAAGAAGGTGTGACACACATACAAAACATCCCAGAGATTTTTCCACTACAGGAGTAAATTCACTTGCTGAAAAAGACCACGGCGAAGATTTCAGTTAAATTCTACGTGAGTAACCCGTAGTCTCTGACAATGCTCTTCAGAGCCTGTAGACCAGATAAAACCGTAAGTTCCCATCTGGTGCCCAAATGTCAAGAACAGACTAAAGTGATAGATGATAGCCATCAAGCAACAGAAAAATAACTTCTATATTAGTTCTAAATTATAGAGGAAATGCCAAATATAACCAAAATTAAAATTTGAATTGACAAAAGAAGCTTAGATATAACAATGGCATTCGAAGAGAAGGAAACTAAGAACCTCATTTCTCACCTCTCTTGCTAAATGTTTGAAGGAATTCATACCAAAATACCGTCAAATCTCTCTCCCCCAGGAACACCACAAACAAGGCCAAATGGACTTTCAGATAAATCTTTATTAATCTCCAAGCTCAAGTAAATATTTTAAGTGTGCAATCTGAGGAAGCACTGCTTCAATAGGCTAAATTAATCTTAAGACAAATTCGAAAGCAAGACAATTATTTAAAATTTATTATATTGCACAACAATGACACCAAAGATGGAAGTATTTACTGGAAGAGTTGAGGAAAACTATATGGTAGCAGTGCTTCTTAGATTTAATGTCTTACTGGGAAGTGGATTTTAAAACATATTTCTGGGTGTTCCTGTTGTGGCTCAGTGGGTTGAGAACCCAACATGGAACCCATGAGGATGTGGGTTTAATCCCTGGCCTTGCTCAGTGAGTTAAGGATCCAGCTGTGAGCTGTGGTGTAGGTCACAGATGTGGCTTGGATGTTGTGTCCCTACGGCTGTGGCATAGGCCGGCAGCTGCAGCTCCGATTTGACCCCTAGCCTGGGAAATTCCATATGCTGCAGATGCGACCCTAAAAAGAAAAATTAAAATAAAATAAAACATGCTTTTAGAGTGTTAAATTTTGAGTGTAAATGTGGCTACGTTTTAGTTTGTCTTCAGCTTTGTACACTGAGACATAATGAATGAAGGGGAAGAGAAGACCAGGGATGCACTAGGCAGCCTTGGAAGAAGAAAAGCAGCAGGCGGCTGGTGGGGGAGGGGGGGATCTTTTTTCTTTGCCAATTAATATCATGGTAATGCTTTTTCTATTTTGAATGTCTTCAAATTTTATATTTTTAAATTTTAAGAAGAATCACTTTTGTAAAATAAGGTCCAAAGTGCAGAAATACTGGTTTCCCTTGGGGGCACCTGATGTGAGGTAATCCCTGAGATAGAGCGACTGGTCCGGGAAGGGATGCCAGTCTCACTTTGGCATCGCCATGTCACTTTCATGTGGCTGAATATTGTTATTCCCGAGTCCAGCTGAAGTATCCTGGAATGTGCTGAACCTTTTCTGATGTAATTTCTATTGGAACTTCTTAACAATACAGCTATTCTACCATCAAGTGCTGTAATTTCTGTTCTTGGCTCAAGTTTGTACTTTTTGTTCAGTTCACTACTTTTGCCTTTATTTATAAACCTAAGATTATCAACTAACAATCTTGAATGGATGAAGATCAGCCACCTACTGTAGATAAGTAGAGGGGATTGCAAGGCTGGATGGCAGAGGGGAACCCGCTGGTTCACATAAAACCTCAGGATATTTTGGCCCTCAAAACAGCTTACTTATTTCTTTGAGAGGAAAATATTTTGTATGCAATAGAAACTCAAAAGACACAAATCATTTACCTGAATTAAATTTTAAGCCTAACATCTGGAAATGAACAGCACATCTATCTTATATATTTTTCTACATATCACAAGCACATATGTGTCCTTTGGAAGGCAGTATCACTGAAAACCTCATTTTTTATTTCTGCATCTGGCAGCAGACAGGACCACAAACAAGTGCCTTCTTAAATGATATGATTGATTTATAAGCTATAAACAAGCGCTATTCCTACCTTTTGCAGTTCCTCAGAATCAGTCAGAGGGTTATAGATTACCTACTTCAATTCTTGGATTTTATAAGGAAACTGAAGGCTTAAAAGATTGTTATTTTCCTAAGGTCAAAAAGTTAGCTTAGTGGCATTGGAGCTCCTTGAATAGTTATTATACTAGTGTTAAGAATTATTATTAAGAAGGTAGATAAAAGATATGTCAATCTCTTTTTATACAAAAGTGTATGTTTGTAAGCACAAAAATAAAATTCTTACCTTTTTAACCAATTCTCTACAACGTGTTTCAAAGGACAGAAACAGGATAAGTGCCTCCTAATTTACTCTGGGAGGCCAGTGTTATCTTAATACCAAAACCAGATAAAGACAATACAGGAAAACCACAGACAAATATCTCTTGTGAACATGGGAGCAAAAATTCTCAACAAAATATAGCATACATCAAAATTCAACAATGTATAAAGTAATTATAGGCAATGGCTACGTGGGATTTATCCTAGGTATGCCAGGCAGATTCAACACTGAAAAATGAGTTAATGCAACCTATGACATCAACACACAGAAAGAGAAAAATCACATAATAATATAATGGATGTGGAAAAAGCATTTGACAAAATCTAATACCCATTCACGATAAAACCTGTCAGTAAACTAGGAATAGAGGGAGACTTCCTCAACTTGATGAAATCTGTCAACAAATATCTACAATTAATATGATATTAATGGTAGGAAATTTGAACTCTTGCACTGAGATCAGGTACAATACAAGGATGTGCTCTCTTACTACCCCTTTTCAATATTATACTTCGAGTCCTGGCCAATGAAATAAGGCATGAAAAAAAAAAATAAAGGTACACAGATTTGGAAGGAAGACATACAACTGTCTTTGTTCACAGATGTGACATGACCTCATCTATGTGGAAAATCCAAATGAATCAAAAAAAAAATCTAGAAATAACAAGCAATTATAGTAAGGTTTCAAGGTATAAGGTTAGTATACAAAACTTAATTTCTTTCCTATACACCAACTTACATATCTATATTTCCAATATACTGATGAATATGTGGAATTTAAAATAAAAACACAGTACTATTTATATTAGCACAAGAAAACTGAAATACTTAGGTACGAATCTAATAAAATACAAAATAAGAAATATATGAGGAAAACTACAAAATTCTAATTGATTAAATCAGAAAATAGCTAAATTAATAGAGGTATTCCATGTTTGAGGACAGGAAGACTCAATATTACCAAAATAAACAGGTTTTTCCCAAATCACTGCAACCCAATCCCAATTTCAATCCCAAATTAAATCCCAACAAATTATTTTATATATATATCAACGAACTGGTTTTGAAGTGTAGGTGGAGGGGTAAAGACCCAAAATAGTCAAGACAATATTCAAGGAAAAAACAAAGGTATTATGACAGTGTAGTACTGGTGAAAGAACAGGCTTATAGACCAATGGAACAGAATAGACAAACCAGAAACAGAACTTGTAAATATAGGCGACTGAATTTGAAGAAAGAACAAAGGATGATACAAAGGAGCAAAGACAGCCTTTTCAACAAGTGATGCTGGAAAAGCTGGGCGTCTACATGCAAAAATGGACCAAAACACAGACCTCTCAGCCTTCACAAAGATTAACTCAAAATGGATCATAGACCTGCATGCATAACACAAAATCATAAGACTCTCAGAAGATGAGCATGAGAGAAAACCTAGATGATTTTGAGTATGGCGAAACTTTTTAGATAGAACACTACCATGACAATGCATGAAAAGTGTAATTGATAAGCTGGTTATCATTAATTCAAAACTTTTGCTCTACAAGAGACAATGTCAATATCATGAGAAGACAAGCTGCGGACTAGGAGAAAATATTTGCAAAAAACACATCTGATAAAGGACTTATCCAGAATATACCAAAAAACTCTTAAAACTCAACAAAAAGAAAGCAAACAACCTAATTAACAAGTGGGCCAAAGACCTTAAGAGACTCCTCACCAAAGACGACATGCTGATGGCAAATCAGCATATGCGAAGGTGCTCCCCATCATATGCCAGCAGGGAAACAGAAATTAAGCAACCATGAGATTCCACCACACAGTTGTGAGAATGGCCACAGTCCAGAGCGCTGACAACACCAACTGCCAGAGAGAGTGTGAGGCAACAGGACCTGTCACCCATTGCTGGCGGGAAAGGAAAATGGTACTGCCCCTTTGAAAGACAGCTTGGTGGTTCCTTACCAAGCTCTTAACAGATGATCCAGCAGTCACGTTCTTTGATATTTTCCCAAAGGAGGGGGGAAACTTATGTCCACACAAAAAACTCTGCACATGGGTGTGTATAGGAGCTTCATTCAAAACTGCCAAAACTTGGAAACAACCAAGACATCCCTCATGAGGAGAATGGTTGAATAAACTGTGGTTCATCCGGACAATGGACTATTTATTATTCAGTGCTAAAAGGAAATGAGCTATCAAGCCATGAAAAGACTTAACCTGAATATAACTAAGTGAACGAAGCCATTGTGAGAAGCCTACACACATACTGTATGATTCCAACTTTGTGACATTCTGGAAAAGGCAAAACTAGGGAGACAATAAAAAAAACTCAGTGGTTGCCAGAGATGGAGGGTAAAACACATAATTTTTAGGGCAATGAAAATACTGTCTATGATCATATAATCATGGACATGCCATTATATATTTGTCCAAACTTAGAGAATACACACTATCAGGATTGAACCATAAGGTAAACCATGGACTTTGGGTGATTTTGATGTGCCAGAGCAGGTTCATCCTTGGTTAAAAAATTTAAAAGAAGGACCATTTTGGTGAGGATGTTGATGATGTGGGAAGCGGCACATGTGTGGGCAAAGGATGTCCTTATGAAATCTCTCATCTTCCCTTCAATTCTGCTGTAAACCTAAAATTGCTCTAAAAATCGTGTCTTTAAAATTCTTACCTTGCATTAGTATGATAAGGTGTACAAAGAAGAAAATATTTACCAATAAATTAACACTCTCCTCTGGTTTTCACCTACCATGTAGTTAATTACATCTAATTTGACCATTACAGTATGATTTGTACACATATGAAAATACGTAAACAGTAAATATAAATAGAAACCCCAAACTTTTATTTGAAAGTACATAATTAATAATGACTTTTTATTTACCTCTGGGAACATACACTATTTCAAAATCAAAACCAAAGGGATATATTTCAACATAAATTCACAAGTCAGTCAATGTTATATTAATAAAGGACACACTGATATTATGTATAGTGAATGAGAAATTAATTGCAGAACCCAAACAGTGGCCGGTTAGCTCAGTTGGTTAGAGCGTGGTGCTGATAACTGCATAAGCCAAATCTGTTTTTTAGATTCTTCCTCAAGTTTTCATACTGAAAAAGTTTTGTACTGTTCTTATCTCACAATAGAAAATGCAAATAAGTTAAAAATGTTTGAATTTACCAACAATTTAGAACCCAAATATTAATGAGAAAAAATAATTTAACATATGCGCACAGACTAAACATGTGAACATAATGTCAGAACAGATGTAGAAAGAGACCTCTCGAGGATGTATATTCACTTTCTAAAATGGTACAGCCTTGGAGTTCCCGTCATGGCTCAGTGGTTAATGAACCCGACTAAGAACCATAAGGTTGCGGGTTTGATCCCTGGCCTTGCTCAGTGGGGTTAAGGATCTGGCATTGCCATGAGCTGTGGTGCAGGTTGCAGACTCAGCTCGGATCCCACATTGCTGTGACTGTGAGGTAGGCCAGCGGCCACAGCTCCAATGAGACCCCTAGCCTGGAAACCTCCACAATGCTGCGGGTGTGGCCCTAAAAAGACATAAAAAAAAAGGTGCAACCTTTCCGAAAATAAGTTTGGCAATATGTATCAAGAACGTTAATTATATCCATTTCCATTGCTCTCCTATTCCTACACCTTTGACTGCGTTCTTAGATTCAAAGCCCTGCAGTCAATGATTTCTGTAAAAGGATATGGAATTCAGTCTCACTCAGCAATGGGAATGATTAAATAAAGTATATATTCCCATATGATAAAAACTTACATACCTACAAAATGTATATTTTCATGGAATATTTCACGGCAGGGGAATTTTATCACCATGCCATGCTAAATGGAAAGAGCCACATATCAGATACAAAACTATGTATATACATAACTGCATATGGTGGGCACGGGAGCGTGCGTGCACACACACACGCACACACCTTATAGCCATGAAAATATTCAAGCATACTCAAGACATTAGAAATCCTTAAATCAAAATCTTATTAACCATGAGTGTAAAACTTTTAACATTTTAAAGTTATTATTTCTAAAATAAAAATGAAGCACTTGTAGGGAAAAACCACACAAAAATCAGCAACGAACAAATGCACAGGACTGAGGTGTCCTCCTGCAAGCTGTCATAACATCCCTAAGCATGAATCTGTCAACGTAAGAAGAAATAATCATTTCCCTAACCTAAATAGAGGACATTCCTTTGCTGCCTCCTGTGGGAAGAGGCCTTATTCAGTCAAGTGGTTAGTTACACATACACACTTAAATCTCACTGAATATAGTAGCTTCTTTTTATAAAATGCCCCCCTCCCCCAGAATACCAAGGAGATTTTTCTTGCAAGAGACAGCATTATTTTTCCAGCAAGTATCTCCTTATTTATCTGGGAGGTGGCTCTTTTCTTTCGATTGATGTTGTGAGTTATTAATATAAAGGTGGCTGCTTAACAGCAGGAAACGGTGAGTCTTTGTAACATGATCAACTTATTAAAATAACTGCTTATTTTAATGCCATCTTTATCGATTTTAATGGAAGGTTTGAAAATACTGGCTAGTGGGCTGCATTCTGACTTAGCCAAAAAAGGTTTTGAATTTCTCCTTGGAAAAACTGAAAAGTGACTTTATTTAGCTATTGCTTTCAAGAGCAGTAGAGGCCCCAGGTGTAGCACTTTCCAATTCCTTTCCTGAAATAGCAGAAGAATCAGCTCTTCTTCTTCCAGGTTAAAGCATTCGCCATGCACAATATTCACTTTGCCAAAGGGGGCTGACATGCTGCATTTTCAGCCATATTGTGGGTTTCCTGCCACAGAGGGGACCAAACAGGCAGCAAAAGGATAACATCGCACTCTTACTCCTTCTTGGGGACAAGGTTGTTCAACACATGTTAGTAAGGCTTCTAGGCTTCCATTAATCAGCATTTTAAGTATACTAGAGCGTGGAAGTGCTTGCTATTTGGGAGATATGAATACCCACTGATCATGAAATTGTACTGTTTAAAGCAACTCTAAAAGGCCATGTAGAGTTCCCATCATGGTTCAGCGGAAGCAAATCTTACTAGCATCCATGAGGACGCAGGTTCGATCCCTGGCCTTGCTTAGTGGGTTAAGGATCTGGCCTTGCCGTGAGCTGTGGTGTAGGTTGAAGACACGGCTTGGACATTGCATTGCTGTGGCTGTGGTGTAGGCCAGCAGCTACAGCTCCCATTCAGCCCTTAGCCTGGGAACCTCCATACGCCATGGGTGAGGCCCTAAACAACAACAACAGCAACAAAAATAAAATTAAATGAAATAAAAGGCCTTGGAGTACAGTCCCAAAGGCCAAAGGGAGATATCGCTTAAGTGATTACTGTATAAGCTGTCTTTGCTTAAAAGTTTGGAACAAAAAAAATTCTTTGACTTTAGTCATTAATTCACTTTGGCGTTTCACTAGAAGTTCTTCCCGTTTTGAGGGTTCAGACTCTCCTATTGCAATTTTCACTTCTAGCCAGGCGCAGAGGGTGTGTTATAAAGCTCGTATCTTTTACTTTCTTCTCGTGAACAGTGTCGAGTGAGGAATTCCACTCCCAGCCGTCTCCTGTGCAGAACAAATAGGCCCAGCTTCTACACCGCTGTGACTCCTAAACTACAGTTCCAAGTGGGTCTTTCTCCCCTTTTCCTAACTGATCACCTCCACAGTTTCCTTCTCTCATCGTACTCACAAATTAAAAATAACCAGGTCCTAAACTAGCCACCTGCTTTTATCCTGGGGGTCTGAATATATGTGAAGCATCAATACAGAGACAGACAGCTGTGTGGAAGAAGAAAGCATATGGAAGGAGATTTTAAAAATTAAATGTCATGGGCCACGTAGTCCAAGAATCAACAGCGCTCCTAAATCGTTACTGCACGCCCAACCTGAGCTTCATGTTTTCGTTTATTTTAGAACACACAGAGATCAAGAGTTTATATCAAGTGTTTATATTTCAATATCACCCAAGATTTCACCATTTTTAGGTAGAAGTCATTTCACGTACAACTTAGGATCCTCTTTGACTACTGACTAAACTAAGGCTTTGGCGTTTTAAAGAGTTACGTCACATTAAAATGTCCCCGTGTTGGGTGGACAGCACTAAAGTGAAGCAGAAAAAGAGACACTGCCGAGGAAGGTCCATCTGGGACGACGCCGTTGGGAAGGAAAGCAAGACGCTGAGAGCAACGGTGTTGTCAGATCCTTACCTGACGTCTGTACAGGTGATGCAGGTGATGTCTCGGCTATTTGTTGTGATCAGGTTCAAAGCTACCGATGTTTCCTTGTCAGAGGTCGGGTGTGCTCCACATTTAAAGAAAAATTCCTGAAAGATTGAGAAATACGATCACAGACATGGCATCAGGCTGGCCCTTTCCCACTCTCTAAACGTGTCCTCCGTGAAGAATCTCTTCAGGAGGAGGAGAGACCTGTCATTAGGTATGAGGTAGAAACAAATCCACATCAGATCTTTTTAAGGAAACCAAACTAGCCACCAAATCCCTTCTTCGGAAGGGTCCAGGTGTCTGCTACTCTTTTCTTTTCTCAGCTAAGGAGCTGGGGAAACGCTCTGTGCCCCTCGCTCACCTCTCGATGATAAGGGAGTCCGGCAGAAAAACAATGTGTGTGCAGCTGGAAATCTGAAACAGCACCTCGAAAATGAGGAAGCGGAGACCCCAAGCCATGAAATAAATGATCTGCCCAAAGTCATCAGCCAGAGGTGAAGCCAGGAAGTAAGCCAGGCTTCTTAAAGGGAAACTTGGGGCTTTCTCTCTGGGCTCACTGCACAGCTGGTCCATTGGCAGCAAGAATATAGGGCAGAGTAAGAAATTCAGAGATCCCAACTATTGACCAGCGTGAAGGTAACAGGTAATGCCAACTTTGGAGTAGAGGAGTGGCTCTACCCAGCCAGACTTATTAGAGTCTGCCCCTTGTCCTGCCTCTCAGAAGGGACAAAATTCCCTGGGGGACCTGTCTGTCCACTCCCCACACCAGGCAGCCAGGAATGCTTTAAACCTGCACCTCTTTCTTTCCTAGTTCATTTCTGAGCCCTATCCTAACATACATTGCTTTATCTTAGTTTTTCACATAAGTCACATCCCTTTGATTGATAATATTCTCCCTTCTCAAACAAAAGCTTCTTTTTTACCTTTCTTAATTTTTCCTTCCATTATTGCTGTTTGTTCCTACACTCCCTCTGCCCCTCACACAAAAGGTATTTGGCTGGTAAATACTCTGCTTCTTGTCAAACAGTCGACACCGTCCATGATAATAACATCCATGAAGCTAATTTTTTTGCCACTGAAAAAGTTCTATGCAAATGCAACACTTCATGACAGAAGAACCCCTGCATGTACACTTAATCTCAACTCCATCTGTGTAAAACTACTTGGATGTAGGGAGGATTTGCCCTTTAAATACTAGACCTGGTATCAGCAAACTTTTGTTAAAGCACCATAATTAAATGTTTTCAGCTTTGTGGGTTATACGGTCTTTGTAGCACTGCTCAACTCTGAATTATTGTCTAAAAGCAGCCATGGACAATATGCAAATGAATAGATGTGGCGGTAGCCTAATACAACTTTATAAAAACATGTGGCAAATTGGATTTTGCCCAAAGGCATAGATTGACCAACTCTATAATAGAATCTGAGATATCTGTGCAATGTTTTGTTCATATTTGTACCCTAACAGTGGCTGGCACAGGACCAATATTAGGTATATTTTCTTAAATTAAAAAAGAACCCAATAGATTTGTTTCATAAATGCTACAGGTGTTTCTTTGTACATTTGACACCACTGCACGTAATCTGTTCTTTTCCTAATTGTAACCAAACCAACCCCCTCCTCCTCTGACTTGAGACGCAGTGAACCACACTTATGGGTCTCAAAGTCCAGGGCACACCAGAATCACCTGGCAGGGGTGGGGCGGGTGGCAGCACGGTGTTAAACTATACGTCGCTGGGACACACCCTAGATTTTCTAGATCAGTAGTTCTCACATGGGGCCAAAGGTGTGCATTTCTGAAAAACTGCCAAGTGATGCTGTCACCACTGCTCTGGGGACCACACTTTTGAGAACCACCAAGTTACACCAACATTAGCGCTAAACGGAGTACACTCTCCTTACTCTCTCGGAGACCTCACCCACCACACCCAAAAATGTGCTACTCTTTGAAAATCTAGAGTGTACCCCTGAACAGAGAAATGTCCCAAAGCCAGGAGTGTGGAACCCACACTATTCTTAAATCCAAGTGTCTTATCAACCCCAGATGGTACAGCTGCTAGGTCGCCAGAACTCCCCCTACCTGGGGCAAGTGACATAGCGGCCAGCCCACCAGCTGGCAGTCCTCAGCCCCACCTGCCCTGTTGCAGTGGACTGCCTGTGCAGTGCAGCGGGCGGGAGACTCGGGTGTGTCTGTGAGTCCCGCATGGCTTCCCGGAAGCAGCATGGAGATCATACTGACTGGTTTGTTTCCCCTTTTGACATGGAATGCCACCCTTTTCACTCATTTTTTTTTTGAAATGATATATAAATCCTTCAAAGGTCAGTTCAAGGGCATTATTATAAAAAAGAGTTAAGGCGATTCTTGACTACAAAACAAGATGTCTGGAGGACATGTCTGACCCTTATGAAATACGTTGACTTAGCAGTGCCTGCTTTTTTGCAGACATGAAAAAAACCCTCACTCATAAGGAAAGTAATTCCTCCAAAATAGCTGAGTTGGCTGGACAATTGAGAAGGTATTTCATATACAGATAAATAGATAGTATTTATATTTTTTCTTAGCTTGCAGAAAGCTACTGGTAGACATTCAGCTAACAAATCACAAACTGCTCTAACACCAGATAAAATTCAGCAGACCAAAGCCAAAATCCTTTTTATGGGAGGTGGGTTTTTATAGAGAATGATATAATAAGTCACAAATACTTGGAAAACTCCAGGCATTCATATGGTGTGACAGAATTAAAATACAAATTACCAACTCTGTATACTAAATATGCACATATCATCCACGAATTTCAGTGCCTTCTCCACCAATTTTATGAAAGGAGGTTCTTCTGTAGTGACAGAGAAGCAAAAAGGGTGGCAGGTCCAAGATTTCACCCAGCTTACAAGTTAAAAGGTTAACTTGCCACCACCTCAAAGATGCTGGCAGAAGATACAAGACTGCTAACGCAGAGATAAAATAACTGTATGACTCAGAGCCCAGGCAGGATGAAGTCTGGGTATCACGGTTATGTCAGTTTCTCTTCACCCCCAGCTCCCAGGGGATGAACTGCCCAGACCACGTTAGAGGCCCCAGGTACAGCATTTCTGCATCACAGCTGAGGACCCTGAGCTCAGGGAACCCAGATCTTTTCTAAGGATCTGCAAGCCAACCTTCCGTTTGTCCTGATGGGAGACAGTGTCTTTACTATACTGGATAATAAGCAGGTCCACTTTCTACTCCAGAGAGAGGTACTATCATTATTTTGCAGGTCGTTTACTACACAATTTGCTTGAAAAGAGTATTCCCCCCACCCCCAAAAAAAGAGCATTTAGTCCTCCCCATAAGATGAACAGAAATTTGAGTGACCCTGGAGACATGTGTCCCAATGGTAATAATACCTTTTCCTACAGACTAATCAGCAGAGTGACCTGGCCATTTCTTGTCTCCCTAATCAGTGGATTAGCATTTTCAAACCCTTTCTGCTACTTGCAGGCGGGATTCAAAACACAAACAATAAAGCAAAACAAAGCAGAATCAATAAGAACATTTTTGAAAAATTCTACATTGGCTATCTCAGGTTGCTAAGATAGAGTTGTCATCTCACAGGCAGCTGCATGATTCTTCTGGAGTAACTGTCTATAAATTCTGCCTTTCTCTGTGTGTGTGTATATATATATATATATATTTTTTTTTCCCTCGATTGTTCAAATTTTAAAAATCAAGGATGCCAATGCCAGAAATTTTTTTGGGCTAGGGTCCATGCAGTGTGGTCAGAAAGCTGACACCACCCTGAGATCCAGTCATCAGGAGCATGATACCATCTGATCCGCACAAAGGCCCATAAGTGTAACACCTCAGTCAGGGCCAGGGGACAATGGTGGCCCATGGCCTACTGCTCAAGGGGGCATTACTCTAGTTCTAGCAGGTGTTCAGTTTGACCAGCACATTACTTATGTCCGCTGGGATTCAGTCCCTGTGGGTGCAGCAGAGAAACTTTCTTGTCCCTTGGGAGCCATCTGTCAATTCTAGTGAAGGTGATTTAGGATACTTATGTAAATAATAAAGGATCTCAAAGGACCTGCCCACCTTTCACAAATGTCAGCTCCCAGGTAAATCAGCTACAAAAATAAAATAAAACAACAAGAAAAGAAAACAAACAAACAAAGTCTTGTTAAATGAATTCCTCCACCTCACCAGTTCTATCTCCCACTGGCTGGCTCATTTCATTTGAATCAATGTACTCAATTCTGGGACACTCTAATTAGCTATGGAGCTAAAATCTATGGCAGTAGTTGGCCAATTCCTCCCCCTGCCCCAGTGATTGTGCAGAGTATTTTTAAAATGGAAAAAAAAAAAAATCCTGAGTATGTCCTTAAAAAAAAATGTGCCTGGCTTTATTTATAATGTGACCCTGTTAAATGCTACAAGGTATTAAAAAGGTGCTTTCCATTTATGAATACGCAACAGAAAATCCAAAGTCCAACCGAGCTGTAGTCTTTAGGTTCTTAGAAAGATACTCACTTGGTTTACCATTTCTGCGGGCAAGGCTAGGATTCTATCCTTCCATTCTCGCTGTTTTCTGATATTTTACTGCAACCCACCTGTCCTTTCACTTCTGATCTTAGAATTCTGGGACTCTAGCTGAACCAGACCC
Organism: Phacochoerus africanus; assembly: GCF_016906955.1. Lineage (NCBI taxonomy): Eukaryota > Metazoa > Chordata > Mammalia > Artiodactyla > Suidae > Phacochoerus > Phacochoerus africanus. The sequence continues at coordinate 6,161,879 of NC_062545.1, read as the reverse complement.
ACAAAAAGCAATGGTGAACCAAAGGAAAGACCTATGAACATTGCACTTCACCTGCTGAAAGCCACCTCTTTCTTATCTCTCCACTCTGCCACCGGACTTGAGACATAACCAGGGTCTCTCACAGAAAAGGGGGAAGACAGCAACAAGTATGGAAATGAACAAACACACCAGCAAAACCTGGATTAGATGAATACCAATAACCCCATGTACAAAAACTTACAGATTCAGAAGCTAATTAGTCAACTCCAAACACAAATTGATATGTTCCAAATTTCTATACAAACAGCTTACAAATACCATCTGGAAAGCTCTGCTTGTCTCAAACACAATTCAGTTTCACAAACCTGAAAAAAACAGCGATAAGACCTGACTTCTTCCCCTGGAACCTTCTAACAACTTTTATTGAACTTGTTAAAGTTATCAATTTTTACAGATATTGCTTATTGTTTTCCAAATTAAAAACTATATCTGTCTTTACGAGGAGTTAAATTCCATGCTAATCTCCAAATTCTTCTTACCTTTCTCTTGATAAAACAAAAGGGACACACAATTTCCACTAGAAGGTTGCAATGGTGTATGGTTTGTGCTAAACATGTAACTGACTGGCCATTTACAAGGGTCAGGGTCAGGTTAGGAAAACAGAGCCCATACCTGGCAGTTAAACGCTGAGAGATTTTAATGCTGAGGTCTAGCAGCAAACATGGTGGAAGCCAGACCTGCCGAACCAGGGCAGGAAGCACCTTGCCATCAGCAACTTTAGGGGGTTCCAATTATGGGAGCTGGGCGACAGGGAAGAAGGTACAGCAGCTGGGCTGTCTGGTGGGAGCTGGGAGGATGAACAAGACGCAGCCATTGCCAGAGTCGCCTCCCAAAGAGAAAGAGAGAAACATCGCAGGGCCCACCCGCCCCCATCTCCCACCAGGCCTGGTTTGGGCAAAGCCCCCCTAAGGCAAGGAAGAGGAGCCTGGGAGCTGGTGTTTGTGGGGCCAGAGCGAGGGGGCGGGGTGGGGGGGGGGCGGGCAGGCGGCTCAACAGCTACCAGCAGGTGCTGGTGGACTGTCCAGAGGCACAGCCATTCTGCCAAGTCAGAATCCTCCAGCTCTTTCACTCTTTGTTAGCGGTGATGCGTTCTAATTAGCCTTCAGAAAAGAAAAAAAAGAGACACGTCCAGATATGGTTCTGCAAAAATAAAGATACAGAAATATTTACAGTCTCTGTTTATCGAGGGTAAACTCAGATAAACCTGTCAAAAGATTACCAAACTTGCAAGTAAGAACTGAGGACACAGGGCCTCGTTATTTATGAAAGAACTAGAAATAAGCATCTGACATCCCTATCAAAGAGGTCCTCACAGCTACCAAGTTAAGACAGACAAGCTGTCACTTGGAATCCATCTGAATGTCTCTCCAGGCCTTGAGAGTCTGCCCCAAGCGGACGACACACACATTTCCCACTTCCGACTCCTCAGACACTGCAGGCTCCAACGGCGCCTCGTTCGGTTATTTGCAAATTATTTTCTAAGAAGCAAATGCTAGTTTTAAGTCTCATTATCCATTCAGGAGGCTCATTATTCATGTTAATACTACAGTTTTAGTTTTTTCCAAGCTAAAGCATGACAGACACAGCATAATCACCGCACTCTCTGCCTAGCGCGTAAGAAAAACCCGTAAACGACCGACGCACGACCTGTTCACCTGAGCTTTTATTAGCGAGTTTCAGTTCTTCCTGCTGCTGTGTGCCAGTCCATTCGTGTTTTGTAAATCTAGGAAGTAATTATATAAGCTTGGATATAAAATAACTATGCAACGTGTTAGGTTGAAAAATACTGGTAGCAAAATACTTTGCTAATGTAAGATGCCAGTTGTAAAGTTAGGTTACACCTAATTAAACAAAATCTTAAAAGTTCATGTTTTCTTTTAATATGGTGTTAATAAGGCCTTTAGGTGACGTGCAAAGTTTATCAGGAGAAAGAAGATTATTATACTCCCACAGAATTCCTATCATGGCTCAGTGGGTTACAAACCCGACTAAGAATCCTTGAAGATACAGGTTCAATCTCTGGCCTTGGTCAGTGGGTTAAGGATCTGGCATTTGCCATGAGCTGTAGTGTAGATTGCAGCTCCGATTCAACCCCTAGCCTGGGAACTTCCATGTGCTGCAAGTGTGGCCGCAAAAAGAAAAAAAAATATATATGCTCCCACAGAAAGCAAAACCACATCAGACCTCTGCTGAGAAGATCAGGTTCTGCCTCTAAGTACCATAACCACTGCCAAAGCCTAAAGGAGGGCTTTCTGCTTCCTCCAAGGCCTTCCCTTGGTTGACAACGAATAAATAATTACATGCATATAAACAAATACACACATATGCACAGACATGTGAGCACATCGCTGGCCTGCACACATCATGGAAAGCCCAGCCATTCTGAGCAGAAGACAGAAAGTCTTAGACGACTCCAGCAAGCACACAGCTGCCTCACTTCACCACTGAATTAGGTCCAATGGCATCTCCATTTTCATACCAATACAGCTACTGTTACATTCCAAAAGATTTTTCAAATTTTATCTTACTACCAAGGTTAAAAGTATAAATCAGGCTCTGCTACCTAGTCCAATGTATAAAATAAAATGAAAATCTAAAATCCAAAATCCTCTGAAAATGCAACATTTTTCCTCTAAATTTGGCACTAAATGTGTTTATGGCAAAACCAGACATGAACTGACCTGACGTCATTCCTGGTCTATATTTATCCAACCTGGTGTGACTCTCTATGCTCTTTACTGAAAAATTACCATTTAAAACATAATGACAGGGTACAGACATTCCTGGAGACATTTTTGAGTTAAAATATAGGCATTGCATAATCTTTCCCAAACCTAAACATTTCTAAATTGAAAACCCTCTGGCCCCCAGGGTAGGAGATAAGCCATGACAATCCTACAATATAAAATTGTCCTACATGTCTACCAATCCAGCAGGATGACCCTTGACGTTCTAGAAGCAACACAGCCCTTTGTGTGAATCACTACCAGGGCACCTTAGCTCTGCCCAAAGGAAGAGTTTCAGTCTACTTGAGATACGTACATAAATAAATCTCTGTAGATGTCCTACATTTCCTTTCAATGCCGCATATGAACAGTTTGAAATATTTTAATGCCACGTACTTTCAAGAGGTCTAACTTCAAAACAAAAGCTACAAATCCAGCAGTGAGTACCTTCCCTCTGCACCTGGCTGTAAGTGCTTCAATGTGCCTTGACCAGAGCTTATTCACTTGTAATAGCGCTCACTTTTTACTATTTATCATCTTAAAAAGGGGGATTGGTGAAGAAGACACCTCCAGTGATTCCTGAAGACTAAATGAGAAGGTTTAGGATCATTACTGACGCTTAAAAGTGCATGAGTTTATATAAATACCTCTGTTCGGATATGAAAAAAGTATCCTCATTCGCAGTCCGGCAGCTGCTCAGACACACTCAGGTCCCGTATTTGCTTTTCTCATCTCAAGCCCAGGATGAACTGGCGTCTCTGTCTTTTTACTCAGAACACAATATTCCCCACCTGCAGCGGCGGACAGAGACTCTGTCTCTGCCTGAGAATGAAGCCAGTGCTCAGAAGGGGAAGGGACAAGAGCTGGAGAGACAGAGCCCCACAGCAAAGGAGTCTGAAATCCAGCCAAGCCTGTTGCTCCGGTTAGTTTATTTACATCCACCTTAAGAAAGAACCATGATTTGGGGCATTTTTCGTCCCAGTGTGTACCCACTAAGAGGCAGGGGTCATCTTTCCTCCTTGCTCAGCCCTCGACTCGGGGCTGGGGAGACAGAGTAAACAAAATCCCTGCACGTGTGCGAGTGTCCATAAGCTTGAAGGAGAAAGAGACACTTCAACAAATATCGGCACGAAATAAAAACACGGTAAATACCTTCCAGACGCCTCAGCACCAAGTGGGGTCGGGGCCAGAACACAATGGGCGGCCTATGGGAGGGCCAGAAGGCACAGCTTATTTAAAGGGATATTTCAGGTGGGTTTTAAACAGCAAGAGTTTGCCAGGTGGAGATGATAGAGAAGCCAGCCCGGGGGGCACAGGTGAGCGAGAACTTGTGCTGCCGTTGAGCCTCGCCGGAGTCTGGGACACTCGGGCAGGGAAATCACGGGAAATCTGAATCTTTGTGCCCATAAACATTGGTCCCACCCCATCAAACTCAAGCGGTGCTCGGACAGCCGGAAGTGTGCTGCTTACGTGACTCTTCACTGTCAATCTTCTACCAAAAGAGAGGTGTGACAGCCAAGAGGAGGAAGCACGGCTATTTCTTCATCGGCCCGTTTGAACGATCACCTTTTGTTATTTTCTTCATTTTTTTATTGCCTGCTTGTCTTACCCACATGCATTTTTTTTTTAATTATAGTATTTACAATGTTTCTTCAATTTCTGTTGTGCTTGATTGTTTAACTTAGCAGTGCATATAAACTTCCAAGACACATTTCTGTATTATTTTTCAGACTGGAGAATAAGGATTTTCTTTTTTCTTTATTATCCTGGAGAAAGCTTTCACCTCAATAATTGTGCCCTAGATAATATACCACTGGAGAATTTTGAGAGCACGTGCATTGACTAGGCTTGTAACTGTGTCTCGGCTTAGGCATAATTATCTTGTTTTTAACATTCATTAAAGGCCCTTGACTCCAATCTTCCTGGAACGCACGGACAGCTGTTGGAGTTGTTTTTTCCATAGGGCTACCGTGAGCTGGGAGGCCCCTCGTGGCCAGAAAACACAGATTTTCCTGACATCCATCTTATTCCCAGGAATGCTGAACCAGTTCAGGAGAATCTGGTTAATGATTTACACACGCTACAATAGCTACTCTTCTTTTCCAAGGTCTGGCTTTTGGTTGACTAGTTCGTTGCTCCAATGTGGTCCCAACTGGCCTTGGATGCATCATCAGTCCAATAACACGTGGGGCCGTAACTTCTCTCCAATAGCAACATAGCTAGAGTGACTTATGTGAAGGCGTCTGCTCAGTATAAAAGTTGAGCATATCTTTTCTTCCAATTCTGCAGCCTAGCCAGACAATAAAAGACAATACTCATTATTCTGTTGCTTGATTTCCTTTAGAAGCTAAAGGTTTCCTAAGCGCTCGTAACATGTCAGCTTGAAGGCACATGAAGGCATCGCAGCATTTGCTAGTTTCGTGTTTAAGCAAAGCGTTCCAGCCTCTGTTCTCAGACAAACAGAATGAGATGTTAAAATATTTTGTTGTTAACAGACTGTTTCTTTTGTGATTTTGATTACTTGAGTTGACCTTCAGGAGAGGGTACGAAAACAAATATCTGTTAGCTGGTAATTATCTGCAAGAAACTGGGAAGACAGGTCCCAATTCTCCGAATTTACCATGACTCACCATCCCTAGCTGAACTGTGTTTTCAGCATTTTCCAAGCCACCTCTAGAAGTTGGCAGTTATTTCATGTTTACTTCCAAATGTGCAAAAAAACGTATCCCAGTCAACAATGGCAAAGGATGTAAAAGAACTATTTCACCATATTTCCCTGGTTCCTTACCCTCCAGTTAAGCACAGGGGTTTCCGAAGCCTTTCTAACCACAGGTCTCACTACCTCCCCTCCCCCACCCCCAGTCCTGCCAGAAAGACTTTATCCTGTCACCTGGAAGACTACCCTCTCTTGTTTTGGTCACTTGCACAAAATTTCCTGCTACCTGGACTGTCTTCCTTCTCCCACTCATTATGCCTTTCAACTCTCTCTCCTCCCACAGTGTCCTGAGGTCACCTACACGTCTAATGGAATCACTACAGGGCAAATAAACTGAGGGCATTCATGCACCTGGCACAGGGCCTGCTATACCGCAGGTGTCAGAGTGGCTGAATGAATGAGCTCTCTGAGTGAATTTGAAGAGTAAGAAAAGAAAGTGCAAAAGAACTCTTTTGGGTCTGGAGACATGCTCTGGGAAAGACATGGACAGGAAATTCTGAATTACAGCCTTTTGTATTCCTGGCAATCAAGCACTCCTCCCTCTGGCTTTGGGTAGCTTGCACCCTTCTCTGAGCTTTTAGTGTTGCTGTGGTTCCTGCTGTTGAATCTACTGTGATGCTAACAATGAAAACAGCCTCCAGTCCCTGGGTCCAGTGGTGGCAGAATGTGCTGTCACTTTCCTCTCACAGCCAGAGGCTGAGAAATGCAGCCACCACAACTTCAAAGTGTCCAGTCTGGACATAGAAAGTGCAAGAGAAACATACTTTTTGATAGCAATAATTCACAAGATGATATTATAACTTGGTTTCAGCTACAAGCAAAGAGAAATACTGAACAATAAAAAAACAAACAAAAAAAAATTCCAGCTTTAAAACATTTTAGACTTTAGACTTGGAATCTAAACTCTCCCCCGCCGCCCCCAAAAGCCCTTGTTTCTTTGGCAAGTAGAATTTAAAGCTTCTTTTTATTCCTGTTTTCTTTATTGCAGGCAGCGCAACCAACCATAAACTCTCCACTCGGGACAAAACTTGGCAAAGGCAGGTACTTTATATACTTTTATAGTTTCTTGCATTCTCTACATTTATTTTAATTCCTAATTAGAAAAGGAAAAAAAAGTGCAATTTGTAAATTTACCTCTGAACTATACATATCTAGGAAAACTAAGATGACTAGAATTAGGAAATAAATGTTACAGAGAATGATTTTTTTTTTTATGAAGACAATTTTTTAGAAGAGTTTTAGATTCACAGCAAAATTGAAGGGAAGATACAGAGATTTCTCCTATACTCCCAAACCCCCTCCCTGTACAGCCTCCCTATTATTAATGTCCCCAAGAGAGTAGTGCATCTGTCACACTGATGAACCAACACTGACGCGACATAACCACCCAAAGTCCACAGCTTTCATTAGGGTTCACTCTTGGTGTTGCAATTCTATGTGTTCCGACAAATGTGTAATGACACGTATCTATCATTATAGTATATACAGATTTCCACTGCCCTAAAAAATCTTCTGTGCTCCTGCAATTCATTCATTCCTCCCCCACCCTCCAAGCCCTGACAGTTGCTGATTTTTTTTTTTCATTCTCCATGGTTTTGCCTTTTCCAGAATGTCACAAAGTTGGAATCATACAGTATGTGTGTAGGCTTCTCACAATGGCTTCGTTCACTTAGTTATATTCAGGTTAAGTCTTTTCACGGCTTGATAGCTCATTTCCTTTTAGCACTGAATAATAAATAGTCCATTGTCCGGATGAACCACAGTTTATTCAACCATTCTCCTCATGAGGGATGTCTTGGTTGTTTCCAAGTTTTGGCAGTTTTGAATGAAGCTCCTATACACACCCATGTGCAGAGTTTTTTGTGTGGACATAAGTTTCCCCCCTCCTTTGGGAAAATATCAAAGAACGTGACTGCTGGATCATCTGTTAAGAGCTTGGTAAGGAACCACCAAGCTGTCTTTCAAAGGGGCGGTACCATTTTCCTTTCCCGCCAGCAATGGGTGACAGGTCCTGTTGCCTCACACTCTCTCTGGCAGTTGGTGTTGTCAGCGCTCTGGACTGTGGCCATTCTCACAACTGTGTGGTGGAATCTCATGGTTGCTTAATTTCTGTTTCCCTGCTGGCATGTGATGTGGAGCACCTTCGCATATGCTGATTTGCCATCAGCATGTCGTCTTTGGTGAGGAGTCTGTTAAGGTCTTTGGCCCACTTGTTAATTAGGTTGTTTGCTTTCTTTTTGTTGAGTTTTAAGAGTTTTTTTTTGGTATATTCTGGATAAGTCCTTTATCAGATGTGTTTTTTGCAAATATTTTCTCCTAGTCCGCAGCTTGTCTTCTCATGATATTGACATTGTCTCTTGTAGAGCGAAAGTTTTGAATTAATGATAAACAGCTTATCAATTACGCTTTTCATGCATTGTCATGGTGGTGTTCTATCTAAAAAGTTTCGCCATACTCAAAATCATCTAGGTTTTCTCTCATGCTCATCTTCTGAGAGTCTTATGATTTTGTGTTATGCATGCAGGTCTATGATCCATTTTGAGTTAATCTTTGTGAAGGCTGAGAGGTCTGTGTTTTGGTCCATTTTTGCATGTAGACGTCCAGCTTTTCCAGCATCACTTGTTGAAAAGGCTGTCTTTGTTCCATCACCTTATCCTTTGCTCTTCTGCCCGAGATCAGCTGACTGTATTTATGGGGGTTAGTTGTGAGTTCTCTATTCTGAGACATGGACTTCTTTGTCTGTGCTTCCACCAACCAGTACACACTGCTGCAGCTTCACTCTAAGTTGTAAAGTCAGGTGGTGGCAGTCCCTCAACTTCGGCTTCTCTTTCAATACTGTGCTGGCTACTCTGGGTCTTCTCCATCTAAACTTTAAAATCACTTTGTCCATATCTGTAGAATAACTTGCTGGGATTTTGACTGGGATTATATTACATACATGCATGGATCTGAAAAGAACTCACATCCTGATAATACTGAGTCATCCGATGCACAAATATGGGATATTTCCCCACTTACTACTATCTCTTTGATTTCAACCATCAGAGTTTTATAGTTTTCCCCATAGAGTTTTCAACATATTTTGATAGATTTATAATAAAGTATTTCAATTTTCAGGTGTGAACATAAATGGTATTGTGTTTTTAATTTCAAATTCCACTTGTTCATTGTTGGCATAAAGTGATCGAATTTTATATAGTAACTTTTTATCTTGCAACAGAGAATTTTTGTTGTTGATTATTTTGGATTTTCTGCATAATCATGCTGTTTTTGTACAAAGACATTTTTTTTATTCCTTCCCAATCTATAAATCTTAATTCTTCCAGTATGATACTGAAAAGGAATAGTGAGAGGGAACTCCTTATCTTATATCTGATCTTAGCAGGAAAATTTCTAATTTATCAACACTAGGTATAACACAGTATTTTTTTTTTGTCTTTTTGCCTTTTCTTGCACCGCTCCCACGGCATATGGAGGTTCCCAGGCTAGGGGGTCCAATCGGAGCTGTAGCCACCAGCCTATGCCAGAGCCATAGCAACGCAGGATCTGAGCCACGTCTGCGACCTACACCAGAGCTCACGGCAACGCTGGATCCTTAACCCACTAAGCAAGGGCAGGGATTGAACCCGCAACCTCATGGTTCCTAGTCGGATTTGTTCACCACGATGGGAACTCCCCAACACAGTATTTTTTATATGCCAGTATAACAAATTACAAATGGAAGGAGTAAAAAAACCAATCAACCATTCTCCTTGTGGAATATATATATGTATAGACGTGTGTAGGAATGTAGGTTTTATAAATATATCTACATTTCTCATTGACTGGTCAATTTAAAAGTCAAATAAATGTATACTATCTATCCTTTATCAGAAGTAAAAAAAAAGGGGGGGAATCAAACCTTTTCAATCATGAGAGTACCATTAAGTTAATATATGTTAATGTTCACTCATTTATCCCAATTGTTTTGAGACATGCACGCAATGTTGGAGGAACAAAGATGAGGACAGTTTCATCCCCGAGACGACGCAGTCTGGTCGAGAGGAGGCATGTAAAACAAACAAGCAAATAAATAAAATAAAATATCGTGAGGAAATAATAACATGAGCATCTGTGTCTCCTAAGTAGGCTTATTGTTACCGAGCTTCCTTCTCAGAGAAGGCATCTGTGTGTGGTTTGTGTGTGAGGGGACGTCTCCTGGGCAGTTCTACGCCACTGCCAGGAGGGACCAGGCAGCAGAGCCCCCTCCCCATCATTGCAGGGGAGACTCCTCTTTGAAGGCTGGTAGCCACAGGAGAGGTAGCGGACCTCTCAGTTACACCTGTGGAAAGAATGTTTTTTTAAATCCACACAGAATTCTTAAAGAAATCTAACTAGAACACAAAGTGTTTTGATCAGGTTTAGATGTAATTTGAGAACATAATTTAAGAATTTATGAATTCAATTAAAAACAAAATAAATGTCTACTGCTCCAAAAGTGAAGTCAGAGAAAACCTATTAGTAAGATGTAAATCACGAGGGAAAAGACCAGAGGCCTGAACTTGACAGTGAGGCATCAACATGCGCATCATAAGCAGAAGAAGAATGAAATGACATAAAGACAGTGTCTGAGCTAAAGCATGGACATTTGTAAGCTACCCACAGACATTCAAATCTTAGAGTAAGAAAAAAGAATATCCTAAATCACGTGAAGAAACTAGCATACACTAATTTGAAAGGTCAAGAAAGCTCCCAGAAAAGTGATACTATATATCAATTTACTCATGAAAAATGATGCAAAAATTCAAAATATGTTTTTGACAAACTAACACCAGCATTGTATTAAAATACGAATACATCTTGAACATTCATTTATTTTTTTAACAAATATTTATTGGGCATCATCTCTTTGCCAGATATTATTCCAGGTGCCAACACTGTAGTGGTAATCAAAATAGTCATCATATAAACATTCTAGGATGAGGGAAAAACAATAAACAAACAAATGAATACGCAAATATATTTCTAGGCAGTGAAGACTGCAGTAAAAATGTAAGGTAGGGTTTATTTCTGGGTTCTCTGTTCTGTTCCATTGGTCGGTCTGTCTGTTTTGGTACCAGTACCACACTGTCTTGATGACTGTGGCTTTGTAATATTGTCTGAAATCTGGTAGAGTGATGCCTCCTGCTTGGTTTTTGTTCCTCAAATTGTTTTAGGGGGAGGGGGAGGGTGTGGGATGGATGGGGAGCTTGGGATTAACAGATGCAGACTATTGCCTTTGGAGTGGATTAGCAATGAGATCCTGCTGTGTAGCACTGGGAACTATGTCCAGTCACTTATGATGGAGCACAATAATGTGAGAAAAAAGAAAGTATAATGTATGTGTAATTGGGTCACCATGCTGTACAGTAGGAAACAAAATGTATTGGGGAAATAAAAAAAGAAAAAAAAATTCAAGGTAGGAACAATAATGTCTTTCAAAGTACAAGGCTGTGTCAGCTTCAACTAATTTTTCAATCTGATTCATGCGATCCAAAACTTAAAGGAGATAAATGTGATTATGTCAATGGTAAACCCAAGCCACTTGATCAAAATCAGAAGCCATTCCCAAAAAATCTTGAAAAAAATAAGAAGAAAATTCAGCTACATTAAAAATGAAAAATAATAGTCAGCTACCATAAATTTAATAAAGTCATTTGTCAAAAAATAATCAGGCACTAAATGAAAATGCTCACTAGTACTATTTTATCCATGGCTCAATAAGAAAACAGAACATATATCACCAACCATAAAAAAAATAACAAATTTATCTTTACTCCAGATGACGTGATGGCATACCTAAAAAACTCAATGGGTTCTATTAAAAGTTATGAGAATGAGTGAGCAAATTTTAAGTGAATGAATACAAAGTATATAGTTAAAAAAATAATTGATGTTCTTTGTATTAGCAAAATTCAATTAGAAAAGGAAATTGAAAAAATCCCTTTCCTAATATTAACAAAAGCCATAAAATGATGGTACATGTATTCAACAAGAAAGGTACAGGATTTATTCTAAGTATTTAAAAATAAAGACTTGAGTAAAAGAAGAGGCAGAGTTCTGACAGTAAGGACTCAATTAAAAAATGGCGTTAGAATTTGTATATACTTTTGCTGCAATTCACTCAGGAATTCTGGGTGGATTTTTCTTCCTTCCTTCTTTTTTTTTTTTTTTTTGGAGGGGGTGGTGAAGATTGACACAAAGTTTTTTTTTTTTTTACCTTTTATTATTTTTTTTTCTACAGTACAGCATGGGGTCCCAGTTACACATACATGTACACATTCTTTTTTCTCCCATTATCATGTTCCGTCATAAGTGACTAGACTTAGTTCCCAGGGCTACACAGCAGGATCTCATTGCTAATCCATTCCAAAGGCAATAGTCTGCACCTATTAACCCCAAGTTCCCAATCCATCCCACTCCCTCCCCGTCCCCCTCGGCAACCACAAGTCTATTCTCCAAGTTCATGATTTTCTTTTCTGTGGAAAGATTCCTTTGACACAAAGGTTTTTAAAAATCGTATGAAAAACAAATGTGCGAGAATTTACATTTTTGAATAATTAGAGTAAAGGCAACATTCTAAGAGGCTTTAGAACTTATGGCAACTTATTAAGCTGTTACAATATAATGTGACATGATATGATACAATATATAATATGATATGATATAACACAGGCCAAGGAAATATAGTACTTGCATAGAAATACATAAATAGATCAGTGGAACAGACAAGAGAACCAAGCAATATCTGTTAGCACATATGCACCTTACAAGACAAAGCTGGCATTTCCATTCAGTGGGACAACAATGGGTTATTTGATACATGGTGTGGATACAACTGGAAAGCTAATGACTGGAGGGAATGAATGGTCAGCCATCACTAAAGGAAAGATGCCCAGATGAATTAAATTTCTGAATATGAAAACAATCCACAAAAAGTTTAGTCAAATGTTAAAAAAAAATTGGTGGAAATTCATACAAATTGCAATTGGAGTTACAGGAGAGCTTCTTTCGAAAAAGTACAAACTAAGTCTCCTTATATAAAGGAAAACACTCTGCATTTCAAAAATTTCTGCAATTCAAAAAGACTAAAATGTTTAAAGAACACATAGTATACAAAGGGTTAATATACCTACTCAAAAAATGTTTCTGCCAATTACTTTAGAAAATAGCAAATAGATCAATTGAATACTAAAGAAAATGAGATGGCAAATATAGGATGAGAAAATGAAAAAAGGCTAATAATGAGAAAACATACTTAGGTTTACTATGGTCAGAAAAATGTTAATTAAGATCAAGAAAGGGAATTCTTGTCATGGTTCAGTGGTAAAGGAACCCAACTAGTATCCATGAGGACACAGGTTCGGTCCCTGGCCTTGCTCAGTGGGTTAAGGATCCGGCATTGCTGTAGCTAGCAGATGTAGCTCTGATTTGACCCCTAGCCTGGGAACTTTCATTTAACATGGGTGTGGCCCTAAAAAGAGAAAAAAAAAGAGAGGAAAAATGGCATGCCATTTTCACACTCGAGACTTTCCAATGCTAGTGATTGTGTGCTGAATGTGAGAGAGTGGGAAATATCTTTTTGGAAAATCATCGTAGAAATCTGGATGAAAATTTTAAATGCACATGCTGTTTTATCCAGTTATTCACAAAAATAAGAGTACCAGTGTATAGTAATTTATTTATGGGGATTTTGCTTCAGCATAGTATGCAGGACCGAAAGAAAGAAAGAAAGAAACCATCAAAAGCAGATTTGCTCAATATTTATGTTGTGGAATATTATGAAACTATTAAATGAGTGATTTGTATAAGTGTATTGATCATAATAGTTTGTTTTGCTTCGTTTTGTTTTTAAAGGGCCCCACCTGTGGCATATGGAAGTTCCCAGGCTAGCGACTGAATCAGAACTGTAGCTGCCAGCCTGCACCACAGATACAGCCACAGGAAATCCAAGCCGCGTCTGTGACCTACACCACAGCTCACTGCAATGCCATATCCTTAACTCAGTGAGCGAGGCCAGGGAGCGAATCCTTGTCCTCGTGGATGCTATCAGGTCCGTTACTGCTGAGCCATAACAGGAACTCCTGTTGATCTTAAACATTTGATAGGGACTGCTATTATGTGAAACAAGTTATGGTGAAATATAATATTATTACCACTTCCAGAAAGAGAATTAAAATACTTATACAAGTGTATGTGTTTTTAAATGAGCATGGAAAAAGGAATAGAAAAGTACACAGAAAAAAAGTTCACAGTAATCTTCTTGGGGGAATGAAACTGGGAGAATGGAGAAAACCATTAATTTATTTTCTTTATATATTTCTTGTTACAAAGGGCATACACTCGTTGAAAATAGCATACCCCAAATAAAGGCAAGTGACATTAACAGCAGCCACAAAGCAAAGATGAACTATGGGCCCTAGACCAGAGGATGCATTTAGGAGACGGTTGAGAGGAAGACACACAGGGGCCCATGGCAGGGACCAAGCTGACTTGAAAACCGCAGGTTGGATCGGAAAGGATGCTCTACCCCTCAGGAGACAGAGGGCTTCACCTTGAAAGGGGAGGGCAGCATAGGGATAATTTTAAGTAGGTGAATGATGTGATGAGGTCAGAAATAGTACGTGCACTGCCTAGTTAGCACAGGAAAACACGTCCCAACCCTCCTGCCCTTTGGAACCAGGGTCTCCAGCTCAGGTGGGTTGTTCCCGAAAAGACCACCATGAGTGTATGGGAAACACCAGCCCCGCTCTGGTTACCTGACCTTTAATATATGACTCTGTCTGAAGATTCCCATGTGCTTTGTCAAATCACCAGAGTGTGCTTTACTTTAGACCACACCTCTTACCTCTTTTCGGGTGAGCCAAAATGCGGTCGATTGATCAAAAATAACACTGCAACCTCTAATGGTGCTCCAAACTTACAGAGTTTTATTTGCCCTTAATTACTTCTCTCTGATTTATAGTTCCTCTTCAACATTAAATTTACATGTACTTGGTATAGTATTGGTTAATTACATGAAGGATAGCAGATTCTTAGAGACTAAATATTTCAATTTGTTATAAATGTAAGAAAGTTACATTGATATGTATTACTACTTCAATACTTTTATGTTTACACAGTTAATACTATTTAGCATTAGATAGGATGGTCGAAGGGAAAAATTATACGTGTATAAAACACCCTCTTCCCAGACTGTCTTTTGCCTGGGATCTCATATATCAAGCATTAGCCTAGAGGAGAAGTTTATGGCTAGGTTATAAAATTTGCTGGGGGAAAAAAAAAAAAGGTTGTTTATAATGAAGATGGAGAAAGCACCTAAATCATCATGCTTCAAAGGAAGTCACACTGAAAACAACCCGGCCACAAAATGTGTCCCCTGATATTGCACTCAAGTCAGTAGGTAGCTCACAACCGAAATGACCCATACATCTTGACCACCTAGTCCACCTCTGTACATACAAAAGAGCAGGCTTCAGTTTAAGTTCATGAACAACGACACCACCGGCATACAGGGACACGCCTACTAAGCTGACATCTGCGAAACTGGCCAGCGTATAGAATACAGAGTTCTACTCACAGATATATCCCATTCTCTGGTGGAGCACTGAATTGGATGAAGTGATGCTCTTTATATATGGAGACCCAGGTGCTCATTGATTACAGTGACTTCTGAAAGAACTCATTTCCGCACCGCAGTGGCAGCCTGGGAAAACACTGATTTTATGTTACTCGGGGGGTTTCACCACAATCTTCTACTAACAACTGGAGGTATAATAGCCAGGCTTCTGGCATTCTGCGGCCGACTATTTTGGGTGGCTAGGGGCTTTATCTAAGCCATCCAACCTAACAGCTATAATTTACCATTTGTGGATTTTGTGCAGTGTCCTTTCTGCACGGGGACCCAGTAACATGACCCACCAAGTCGTTTCTTTCCCCCAGTCACCCTACTTGAGGTCAGCCAGCCCGTCGGTCGACCTCAAGGCGCTGTAGTAGAGGATTGCTGGGGGTTATTTCCATTCTGCTTTTCGAATTCGCTGGGTCAGTTAGCCTACTCAGAAGTTTGGTGGGCACCTACGGTTTGGTTGCTGCTGCGGACTCTTCTTCCTTAAGCTGTCTCTGTACATCCAGATGCTTTTCACAAAGTCGACAATGACTTTGGCTTCTATTTCTGACGAAGACACTGTTTCCCAACCAAATATAGGTCAGTGAACCTCAAGTTGGACAGTGCTGTCAATATTTTTTTTTTTTCATCACCAACAGCTGGTGCCCACTAAATATATCATCACCTGGCCGGTTATATATAAACCCATCTGTGCAAAACTGGCCAAGGGCCGGTTCAGCGCTGGCCAGACCAGTGTCTTAAAATGTGAGTGCCAGGCAATGATGAGCTTTGATGACCCTCATAACCCTATGAAAGCAAGAGAGCTACCAAAAAATGTTTTACATGAGGCAATAATGTGGGTAAAACACATATTATGAAATATATTAAAGTCTAAAAATTTACATTTATTTGTATGGTAATTACAAAACACTTTTTTTTTGGTTTGTTCATAACTTCTTTTTTTCTGTTATTATTTTTTAAATAGTTATTTCCCCAATACAATTTTTTTTCCTACTGTACAGCATGGTGACCCAGTTACACATACATGTACCCATTCTATTTTCGCACATTATCGTGCTCCATCGTAAGTGACGAAACACTTTTAATATAGTATTTCATCTTGTCTTTTCTTTATGAGGCTTTTGGAAAGCATGAGTTTTATCATCTTAGATTTAGTGGAGAAGTAATACCAACCACATTTTGGATAATCTCTGGCTATAAAAATCACAAGTTGACTATTTTTAGCCCATTATCAGCCTCTACTCCTTGTACACACATATTAACTGTGTGGTCATAGGTCTGTCTTTGGGCTAGAATGGCTGCGAGGTGATTCGTCATTTATGAGGAAATCATAATTGACATGAATCATGTTTGCTAAATATGTAATCAGCGCTTTTTTATAAACCTGGGAACCATATATTCATTATGAAATTCCACATATGTTTGAATGTAAACAAACATTTACATATTTTGTCAAATATCTATGTTTGTCTGACAGAGATAAGTCAAATTATTACTGTAACCTCAACAAGCAATACCTGTCTTGCCAGGGCTTGATGCCAGTTAGGCTGGTTACAGCTTTCCTCTCTGGTACCAGGTTTCATTAGCTCCAGTTTGCCCACCATGCTGAGACTGCAGTCCTTAAAAACAAGAACACTTATTCGCACATTAAATGAGAGAAAGTTTAATTGAATTTTCTGGACTCTAGTAAAACATCAAGAGGATGAGTGACAGTGAATGAGAAATCCAATTCCTTGATAAATATTTGCCGGGTAAATGCATCAATTACTAATATATTTCCTCCCCCTAAAATGCCTCAATATAAGTGGGCTCTTCGGGGAAATCACACTGTGGAAATAAGTGATTTATGGTGTCAGTTTATGTTTCCAAGGAAGAACAGTGTGAATTGGGTATATAAGTTTTGTAATTTTCTCTACAATGCCATAATCATTCTTTGGTCCTTGGAGAATAAAAACCATTCTACTTCATTTTGTGTTGTTACCACACAAAAGTGTTTGATGAAAGATATGTAGATTCTCTGCAGACTAAGGAGGGTGAACGAAGAGGGAGTCCCAGCACCTTCAGCTCGAGATCATACATAGCTCATGCCCAGCACAAAAATTTTCCTATACGCCCCTCCTCACCCCTCCACAATCGCTGCCACAGTGAGCAAGCGTGACTCAGAAGTAACAGTAAAAGCCAAACCACATCAACTGCCTACAGAAGAAATTACTTACATGGATGGGAAAGTGACAAATAGCCCCAGCGGATGACTCTGCAATAGATTTTAGGATGCTGATGTCACTTGCACCCATCTGTACACTGAGCGTTATTGGCCAGTGATTTTAAGAAAAGTGACAGTCTGTGATATTAGGAAGAGTGACCGTCACTGCCATGCAAGAGTTCCACAATGCTGGAAAAATATAAGGTGACTTGTAGTGAAAATTATCTCAGGGCAGGAGCACAGGGCAGCAAATCCTCATCTCTGCGTGGGTGAGCATTTGGTCACAGTCTGTTCAGGCACTGACATTCATTCTGCATTTTCCAAGTGTCAGGCAACGTGCTAGATCCTGTGGGTCACATTTAATGTGATTATTTATATGGTTTGATTTTTCTGGTTTGATTTTCCTATCTTACTCTTTGCTTCCTATTATTCCTGCCTATTTTTTCCTTCTTTTTATGTCTTTTTTTGTATTAATTATTTTGTGTTTCTATTTTATCTTCTTTGCTGACTTAGTTATACCTCTTTGTTATTTTAGTCATTCCTTAAGGATTGTGGCATGCTATATACTTATATACTGTTATATTATGCTATTATTTATATGTGATATATAAATTTTATGTAATGTATAATTTGTATATTACTATGCTATTCATTTTTACCTCATCAAAATTTATTTTAATGTGATACCATTTTTCACACAGTATATGAACTTTCAGAGTATTCTTACATTTTTTAACAAACTAGCTTTGTGCTTTTGTCATACAAGTTTATGCATATGTTATAACCCTTATAATACAGTCTTTTGTCTTACTTAAAAAGTTAAGTAACACAAAATATTATATATTTAGTCATATAGTTATTATCCTGGTGCCCTTTATTTCTGGCGTTCCATCTGATAGGATTTTTCCTTCTGCCTCATGGCCTTCCTTTAATATTTTTTGTGTTTATCTGCTAGCAATAAATACCTCTTTTATGTCTGACAAAGTCTGTTTCATTTTCACTTTTTAAACTGACTTTTGCTGGGTATAGAAATATGAATTGAAAGATTTTGTTCTTTTTCTGCTTAAAGCTATTGTTCAACTGTCTTCTCTATTGGTATTTTCCTATAAGAAGTCTGTTTTCATTCTAAATTTTGTTCCTCTGTATGTGAAGTATCTGTTTTCTTTATCTACTTTTAAAGTTGTTTTCCTTATCACTGGTTTTAAGCCTTTTGATTACCATGTGTGAGGTAATTTCTTCATGTTCATTGAAAAAATTTTTCAGTTTTTATTTCTTAAATTTTTTTTTAAATCTCCTCTTATCCCCCATTTCTTTAGGAACTCCAATTACATATGTATTAGGCTGCTTGAAATTATCCCATAATTCATGGTTATTTCTTTTCCTTTTTTAAAAAAAATATTTACTGAGTTTCAGTTTAGATAGTTTCTATTGCTTTGTCTTCAAATTCACTGATCTTTTCTTCTAAAAAGTCTAATATGCCCCTAATCTCATCCAGTGTATTTTTCACCTCAGACATGGTGGTTTTAGTCACTAAGAATTCAATTTAGGTCTGCTTTATATCTCATGTCTCTGCTTAACTCTTGGAAAATATGGAATAGAGTTGCAGTGACTATTTTAATGTTTCTGTGCACTATTTCTAATAACTGAGTCAGTTCCAGTTCAATTTCGATTAATATTTTTCCTCATTATTGCCATATAATCCTGCTTCTTTGCATGACTTATAATCTTTGATTTAATGCTAGACATTTTTAACTTGCCATATTGGACTTTTATATTACAAGAAATATTCTTATACTTTGTGGTGGAATATAGTTACTTGATATGAGTTTGATCTATTAGGATCTTCTTATTAAGATTTAGTAGTTGGATCCAAAGAAGGATATAGTTTAGAAAAAAACATTTCCCACTCCTGAGGCAAAGTCCTTCTGAATATTCTATTCAGTTCCCCATGAAGTTTCCCAGTCTGGCTGCTGGAGAGAATCAGTATTTCCAGCCCTGTGGGAGAGCTGGGTTACTGTTTCTTTAGTCATTTCAGCTAGTTCTTACTATAATCTCTGGATTCTTCCTCTATTCAGTTTTTCTTTTCTTCCTCCAGACTTTTCCCTATGAACTCTAGCTTCCAGACTCTCATATCTGCCTTTTCAACTCAAAAATCTACTGATTTTATCGGGGCTACTCCTCCCTTGCGCCATAGCCTGAAAACTCTCTCAAGGCAGGGAGCTGGGGCAATCAGAGATTACCATATTTTTCTATCTCTTAGAAATCACTGCCCTTTTTTGCTGCTGTCTTGAAAAATACTATTTCATATATTTTTCTTGATTTTTATTTGTTTTAATCCAGGAAGGGGTAAGTCTAAGCCCTGATTCATCTTGGTGGAAGTGAAAAAAAAAGGCACTTTATTATTACAACTGCTAAAAATCTAGCTTGACTTGAATGTGCTAATGAAAACAAAAGCAACATTCTTTTT
This sequence comes from Phacochoerus africanus, assembly GCF_016906955.1. Classification (NCBI taxonomy): domain Eukaryota; kingdom Metazoa; phylum Chordata; class Mammalia; order Artiodactyla; family Suidae; genus Phacochoerus; species Phacochoerus africanus. The sequence continues at coordinate 6,142,085 of NC_062545.1, read as the reverse complement.
CTCATTTCATTCAATTCAGACTAATCTAGGTTAATGGATAGATGACAAGGATTATCTTTCCTCAGCTTCATCTTTTTTTTTTTTAATGTTTTCCCCACACAAATTTTGGAAGTAGTCTCATGTCAGACCAGAAAGAGACAAATAAACAAGATTGCAAGGTATCCTCACCTTGAAGCAACCCAGGTCCAGACCTAAAAAGCTTGGGGCCTAGGACACTCAAAGCAATTTAATTTAGAAATTAAGAAGATATCTGAGAGAATGCCATAAACCTCCACTGGCTAGCAGAAGAGAGTTGAGGATTAGTGCTTAATCATTTGTTTGAGGATAATGAGTATTTAGAATTGCAATAGTAATGACCAAATTTCTTAAACTCAGTGGCAGTAATGACAGAACCAAAAGTTTCCTAGAAATGTCTGTTTCAAAGCAGTAGCTCAGAAAAGGAACTATTGAACTGGAGTGCTTGGAATCCACATGCTAAGTTATCCACCACACTGCAGATGCTTTTCCCCAGCGATGAGCAGTGATTGTTGAAAATTGGGTAGCTTCATTTCATAAGTGCCATCTCAGACCCAGGTTTGATTGTGAATGGAAAGTAACTTTCATGGAAATTTTTTTTATGTTGAGGTCAATAGGATAAGCCAAATTTCAGGAAAAGGCTGAAGATAACGTTTTATTTAAATTCAACCCAATGGAAAAATGCACGAAAGACCTGAACAGACATTTTTTCCAAAGAAGATGTACAGATGGCCAACAAGTACATGAAAAAATGCTCAATATCCCTGATTATTAGAGAAATGCAAGTCAAAACTACCACGAGATACCACCTCATACCAGTCAGAATGGCCATCATTCATAAGTCCACAAATAACAAATGCCAGAGGCGGGGTAGAGAAAAGGGAACCCTCCTGCACTGTTGGTGGGAATATAAGCTGGTACAACCACTATGGAGAACAGTATGGAAGTACCTTAGAAATCTATACGTAGAACTACCATATGATCCAGCAATCCTACTCTTGGGTATATATCCGGACAAAACTTTCCTTAAAAAAGACACACGCACTCACATGTACATTGCAGCTCTATTCACAATAGCCAAGACGTGGAATCAACCCAAACGTCTGCTGATAGATGACTGGATTAGGAAGATGTGGTATATATACACAATGGAATACTACTCAGCCATAAAAAAGAACAAAATAATGCCATTTGCAGCAGCATGGATGGAACTAGAGACTCTCATACTGAATGAAGTAAGTCAGAAAGAGACAGACAAATACCATATGCTATCACTTATATCCGGAATCTAATATACAGCACAAATGAACCTTTCCACAGAAAAGGAAATCACGGACTTGGAGAATAGACTTGTGGTTGCCCCGGGGGTGGGGGAGAGGGACTGGGATGGATTAGGAGCTTGGAGTTAACAGGTGCAAACTATTGCTTTTGGAATGGATTAGCAATGAGATCCTGCTGTGTAGCACTGAGAACTATGTCTAGATACTTACAATGGAGCATGACAATGGGAGAAAAAATTATGTATACATGTATGTGCAACTGGGTCCCTATGCTGTACAGTGGGAAAAAAATTGCGTTGGGGGAAATAACAATTTACAAAAATAAAATAGAGAAAAAAAAGAAAAAGAAATTGGTATTGATTATTTGCAAAAAAACACTTGGAATATACAGTTTGCTCTTAGTAGAAACATATTATTTGTCTTTAGGGATACAGAAGAAGACTTTCTTAGACCACAACTATTTTAAGTGAAATAAATCTTATAGCAATTGCTTTTAAAATCAAGATATTCATCTGGAAAATAACAAGGCAATATAAAACAGCAACTGCAACTTTTATATTGAGTATACTAGTACAATTAAATTAGAAAGAGAAAAAAGGCAACATTTCGAAGAGGTATTTCTTCTACAACAAGGCCTCCAACTTTTGGGGATTTTAGTTTGGTCTACATTCAACTCTTCTTTGGCTGTGCCAAAATTCTTACAAAGAATTTTGAAAGAATGCATCTTATTTCTATTTCCTAAATAATTCCCAGGAGCAAGGATTAACCTGAGCCAGGGCATGACAATGCTGCCTCCTTAATCAGTAGGACACCAGGGAATTCCCTATATTCAATTCCCAATTGATAATAAAGGGGATAAGCAGAGGACAACATAGAATGCTACAAAGGGTAAACACATTAGGAATTTTGTAAGAAAGAGCTCTTTAAAATGAAGCCAAAAACTGCTGACTTGTAAAGTGTGTTATATCACATGGTGAGATATTTTACCACGTTACTAAAAAGTTAAGTTGACCTGTAACTTTGCCTAAACAGGAGAAAGGCTCTGGGAGATTAAGTTAGATGAAACACGAATTAGCTCTAACTTCCTCTCTCTCTCTCTCTCCCTCTCTCTCTCTCTGTCTCTCCCTCCCTTGCTCTCAGCGGGAGTATGAAACTGCTAGGAGGAAAAAAAAGGGAAAGAAAGAAAATCTTGAACTCCTACCTGCTCTCTTGCTTGACTGCTGACAGCCTGAACCTATTGCCCTGCCAAGAATGCCTCTGGCTACAGAGAAGAAAGACTGCATTCATGATAAAAGCTCCTTGGGCTCAGTTTACTTTTCCAAGTTAGCTTTAAAGCACTTGAGATACAGAACTGCAGGATCTTTGCTAATATATCAAACTTGACCTTTCTGGGGAAAAAATTAACTTTAAAAACTGGTGCTAGACATAAGGGTTAGAATATGATAAAGAGAAAGAATGTATACTATTTCTATTTCCTAAATCTGTTTAATCCTATAACATGATTTCAGAACTGTGGAGTTTTAAAGCCATTTATGGATTCAAAATAATATAAAAATACATTATATATATATATATATATCTATTGACATTTGATGCTGGCTATGGCATTGCTAAATTTCATTAAAAATAAAAAAGGAATATGAAAATGGAGCTAACCTATTTGGACAAAACTAGGTAAATGTGTTTCTCTTAGAATCACTATCAAATGCATCATGTTTATTTTTAAACAATTAAAATAATATACTTGTGTAGTTTTATTTTGTCCTATTTTGTTTTGCACCATTTAGTAGCACTGTTCCATAAAACCCAACAGATGACTGATAAATATTTGTTGATTAAACTGAATGAACCATTGACAATTATTGGGATTTCAGAAAGTAATTTAATGGAGGAGTTCCCTGGCAGCCTAATGGGTTAAGGATATGGTGTTATCACTGCTGTGGCGCAGGTTCCATCCCTGGTCAGGAATTTCCATGTGCCATGGTCAAAGACAAAAGAAAAAGGAAAAGGGTAAGTGAATGAAAAGTAATCCTACATAAGGAATGGAATTTCCACAGTCTTTCCACAGCAAGATGAGTTTTTCGACAGAATAAACCAGATGATACGCATCCTCTATCTAGCCTACTCTGGTTTTTATGTCTCACTTGGCAGATAACCTTGCATGATCCAGGCCACAGGGGTCTCCACCCCTGGCCACACTCCTGGTCCTCACTACACTGGCCCTCTTCTTTCAGCAACTCAGGACATTTCATCCTCTTGCCCTGCCTAGGTTGCTTTACAGTAGCTGGTTCCTTGTCTACAGCACTCTGCTTTCTCATCTTCATATACCTGGTCCTTTATTGCCATTTAGATCTCAGGTCGTGGTCCTTGAGACTCAATCTAAAGTAGACTCTCACCTCAATCCTATTCTCTCTTGATGATGTGATCCCATATTGACCTTTTTTTTAATTTCCCCAATACATTATTTTTTTTTCCTACTTTACAGCATGGTGACCCAGTTATATATACATGTGTACATTCTTTTTTCTCACATTATCTTGCTCCATCAAGAGTGACTAGACATAGTTCCCAGTGCTACATAGCAAGATCTCATTGCTAATCCATTCCAAAGGCAACAGTCTGCATCTATTAACCCCAAGCTCCCCATCCATCCCACTCCCTCCCCCTCCCCCTTGGCAACCACAAGTCTATTCTCCAAATCCATGATTTTCTTTTCAGTGGTAAGGTTCATTTGTGCCGAATGTTAGATTCCAGATGTAAGTGATATCATATGGTATTTGTCTTTCTCTTTCTGACTTACTTCCCTCAGTATGATAGTGAGGGGGTATAGAGAAAAGGGAACCCTCCTGCACTGTTGGTGGGAATGCAAAATGGTACAACCACTAGGGAGAAAAGTATGGAGGTGCCTTAGAAAACTATACATATAACTACCATATGACCCAGCAATCCCAGTCTTGGGCATCTATCTGGACAAAACCTTCCTTGAAAAAGACACATGCACCCGCATGTTCATTGGAGCACTATTCACAGTAGCCAAGACATGGAAACAACCCAAATGTCCATCGATAGATGATTGGATTAGGAAGAAGTGGTATATATACACAATGGAATACTAGTCGGCCATGAAAAAGAACAAAGTAATGCCGTATTGACTTTTTATCACAACACTTGTCACTCTCTGACATTATCTTAATTAATAAATGTTTTATGTCTTATCTTGACTTGCCTTTCCTCTTCCCCCACCCCACTCTGCCGATCTGCAATGTCCATGATGAGGCCAGTGACTCTCTCTTTATCACCGTATCTTTAGAAATTAAAACAGCATCAGGAACTTTGTAGGCTTCTTTATATGCAGCTAATTGAATGAACCAGTGGATAGTTGAATGAATGAAGGAATGGATGGATGAATAAAAGTACAGTTTTTACTAGCCAAGATCCAAAAGATGGTGGGAAATGAAGCCTTTTTTAAAAACAAATTTACCTGTGCCTGAAAAGCCAAGTTGCTATAAATCATTTCTCTGTATTTAAAAAGGACTGTGCCTTTAAAGAAATGTTATTGAGGTATTCCTGCTGTGGTGCAGTGGGTTAAAGATTCAGCATTACTGCAGCTGTGGCGTAGGTTGAAGCTTCAGCTCGGATTTGATCCCTGGCCCAGGAATTTCCGTATGCCACAGGCACGACTGAAAAAAAAAGTCATTAGTCTGAGAATACAGTAGAGTGGTCATGCTGAAATGATACAAAGGAAAAAAAAATATCTCATGGAACTTCAACTCTGTCAGGTTAAAGAAAGGCCATGAAGTTCATTCTTTCATGCTAAGAAATTAAAGAAAATATTCTTCAATAATAACAAAAGTAGTAGTAATAATACCAGTCACGAGCATAGTAGACACAGTCTAGGCAAGGAATCAAAGCTATAAAAAAGATCTCCCCATCTCAGAGAATAATTTTATAGCTTGACACATGTTTCTTCAGCTAGGATAGGAGGTGTTTTGGGAATACGTTTCTAAAAATGAAAACAGATCATGAAAAAAACAAACTTAATGGGCAAGAGCTTTTCAGAATCTCTAAGTCTAAACTTAATAGCTACCACTTAAACTGTTGATGGCAGAATCATCAATTAAATTTTATAGTAGAGCTGAGTAAGAAATCAATCAACAAAATATTAGTAATCCATCTGCTCATCACAACAAATTCTGGCAGACAATATTATTATCTTAATGATATGATACTTGGAAGAAAAAGTAAGGAAAATGGCTTGGCATCTCCCAAAGGCAAGCAATATGGTTCCAAATCAATCTGAATTTATAGCTATCCTGAGTCATCTATAATAACCTCATTCCATAAACACTAAATTTTGAATACCTTTTAAAAAAACAAATCAATATACATTCAAAACAACCAGGTGCTCTATTTGCATGCCATCCTGATAGAGCTGAATGAAAGGCTTTCCTATACAACCAAGGTTTGAAAATTAGAGCTGTGGATATATTTTCAGATGTCACTAGGGGAGTATTTATAAGATACCTCACACTTAAGCAAGACACTAGAATAAAAAATGAAGCTCAACTGAAAAAATTACCAAGGGAAATGAGGTATAAATGCCTCATCTAAGACCAAAAATTGAGTTTCTTTTGGCAATTTTAAGAGAAGCAGGAAAGCCGACGTACAAAGCTCATCATGAAAATCCTTGTAAATTCTCAAGAGACGGTCGAAGTTGAGAAACGAGAGATAGAAGACGTGTCAGAATTGTTTTCATGGAGCACCTGTCGTGGCGCAGTGGTTAACGAATCCGACTAGGAACCATGAGGTTGCGGGTTCAGTCCCTGCCCTTGCTCAGTGGGTTAACGATCCGGCGTTGCCGTGAGCTGTGGTGTGGGTTGCAGACGGCTCGGATCCCGAGTTGCTGTGGCTCTGGCGTAGGCCGGTGGCTACAGCTCTGATTAGACCCCTAGCCTGGGAACCTCCATATGCCGCAGGAGCAGCCCAAGAAATGGCAAAAAGAAAAAAAAAAAAAAAAAAAAGAATTGTTTTCATGATATTGTGACAAACACAAACATACCCTTGGAAGCCATGATGAGGACTGGCTACCTGCTATTTGTCCCTTTGGATCCCATTTCCACTCTCTCTATTCTGTCCCAAGAAGCTGACCTAAACGGGGAAGCTGGGCTTCTCGTTGGTTTGGGTCAATCAGAATCTTCCTGAAGAAACTGGAGACATGTTCCTTTCTCCCGACTCACTGTGTCTAACGGCCAGGACTGAGGAGTGAAAGAACGCGGCAGTGTGCATCCTATTTAGTGTTGGCTTTATAAAAGTAGTTGCCATGAAATAAAAATTGCAGTAGGAACTTGACCCAAGGCTTGGGATTAATAACCTCCAGAGAGAAGCTGGAACGACGAATACCACCACGGGCCAATTCAGTTACTCTTATCAGTCTTCCTCGGACTTAAAATAAAAGGCTGCATGGAACGCTTCCAATGTAAAGTAAAAGAAAAGAGACTAAGAAATAGAAAAATAAATCTGAAGAATGCGTCACAGACAAAAAATACGCCGTGGCCCTCCGTGGGGATAAAGATATTGGCTTTATCATAGGAATGTTATTTACATAGCCTGACAATACTTGAAGAGAACTGTATCCACAAAGATAAAGGAACATAACTACAGCAAAGAAAGGCTTCACTGTCTTTGAGAACCAAGAATAAAATAAAATAAAATAAAATAAAATAAAATAAAATAAAATAAAATAAAATAAAATAAAATAAAATAAAATAAAATAAAATATAAAATACAAAACAAACAAACAAAAACCCCTGGATACCCTTAAGATAGTTCTCTGGGTTTAGGAACAAAATAAACGCTGGGAGAAGGACCATAAAGAAGCAAGCTGCTACTCTGCCTAGACTCAGCCCTGGAAGGCAAAGGGAAATTTGGAAATAAAAATTGGAAAAATGGAAATCAAAGCACCTCGCTCCCAGAAGAACACCATAAAGGACGGATCTCATTTCATAAGCCAGGGAAATGCTTTCTAAAAATTTCAACAAAATGAAACTAAAGCCACTACCATCCGCAGTGCTGTTCTTCCATAACTTAAGGCAAAAAGGAGGGAAAAGAATAATGTCAGTTTCCACAAGGAAGAAAAGCCGAACTCGGAATGCAAAGCCAAAGGTGTCTTTTTTTTAACCTTTGTAACACACGCTGAAGATAAAATTGACTTTCACGGGCACTGCTGGGTGTGAGATGTGAAACAGAATCTTTAGTGCCTGACAAGGCGTATTTAGAAAGTACTGTTTATAAACTTAATTCCTACGTGCTAATTTGCCATAGAGTTGGAGTTACTATTTACTGAAACAAACAAACAAACAAGTGACCCAAAAATCTTTCAGACAAAGTAAGGGGAGATTTTAGAAACATGAGTAAGTTTCTCCTGTGTGAGACTCTGCTGCACGTATCAATTTCCAAGCCTCCGATCAGCATGGGCAGACTCTCTCAGGATTGCATCCCTGTCTATTAGAAAAAGACTCTGCTTTATAAAGATACTGAAACTTTTTGGACAAAAACTAAGTTTGAAGATTGGCTGGGCGTTTGAATTACCTGTTTAACTTTGTTCCACAGTCTCACGAATAACCAACAGATGCTAGAATAACCATCTCTACTTCTCACACCTAAGCTCGTGATAGCTGTGCTTGCTCTAGGGCATTTATTTATTTATTTTTGGTCACGCCCACAGGATGTACAAGTTCCCCACGGATGGACTTTGAGCTGCTACTGCAGCCCACACCCACAGCTGCTGCAACATTGGATCCTTAACTCATTGTGCCTGGCGGGGAATCAAACCTACACCGCCACAGATACAATGCCAGATCCTAAACCCACTGTGCCACAGTGGGAACGCCTCTGTGGTATATAACTAAAAAGCATATTTAAGAGGGTTGCTTGGGCTAATAACCTCTCTTTAGATTAAATTTCTATTTTAGAGAATGAAATCCTGCCATTTCCAGCAACACAGATGGACCCACAGAATATTCTGCTTAGTGAAATAAGTCAGAGAAAGACAATCACTGTGTGTGATCACGTACACGTAAAATTTAAAGCAATAAAACCAATGAATGTATGTAGCAAAATAGAAACAGACACAGACATAGAAAACAAACTAGCGGTTATGGGGGAGGGGAGGAAAGGTGGAAGGGGCAAGATAGGGGTAATGGATTAAGAGAAACAGATACTCTACATAAAATAGTCAAGCGACAAGGACAGAGTGTGTAGCACAGGGAATTGTAGCCATTAGCTTGTAATAACTTTTACTGGAGTATAACCAGTAAAAAATACTGAATCACCACACTGAATACCTGTAACTAATATAATATTGTACATCAACTATGCTTCAATAAGAAAAAAAACCTCTGTATTTTGAAAATATACAACATTTTGTGTATTCTAACTCCAAGTAACTAAAGGTGTGCAAACTTTGAAATCGCAACTGTCAGGTTTTATTTTATTTCTACACCTCCAATTCAATTTTTTTTTGACGAGCAAAACTGTATTTTAAGGAAGAACTGCCTTAAAATCTTTTTTATTGGAGGAAAGAGATGACTGATAGATAAGGACAGATAGATCGTCTTACACCACGCTCACACCACACTGCACTACACTGCGTTAGATTATGATATTCTAACGGCTTCAGATCCGTTGCTGTATGGACACTCTTCAACACGTCTAACCCTAACCCTGACCCTGACCCTAACCCTAACCCTGACCCTGACCCTAACCCTTCAACACGTCTATCACGTGGGCACTGTCACTTCGCCATTTTATGTTACAGAGGCAGTGGCATCACCATGATTCCATCTTTATGGTGATGCCAAACCCCTATTTGTTCTTTCTTCTTTAGGAATTTGAAAATTTTGAAATAACTGCAGATTTACGGATGAGAACTCCTATATCCTTATTGTTCATCCAGACTCTCCAAAAGTTGGTAAACTGCCACATTGAGATTTTTTCTCTAAATATATAATACATGTCACATAAAATTACATAGACTTTATGAACATATAATATTTTTTAAATCATTGGAAAGTAGATTGCTGACATTATGCTCCACTACCCCTAAATACTTCAGTTCGTATTTCCTGCGAATAATACAGTTCTCTTACACAAACACAATGCAGTTATCAAAATCAGGAAATACTGATATAATCCTGTTATTTGAGGTAACAGACTTTATTCTTATTTGTAAGTCGTACAAATTATATTGATAGTGTTGTTATCTACTAACTACTATTCTGGCCCAGAGTTTGGCTGTTCTGTCCTTTATTCTCTGACCTGCAGTTCTTCCACCTGACTTGTTCTTTCGTGACCTTTTCATTTTCTGTTGACGGCAGGCCAGCTGTTGTGGAGATTGCCCCCTTAATTGGGGTCCGTCCCATGTTTCTTCAGATCAGGAGACACCTGCCATCGACTTGTCCCAATATGTTAACTTTTGCTTATCTGGTTGAGGTGGTGTCTGCCAAATTTCTCCACTGTTAAGTCACCAGTTTCTCCTTTTATCATGAGTGTTTTCTGGGGAGATAATTAAGGCTATGCAAATAGCCTGTCGTTAATCAAACTTCTACTCAGTAGTTTTATCATGCACGGATGTTCCTTGCCTGAATCAATTACTATTAGGATGGTTGCCAAATTGTGATTTTCTAAATGTGTCATCAGTCCTACATTTGGCATTTTACTGAGAGGAAGAACCCCTCTAACCATTCCTTTATTTATACATCAATTGGGCTGAATTTTTATAACCACATCAAGTCCAACTTTTTACTGGGTTATAATCTGTTCATTATAAACCATTATTTTCATGCTCAGGTTTGTCTAGATTTAGCTGACAGATGCCCCTCAAGCTGGACTCTGTGTCTTTTCGGCATGTCTCCACTGCGACATGCGTCCTTCCTTCCTTTCCGGGGCAAGATGTTGCAGACTCCTCCTCGTCCTTTCCTGGTATCAGCCCTCTCTGAGAATCAACCATTTATCCAAGAAGCCCTAATGTTTTCAGTGGGGAAAAAACGTTTAGAAACCAAGATCAGAACGGTAGGAGTGCTCACTGCCACTGGGGTGCCATCATTCTAGATCCTCAGAAGGCAAAGCTAGGACAGGTGTGTTACTATCGGCATCTGTGACAACTACGAGTTCACAGTGACAACTACACAGATGGTCCCCTATTACGATGGTTTGACTTAACGGATTCTTAACTTTACGGTAGTGCTAGAGCGAGCGGCACTGTCTTTATTTTGAATGTTGAAAGGTGACCTTTTCCAGGGCTAGTGACGTGCAGCAAGATGTTCTCCCGTGATACTGGGCAGTGGCGGTAAGCCAGAGCTCCCAGCCAGCCGCTCCATCACAAGAGTAAACAATCAAAATATTTACAACTGTTCTGGATCCAGACAACCATTCTTTTTTTCTTTCACTTTTGGCACAATATCAATAAGTTACATGAAATATTCAATACTTTACAATGAAATAGGCTTTGTATTGGATAAGGATGCCCAACTACAGGTTAATGTTAACGTTCTGAGCAAAGTCAGCCTAGATTTGGGAGGTTTAGGTGTATTAAATGCATTTTTGACTTTCCACATTTTTAACTTATGACAGATTTATAGGGACATAACCCTATTATAAGGGGAGGAAGATCTATAATTTCAATCAAGCATCAGAAAGTTTATTCTAGGCTTGTCTCTTTCAATATGTGTTTTATTCTCTTCTCTGTCCTTTTTGATTTCTCTTTTTAAGAAAATCATAAAACATTGATGTAGTTGCAAAGGTCAAAATTACACAAAAAGATATCTTCAGAGAAAAGCCACTCCCCTTACCTCAACCCATTCTACAGCATTGCTACCCCCTGCACCTTTCAGCCCATTCCAACTTGCCCCCTAAAGAGAATCAGTTTCATTTGTCTCTGGTTTGTTCATCCTGTTTCTGTAATAAAAATAAGCAGACACATCTATTTTCTTATTTCTGAGGAGTCTGGCTCCTGGTGAAAGCCCCTGTGTGGTTTTTTTCTGGCCTGACCATGAGCAGTTTTGGAAGCTTTGGGAGTTGGCCTCACAGGGCGGCTGGGGAGGTGCTGCCCTGCCCACACCAGGCTGGGGCACAGGCATGGCACCGCAGCCTCTGAGGGGAGTTGCAGCCAAGGTTCCAGCGGCCGGGCTGGTTGGCTCTTGCTCACGTCAGCCTTCACAGCCCTAAGCCCTTCAGTCCCTGGCCTCTTATCTGAGACCCCAGCCCAGGTCCTCTCAGGCCCCTCTGCGGAGGTTTCCTGACAAGGAAGAGACACGGCTGCCTCCACAGGCAGGGCTCTTCCTCTTCATGTCTCCCTCTGTCACATCGCCCACCCCAAGTCCAGCCAGAGCCCGTAAAACTACTGGGGCCTTTTGTTCAGGCTCTCCCCACAGTGAGAGAGCCCCACGCCCCTGCTGAGCCACTCAACTCTGAACCAGTGCCCCGCTCTATGGAGGAAGACGGAACAGGGGAGTGGGCTCTTCCTGCGGTTCTAGGCTCCTGCTTACATTATCACAGCATGATTTTTACGGCTTGGGGCTTTAAGGGGCTACCTGGCAGCTGGCAGCTCAGCGTCTTCCTTCCTCAACTGGGTCCCCTTTATTGTTACACAAAGGGCAACGCAATGCCAATAACCTTTCACATTTTGCTTTATTTCACCTAGTGATATGCTCTGTGAACAAATCCATACTACTGCGTAGAGACCATTCTCATTCTTTTTTCTCAGCTGTGTAGTACTCTATTGAATGGCTGAACTAACTCTCCCGGGTTTAGGCATTTAGGTTGTTTCCACACTATAGTTACCTTGAATATATGCATTTTCATACTGTTAAAAGATAAAAAGCTCTTCTTGTAGAACATACATATTTTATTTATTTATTTATCTTTTTATGGTTGCACCTATGGCATATAGAAGTTTCCAGGCCAGGGATCGAATTGGAGCTGCAGCTGGGGCCTATGCCATAGCCATGCTCATACCACATCTGAGCTGCATCTGCAACCTATGCCGCAGCTCTCCACAATGCTGGATACTTAACTCACTGAAGGAGGCCAGGGATCAAACACGTGCCCTCACAGAGACAAGGTCAGGTCCTTAACCCACTTAGCCACAACGGGAACTCTGAAAATACATATTTTATAAGCACATTATTTCGCGTAAACATGCAGCATGAGTTCTAGAAGTACTTTTGCAGTGACGCCTTTAAAAAAGGAGAAGCCAACTGTTCAAATTGATCATCAAGCATTTCCCCTAGTGTACGAGTGGGAAAAGCCTCTCTGAGCGTGAGCTCTGAGGTTTAGGCTAGCAAATCATCAAACTGACTCAGTGAAGCAAAGAAAGACACACACCATCACTGGGCTTCACTATTGGACCAGGAACCATCTTGAGACTATGGGATTGCTTTTGCACCAGTTGCAGTAACAAGTGCTGGGGCTAAGGGTGATGATCAGATGTTCAAGAAAAAAAAAAGGAGACGAACATGAAGGTAAGTGCAAGAGGGGGGAAGCAGGACCGCGATCCTGGCTTTCAGTCGGAAGTGCAAACCCACTCTATTCAGGGCTGCAATAGTCTCCTTTCGAGGGCCCGTTTCAGCTTTAGCCTAATTGCCAACAGACATGCCATTTGTAAGCTGGAGGCTGCCCGCTCTGCTCTTATTTCAGGAGAAAAAGCATTACTATTCCCTTCCTGCTCCACTGTCTCCTTTAACTGCTCGCCCTTCTACTCGCTGAAATAGAAGCAAATTGCAATGTATTCTATAAGATTCAGGCTAGAAGAATTGGGGAGTTATTCAGATATAAAGAACATAATATAGCAAGGCCTTGGGTGAGAAAATAGTAAGCAGAGAACTTTCCAATCTCCAGACTGAAAGTATAAATGGTTATATGTTACCATCAATATATAAGGCTGAGGTCAGAAATCAAATGTAAATGACATATTCATGGAAAGTGTCTCCTTGCAGGGGAGGATATTTCATTCTTCGAGCTGGAAATCAATCTGTTTTAAATTGACTTAAGTTCGTTTACACAAAATAGAACCTTTGTACAAGAGAGCATAAACTGACAAGATAAGTATTCATTCTGAGCCTCTAAAATGGGAAAGAACAGTCCACAATCACCAAGATGAAGGTTTCCATCTGGCATTTCAAATTTACTGGCATTTTATGAACGTCAGTTTTATGTTATAGGGCAATCCTCTGCCAGAGGAATAAAAGGCAGGACTCATTCTTGCTTCTTTAAAAAAGTGAACCCATAACAAAGGCAACCTCCCTGATGTCTTTCCAGTCGCCCTTCTGTAAGCTGCGTGAGTCGTTCAGAGGGTACGTATATCAGTCAGAGCCAAATTAATAAGGGGCTCATCAAAACCCAGCCAGGTCAGATGATCCGTAAGCTTTTATTCCACCAGCCACTTGCCACACACGAGGTGTGGTTTCACTCAGCGCCCTCCAGAATGTCCCTGGAGAGAGGCACGTCTCCAAAGTGGGTAAAATGGTCCACACTCCTTCCTTCCGTTCTGATCTCTATAAAGGGCCCAGGACACTGAGCGCCCCGCCGGACTGTACCAGACTCCTTCCTCTCCCATCACCGAGAACAGAGAGTGCTAATCTGTGACCACCATTCAAGTCGTTACTTGGGCTGTGTTTGCTGTAATTGGAAGTGGGGTATAAGAAAGTCAGACTGGCGTTCCCACTGTGGCTCGGTGGGTTAAGGACCCGACATGGTGTCCGTGTGGATGCAGGTTTGACCCCTGGCCTTGCTCACCGGGTTAAGGAGCCAGCGTTGCTGCAAGCTGCCACACAGGTCGCAGATGTGACTTGGACCAGGTGTTGCTGTGGCTGTGGGGTGGACTGAAGCTTGCAGCTCCAATCCACCTCCCAGCTGAGAACTTCAATATGCTGCAGGTGTAACCTTAAAAAAAAGAGAGAGAGAGAAAGAAAAGCAACAGAAAGTCAGGGACATGACCTGGAAGCACTCTCTTCATGGTCCAAGTCTACTGGCCAATGAGTGATGAAAACCCTGAGATCACAACTTATACTTGGTGACAATCAGAAGATCCCTTTTGGCCTCAGGCCTAATTAGGTCAGGTGGCCCAACCGAGCCTTCGCTAGGGAGACAAACATAGAACTTCAGATGCAGGCCTGGCTCACAGGAAGGTGGTCCTTTGTTTTGTATTTCATGGAGTTGCGTCTATGTATGGTTTCCCAGGGAACTCTCTGTAAGGAGAGGAAATAGGCGGGAGGCACGTGCACCAAAACCCTCAGAGGCTCTGCTATCAAATTTGCATACTTCCACTCGATACAGACTGCATGGATCTGACTCAAATTTATACCTCCCTCACAAGCTTGCTCAAATTACCCAACTGTCACGTAACCAATTTGTTTGGAAGACTTAAAATCATACCATACCGATTAATCTCTTGTGGTTTATATTTTAAAACTCAGTTTGCTATTTTCTTAAGATTTCAGAAAACGCAAAATATCTTTTGTAAATAGCTGTTTGTAGAACTCTTACATAGTTCCGTTTCCTGGCATTAGCGCCACCTCACAGTTACAAGTCTATTCTTTGTATTCACCAAACCTGGTTTTGAAATCCAGCTCCAGGCATTACTACTATGTCCGTGAAGGGAAGAAACAGAATCATACGGCGTTTTTGTTAAGGTTCAATGTGCAGGGAGCATATGACAGGGCGCCTGACAACATCCCGTGCAGGGAATCAAATCCGTTATTGTCGTGTCCTGAACGTCGCGGCAAAAATATCTAATTCAGACCAAATGATAGAGAACCCCTACTTTCAACATAAAACTAGAAATTAAAAAATTTAAAACTATTTCCAGAACGTGTGGGGAACCAAGGTTTGTTTCCAAACTTGATGTGAGATTTCTTCATGAAGAGCATCATTTTTCTCAGCAAAGGCTCAAGAGCGCTGGCTTTTGTGTCTAATTAATTCAGGTATTTTTCTCCATCGCATTAAAAGATCCCTTTGAGAAAACCCAATCCATCATTTTCTAAAACTTTGCCTGTCACAGCAAGAGCCTATAGGGTTTTACATTTCATAGTTAACCTTTTCTGTCACTTCGCTTTTCTTTTTCTTCTTCGCTTCCTATAAGACCAGTTGTATTCATCCTAAAATAAACCAACACAAGCTTGGACAAAGAAACCCCAGGGGAGAGCGGCTGTTGTCTGCGTGCACCCTGCTGGGGAAGCTGGTTGCCTTGCAACAAGCACACAGACCCTGTGGGAAAAATCGGTAAGAGTGCTCGAGGACGAAGGTTCTGGAAACTTTCAGAGGGCGGCAAAGCACTGAGGCTCCATAGCAAGCTGAAAACAAATGCACCAGTGTTAATATTTGATTCGTGGGAAATATGGTTAAAGGAGATTACTTTACGCTCATGTTGAGGAAAGCCACTTTTGGATTAGTTGAAGAGTCTGAATTATAAAATATTTTAAAAGAACAGCATTTTTATTGCTTTTAATGCTTTTTTTTTTTCCTTTCCTTTTTAGGGTTGCACCCATGGCATATGGAGGTTCCTAGGCTAGGGGTCGAATCGGAGCTGCAGCTGCCAGCCTACACCACAGCCACAGCAACACCAGATCCTTAACCCACTAAGCGAGGCCAGGGGTCGAACCCACAACCTCATGGTTCCTAGTTGGATTCGTTTCCTCTGAGCCACCAGGGGAACTCCCTACTTTTACTTCTTTACAGAAATGTAAATTAAGCTCCTATAAAACAGACAGATATCCCCGGGGTCCTGCTTTTAAAAAGCAACATGGATGATTTACAATTGCTATGGAGAACTGCAACGTGTAAACTGGTTATCTGAAGATGATTTAGGGACTTGCTCAACTTTTCACAATTGTTTCTAATATTTCTTGTGTACTTGGAACACTTCTTTCCCCAAATATCTTGAGTATAGCTCTGTACCATTAAATGAATACTAAAGAAGTAGATTCTACAGTAACGAGATAACTACATAAAGCCTTTATAACCATTATCTGAAACTCTAAACAGAAAATCTAAAGCACTGCATCTAGCAAGGCACCTGTCTTTACATGATTATTTTCCCATAATATAGCTTTGATGGACTAGCTGAATATCAAACCTCTCTGATATTTATATTGCTGCACAAATTCTTCTGCAAAGCATTCCATTCTTCCCTAGCCATTCTGGTGATCAAACACACTTGGATTATACACTGGCTCACACAACATTTCAGGATGAGCTCCCAAGATATTTTCTTTCTGCTCCCAAATCAGTCATCACTAGGTTTAAAATCCTACCACGAAATCTATACTTGAAACAGAAAAATGTCAGCTACCTGGAGACCAAGTTTCTTCATCACTTAAGCTGTAAGTGTTAAGACTTAGCCTTGGTCGCCTTCTCATTCACCCATCCTTTCTGCCCTGGATGACTAGGCTCTCAATAAGTAAATAAAAAGTGCTCTAGCTGTTAGCGTGTCATTAGAATCACCAGAACCATGTAAGGAGCAGGCTAAGGTGCTTAAAGAGTACTTTGGTGGGTACCGAAGTGTTTCCAGCTCTCACACGCCTCGGTGCATCCTCAAAGCACTAAGAGATGGATTGAAAGGTACAGTTCAAAGCAAGCCTCCCAGTAGTTCGCTATCCACAGATCACTGAAACGATCTACTACAATAACTCCCCGCGGAATGCTGCGGCTTATTGCGCTGCTGCGTCATTAATCTGCTGAGCGGGGGACAGGACATAGCTGCAGAGCGCTTCCCAAGCTTTGAAGATCTGGCACGCCAAGGAACTCTCGGGGAGTCCTCACTTCGTTAGCACAACAGACGGCAACAAGCCTTTACTACCGTGATTCCACATGTGCTAGATGATGTTACTTATTAAACATTGCAAAGAGGTTTTGCTCAGCCTCAGTCCAATTCCAGCTGTACCCATAAGTTCATTTATATTTGCAACCTGTGCACTGGATGATGGAGGCAGCATATTCACCCTGTGGCAAGCCACATTCTTGCAGCACGTTTCAGGTTGGTCTGTGAGCCCCTGAATCTGTGACTGCAGTGCCCTGGGTGTACTTGTGACTTGCTATTAATAAGAATGAAATGCAGGTACAGTATGGTTAGAATTTGAATACACAGTGACAGAATGTTAAGCGACTCATGGATTCAAAAGAAAAAGAACAGACAAAACCAAAGGAAAACACAAATGAAGTCTTAGAAAGAGCCAAAACCTTTAAAAAAAAAAATCAATGTTTTTCTAGCTACTCTTGAGGATGACATAAAGACATTTCATTTGGATATCATGATGTCATAGGGAAGTTGCAGGTAACTGATAGTCTAAACAGACACGTGACAATTTGAAAGCATTGGATGAGGGAAAGAGACATTTAAGGGGATGAGGAGAATTAACCCGACCAAAATCTCATTACTTGAGAAGAGCTTTTAAAGATCCTAAATTTTGAAATTGGAGAGTAAAACAGTTTAGTGTGTGGTACAATTACGAGAATGGAGTGGTTTTTCTCAAATGTAGAAATTAATAAGGACTGTCTCCATATTGCTGTATTTCAAAAGTTGGAAATGCCACTTCTAATTGTGTAACCAAGCAAGACCCAATAGAGTCTTCGCAGAACGGGCTCCCTCTTGATGGTCTTTGCCAGCCTTTTGTCTGTAGAAAAATTGTATCCTCGGCCTTCCCTGAGGTCCAAAGAGCAAATTTAATCAGAGAAGTGAGAAAATGCAGAAAGAAAGGAAAACGGTCAAGCAAGACAAAACGTTTAACAGTTACTCCATTAAACGGCGTCAAAGACCTCGAGTTCCCCTTCAAGGGCTGCAGATAATATGCTGAGCTGTGTCCTTTGAGCTGTTTTACAGATATGGAGACACACGCTGGGCGGGAGAACTTAACTGTATGCTGCCTACAAGCACATAGACCCCAGACCGGTTGGAACCAGAAGGTTAATGATTTTGACTTCCGATTACCTCACCATCAACAATCCGAAAAGTGTCTACGAGCTGATCACACTCACTACAATTCCCCTCCCTCCCTCTCCCGTTAAAAATCTGTCCCTGAACGCTTCGGAAAGTTCAGGGCTTTGAAGCACTAACTACCCGGACTCCTGGCTTGGCTCTGCAATAAACGCAGCCCTTTCCTTCACCTCAACCCAGTGTCAGCAGATGGGCTTTATTCTGCTCGAGCAAGTGGACGCAAGTTTGTTTTGGTAACAATAAGAGTGGTTTTCTTTAAATTCTCTGTTAAAGTGTATTCTGTAAGTGTTTCCATTGATGAGAAAGTTGTGTGGCTGAACCACACAGACTCCATTTTGTCAGCTCTATTTTAAGCCCCTGGTGCTCCCCCTTCCTTTTCTGCAGGATGGAGAACCCAAGCCTCCTAAGGTCCCCATCAACCTTTGTCTTTGCCATCACCTGCCAGAAAAACTGGAAGAATGCCCTTTTTTCCAGTGTAGGTGATTAATGGTAATGGGACCTCCAGGGGAAGGAAAAACCCCTGGATCTCCCGACGGAGTGGGTACGCTTCTCCCTAGCAGTCGGGTTCTGTTTTTAGCTTTGGCCCCTCTAAATACCCCTGTGCCCCTTCTGGCAGCAAGCAGGACAGCTGTGATCTAGCCTCTGGACCTTCGTCTGCCTATAAGTCACCCACAATCAACTTCATAATTGCATGTTAAGGTGTGGCCTTTTTCATTTTTCAGTCTTCAAGTTCCTGCTAAGTTTAGAGGATATTATTCAGTCTGTTTGTTGCTCAACAAAATCAAATCATTAACATACCATATTAAGGAGTTTCTGCTGTGGCATAGCAGGTTAAGTAACAGGTGTTGTCTCTGAAGCAGCTTGGGTTGTGGCTGGGGTGAGCATTCGATCCCCGGCCCAGAGCTGTGGGCTAAGGATCCAGCATTGCTGCATCTGTGGCTTATTTAGGTTGCAGCTGCAGCCCAGATCTGATCCTTGGCCTGGGAACTCCCGTATGATATGGATACAGCCAAACACATATATTATCATAATAAAACCACTCTTAAATAAATGACTAAAGCTCATTCGACAAAAGTTTAGAATAATTGCTTCAGCAGTTTTTTTTTTTTTGGTTTGTTTGTGTGCTTTTTTATGGCCGTGCCCAAGGCATGTGGAGGTTCCCAGGCTAGGGGTCAAATCGGAGCTGCAGCTGCCCGTTACAGCCACAGCCACAGCAATGCTGCAACTGACCTATACCACAGTTCATGGCAACGCCAGATCCTTAACCCACTGAGGGAGGCCAGGGATCGAACCTGCATCCTCATGGTTACCAGTCAGATTCGTTTTCTCTGAGCCACGACCAGAACTCCCTCAGCACAGATTTGAGGTAACTTCCTGCCCACTTAGAGCAGGTGCCTTCTGAAGGCCGGAATCTTTCCCTTCCATTCCCCGTGATGCCCTAGCTTTCCTACAAATATTGTTTAGTCTCAAGAATTTTCAGAACCATACAGATTTAGCAATTCTAAACTCAAGTGATTCTGGTGCCGTCCCTAACAAAGACCTAGTTTTTATACCTAAGAATGAATTCTAAATTCCTCAAATTCCTGAAGTACTTGCAAAAACAAAGAAAAATCAATTAGAGAATAAATAGGTGACTCAATGGGGAACATCTCAAAGAAAAGTCCAGCATCCCATTCATTCTTTACCCCTTGCCTGTGCACTCTTGGAAAAGCTTTTTTTCAGACTGTGAAGTATATTCATTACATATTTTACCTTTATGATATATGTGTATATTTTCTATATTTATTATATTATATATCAATAAATGTATAATATAGATTATATGTTATTTAAAAATCATTTCAGAAGACAAGAATGCTCTTATTTCACCATCAAATCTGCAAAATTATTTTTAAGATTTTTAAAATATTTATTGATTTTTATTTTTTTCCATTATAGCTGGTTTACAGTGTTCTGTCAAAATCTGCAAAATTATTTTATCGTCTCCCTTCCATGTAGTATAGGAAGTGACTCTGGTGTTAAAAGTGTCACATCTCCCCCTGTGAATTCTCTCCAACCCACTCCATCTTTTTAGTGACTGCTTTCAATTGCTTTTCCATCACTGTTGAATTTTTAAGGCCACCTTGTGATCTGCCTGTAGCCAAAATGCCTGGAGTATGTTCAATGCGCCTTATAAATGCAGGAGCAAAAGGTCAGGCCTGGCAGCAGACAGCTGAGGAAACCAGGACACTGCAGAGCACTCTCCTGTGTTCTGGCGCGTGCTGACAGTCTTGCTGGGGCAGACACGGGCTCATTTATCTTGCCCGACAAAATTACTTAGCAGCATAGCTGGATGCAGAATCATAACCCAGGCTGGAAGGCCACAGGCCTGAGCTCCTGCAGCTCTCACTTCCCCGCTGAGCTGCTGTGAAATCCACCGAGCTTCTGGAACTCTGTGGGCTCTCCCCTGACCCCACCCCCCACCTCAGCGCTGCATGGACAGAGCACTGGGCTCCAGGAGCTCTGGAATCTGTAGGCACATGTGACAACCGAGAAGCAATTTAGATTTCCTTGGGACGCTGAGGCACAGCTGTGTGTTCTGGGAACAATGCAATTATGCACACGCCTCACTTGTAGCTGTTAAGTCCAGGCAAAGGAAGCCATTTCGGTTCTGCATAAAGTCTCTTGGAAAGCACCAGAATGCCCGGTACGGAGGTTCCCCTTGGCTGTGTGCAAGCGCACATCCTGCAGTCTCTGCACCGACCATCTGGAAGGCTCTTCACGCTCAAAGACATGTTAACTTTCACCTACCTTAAATTTTCTAAAAGTGGCTTTTTTACTGTAAATATTCTAAAACTTTCAAAACTAAGATGCCCTGAAGCAATATTGCTTAGAAAAATAATTTTATTAAGGAGCCTGAAGACGCATGATGGTCATGTCAATGTGCACTTATGTGCTTATTTCCTTTTCTTGTTCATTTTTTTCTCGGTAAATGAGGGTTTCTCAAGATAAGTTAAAGGGTCACGACTTCAAGACATTGTGTTCTTGTATGTTCTCCAACTATGTACCCCCTACAAACCTTGGAAACTGTCAGAGCATATGAAAAGCAAGTGATTTGTATGTTGCTAGCAATCAGGATTAAGTTGCCAGAGCTGTGTTGCTAACAGCTTCCTTTTCATGTAATAACGACGACAGTGATTGTCAATATCTAACAAATGTTTTCAAGAAGCAGGGGACGGTACTAGAAGTTTTTTCTTATCTAGTCATTATAACAAACCTATAAACCTATTCAAACAGGTTCAAAACCTATTCCAACCTACTTTGAGTTCTTGCTTTATAGATGAGGAATGTATAACAGAGAAAGCATTTTGCCCCAGTCATAGCTGTTAGAGTTGAGATTCAAACCTATATTTATAATTTCAGAGCCCTCCTGCTTCACCAACATAACTTGACGCTCCCCACCTCATGTCGATCAGTTGTGTTTCAAGACTCAATATTATTACTTTCATGTCATTGAACTGACTGCATTTTTAGTCTCTTCACTTAACGTGAATTCATTTTAAGAGTCCTGTGTTTTGGGACAGTGTGATCTGTAAGTGATTTAACTATGGTGTTAATTTTGATATGTTTCGATTTTGTAATCACAAAACATCGTAAGGTGATGCTCCGTAACATCCCCCCAAAGTAACCACTTTTGAAGTCCCCCTGGTTATTTTTCCTGCCAGAAAATTGCTCTCATTTCCATTTACTTTCCGTTCCTTCCTGCTGGTTTACAAACCTCTATCCATTCTTGCGAATATCACAGTCCTCTGGCATAAGCAGAAGAAATAAGGAACACCTTCCACTGTGCTGGTAACTAAAGAAAAAGAAATATCGGCGATTTCTTGGAGAGTAAATTCATGTCACTTCCCCTGTTAAACCCTCCTGACCTCGGGTAAAGTTAACCATTCCCAATCCGTGATTTGCAGTATATCTTTTATAACACTGTATATTCTTATACCCTGTAATATATTTTACAAGTCTTCCTTCCTCCCAAGACAGTAACTGCTTGAGAGAGGAAAATGTGCAGTGTTGACTTCTACTTCCTGGATCTTAGCACAGCTCCTGGTGTAGACACGTCATGCATGACTGTGGAAGAAAGAAACGGACAGATGGGGAGACACGGGGAGGGGAGGAAGAGGGAGTTAGGACCGAAGGGGGGGAAAAGAAGGGATGAATTATATGAATTTGCTGTCCGATTTCTATACATACTGCTCGCGCTTTTCTATAATTTACCATATTGCTAGAGTAAGAGAACAAACTATGCTCACTCGGAGTCACTCCTCCGACCCAGGTTTTGAAGAACAGAAAGGAAAATAGTTGGAAACGCCAGGAACTATCCTGGTGGTGGTAGCTGTCCCAGGAGAATTCTGTAAGGCCTCAAATATGCTTTTTTAGAAGAGCCAGGTATTATAAAGCTTGGTTCTTTATGGATGTGTTTTATCTAAACCATGGCTCTCAAGAGTGTGTATGTGTGTTCCTGATAGGTAAAGCTAGAACAACTGCCATTTAAAAACCACAATCCGTTTCACAATGTGGACACCTCGCTGCTTCTTCCAGTGAGGATTCCAAGGTTCTGAGTAAACAGTCTAAGTGGATGTTTTAGTGAAAATGTCCTGAAGGCAGGGGCTCTGCTTTGGAATGAAGACATCTGGGGGGCTGTGGAAGAAGACGAGCTGCAGGCTGCATCTTGGCAGATTCCATCTCTCTTTAGGAAGCCCTGGGCCCTGGATGCCGTGCGTTCCTATGGAGACCGATGGAAACTTCTGGGCATGGAATGCGTCCCTTGGGAAAGAAGCTGGAGGAGAGAAACCGAGGAAGCTGCTTCCTTGGAGAGACTCTGAGGGGCGATGCGCACAAGCGTTATTGCTGCAGGACCCCGGGTGTAAAATGCACCAGTGAACTAAGAGGGGCCATGCCAAGCCCCCCTCTTGCCGCAGAGCATCGGCTTTGGAGTGTCAGCAGCTGGTGTCCTTGTGTCTTTGATCCGGGAACTGCTGCCATCACACCACGGGCACCAGCGAAGTCAAGAGGGTAGTCCCTTGGCTGGCTTCAGGGGACAGCGGACAGGGGACATCAGCCAGGGAAGCCAGCCGGGAAAAGAACACGGCACGGGCCATGTGGAGACCGAAGAATCGATGGCCGTCTGCCAGCACATCTGATTAGCTCTTTAGCGAGTCCCAGAAATAACTGCGGTGGTGTTTATGACAATGTTTAGAATGAGAAGATAAACTACGCCAGAAACTCAGCTGGAAGAGTCTCCCACCACTCTGATTTTGGCACCAAGCACCCAAGTGACTATATTTGCCTCAAAAGATGATCAGGCCCTGTGGCACCCCAGTGGCTTGTCCATCGGCTAATCAATCCGAGCTTCAGAATCACCTGGGGAGCCTTCCCCAAACCATGCCCTAGTCCTGCCCTTCCAGAGAATTGCAGGTGGAAATGGAGTCACAAGTTCTGCCTTTTTTTTTTGCTGTTTGTTTGTTTGTCTTAATTTCCAGGTAATTCTGTCTTATGGACAATTTTGTGGGAAAACTAGATAAAAATTTGCAGGAACAGATGGGACAAGTAGCATCAAACATTTCAGTGAAGGACTTTTCCTCAAGTTACATACAGTTTGTCTCTCTACCTCATTGGTGCCGTGAGCCCCCTCAAGGTTAGGTTTTGACCTCCTTGCATTGCTAGTATGTTTTTTGTTCCCACTAAATGCCTTATCTAATCATACCTGAATCACCCAGGGTTATCTGGAATGCCATTTTTTTGTGTCTTGGATAAAGTTAATAATGCCTTCCTAGTATATATGATACTCCAACAATGCATCAATTATATCATCTCATTAATTTATAAAAATTGCAAACACTAGCCCCCTTGCTCATCATCGAGGGACCAGGTCAGTGTGTGGGCTTAAAGCTGAGATCCCCGACACTTTCTGGCTGTCTCATGTACATAAATGGTGAATGTTAAGGATAAGTGATCCCCAGTGATTAAGTGTGTAAAGACGAAAGCAACACGACCTTTTACCAGGCTCCTGAGAGGCTGGGCTTCTTCACCTACAGGGCCCTGAGGTCAGCACCTCACCGACCCCTTGATCTCTTCCCCTCCTGCAGGTCCCCACTTCCAGGATGCCCCAGTCTATTCTCAGCCACATCCTAGGTCAGACCACCAGGTATCACCGGCAAATGCTAGGAACTAAGTCCAGGGCCAGACTGCCCCCGTGACCTGGAACCGGGACACGGCCCATCAAACAGCACATACCCTTCCTATTGCATATTTCCCCCTGAATTCCTGGACCTTTCCCAGAACAGCTATCTAAAATCCTTTACACTCCCCTAATGCTAATACCTTCTTCTTCCCACCCCTTGACAAATGATCTTGGTACATCTCCACTTAATGAACCACTGCTGGGAATTTGACGTGCTCTGCACATAAAACTGTCCCAATTCCTGGAAACATCTCAGAAGCGGCTATGATTCATGTTTGCCTCCTGCTCTCTGAGGCCAGTCTTACTGTTACTGTCACAAGAAACACTGATTTTTGTCTTTGCACCTTTGCTGAAGCCCTGTCCTTCCCGGAATCGAGCCTCCCTTTTGCCCCTAAACATGCACAGCATTCTTCCATCCTTTATGGTCAGAGGCATGTCCTAAGCATCAGCCACAACCCTCCTCTGTTACATCAATATCCTGCTATGGAACAGGATGGTCAGGACCACAACTGGGCATTTCACTGCATGCCATCCTCCATCAGTTACCGCCAATGGATGGGATTCGTTCTAAGCTCTCTGCCAAGGCGGGTGGGAGTGCGTGGGGTGCACGCTTCTGCCTCACCCTTATATCACGCAGCTCTACTACGGATTACCTGGCTCTCTCTGAACATTCCAGAGAGAGAATTTTCATCATTCTCCCCTTTGAAACAAGCTCGATGCTCAGACATGGACATGTATGAAGCCCTCTCCATGATGTATCTGTAATATTCCTGATTTGGACTATAGTATAAAAGAAGCTAGACCCAATTTCTCCGAGTTCCTGGCTCTTCCCTAATCTGACCCACTTGTTTATCTCGGTTCAGAGGAACTCTTGCTCAGTCTCTTTCCAGACACTGGTTCCTGGGTCATCCATCCCACTTGTTAATGATTATCTCAACTGCATCCCTTTTCTCAATGCCCTGGGAAGACAAAGACCTAGATGAATGCTGACCGCAGAGCATAGCTGAACACATCAGGGTCTAGGACAAGGGAGCACTTCAGAAATCTGACCTGCTTTGATCCTCTGAGGCATCTCTGCTCATGTGAGACATTGATTAAGATCTTCGGTTAAAAACATGTTGGCAAAGCAGAACAGGAAATTGGAAGAGAATTTTTCTACTTCATATACATACTTACATGCATTAAATATTTTAAAATACACTAGACATGTGGCACTAAGGAATATACAGAAGTAGTAGAATATTACATTATAATTTAAGATATGTAACTCACAATGTATACTGTTTTATATTCGTGTACCTTAGTTATCTTATGATGGATATGTTTCTTTTTTCTTTAGAAAAAATATAGGTCATTGATATTTAAAGTTTACAGCAATTTTGAAGATCACCTAGCTCCAAAATTTTATCTTATAGGAGAGTATTTAGGGGAAAGGAAATAAAAAGTCAGATTTCTGAGTTCTGATCATTATCACAAGTTCTCTTGTAGTTAAAAGATGATCTTTTTTGGCCACACCCACAGCATGTGAAAGTCCCCAGACCAGGACTGAACCTGAGCCACTGCAGGGACAATGCCAGATCCTCAACCTTCCTGGATACCTGGGAACTCCAAAAATATTATTTTTAGTTGATTTTCTTAGAAATGCTTTCCTCTTAAAAATTTATCAGAAAATGAGTTTGCAAATTTTTGGAAATATATATCAGTAATATCAAATGAAACTGTGCTGTTCATTTATTTGACTATATATAACATTGCATGTTTTCCTCCTATCTTTTCTATTTTGTTTACCTCTTTATTTATATAATCTAGAATTATGCCTAAATATGTGATAAATATTCATTGAATGCGTAAGTCAATACAGTCAATAAGATTTTTCTTTTAACTCTGATCTAGCCCTCCGAAATACTATGCCACATAGAAACTACCCTTTGGTTTAACTAGTACTACATAAGTTGACCGATTTCCAATATAGCATAAACAATGTTTGAGAGTATAACACTATGTTATAGTATAGTGTTTGAGAATTACGAAAAATAGAGGAGAGCAATAAGTATAATATATACATTTTTGATGGATTTTTTAAATTACTCAATGAATTTTATTACATTTAGAGGTGTACAACAATCATCACAATCAAATTTATAGCATTTCCATCCCCAACCCTCAGTGCATCCCCCTACCCCCCAACAGGTCTCATTTGGAAACCATAAGTTTTTCAACGTCTGTGAGTCACTATCTGTTCTGCAAAGAAGTTCATTGCATCCTTTTTTTAGATTCCACGTGTGAGTGATAGTAAATGATGTTGGTGTCTCATTGTCTGACTGACTTCACTTAGCAGGATAATTTCTAGGTCCACCCATGTTGCTGCAAATACCGTTATTTCTTTCCTTTTAATAGCCGAGTAATATTCCATTGTGTACATGTACCACATCTTCTTGATCTACTCCTCTGTCGATGGACATTTCTTGGCTGTTGTATATCATGCTGCAGTGAACACTGGAGTACATGTGTCTTTTCAAGTCATGGTTTTCTCTGGATAGATGCCCAGAAGTGGGATTGCTGGATCAAATGGTAGTTCTATGTCTAGTTTTCTGAGGAATCTCCATACTGTTTTGCACAGTGGTTGCACCAATTTACAATCCCACCAACAGTGTAATAGGGTTCCTTTTACTCCACACCCTCTCCAGCACTAATTATTTGTAGACTTTTTGATGATGGCCATTCTGGCCAGTGTAAAAGTATAATATATTTTAAAGTCTTACACAATATGAACCTCTCTCAGATCTTCGTTAGATTGCATTATAATAAAAATGGCCAGAGTTTAGGGAGCACCTGTTATGTGTTCGGTACTCTGATAATTGCTTTGTACGTACATATATCACATCCTATGATGCTCAGAACAACCCTCCCGTCAGATATTGCTATCGTTTTCTATGTTGAAAAATAAGAACTACATTGAGTTGCATGTGTTGTTTATATAGTTCAGGAATTAGCCCCTTACCAGTCATATTACTTACAAATATTTTCTCTCATTCAGTAGGTTGTCTTTTTGATGATTTCCTTTGCTGTGCAAAAACTTTTAGGTTTATTTAGGTTCTACGTGTTTATTTCTGCTTTTGTTTGCCTTAGAAGACAGAGGTAAAAAAATATTGTCGTGATTTATGTCGAAGAGAAAGAGTGTTCTGCCTATGTTTTCTTCTAGGAGTTTTATGGTTTCCGGTCTTACATTTAGATATTTAATCCATTTTGAGTTTACTTTTGTATCTGTCCAGTGCTCCCAGCACCACTTACTGAAGAGACTATCTCTTCTCTATTGTATATTCTTGCCTCCCTTGTCATAAATAAATTGACCATAAGTGTGTGTGTTTAATTCTGGGTTTTATACTGTTCCATTGAGCTATGTGTCTGTTTTTGTGCCAACAGTAGTGCACTATTTTAACTGTAGTTTTGCAGTAAGGTCTGAAGGCTAAGAGTGTAATAGCTCCAGCTTTTTTCTTCCTTCTCAAGATTGCTTTAGCTCTTCAGGGTCTTGTTTCCAAACAAATTTTAGAATTATTTGTTCCAGTTCTGTGAAAAATGTTGTTTTTATCTGGATAGAGATAGCATTAAGTTTGTAGATTGTCTTGGGTAGTATAGTCATTTTTAACAACCTGATTAAGAAATGGGCAGAAAAAAAACCTAAATAGACACTTTTCCAATGTCTGTACAGATAGCCAGCAGGCATATGAAAAGATACTCAACATCGCTAATCTTCAGAGAAGTGGAAATCAAAACCACAATGAGATATCGTCTCACACCTGTTAGAATGGTTATTGTCAAAAAGACCACTAGCAGCAAACACTGGCCAGGATATGGAGGAAAGGGAACCGTTATACACTGTTGGTGGGAATGTAAATTGATTCAGCTACTGGGGAAAACAGTATGAAATACTGTTTTCATCAAATAACTAAAAATAGAAGAATCATATGATCCAGCAATTCCACTGCTGGGTATGTATCACAAGAAAATGGAAATACTAAAATGAAAAGATACATGCATTCCAGTGTTCACAACCGCATTAGTTACAGTAGCCAAGGTACAGAAGCAACCTCAGTGTGCCCATCAACAGTTGAATGGATAAAAACGTTGTGAGAAAGAGAAAGACAAATACCATATGACATCACTTATATCTGGAATCTAATATACAGCACAAGTGAACGTTTCTACAGAAAAGAAAATCATAGATGGAGAATAGACTTGTGGCTGCCCCGGGGGAGAGGGAGGGAGTGGGAGAGATTGGGAGCTTGGGGTTAATGGATGCAAACTATGGCTCTTGGAATGGATTTACAGTGAGATCCTGCTATGTAGCATTGAGAACTATGTCTAGATATTTACATCGCAACACAACATGGGAGGAAAAAGTATGTATACGTGTATGGGTAACTTGGTCCCCATGCTGTGCAGCGGAAAATAAATAAATAAAAGAAAAAAAAAGTTGTGATGTGTGTGTGTACATGTACATATGTATATATAGATATATATATGTACACATACACAATGGAATACTACTTAGTCATAAAAAAGAACAAAATTTTGCCATTTATAACAACTGACTTCGAAAAATTTATGGTTTCCAAAGGAGACAGTTTGGGGGGGTGGGGGGGATGTGCTGGGGTTGTGGGATGGAAATCCTATCAAAATTAGATTGTGATGATCATTGTACAACTATAAATGTAATAAATTCATTGGGTAATAAAAAAAAAAAGAACAAAATTTTTCCATTTATAACAACTGACTTTGAAAAATTTATGGTTTCCAAAGGAGACAGTTTGGGGGGTGGGGGGATGTGCTGGGATTGTGGGATGGAAATCCTACAAAAATGGATTGTGATGATCATTGTACAACTATAAATGCAATAAATTCATTGAGTAATAAAAAAAAAGAACAAAATTTTGCCATTTCTAACAACATGGGTGGACCAGAGGTATTACACTTGGTGAAAGAAGTCAGACAGATAAAGACAAATATTGTATGTTATTGCTTATATGTGGAATCTGAAAAATAAAACAAACAAATGACAAAACAAAACAGAAAGAGACTCACAGGTATAGAAAACCAACTACTGTTTCCCAGTGGGGAGAGAGAAAGGGGGAGGAACTAGGAAGGGGGAGTGAGAAGACAGGGTAGAGAGCACGAGGAGTAAAATAAATAAGCTACAGGGATCTACTGTACGGCACATTAATATAGCCAGTATTTTATAATAACCATAAATGCAGTATAGTCTATAAAACTTTGAATTTTGTATAACTCTGCTGTTTACTTGAAGCATGGAATACTGTAAACCACCTATACGTCAATAATTTTTTTTAAGGCTAAAAAAAAGAAGAACTAAGACTGTGTTTAAAATCACACAACTGGCAACTAGTATCTTGAATCTACGTCTTTCTTATAGGGCTTCTAAGGCTCTACTCTGCTGCCTTACTGAATTGATCCAAAGCAGGTAGAGAAAATAAAACCAAGCACAGTTCTTATAAATTACTCAATTCCTTCCTCCTTGTCTGCATTTTTGGAAATCCTATTTACTTAAGAAAATTACATGATAACACTTAAAAGAGGAACCCAAGGAGCTACTAGACTTAGAGCACTGCAGTACTAATTTTGTTAGCACTTAGCTTCCCTAAAAGTAATATTACAAATCACATAGAAACAATTTTTTTAAAAAAACTTACTATAAGACAACTGATTTAACAAATTCCATTCGAGTTGAACCATACTATCTGTAAACGGGAGAACAATCATCCAGTTAACGTTATCAGCACTCTACTTTGTCAAGAAAGGAAAAATTGGACCCAGTGTGGGATGTTAACTTTCTATGGAATTACGTTTAAATGGATTGGAACTGCTTGTCAACGGGAATACTAGCCAAGAGCTTGTACTGTGTATATAATAAAATGCTCCTTCCATAATATGAGGGAGAGTTAGTTTTTCTAGACTCACCTCAGAGCTTGAAAAAGAGATACACCTCATCCTTATGTAATCTACATTGAAATTACATTCTCTCTTGATTTCTCTAGGATGATGTGCTTAACTCATATACTGAAAACAAATTCATGAAACTTAATTTAAAACTTTATTAAAAATCTATATCATGTGGAAAAACTAGTATATGTGAATAGCAGGAAAAATTGACAGCAATTTGGAGAACTATATTACTAGATAGTAAATATGTTATAGTGTGTTATATACTAGCATAATTAAAACAATGTAGTTTTGGAGGCAAAATAAACAGGTTAATGGAGTAGGACAGATTCTAGAGAAAAGACCCAGAGTTAATATAATACAAATATGGGACTTATTTCAAAGTGGTGAGGAAATGTGTCTTATTCAATAAATAAGGCCAAAAAACTAATTTGTAGGTTTTAGGAGGAGGAATAAAGTCAAATTAGATTCATATAAAACACTTCACACTAAAATTAAATCTATATGCATCAAATATTTTAAAAAAGAGACTTGGAAATAAAATAACTTGGAAAGATTTTCAGTAAATATCTTTAACAATCTTGAGTAACTGCAAAATTACTACCAAGAATGACTGGGAAAACATAATCCTATAAAGAAAACAACGCATTTAATTCCATCAAAAATTTACAGCTTAATTAGTTCTTGAGCACCATATACTTTCAAACTAAATTACTTACTGGTAAAAATATTTGCAACCTGCATGATAACGTGAAATGTTTATAAAGTATAGTTGTAAGAAAATAGCCACAATAATGAGCAATAAATAATGGAAACCTACCTAAGCTTCCCAGTAATTGAGGATAGGCAATTCAACATGAGATACTGTGTTCCACCTAAATCACTGGGAAAAAGCAAAAAGGATGAAAACACCAAGTGGTGAAGGAGGTGAAGAAACTATATGCTCATTGTTTTAGGGAGAGTGAGAGCTGGTGCAAACTTTCCTGAGGGCCTCTTGGAATTAAGATCCTAACACTTCAAACGAAAAATTATTTTGCCACGGAAACTCTTCTTCCAAAATTACATTCTAAAAATGTGATGAGAAAAATTTATAAAGATGTAGGTAAGGGAGATCACGAAAGTGTGGCTTTTGTAGTGAAACGTAGAGCAGCTTCAATACTCGTTGACAGAGGACCACTTAAGCGGAGTAGAAGAGTATCAATCACGAAATAATGATGTAGGCTTTTATCTACTAATGTGGAAAAATGAGTACAACATATAAAGTGAAAAATGCAAGTTACAAAATAATATGTCAGATATAAGTTCATCTAAAAAAAAGTGTGTTTATTCAAATGCATGTACACCTGTACACCTTGAAAATTTTCTCCAGATGGTATGATTAAACATGAGTTTTGGCCTTTTCGCTATATACAAAGTATGTTGGATAATTTTTTTTAGCCAATATTATGTTCTTATAATCAGAAAATCAACATTTATTATGAAAATAATGAATTCAATGAAAATGAGGTATCATAACTTTATATGGGATTTCTAGTGTAACATTTGCATAATATATTAAAACAATCATGCCGGTTCATGGTTCTGAAAAAAGACTTAACAGCAATGCTTTTCTAAGTCATTATGACTAAGCTATTTTTTTTAACCTCCAGATCGTCTGGTAAGAGAATTTTATCTATGTCACAATCATGCATGTATTATATAAAATGCAAATTGAGTACATTTTTATTTAAGGAAACTACAGATGTTGCAGTCTGCTACAAAGTTATTGTCAGAGCAATTTCATCGATTTGAATACTTTGTTATTTGTAGAAATGGTAATCAACTGCAGAGGCATTATGGCCGATTGGCCACAGTTCCGGTGGAAAATGCCAGAGATCAAGTCGAGCAAAAAAGTCAACACATTATAATAGGAACATCTATGGAAACAGTAACTACAATTTATTGACCCCTTACCATGAAATGCCCTGAGGTAAGCAATTTACATGTCCTTTACACATTTAATCCTTCCAACCTCTCTGTACAAAAGGCATTGATATCTCTGTTTCACAAATGAGGAAACTGACAAGGATGCCAAGATTTTGCCCAAGACCGTCAGACCAGAAGTACCAGAACAAAAGTTCACCTCAAGCTTCTTGGACTCCGCTGGCCATGATCCTGTCTGCGAGGCTACACACTGACTGTAGTCTTTGCTACTGCATAAAAATAAATCATCAGACAAAATCATTTGAAAGTATGCTGTTAATGATGACCTAGGAAGTACATACGGAAATCTAAGAGACCAGGGTTTAGCCTCAGGTAGAGACGATAGAGTTAATTTAGATAGTCCTCCTGCCCAACCACTGGGTACACTTAGTACCTAGTAAGTAGAAGAGTTGACTGCAAAGCACTTGTTACTATTTATCTGATAATATCCAAGGTAAAGGCCTACTTCAAATACACAAATGATTCTAGCCCAGCATGAATGAACTCTTTCTCAAGTCCATGTACTGCTACCCCGACTGTCATCATCAAATCATTGTCTGATTTCTAATTTGAACCCACTTTTATAAAACTATGCCACACACAGGTACACACACATATCTAGGTATCAGAGTGTGTGTAGGCTTTTGTATCACAAGATTACAAAGAACCCCATGGGAGGTGCTCCACTTAGCTGTTGCTGTGCAGCAAATCATATTGGCTTGAAAATGTTTAATTTATTTTACTCACAAATCTGCAATTTAAATGAGGTTGGGTGGAGACGGCTAGTCTCTGCCCCCGTGGCAGCAGCTGGGGAGGCTGTTAAGCCTGGTTTGAAGGCTCCCTGTTCACACAAACGGCAGCTGACGGGAAGGCTGACCTGCTGTGTGAGGAACAACCTGGGTTCCTTGGTCCTCTCTCTACCTCCATGTGGCCTCTCCACAAGGTCTCTAAGCCAGTCTTCATGGCATGGACGTGTCCCAAAGAGAAAGCTAGACAGACACTATTTCACTTTCTGTCACCCAGCCTCAGAAGTAACACAGGATCAATTCTATTGTTTTCTATTCTTCAGAACCAGGTTACAAAGGCTGGCCCAGGTCCAAGGGGTGGGGATTTAGACACAACACTTGATGTGAGGCAGGTCAAAGAAAGCACAGGCCCATTTTACAACACGAGACGAAAGAAAGAAGAAGAAGCAGCAGAAAAGGGAGGGGCCAGAAGGAAGGAGGAGAACAAACACACCCGAGAGGGTAGACAGGAGTTCTGTGTACTTCGGGATGTTGTTTCCAGGGTATGTTAGTGAGCTGATAGCACCGTTCAGAAATAATGGCATTTGTGTGTTGCTTAGCCCATGAGTTAGTCTCCAGGATGGGAGTTGTTCAGATTTAGTTCCCGAACCAGGAAGCCTTTTTGGTCAGACCCACGGTGATCCTCACCAGCTGGAGGCCTTTCTCTTGGACAGGTCTTTAGTCACAAAGCAACATTTGATGGAGAGAGTAATGAATTCCCATTTATTCAGCTAATTGAGTTATTTCTGCTGTCTCCTCCCTTCACTTCTTTCCCTCTCTTTTTTAATCAAAATCGATTTTCACCATCATGAAGGGTTTGGTTATTATTGCTCCGTTTTGTTTAGTTTTTCAGTTTTTTTTTTTTTTTTTTAGGGCCACCCATGATATATATATGGCAGAACTGCTAGGAAGTACTGTAGCTGCGTCAGTTGGAAAGAAAGTGTGGAAAACTCAGACTAGATCATAGTTCTCAATAAGACGTCATTCCATGACGGCTAAAGACCAAGCTTTAAACAGTGCATCACAACCAGAATTAGCGGGCTATGAGTCCTAGTTTGCTGTAATCGTGACTTTGTAGTGTCCAAACGAATCCTCTGATCTGGGTAATCTTTTTGCTGTCTTGGGATCCGACAGTCATAGAGTTCATCTAGTCCCACAAGCATGGCTGATGGATCCTATTCTACAGTGGCCACTTCTTTGTAACACGGTAATTGACCCTGCTTATTCCCTAAGAGTAAACATACTTCATCTCTAAGGAGCGTCTTTCGCTCAACTCCAGTAAAAGGTATTCTGGCATTTCTGCTATTGTGGTTTTGCTCGGATAGCGCCGCATGCTATAACCACTGACCTGCAATGAACTACGTGATGCATTCTTCTCCATGTAATTCGCTTTTATTCATATGAGAGAAACATCTTATCACCGACGTGCGTGACTGAATTGCAGTCCTTAACAACGAGCTCATCTAAAACATTTCATTTTTCAATCAAGAAATTACCCAAATTTAAAGGCATGCATTATAATAATTATTAGTATTCACTATTAAGTACTAAATTAGAATCAATTCTCTAAATGGCTTTCATATATTGGGTATTGTACTAAGTGACACAAGTTTTAACTGCTTCACATAAAGTCATTTAATGACGTTTCTAATTCCTGTGAACATCAGTGTAAATTTTAATGAAATGGCAAAAGCACATGAAGAAATGGTTCTTTGACTGAAATGGTTTGTTTTTACACGGCAGATATGAAATTAATAAATTAGGTAACTGTGAGGAAAAATGACAATACTAGGATCCAGGAAAATGTAGGCATTCACGACTAAGGTACGAAAAACTACAGATATTGAACGTTACCTGATCCCAGCAGAACATCTTTCATTTTGTAAACGCGGGAAGCGATATTGAGTCCTGAATCTCTACAAACACTCAGTGAAATTTCAAGAGTGAGGCACAACCTTTGCTCTACAAATGGAGCACAGGGAATGGGCAGAAGTAAATTAATTAACATGAACATGGAAAGAGAAGGAGTTACAGACAGACGTCCTAATTCTCGTCCAGCTCTCCTCCAACTGCTCAGCATGCAGTGGCAGTCAACTGAATTATCCTTAAGAAGGGATGCATTCTCAGCGAGTCTTCAGTTTTATGTCACATAGTAACCCATTTCCTTTTCCTTCTAAGCTTTTCAAAAGTTGAAGGCAAAAGAAAAAGGACCCAGTTTTCCAGTAGGGTTACAAAAAAATGAGTGGAGAGGAAGCTCTTTATACTGGATCATCCACTTCTGGCAATTAAAAATAACAGAGAGTTACCTATAAAAAACAGAATTTCAGTCAGCCCCTGAAGATTCTCACTGAGGAACAGCCTAAAGAAAAGTGAACAGATAAGACAGCAGACAACCATATGGCTGCTCTTAATGACCCATAAAAACAAGAAAAGGATGGTGCTTTGAACCAGTTCTAAACTAAAATTTCCTTTATACGTTATTTCTGGTTTTAAGAAAGGCAAACACCAATTCTCATTCACCTTTCCTCACACATTGCCTAGGATTTAAGGACCATAAGCTGAGGGTATAAAATAACCTTTGAGTTTTGTTCACTTTGCGATTTTCTTTTCCTTTCTTTCTTCTTTATTCTACTCTTCACACCAGCCAATTCAACTTCTGTCTCAGCCTGCAAAATATCTAACTGTCAGTGTGGTGACATTCCTTCTATTACAAATCATAATCCTCTACATTAAAAATAACAAACAAAACAACAAACCCACGAAAGGGAAAAGTGCACTAGCTCAGCAGGGCACTTGCAGGAGGTTCCCTCCTGCTGGCATTTATCCTCTTGCTCCACCACCTGTCACTCTGACTCAGCCTGCGCCCTCAGCCCTGGCCTCCACGACCCTCGTCAAGGGTACCCTAACAGACTCCAGGCAGCTGCCCTGTTGCACATCCTTGTATCATCCAGTGCTTCTTTTTGTGTCAAGTCCAAGGTCACTAGGGCTGAGAGGACCTCCCTGGAAGCAGAGGATGTTGATATTCCAAACACATGAGTGCGGAGTCTACTGTCTAGCAGAGAGCAGGCGGCGCAGAGTACTTCATGGAGTGAATCACCCTTAATTTTCTACCTCTGATTTCCTGTCATTTCCCCTGCCTCACAAAAGGCTCCTTGCCAACTCACTATCTGTGGAATTTCCATCACGCTCAGGCCCCACCTCCCCGACAAAGCCTTCTTGGTCACAGCGTTAAGGGAATTCCCTTCTCTGAACTCCCACAAAACCCTTTTTGGGTTTATCTCACGGCCTCCGTGAGATACCAATTGGTCTTATTTCTTCTCCCTTCGTCACAAGCTGAAGTCTTTTAATCGCCTTCATGTCCATCTGTATCGAGATTTAGGTCATGTTAAAAAATCATCATTGGCCTACATGTCTGACCCCACCCTGATATTCCCCCAAACAATGAGAGCAGTGAATGAAATGTTGTTTCCTTTTCTATCCCTCGCGCCTGGCCAAGAAGACACGCTCAATGCATTTTTCTACTTGTGCTGCTGGATCTGAACTGCAGTCACTTCTGTAAGGTCTTATCTCCCCAACCAGATTTCCAGCTCTTGGAGGTCAGTCTTTGTTTTCTGCACAGTGAATAACATAACAAATACCGATTATGGAAATAAGTATATTTCCCTCAATGGAAAGACACACATGTTAACTTACATTTTGTTTTTCAATATTTAAATATAAAAGTTTATTTTTCTGAACTCTGAGTATTGAGGCGGATGATAATTACCTAGTTTAGGAAGTTCAGATTGGACGATCCCAAACTACACTTGTCTTCTAAGAAATATTAGTGGAAGTAAATGCTGCGTCACGCGTGGGTCAAGAGGGCGGGACATTCTTCTCAGTTTTGATTTTATTCTCCGTATGTTTACATTTTCTACTTCAAGTCCCCAGTTTGGTAAACTGGCTTTAAGGTTTTATTGTTGGTGTGTTGTGTTTTTTTTAAGAACCTATCTTTAAAACTAAATTTTATCACGGCTCTCGATAACTTTTTGAGAGCTAGCTTGACCTGACTGAGAGGGATGAGAGTTTCTTGATGACTGCCATCAGGCATGATGAAGTGTGCATCTCCAAGAGCCATCAATCACCTGCTTGAAGAATCAAGAGGGCTATTTCCTGGTTGAGAAGCAGGCCTCTTTCTCTTGGCCCATTACTCCCACATCTTCCTTCTATTCTTCTCACTCCATTAGCCTCCTGTGTATCTGCACAGAGGCTATCACAGACTGACCTCCAGTCCCCAATCCCTGATATTTCCATTTAGGTCTAACCTACCATCCCAAATGAAACATTTGGGGATGTTTACAGGGGTATTTAATCTTTCTTTGCTCCAGTTCTTGGAATTTCATTTATAAATCTATTGCAATTATCACATTACACCTATTGCTCTCTTCTCTGGCAGATCAATATGCCTCCTCCCCTAATTTAAAACCTAGCAGTCTTGAAGGACATCTTTTTCTGATTAATCATGATAAATTCCCTGGCTGTAACTTTGTTGTCTGGGGTTGTCTAGCCATATCACAACCTGCAACACAGTCTCTCACTGACGTGTCTGGCTTTGGAATCATTCTATGGAAAGATGAAAAATTAAGAAGTGACTTTATAAGCCTCTGGGGACGATGAAAAACATTTAAAACCATTCATATCTAAATAGCATTGTAGTAATACACATGATTTTCCTCTGTATACAAAGTAAGATATAAATTATAGCATAGAGAATCACAGATCATCCAGTGAAAAAGCAACTTACAATTCGCACAGATCAGGATTTCCCTGGAATTGAGGAGGAAAGAATAATTTTTTTTTTCCTTTTGTCTTTTTAGGACCACACCCATAGAATATGGAGATTCCTAGGGTAGGGGTCTAATCGAAGCTGCTGTCCTAGCCAGAGCCACAGCAATACCAGATCCTTAACCCACTGAGCAAGAACCCAGAGATTGAACCCACAACCTTACGGCTCCTAGTTGGATTTGTTTCCACTGTGCCACGATGGGGACTCCATAAAAATAATTTTCAATATTTAAAATATACACTATGGGAGTTCCCACTATGGCTCAGGGGTAACGAATCTGACTGGTATCCATGAGGATGTGGGTTCAATCCCTGGCCTTGCTCAGTAGGGTAAGGAACTGGTGTTGCTGTGAGCTGTGGTGTAGCTTGCCAGATGTGGCTCAGATGCCACATGTGTCGCTGTGTCATTGGCCAGCAGCTGCAGCTTGGATTCAACCTCTAGCCTGGGAACTTCCGCAGGTGTATCCCTAAAAAGAAAAAAAAAAATTATGGATGCTGCACATTTGCTTTAAAAATGGCATCACAGACTAAACCAAGGTGCAGATACTGGTAATCTCATGTGTGCAGGTGTTCTGCTACACATGCGTTGATTTCTGACACCTGGTCTCCTTTCCCTGGTGATTAATGTTTCCATGTAACAGTGTACAAGACTTTTTAACAACACCATGGAGAAGATGACTGTTGATTTAATTTTCCACTAAATAGTAAAAGATCCCGGATCAAAATAGAGTTATGTCACAGGAAAAAATTGAGTGGAATTGAGTCGAGACATCAGAGCCACATAAACACATGTGGGTTCTTAAAAACTACTTCAATTTCTTTAGAGCTCTTAAAAAATGATATTTTTTCCACAGTGGACTATTTTTATAAATAAGATTTTAGAATTCTTGATTAAATTTGCAAAATTTCAGCTGATTTCATAATATAAATGTATATATATATAATCTATATACACACGTATACATAAATTTTACCTTAAAAATGACAATTTTTTTGTTTTCAAGTACTCAAAACTTGATTTAGAAATGAACTGTCCTTGAGTCTGAATACTGGATAGGTTTTTGAAAAATGCCATAAGAAGTTTCTAGTTTGTCACCCAAATTGCATGTCAGACAACAGAGAACATTTTGTCACGCTTAGATGCCATTCAATCATAATCTGAGTTTGACTGCAAAGCTTTCACAATTCAATTTTTATTTAGAATTTAGAAAATATGACTGTAGGGGAACAGCGTAAGGACAGGGAGACCATTTCTCTTCGACCAGAGATCAGGGAAGAATGAGAGAGGAGGGAATGTGTCCTTTCCACTTTCCTGTCTGTTTCCCTTCTCCACCCTCCATGTGTAAGCGCCCAGCCGCCCTCTGGGTTCACTGGGGGGCCCTGGAAGCCACCAGGGCCGGGATCATTTAAACACATGTTTGGAGATGTTTGTGTCCACACTGGTTACTGCATTGATGCAGGTGAGTTTGGGCAACACAAGAACATGGAGCCCATGGGTCTTTGTACATTGTGCGAATAAGGCTTTTATTTGTGACTATCTCAGGGACACTTGGTCAAGCTCCCATCTTTTCTTAAAAACAAAAAAAAAGCCAACCTTTCATTATTATCAGATACTGGAAAAAATAAAAACATATAGTCCATAGCAGGAAAGCATCCTGAGAAACCGCGAGACTCATTTTGTCAGATTCTAATCAAACCAAAAACAATAACAGAAGGAACCAAAGGAAAGGGCCCTTTGAGGATAGAAATTTGATTAAACTAAAACATTAATAAGAATCTTTTTTGGGCCTCAAATATGAAGGTGACCTATAAATAAAAATTGTTCAGGATTAGAGGACATTTATTTACTATTTGTTTTGTTCTGGTCAACATCTTCCCGAAGGACGAAATAAAAGATAGAAGCTATGAATGCTAACTTTTATTCAAGCTAATGTTCCAGTTGACATACACTGAGCCTAAAAGGGGTAAAAATGCAAGAAATAAATTGCCTGTTGAGTAAGATGAAAAATCTCCATTTGTTACACTGAGTTTAATAATTATGTCATTTATTATAGTTCAGGGGACAGTTTTTAGTATGAAATTTCATTTGAAACATATCTTTGAGCTATTTTAAGAGCATCTTCTTAAATGTTTCTAAGAAGAGAGAAAAATTCTATGTAAAAGAGCTTAACTCTGGTCAAGATCAAATCATCTAAAAAATTTATACTGCTTTACACAGGATTTCAGTAAATATTACTTATCAAAATATAAAATACAGTGCATGTTGTTGTAGGCTGTTAATGGCAAAATCAACACCCTTTAATACGCTTGAAAGTGACCTTGGTTACTTATTACCTTGAAGATGGCTGAGATCGGAATATCCGTGTCCCCCTGAGATTCACCCCTTGGAAATCTAATCCCCACTGCGATGGTATCTGGAGGTGGGACCTCTAGAAGGTGATTAGGTCCTGAGTGCAGAGCCCTCAGGAATGCGTTGATACCCTTTCGAAAACAGACCCCAGAGAGCTCCCTGGCCCCGTCCACCACATGAGCACACAGGGAGCAGACTGCAGAAGCTGGCACCCTGATCTTGCACTTCCACGCTCCCCAACTATGAGAGACCAGTATTTGCTGTTTACGAACCACCCTATTTCCAGTATTTTTGGTTTCGCAGCCTGAGTGGACTAAGTATAACTGATTTTTTCCCTTTTTCATCCCAGGGACTATCCCCTTGTCCTGAACCCCACTGCTGAATTGCTAGGTGTGAGGAAAAATGCAACAGTCTCACAGTTGGCAAGGAAACTTTATTACCAGGAGAGCAGCTCGAAGCCACAGGTCTTCCCAGGGGAGTGTTAATGGCCAGAGCACACTCACTTTGAAAAGTTATGATTTGGAAACAGGAGTAATGTCTTCCAGGCATGCTTCAGCCCACATGTGTGCAAGTAGGAAAAATATGGATTTCCCAGGGCACACACAGGCTATTTTACAAATACCTTTTGTGTTTAAGGTATCACAGATTAAAACATAAAATGAATATTTAAACAGATAATTTAAAGTCCATATCATATCCAAAGGGAATTCATTTAACCAATGGAAAAAAAAACACTAATTGAAATTTTTCTCTCTTTTAATCTCAAACACACACCCACTGAGTGGACTAGAATTCTTTTGTCAAAAGGTAAGATGCCCTTCACAACTAATGTGATGCTCCTTCCTAAAATAACAATGACTAGTATAGAGCTGAATTAGTTTCAGATTTCTCCTTCTAAAGTGTAGCCAGGGTCAAGTTTGTATTTGCAGTCTTAAAAACCAAGGTGAAATTTTACTGCTATTTAAAAATGACCTCGATAGATTATCTTCGAGTGCTTAAATATTAATTAAGAATCCATTAGATACCTTCTCTTTTGAATTTTAAATATATGGATATTTTTTCAAGTGATAGTGATTAAACTTTTATGATGAGTATATAAAATAGTCAATAATTCAAAATACTCTGCGAATTTAAGTATGATAAACTACTTAAAATGTCTATCGTCTCACCTTCTTAAGAAACAAACACAACCCACAATGTTTTAGAAAAGATAAGACCCATGGTTTATGTTTGGCTGCACTGTAACAATGCAATCCAGAAAAATAGTTTGAAGATATGAGCAAGAAAGAAGGAATTAAACTTCTCACATTGAGCATATCTGCTCAGCCACTGGCACAGTTATTCAGAAGGCGTACACACCTTCAATTTCTTTATTTAATCAACATTTATTTAGTGTACACTAGATACAGGAGAAAAAATATTTGGATGTGACAATTTTTTCCTCCCTTCTTAAACAATATGTTTAAATAATTTAATCCTCTCTTCTTTTATAAAAATAATATTTATCATCCCAAATACTCACTTTAAAGACTAATTTAGTTACATCCTTAAAGATTTGACATACGATATATGTTTATTATTGTTTGATCCTATACTTCCACTTGGATTTTTTGGTATTGACTAAGCAAATTGAATTTCCATGTTTAAGAGGGTTTTTTTTTTTTTTTATGTTTCTGTTCTGTTAGTGATATTCAAATGCCTCAAAGACCTAAACCACGATAGACTGTTGAAATGTTCCATGCGTGCTTGAAAAAGGAATGTCCCCAGTTGTTGGGCGTGTTTCTCAGGATGCCAGCGCTCCCTGGTTGTGCTGGTGATGGCTTTCTGTTTGTACTGCGGGGCCTTCAGCCCTCAGAGGGTTGCCTTATTTTCTTCCACTGCGGTGGTGGATTTATCTGTGTGATTTGCTAATTCTGACACTTTGCTCTTAGTACCTTTTAAGCCCATGTTACGAAGATCACACAACTTTTAAACTACCGTATCTTCCTGGGTTATTGAACCTTTTTGATCCGACCAGCTATTTCTGATAGTCTTTTGTTTTTAATCATTTGCTACGTGCGCTTTCATTTTTTACACACATTAAGCACCCTTGCAGTCTCTCCCGGACAACTTCCATCTCTGCATTCTGCGTGTGTTTGAACGCGGCTTGCTCCCATTCCCAATGGCATGCTCCCATCTGTGATATTTCTGATGGTTAGTTTATGCTCCATGAAACTTTATCGTTTATAATCTTAGGACTCATTAGAGAGCCCAGGCCTTTCTGGGAGGATCTGGTTTAGCTGCAGCCCAGTTCCTGACACTGTCAATTCATGACCACGTTAAACAACATTCTAGACTCAAGACTAGGCAAGTGCACACAGCAGGAGTGAGATGTGGCCCCAAACTCAAGTGAAGATTGGTTTATGATTACAGATGCTTAGGAGTCACATTTCTACCTAGAGTGAAAACAGAAGAGGCAACTACGCCTCACACTTGCTCCT
Source organism: Phacochoerus africanus (assembly GCF_016906955.1). Taxonomy (NCBI): domain Eukaryota; kingdom Metazoa; phylum Chordata; class Mammalia; order Artiodactyla; family Suidae; genus Phacochoerus; species Phacochoerus africanus. Next base: position 6,099,224 of record NC_062545.1, on the reverse strand, counting down.
AAGAGGGAGTCATGTTGCATGACGCTGCTTTATGTAGAATTCTGTGGTTTAATTTTCAACCTCGACAAGGCCCGAAGCTCATCAGCACTCTCCAGTGTTTGCCGAGTCTGAGTCTCTAACTCTCATGGTCGGCTTACAGAATAATCTCTTTGGAGTCCAGCCTTCCCTTTTTGGCACATAAACTTCTCCTTACTGTGTTTCAGCCCAGCTGTTCTTTTAAAAATATGTGTTCGTAATTTCATCCAGTAAAAGCTTTCTAGAGTGGGCACTGCAAGGATCTTTTAGAGGGTCTCGGTTCACTTTGCTGTCAGAAATATAAACTAATTTATCCTAAACTTTATGTATCAATACAGAAGGAGGTGGGATATTCAACAAGTAAAGAACCCCACTTAACACAGTATTTCTCTTTGACTGGTTTGAAGCTATATCCTTAAAGACGTAAGATTGTCTATTCTGCTATGCTGCATCCTTCCAATTAATATGAAGGTACACAGAGAGAGACAGTCAAGGACTGAAGTAGATTTTCAAAAGACCTCACATTGCTGTAAAGATGCTATGGAGATTGCAACGTTATACATACAGAGGATGTGAACTATTATTAAGTGTAGTTGTATCTACATAGTATGTATGCTATGATATAAACATATTATATTTGTAGCTATATAAAATTCTACTTAAGGATTCTGCCTATAAAATACATACACTTTAATTTCATCCCTGCAGCACACTTGCAAGACTGTATTATGCCTTGATATCTGTGAGTGACATACAAGTCATTAGTGTTCTTTAGGATTTGCATGAATAAAAATCTGTTCAGTGTCCCTAGTCCCATTTGATGCAGGGTGATTGTTACGGCTGTTCACTGTTATCTCCGAGGCCTTAGAAGGATCCACAGACGGGAGAAAGAAGGCAGGTCTAACGATCCTGCTCAAACACTCTACCTGTTGCTACCGACAGACTTTGTTCCTCAGAGAAGGTATTAACTGCCAGCTGGCTGTGACAGTTTGTGAGCTGACACTGGCATTTGTGTTGGCGCCATATCGGGATTTACAGCTCGGAAAACACATACAGTCAGATTAGGATGGACCCAACGATTTTCAAAGTAGAAACTCTAACAATAGGCAAATTACAAACATGACCGTAATGATACAATTATTTCAAGAAGAACGTTCGTACTCAGGGAACCATTCGACAAATAGCTTCTCTGTGTGAAATAGAAGGCATGTGTTTGCAAAGAGAAAAGGGACCGCAGGGAACAGAGGATGGCGCTTCTGTGTAGAGCTGGTCACCCACTCTACGTTTCCCTAACAGCCCGTCGCCTCAGAAAACGGCTAGGAAAGGTGGTAGCAAGAGCAATTCTGAAAGGTACGGACTGTAAACGTAAAATATCGCAGCTTTAGGAAAAAGATGAACCTTATAGCTTGGTTCTTTGCTTTCGCCAGACTCTGAACTGGTACTTCTTTACACTCCATGACTAGCAGCTCATGAGGAATTTAAATTATCATGTTTTAACATAGTTACCAAAAGAGGTCACGTCTTTAGGAAAGTGCCTCTGGAAGGAAATGATGCAGGTAAAATTTTTGGTAATGTTATGAACGGTTTCGAATCAACACTTTTTGTAAATATAGTCAGATTGGAAAAAAAGTCAATTAGCAATTGGTTTCTATCCTAATTTCCCGAAAAACACTGGCGATGCCATAATGGAAGGATGGATTTGATCAGTACTTACTGCCGTGGTCCCAGGGCAGTTTGGAGACTGGCACTCACCACTCATCCGGTTTGGGATCAAGACATCGTCCCAGCAAGAAGGACCCTGTGAGAAGAAAGGAAAACAGCATATACTTGGTGCTCAGACTGTAACACCCACGTCTTCCCTAATACATTTGCTAAGATCTACTTATGTGATAAAACACTAACGAAAGTAAGATGGCATCCACCAAGTCTTCAAAATATGATTCATCGGGATTCTCAGGACCCTTTTGGGGGATCTAGTAGGTCAAAATCATTTTCATGAATGAACTGAGATGCTGTTCGGCCATTGCTCCAAACTTCTATCACATGCACGCGTAGTAGTTTCCCCAATGCAGTTACATTTTATTCTTTAAAACCCTAAGGGAATAATTTTCTTATGTTCATTGCTATTTCGAGGGATGAATTTTCGATGAAAACACAAGTGCAAGTTATACGCAAAAGCACTCTGTGGGCAGCAAGGGGAACGCGGAGGCCCGCCTGGAGGCCCAGCTGCTGCAGGTGGCCACCTGAGCAGGCGTCTTCATTTCCTCTCCCTCTGAGCCACCGCGAGAATTACATTTCATAGCTAGCACTATGTAATCCCACAAAACCAAGGACATCAGAAGGCAGGGGTTTGGTTGAGAAGAGATTTCCAAACTTTCCTGGAAATCTACAGTAGGCTGCAGCAGAGGAGGGGGCGTCCACGCGGTGCAGGCCACAAGGAGCCTGAAGGCTTGAGCAAAAGGCAGGTGGAGAGAGCAGAGGGAGACCCGGGGCAGCAAACAGGGAGAGAGTTACATTTTTCATAAAGAGAAGATCCTAAAACCTTCTAGAGAGAAAGGGCAGATTCCTGCTTGGAAACAAAAATCAAAATAGGGAGTTCACTGGTGGCTGAACAGTTTAAGGATTCAGTGTTGCCATTGCTATGGCTTGAGTCACTGCTATGGCAAGGGTTCTGCCTCTGGCTGGGGAACTCCTGCATGCTGTGGGCATGGAAAAAAAAAATCGAAATAGAATTTTAAAGCAGTAGTAGCAACACCTTTAAAGATCAAAGGGAAGGCGTTCCCATCATGGCTCAGTGGTTAACGAACCCGATTTTCCATGAGGACGTGGGTTCCGTCCCTGGCCCTGCTCAGCGGGTTAGGGATCTGGTGTTGCCATGAGCTGTGGTGTAGGATGCAGCTCGGGTCTGGTGTTGCTGTGGCTGTGGTGTTGGCCGGCAGCTGTAGCTCCGATTCAAGCCCTAGCCTGGGAACTTCCCTGGACCATGGGTGTGGCCCTAAAAGACACACAAAAAAATAAAAATTAAAATAAAGATCAGAGGGAAGGATTTTCCACCTGAAATTCTCTAACCTGTACAGCTGGGAGGCCTCCGAGTTCTGGAGATGGTCAGACAGCCTGAGAGAAAACCAAAATCTGCCCAGCTTTAACCTCACCTGCCGCCTGTAACTCCTGGAGAAGGCCACCTGCACTCTGGGTGGGCGTGTCCTTGACTGTGACAAGGAAGGAAGGAGGGGAGCAGGGCAGTGTCCAGGGCTGCAGTGACGAAGGCTTTAGACAGACGTGGGTGGGGGCCGGAGCCCAACCAGGAAAGAGGGCGATTAGGATAAAGGAGCCGTGGCTGCTGAGATTTTGCTACTAAAGGTGTTGAGACCCCGCCAGAGGTTCAAGTTTGCAGTGAAACTGGTCATCACCCGTCAGCACCTGGACCACCCCCTCCAGGGTCCAGAGGAAGCAACCCCCCAGCCCCCTTACTGCACAAACTGGTGGTCACGCAGCAATCCCAGCCAGTGCCCAAGTCTGCACGAGGGCTCACCCTCGCTCCTTCCTTCACCAACATACACACACACATGCACACACACACCAACACACTCACATGCACACACACACACACGTACAACGGCTCACACATGGGCACATCTCACACAGCTATAGCAAACACACACACAAATTTAGGAACAAAACAGCAGAAAAAGAGGGGGTCCAGGAGATGGCAATCTACCTTAAAGAATAAGCCAAACTTCCACAGAGGTTATTTAAAACAAACCTTAAAAGGAGCTACATTTTGAATTTACAGGTGATTCAAGCAAAACGCTGTTTAGTCTGGAAGGACATAGCTGTGCAGAAAAGAGGTAACAGGCCCGAGAAGGCTGCTTCCAAGGCTGGTCCTTGGCTGGATTCTGGGAATTTGGATCTGGGAGTGTCCGCCTCCCCAATTCCCTTGCTGAAACAGGGGGTCTGCAGCTCCTGTGATGTCTGAGCTGACAACATGGTTTACACCCAACACCTTAGCCTCGGGAGTCTGGACCTGCAGTGAGGACCAGGCAGGGGCACACAACGACCAGCCCAGTAAAAGCCCTGAGCACAGAGTCTCTGATGTGACACCATGGGTCCTACATGGCTCCTTGTCCCCTATGGCTCCGCTGGGAGAGGGCTCTTGGAAACGCCCTGGCTCCCTCTGGACTTCACCCCTGTCTCTTCCCACTGCTGATTTGAAGCCTCTTGATGTGACCGATGTTGCCCGTGTTCATGACTCTCAGCGGAGTCCTGTGGGTCCTTCCAGTCTTGGGGGCCCCCAACACCATGACGTTGATTAATCATCAAGGGCAGGTTCTCCCAACTACAAGGAGGCGAGGGCTCGTGATGAAGATCAGAGCAGTTACGGGGAAAGAGAAATTCCATTTTCTTTGCATCTCTAACGGCGGTGCGTACATTTACAATCCACTTCATCTTAATGATTAAGCACTCGATTTTCAGCCTTATAATTGCATTATTGAAAAGAGACGGATTTTAAAGCTATGATTATGTGATATATTATATATATATATCTATGTATCTTTTACCAAGAGCGGCTTCCCAGGCCCCTCTGACCCTTCCATCAGGGACAGGAGTAATCTGTCTTTAGAGAACTCGGTGGTCTCTGGCAGGATGACGGTGACAAGCACGGGCTCACACGTGGGTCTGGAGGGTACTTCCCTGAACTAACTGCATGACACTTGAGGCTCTGAAAGTCCCTGGGTTCAGAAGAAATTTTCTCTGTGGCTAACTGGAGATGTGGCTTCCCTTCTTTATCAACACAGAAAAATTTCTTCCGACACTGGCTCAGGAAGCACTGACCTGCCTGCAGTCCAGACAATGGTAAGAAATGAACCTATCATCTCAACAGCCTAGAGAAGGAACGCTGTCACTAAATGCAGGAGCTAGGGTCCCATCTGCATTTCACTGCTCAGAGAAGGTCTCCTGCCTCAAAGTCTAGGATGCAATGAAACTTTCTGAAACAGACATGAATTTTTATTCCTTACTTTTTCAGAGTTCAAAAAGGCCATAAAACATTTATGTCACAATTCCTAAAAGTGTCCCATAAGTCCTACTTCATCTGACCAATCTTTGTGTTGTACAAGGAAATTATAGAAAGCTCCTTTACAATTTTATTCTTGATCTCGTGCCCAAATAAAATAATACAAGTAACATAGCTGAAGAGAGTTCTTGCATATGAGAATTCAACATAATCAAATATATATGCTAGCTTATCTACACTACTTATGCCATGAGGGCTTAATGCTATTGCCACAACCATCCTGAAAATAGAAACAAATGTCCCAGTTAATTTTTGCCATGACAAAGCAGATATAACTTTACTCTATTCTAGATTTAGAAAATATAAAATGTTAATTGTTTAATCATTGCACATTATGTTTCTATATAGTTGTATGGTTGCAGCATTTAAAGTTAATAATGTTTACACAGGAATAAGAAAGGTATCCAGAGGACAAGCTTAAAAAGGACTGCAGATCACGTGGCAGCACCAGGGAGCTACCAATTCGAATCCAAAAAAGGAAAGAATCCCCTCTCCCCCCAAAAAAGCATTTTATCTCTCAAAGGTAGAGAATTGGAGAAAGATGTCAGAAAAAAATGTCAGAATAGTGTGACATACATGTCTTAACAAAGAGTCATGTAGCTGCTTTTTAGAAAACCTTCTTTTCTGGCTAGCAATAGTTACAACTAATACAAATACATAAATTTCTTGAACATCTGAATCTGGACTCAGCAAATAATGGCTCCTTGGCCAAATCTAGCCTAGGGTTGTTTTTTTATAGCCCTCAACCTAAGAATGCCTTTACATTTTTAAATGCTTGAAAAGCATAAAAAAGAAGAGCATTTCATGGCACATGTAAAGTCGATGATTTTCAAATGTCTATTCCAAAATGAAGTTGATTGGACACGGCTGTGGCTGTGCATTTATGTATTGTCTATGCGGCTTCTGCACAGCAAGGGCAGAATGGAGTTGTTGAAACAGAGGACGTGGCTCAGAAAGTCTACAGAATTTACTACCTGGCCCTTTGTGGAAAAAATTTGCCAATCCTTGATTAGTAAATGACATTTTCCATGTTTAAATTGAAAAGTACTCAAAAGATATTGTAGCAGCATTTTGGCTACCATATCATCTCATTCGTTTGGAGGAGTAGCTGCGTTCTGGGTCTCAAGAGAGAATTACTTCAATTAAAACCTTAGCACCATTGACCTGCGAAATATGAGAATCCAGTATTTCAAGTTGTTTGAGTCAGTAAGAGAGTGGAAAATTACAGCATTTGGGGATTTGTCTTGACTAATAGTACCACCAACTGAAAATCATGAAGCAGAATATCATTTAAATATACTTATATGATGCATGCAAATTAGAAATTCAGAAAAAAAAAGACTCAATGTCATGAAAAAGCGATAAAAACTATAAAATATGACACTTAGTATTTATTCTTAAGAATTCTAGAACAAATCCATAAGTCATTTTGGCTATGTCTTGTCATGTCCAATCAAGTGGAAAATTGAAGTACTTAACTGGCTAATTCTTACCCAAATATCACTCTGACGTGACTCAGACAGGCAGTTAAAGCAAAAGTGTGTTTTTTTCCCCCTGAATTATCCAAATAAATTCTCTAATCTGTCCTTCATAGGTGGGCATATACACTGCTGCTTAAAAAAATAAAAATTAAAAAAATACACATTATGTTTACAAAATGTTTCTACAATGTCTTGGCATTTACAAAGTTTTTGAAAAGGGTTAAAACCACCCTTTTAAAAAATAACATTTTTATTAAACTACATCTTTACCAATTATCTCAAGTTATCATCAACTGTGTTGCATTTGAAATATCATCTTGAGTAATTCCACAAACATCTAAATTACATAATTAAACATAAGGGACTGAAATTATTTTGAAAATTATACTTGTGACATAATACAAGGAAAGCAAAACGCTCTTTAAGAGATCTGTGCTCAGAGGCTTCCGTCTGCCCTCCTACTTTTTCCTTTCTGTCTGCAACAAAATGATACAGAGAGGAGATGCCAAGGTCCACCAACCTGGTGAATCCCGGTTCCACCAACTATGAGCTTTCTCCTCTTGAGCCAGTTCCATTTGGCCTTTCCAAGCCTAGAGTTTCTCATCTGAAAAGCGAGGGATTAAATACCTCCTTCTTAGGACATTCATGCAGATTAAATGACACCTGTAAGACTCTGGCACAGTGCTCAGCACATGCTGACTTATTTAAAAAAAAAAATGACAACTGTTGAAAGATTTGTAATTTCTCAAAATAGAACTCCTTTACTGTCGGTAGATAAGCAGTAAGAGGCTAGTTTCAAGGGACCCGACTTACTAGCGCAGTGGGTGGTTTTCCATTTCTTCCTTTTTCTCAGTTTCCAGATTACCCGACCATTCCCCAGGGGCCACTTTCCAGAGCATGCTGCTTATAACTTTCCTAAAGCATGTATTTCCATCTGTCCTTGAGCAGACCTTGCTCTTCATCTTCCTCCATTTGGTTCAAAGATTATGCTTCTTCAAAGATAAGCATGATGCTGAGATTAGAGCTGAAGCTCAATCATGCAAACATTAAACAGTACAGAGGGAAAAATAATAGGGAAAAATCCTTTGTATCAAAATATAATATATCCACTGAAGAACTACTTATTAAATAGCTCTTAAACTCTAAGAATATAGTTAGGAAAAAGAGAGAAGAATCCTTTTTCTTGTAGGTTTTATGGGGTAGCCACAAAAGCTGATGTTACAAATTAGCTGAGCACATCAAAAGAATAGTCATTCCAAATATTGGGTAGATGTAAAACAAATGGAAAACACAGACCCTGCTGGTGCAAAGGGAAAGCGACACAGCCTCTTTGGAAATCTATTCAGCATTTCTTTAAAAAGTAAACACTTATCTAACACACAACTTGGCCATTCCACGCCTAGATGATTAATTAAGGTAAATGAGAACATTCTCACAACGAGAGTTGTATCAAATGTTTGTAACAGTTTTTATTCAAAATAGCCACCAACTGGAGACCACCCAAATGTCAAAACACGAACAGATAAACAAAATGTGGTATATCCATCTAATGGAATACTACTCCGAGATCAACAGTATTCGATTGCTTCTAAATGCAACAACATAGATGATTCTCAAAATTATGTGAGAGAAGGAAACCAACTATGAAATAGAATATACTGTATGATTTTACTTATAAAATACAAACAAATCTATAGTGGCAAAAACAGATCAGTGGTAGCTTTAGGGTGGGGGCAGAGGGTGGAATGGGCTACATAGGAGCATTAAGAATATTTGGGGATTGTTAGGGGCTGAGTTGTGTCCTTTTAAAATTCATTTTTTAACCTTCAACAAAATGTGACAGTATTTGGAGGTAGGATCTTTAAAGAAGTAATTAAATTAAAACAAGGTCATTATGGTAGACCCTATTCAGTGTAACCAGTGTCCTTAAAAGATGTCCTTAAATGATGGGATTGGGACATAGACATGCACAGAGAAAAGACCATGAGAAGGTGCAGAAGAAGACAACCACCTATAAGCCTAGGCAAGAGGTCTAAGTAGAAAACAACCTTGCTGACAGCTTATTCTCAGAATTCTAGACTCCAGAATTGTGTGTCAATACATTGCTGTTGCTTAAACCCCTCACTGGTGGTACTTTACTATAGCACCCCTAGCAAACTAATATAAGGGTTATGGACACGTTCTCTATCTTTATTGTGATGATGGTTTTGTGGGATATACTTCTCAGAACTCTTCAAACTGTACCTTTTAAATGGAGGCAGTCTATTTTATACAAACCATTTCTCAGTAAAGTATATTAGAAAAAAATAAGAAGTCATCAAAATTCTACAAGGCTAAGAGAATCTTTGTATCAAATGGTGCTTGAACAACTGACTAGTGATATCCAAATCCCTTCCTCACTCCATACCATTTCTATAAGAAAACAAATGAGAATATCTTTACAACCTTGGGACAAACAACTTTTTTTTTTTTCATATAAGGACACAGAAACCTCTAACCATAAATGAAGAAATTTATAAATTGAACTTCAGTGAAAATTAAAAGCACTTCTTCTCATCAAAAGAAACTATTAAATATGAATATGCAAGCCACAGACTGGAAGAAATACTTTCAGTGCATATATCTGTAAAATAATTCATCTCTACAATATGCAAAGAACTTTAAAAAATCAACACCATACAAACACTCCCATTGAAAATAAGCAAGAGACTTGAACAAACTATTTAGAAAAGGAGACAGACAAATGACCAATAATCATATAAAAATAGCATCAACATCATTAATAATCAGGAAAATGCAAATTACAATGGAAAAATACAATTTCGCTTGACTTTGTATCTTAGCCAGTATGATGGCTAAAATTTTTTAAAAGGCTGATAATACTACATGCTGGTAAAAAGACTAATCTTTGGCAGTGGAAATCAGAAGACCTTGGCTATCTTGTCATGACTGGAGGTACTGACTAGAAGGAAGCATGAGGGAATTTTCTAGAAATGTTTTGTACTTTGATTGGAGTAGTAGTCAGATGCGTGTATGTAACAGTCAAAGCTCATAGAGCTGAGCCTTTAAAGTCTATGTATTTTTATTGACTATAAATTGTTCTATAGATTAAAACAATGAGCTACTCACTTATTCAACAACTACTTACTGAGGTCCTGCCTCTCAGTAGCTCTGCAAACTCAAAAGGCCTCTTAACCACTCAGGGATCAGCCAGTACAAGACAAATGGAATAATTACAGAACTTGCCTCATAGGCTGCTGTATGGATTGAATGTAAAATGGTTAAGCCAGTGCCAGGCACACAGTAGATTCTCAAATGTTAACTATTTCTATGTTTATCATTCAGCATCCAGACTTGATAAAGGGGTGGGACAATTAGGGACGGGACCCAGGATGGTTTAAAGAACATTAATCCGTATAATGAAACTTTTTTAAATGTTAAAAAAAAAAAAAAAAAAGCATCTTTACCTCTTCAGTAATTTCCTCTTGTGGCTTTTGGAAGCAGTCGTCTATAACTTATACCATAGATTAATCCAAACCACAGGCAATCACACCAACAGATTGACCAGTTCTATAACTTTGAACTGGTTACTGACACTCAGCATCACGCTGCGGAATTCTTTGAGTGAAGAACCATGTCCTATTGATAGCTAAGTGCTTTTATATGAATAGCAAAAGGCTGTACACAAACAGTGAATACTCAAAAATATCTGAATGAATCAGGCCCATCTGCAAAATGAAACAATTGGAAGATCAGTGTTTTTCAGAGTTATGTTGTGCTTCCTTGTAAATTAAAGCTGTGCTCCAATACACTGTGTGTAGAATCCAAAGTATAAAAATAAATAAAGCAGCACTATTTGGAGAAGAAGGAGGGGTCTTTAGAAGGAGAGGTCCCCCAAACTCTTGTCTTTTTTGATGCCATTAAGGGACCGACCCCCACAGAACAGTTAAAGATCTAACAGTCTCACAGTTCATCATGGGTGTGTCCAGGGAACAGTCTGGGGTGGGTAGAGAATCTGGCAGAAGGCGGGTTAACAAAAACCTTAAAATCCATCACTTTATTATCTCCATTTTTGAGGATATGCATATTAGTTATGATTAATATATGTTTATTAGAAGATGTTATACACAAAATTTTTTATTCCACAAACATAATCGTATGATATTATTCAGATGAGAACAATTGTTTTTCTTAACATTGTAGCAGGTGCTATCGGTTGTCTCTCAGCATCTTCTCTCTTTTATGGTAATATTGATATTACCATATTTATAACTTCAAGAATAAAAAAGAACGAAATAATGCCATTTGCAGCAACATGGATGGACCTAGAGTTTATCATACTGAGTGAAGTAAGTCAGACAAAGACAAATATATCATATGCTATCACTTATATATAGAATTGAATAAAAAATATATAAAATAACTTATTTGTAACTTCATGAGTTCTTAAAATAATGAGTTGACCATAAAAACCTCGACATTTTAAAAACCACTAATCATTTTGATGAAAATCTTTATAAAATCTGTTATACATTTCATGTGTACTTCTGCAGATTAAATTTTTATGCAGTGACTTCATTTTCTAAAAGGAACTACCCTATAATGAATATATGCTATTTGCCAGCAGCTCTGGCCAATATCATAATACTCCATCTCTAAGTTACACAGAAATAAAGATACTTTGCCAGGTTTTATAGATGAAACAACTGAAGCTTAGAGATGCAAAAAGACATGTCTGCGGCTACACGTGTGTACTAAGTAGCAAAGTTCCTTTACCATAAAAGCGTTCTCTGTTTCGTTTACTTTTTTCAACACAACTTAAAGAATAGATGTCAAATTAATAAGCATTTAGTATTATACGGTTTTGCTCTGAAATGTAGTGATGTCCTGACGAACTGCTTCTAAACGCTGTGTTGAGACTGAAGCAGCGGAGGAATATGCATTTTTAGAGAACTTGCTTTGCCCTCCTCCTCATCCTTTTTCATAGCTGCGCTGTCAGAAACCCCATGCTTAATGGAAAGGAAGTTTAACGTTTACATCTGTTAGTTTGTGGGCCAGGGAATAAGGAACTAAACTTAACGATTATTAAAAACAAATACCAAGTTAAGATTTTGCTATGAAATCGTGATTGGACTTACATTTTTGTAATTTATACCAACATTTTTACATTCCAGAGGCCCATTTTCTTATATTCTGATTCCCTGTCAGCTATTTCTGGAATTATATTGCTGTTTTTTAAAGTCTTTATTGTAGAAAGGTTTTCCCATATACATCAATTCACTTGTTATCTCAAAAATTGCATGAGAGATGGTACATTGTATTAGTATTCTAGTGTTTTCTCGACATCCTCATTAACATTTGCTATTTGTAGACTTTTTGATGTTAGCCATTCTAACAGGTGTGAGGTGATATCTTATTGAGGTTTCAATTTGCATTTCTCTAATTATGGGTAATGTTGAGCATCTTTTCATATTCCTACATGCTAGCCACCTACATGTCTTCTTGGGAAAAGGGTTTATTCATGTCTTCTGCCCATTTGTTTTTAATTGTTATTTCCCCAATACATTTTTTTTCTACTGTACAGCATGGTGACCCAGTTACACATACATGTATACATTCTTTTTTCTCCCATTATCATGCTCCATCATAAGTGACTAGACTTAGTTCCCAGGGCTACACAGCAGGATCTCATTGCTAATCCATTCCAAAGACAATAGTTTGCATCTATTAACCCCAAGCTTCCAATCCATCCCTCTCCTTCCCCCTTGGCAACCACAAGTCTATTCTCCAAGTCCATGATTTTCTTTTCTGTGGTGTATATTAGATTTGTGCTGTATATTAGATTCCAGATATAAGTGTTATCATAAGGCATATGTCTTTCTCTTTCTGACTTACTTCATTCAGTATGAGAGTCTCCAGTTCCATCCATGTTGCTGCAAATGGCATTATTTTGTTCTTTCTGCCCATTTTTTGATTGGGTTGTTTGTTTTACTATTGAATTGTATGAGCTAATTATACATTTTGGGTGTGAACCCCTATTGGTCATACACTTTGCAAATATGTTCTTGCTTTCAGTAGGCTGTCTCTTCCTATTGTCGATGGTTTCCTTTGCTATGCAAAAGCTTTGAAGTTTAATTCGGTCTCATTTGTTTATTTTTGCTTTTATTTATTTTGCCTTGGAAGATTAATTCAAAAAAATACTGCTATGATTTATGCCAAATAGCATTCTGCCTATGTTCTCTTCTAGTAATTTTATGGTTTCATGTCTTACATTTAGGTCTTTAATCCATTTTGAGTTTATTTTTGTATACGATGTGAGGAAATGCTCTAATTTCATTCTTTTACATGTAGCTGTTCAGTTTTCCCAACACCGCTTATTTAAGAGATTGTCTTTTTCCCATTGTAGGTTCTTGTCTCCTTTGTCATGGATTAATTGACCGCAGGTATATGGGTTTATTTCTGGGCTCTCTATTCTGTTTCATTGAATGATGTATCTATGTTTATAACCAGTACCATACAACTAGATAATTTTAGCGCTTTGGTATAGTCTGAAGTCAGGGAGTGGGATGTCTCCAGCTCTGTTCTTCCTTCTCAAAGTTGCTTTAGATATTTGGGTTCCTTTCCATTTCCATATTGCTGTAAACCGAAATTGGCACAACACTGTAAATCAACTACACATCAATTTAAAAAATTAGAATTATTTGTTCTAGTTATGTGAAAAATACTATTGTTATGTTGATAGGGTTAGCATTGAATCTGTAGATTGTCTTCGGCAGCATGTATATTTTAACAATACGAATTCTTCCAATCCAAGAACACAGGATAACTTTCCATTTCTTGTATTGTCTTCTATTTCTTTCATCAATGTTTTATAGTTTTCAACATATAGATCTTTCACCTCCTTAGTTGTTTATTCCTAGCTATTTTTTAATGTGATTTCAAAAGGCATTGTTTTTTTACAAAAGCAACTGATTTCAGTATATTGACCTTGTATCCTGCAACTTTACTGAATTCATTTATTAATTCTAACAGCTTTTTTTGGAAACTTTTGGGTATCTATATCTATATATAGTATCATGCCATCTGCAAAATCCCTTCCAATTTATATTCCTTTTTAATTATTTTTTCTTATCTGATTGATACAGCTAGGACTTCCAGTACTGTGCTGAATGAGAGTAGTGAGAGTGAAGAAGTAATGAGTATTATTGCATTGTTTCTGATTTTATAGGAAAGGATTTCAGCTTTTCAACATTGAGTATGATGTTAGCAGTGGGTTTTTGAAAAATTACCTTTATTATGTTAAGATATATTCCCTATATACTAAGTTTGGTGAGAGTTTTAATCATGACTGGATGTTGAATTTTGTCAAGTGATTTTTCTGCATTTCTTGAGATGATGATATGGGTTTTTTTGTTTGTTTTGTTTTTGTCTTTTTGTCTTTTCTAGGGCCGCTCCCTCAGCATATGGAGGTTCCCGGGCTAGGGGTCTAATCGGAGCTATAGCCGCCGGCCTACACCAGAGCCACAGCAATGTGGGATCTGAGCTGTGTCTGCAACCTACACCACAGCTCACAGCAATGCCTGATCCTTAACCCGCTGAGCAAGGCCAGGGACTGAACCGCAAACCTCATGGTTCCTAGTTGGATTTGTTAACCAATGCGCCACGACGGGAACTCCTCATATGGCTTTTAATCCTTCCTTTTGTTAATGTGGTATCACATTGATTGATTTGCAAATATTGAAACACCCTTGCTTGCATCACTGGAATATATCCCACTGGATCATGGTATATGATACTTTTTATATATTATTGGATGTAGTTTGCTAATATTTAGTTGAATTTTTTTGTATCTACAGTTATCATAGATATTGGCCTGTAATTTTCTTTATTTGTATTGTCTTTGTCTGGTTTTGGTATCAGGATAATTGTGGCCTTCCAGAATGAATTTGGGAGTGGTTCATCCTTTTCAATTGTTTGAAAATACTTTGGGAAAGATAGGTCTCAGCTCTTCTTTATATATTTGGTAGAAACCCCTTATGAAACTGTCCAGCCCTGGACTTTCATTTACTGGGAATTTTTTATATTACAAACTTAATTCCACCGCTCTTGATCAATCTGTTCAGATTATTTGTTTCTTTCTGATTCAGTCTTGGGAAGTTGTATGTTTCTAGAAATTTATCCATTTCTTTTATATTATTCAATTTGGGGACATATAATTGTAGTATTTCCATAATTATTTATTCGTGTGTGTATGTCTCTGGTATCAGTTTTAATTTCTCCTGAAACAACATACATTTATGCCCTCACAAGCTCTGTGGGCCAGGAGTCTGGGAATTGCTTAACCGGGTCTTCTACCCAGGGTCCCACATGGTTGCTATCAAGACGGCAGACTGACTGGAGAAGCATGAGCTTCCAAGCTCTCTCAGGTTGTTGTCAGAATTAATTTCCTTGTGTCTGTAATCATTCAGATAACATCTTGCTTCTATTGGCTGGAGGCATCCTACATTTCTTTGTCATGTGGGCTTCCTAAACTTGACTGCTTACTTCATCAAGCCAGCAGGAGAATATCTACTTAGGTCTCCCAAGATGCAGTCTTCTGTAACTAAAGGGAGTTTTATATAACATAATCAAGGGAATATCAGAGGTCTCATCATTTTTGCCATATTCTTTTGGTGAGAATGAAATGATCAGAACATTCAAAAGGAAGGGATTTCATACATGCATGGACACCAAGAGGTGGGAGATCTCTGGGGGTCAACTTCATGTCTGTCCCCGCTACCCTTATTTTATTGATGAAGAGAGACTTTTCATAATATTTTCAATTTGAGAAAGGATAATTCAACATGAGACTTCAGTTGACGAGTGCTCAGGCTGTTTTGTTTTTTGTTTGTTTGTTTTTTTAACTTAAACATACTTTCCAGTTGAAATATGTGAATATTTGACCACTTCCCTGGAGTTAAACTTTTAAACTTCTAGGGAGAGAATATAATTTTACAGTAAAGGATATTGAAAGAAATAAATGATAAAGGTAACCAGAGAGAGAGTGTATATTTATTCTGGCAAGTTAAATTTAAAATACAGTTTATATTTGAAAAAATATCTGTGCTTTACTTAATGTATACACTATTTTCTAATTTAAATTTATTTATTATGATCTCTTAAAGAATGCACATTTTACAGAATTTTACCCCTGAACACCTAACTCCAAATATCAATACCATTAATTTTTATAGCAAAAAAAAAAAAAAAAAGGTGGAGTTGAGCTTAGTGAGTCAGCTCCATTCTGCTCCATATGGAGTCAGTTTAGATGGCTCAACTAGGGACCAAGGAGTTCACTTCCAAAATGGCCCATTTGCATAGCTGACAAGTGGTGCTGGGTATCAGCCCAGAGCTGGGTTCCTCTACTTGGTTCTTCTCAACCAGGGCCTTTTCCAGGGCCGCTTGTGCACAGTAGGTGATTTCCAGGAGCAAAAATCCTAAGATTAGGCATGATGTCATTTCAATCATATTCTTTTGGTCAAGGGATCACAGAGTCCTTCTCCCTGGAAGATGCTAGTGTTAAGGAAAGCATTATCGTGGCATGCTGTGTCAGATTTTAGTTTGGCGCATCACCAAAGGAGATGCTAATCTGCAGCTCCTTATCACTACCAAGAGGGAACCGCATGGTGCTGTCGAACCTGATCTGTCGCTCTCCCTTCAGCTTTTTGCCCTGGTTTTTTGACAACATAGGCCCAGTCAGATTTCCTTTCACTTTCATTAAAACTATCTAGCTGATCTATTTTTTATTAAAAAGGCTTTAAATGTTTTAAATATTATAGAATAGTAATGTGTCACTTGGATATGATTTATGGAGACAAAGAAATAACAGCACCGCACTAATTCTGCATGTTCTCTGATAATCCTAATGGATCCCTCTTGTGTTTTCATCTGGGCATAAGCATACAAAAGTATCTGCACGCATATGTAAACTTATCACTGGCTTCCAATTATTTAATATAATTTCTCTGATCTCAGAAAGGCACTTTTCAGCTAGTCTAGCATCTGAAAACATTACCACATGCAATCATCTATTCCTTAAAATACATTTATTTGATGCACATTTTAAGTCACTGAGGTCATTAATTCATTCAACAAATCATACACTCAATATGTGACAGGTACTTTGCTAGACTGGAGATAAAACATTGAGTAAGACTTTTCCAATTAGGAGGCTAAAAGTGATTGGAAAACTAAGCAATACATGGATTTTTTTTTTTTTTTTTTTTTGAGAGTACAGAGGAAGAGCCCCTGACCTAGACTTTTGGAAGGACTATTATTTAAGCTGAGACCTGAGGAACTAGGACTCACACAGGAAAAGCAAAATTCCACAAGAGAAAGGATTCCGAGCCAGGAAATCAGAACCAGGTACCATCAACCCCTAGACTAGTTTGGGGACAGATGTGTAACCTCAGTTATTTACTTCTGTGCTTCTTCGTTATCTTAATCTACACTATTACCACTACTGGATAATAAGAGTCCATTAACATACACATTTAAATGTAATAGTATGCAAAGTACTTATTTCAAAGCAATGGGGATGCCGAGATGATAAACAGTATCTTTGTACTTTTGAATCAAATGGACTGGATTAACCATCACCAGACATGCACCAATGAGGAAGTTACTCAGATAATCAGAACATCAGTATATGATGCATAAGATGGAAATGACAATTGTAGCTACATCATAGGATTGCTGTCAGTCAGTAAATACTAGCAGGTACTGCTGGATAACTTTAGTATGAGAAAAATGTCATCAAGAGAAGAGCACCCCAAAAGGCAAAGATTCAGAAAATCTACTTTCCAGACATAATTTCACTACAGTTTAGGCTAGTCAACTTAACACCTTTATGCCTCACTTTCTTATCGGTAAGTTATGAGAGATAAGAACTAAGAGTCAAATAGGATAATTCATGAGCTAATTAATGTAAAAACCTACTGTAACTATAGCAGGGCATTCAGATACTCCTAGAGGGACAAGTGGAGCTGTGTGTATTCTTAGCCTAATGGTAGAAAGCAGTGTACTCATATGTTTAGCTCACTTTATACCAGCCCAAATGTAATGCCAGTAGAAGAGCTGCTTAGTACACAACGATGCAGCTGTTGCTGAAATAGCAATTAACCGGACCAAGTGTCTATGCTGGTATCGTCTACCCAATGCTGCTGAGTTACCTCAACAGCTGTTTAAACAGAGTGTCTCAGTTGGTCTTGGAGGTTTTCCTAAAGAACTAGGGCATCTCCATGGCTTATCAAACATAATTTGGCATGATTTGGTATAAAACAAATTTCCTTCCACTACCAAAATGTGTTTCATACCATAAAAACCAAGCATTTCATAATCTAATACTCAATAACATACGTCAAGGAAATTATTACAAGGAAAAAAACATCTCAGAAAAAAACAAAACAAAACAACAAACAAACAAAAACACACACACACAGTGAACAACACTGCATAGCAGTAAGTGAAATAACTCTTGGTCCACTGCACTACAGCTCTGCTGAGTTTGGACAAAGTCAATAGCTGTCATTTTTTACTGAGCGTCCTTGCATATAGGGTGCCATCATGCTCAATGCATTAAATGTCCAACAATGTGGTTACTCCTTCATGATCTCCAGTTATCAGACTATTCCTAAACCACAAAATGCCTTCAATTTTATCACTACGTTTTGACAGCTTTGCTGCAGGCACATCTCAGTGATAGCAGGATTTAAACAGCAGTGATTTTTTTTTGTCCTAGTTCATAGAATTTAAACAATGGAGACAAATAAAGACTTAGAGATACAGTGATTCACTTTTATGCGCTCTTAACAGATTTAATTTAGGAGAACCATATGATTATCTTCATCTGTTCAAGCTCTCTTTACTAAGAATAATCTTGCTACTGCATGGAGGGAAATTTGCCGCAGCTCAGATTAGAGGCAGTTCCAGGCAGCATGATATGTTTCTAGCCATTGGGATGGTAGCTCTTGTTTCAATTCAAGGCATGTAAATCAATTTGAATAATAACATTTATTATCATCTAAAGCTGCATAGTTATCTCAGCTGGCTTTATATCTTGATAATTATGCCTGGAATCGGACCATGCTTATTAAATGAGATAAGAAGTTTATTAGATTTCTAGTGAATGCCCAGATACCATCATCATCATATAAACATTACTATTTCATTCTCAGAAATAAAGCTTTATGAATAACACATCACATTTTGCTGTGTACCATACTACTTTAAATCCCCAACTGATGCTGAGCTTAATTAGCCAACTGTTTTCAAGAAACCGAAAGGAAATAATAACACAGGGCATTAAACCTTAACATTAAACTATTAGCTGATCATCATTTAATTAATTCTTCTGTCACTTCATTGTAATGAATTGCTCATAAGGCATCAACATAGGTGATGATCTAGACCATTCTGCAAAGGCTACACATTTGCACTAATAGAGGTGATGCCTGCTTTTAGGACTTAAGTGGATAGTGGCTCTATAAGAACTGAGCAAAGACAATGATGAAAATCACTTCTTGAGATTCCGAAAGGGCAGTGACCTCGGACGGGCCTCCTTCAATCAGGCATTAGACGCACTTGTAGTGAGCAGGCCTCTGGCTGTGCTGGAAACCTAGAGGCACCACCGTGCAGCCCATGACCAGGCATTTTCACTGGATGGCCAGCGTGAGGGCAGGGGCCACTCCTGTCCCTCACTGACCTAGAGATTTTTGAGCTGAAAAGAGAACAGGCTTTTTAACAAAAAAAAAAATATTTTTTAAGAAAAACTCCCAAACCTCTCCCAAACCAAAAAAACACTTGGCCAAAAGAAAAGTCAATTTGTCCTTGGAAATGTGTATTGGTAGAGAAATAGGTGTATACACACACACACACACACACACACACACACACACACACACAAACCACACAGGGTAAGGTCCAGTTTAATATGGATTGGATATTCATTCCAGTCCATACATTTTACTCTGGGTCCTTAAATTTCAAGATGCAACTATCTTTTCTTTCTTTTTTTTTTTAAACTTATTTTTATTTTTATTTTATTTTATTTTATTTTATTTTTTTATTTTTTGTCTTTTTGCCATTTCTTGGGCCGCTCCCGCGGCATATGGAGGTTCCCAGGCTAGAAGTCGAATCGGAGCTGTAGCTGCCAGCCTTCGCCAGAGCCACAGCAACACGGGATCTGAGCCGCGTCTGCAACCTACACCACAGCTCACGGCAACGCCGGATCCTTAACCGACTGAGTGAGGCCAGGGATCGAACCCACAACCTCATGGTTCCTAGTCGGATTCGTTAACCACTGCGCCACCACGGGAACTCCACAACTATCTTTTCTTACTCTCTCCCTTTCCTACTCTTTCTTCCCCCTGCCTCTGGTTATAACCAAGGTTCAATCACCTCTAAAAATCACTCCAGCCTATTTGTGGTCTAAAGAGACAGGAGAGAAAAAGTCTCAAATCTGGTTTAAAACAAACTAAATTTGTAGTTATCTGAGCTTTCTCAGGATGAACTCCAACTGGCTGAAGTTCATATCAAAAGTTCTTACACCATTCTGTAAGAACTCCCCCTTCATTATTATTTTATAATTTCTTCCTCTGTAGCTCAGTATTTAATAAAACCAACTTCTCTAATTTTTTTTCCTATGTCTCTTTCTTTCATCCAATGTAGTGTGAAAGACTGTTGTTGCAGAGCAAATTAGATCTTAGTCATAAATAATTCTAATTCTTCACGTTGTGAAATAAGAATACTTTTAGGGGAACGCCGTTCTCTCCCTACCTTCCTGCTTTTGCCCAGGACCATCCCTTTTCTCCTTTCTCCTCCCTCACTCGCTCACCTGTTCAATCGTCCACAGGCTCTTCCTGTGACAGGCTCTGGAATTTCACCCAGTGGGGAAAACTGGGGGCAGACGTGGCTGCAAGTATGCTCTGCCGTCCTCAGACTGGCTTCATCAGTGACATGGTGCCTGTTGACCCAACATCCATTTCTCTGTTGGTTCAAAAGGCAGAGGAGGGAGGGATACGAGTAATTGACATTCCAAAACCTTGGGGACCAATAACAGCATTTTTTCCTCCCTGGCAGGCCCAACACATAAGCAGACAGACTGTTCCTTGGTTTGGGCTGTAATCCTGGTTTAATTTGTTCACTGGCTTGGATATTAACCTATTACACTGCTCTGGAAAGCAAACCTAGTCCCATGAGCTGCAGAACCCCTGATTTGACTGCTCCCTTTTCCAGCACACCCAGGCTCCACATCAGGGCAGCCCTCCAGGACTTCTACAGCCCCGAGTGGTGGGGGGGTGGGGATTGACGAATGATAGCTGTCTGGGCGTTCTGTCCATTCTTCCGACAGAGCAGAAGGTGTGCAGGCACAACTGATGCACCTGGTCAAGATCTTTCGTCAACTAGTTGCGATGATCCTTTCAGCAGTCCTTCGAAATAATCCCCCACATCCCTATTGACCAGGAACTACCAATGTTTAGCAAAACAAAAGATCCAGGACAGTTTATGATACGGAAATAAGAGCTTGCTTTAAAACATCCGTTCTTTTTTTCACAAGACTATATTTGTCTATAATAATTTGAAATCTATCTCAGACATCTGTTGGTTTTTTTATAACACTTCGGACTGGCTCATTTAAAAATATATGGTATCAGCCACAGATCAAAGGTTCTTGACTTCTGAAAGGCAATATTCTCTCATTTTTCACAGTTTTAAATCTCATGATTTCAGTACATGCACACAATTGGCTCAAATGTATTCCACAGCTTATAACTACTGATTACATTTCTTGAAACTAGTCTGCCAGCTAAGACATGCTCACGCTTGATTTTGATACACGCCACATTAAGAAATTTATTCCCAGAAGTAATTGTGACATTATTTAGGAATTGGAAGCAAAGGGAAACACACAGCACATTTCTTGCACAAAATGATGCTCTGGTTTAAGGAAATATTTTCTCAAACTAATTCAGATCACATCTGCCATCACTCTACCCAAGGCCAAGAAAAAATAGTAATATTTTAATTAGAAATTAGTGTCAAACTTTTCCAACTTTTATAATGAAGCCACTTTTCTGGACAATTTGGCAAGGTCTAGCATTCTACCTCAAAATGACTAAGCATAGGACAGCTATCTTGGGCATTTACCTTGGGAATGTATCAGAAATAATTATTTGTGCCTAAAACTGCATTAACCTATAAAAAGGTTTCTGTTCTGGTTGTGTGAATAAGATAGGGCAGTTACAACTGGGGAAGACAGCACGTGAAGGGTAGTGTTATTACACGAGTTTCCAAATGAAGACTTGGAAAAAGACTAGAGAAAGATCTGATTTGATAGTCTTATAATAGGGCTCTCTTTTACACCTTCTCTTCATGCAAAATCACAAAGACAGATGTGCCTCAACCTTTCCTTTGAAATCTTCAGAGACTGGCAACCTGGGAACTGTGAGCTATGATAGCTGATGGCCTGGCGACAGGAAGGAAGTAGAAAAGTTATCATAAGGTTCCCAAAGCTCAGCATCCAGCCCTCTTGGCAAGGCACAAAGAGCTGTTCAGGACACAGTACCCTCTGGACGCATCATTCTATTGCAACAAGGTCAAACAGAAGGTAAATGGGAATATATGCATACACAGACTAAGATCTCCAGAAAATGGCAATCTACTGGAAAAGTGAGAATGACATTCGGGAACAATTGGCAATTCCACAATACAGAACGGACAGGTTTTCCAACTCCAAAGTGAATTCTTTTATATACATACATTATATATATATATAAAATCTTTTATTTATTTATTTTCCACTGTACAATTTGGGGTTAACGGATGCAAACTATTGCTCTTGGAACGGATTTACCATGTGATCCTGCTGTGTAGCATTGAGAGCTATGTCTAGACGCTTACAGCGCAACACAACGATGGGAGAACAAAGCGAATTCTTATAGATGAAGTCTCGTCCCCTCAATAGTCCGTGGATCTGCGTCCTCCTTCCTAGACCTGAAGCCACAACCTCATTCGGACACCTCCGGTTGGCTTTTGGATGATTACAATAACTCGTGCAATCCATCTCGGTTCCCTCAAATGCTTCCTCCACGTACCTGCTGGAGAGATTGCTCCAAACAAAAATGAGAACCAGCTGGGCTCCTGCTCAAAGGCCTCCAGTGGTCCCACCCCGCACTCAGGACAGGCTCTGCTCCCTGTTTCCTAACATGGCTCGAGAAACTCTTTTGGCTCTGACCCCTCCTCCCATCTCAGCTGATTTTCTAGCCATCCCCATGTACCTTTGGGGTACATCCCCTGCCTGTAAACCCAAAGATACATTTACAAGGAAATATAGAGGCATGCATTATTTTTAATCTTCCTGAAATTGTTTCTCTATTCATAAAATTATTTGATTTTCTAATGTCTTTCAACCATGAGGTATTAAGACGTGTTTAGTGATAATGAGGATGTTTTTACAAAGCCAGGATAACATTGCATTTAAGTGCTTTTTATTGGAAAACAAATTCTTGTATTTCTCTATCAAATATCTCTCAACCGCTGTCTGCAATTGATTATTGCAAGTGTCTATATCTTAAAGTCCTTTTACTTTTGTGCTTGGAATATTCGGGCAACTGCATTCCCCTAGGATTCTTCCTCAGCTATCAAGGTTGATGGAAACAAAAGTTTCTCTGCATCAAACAACGCAGACCATACGTGTTTATTAAGATCTAGTGATTCAAGTGATTTTTAAGAGAGAACGTGATAGAAAAATAAAGAATGTAGAGTAAAAGTACCTGAGTTCCAGACTCACTGCTTTAGATATTATTAAGTTGTGCCTTTGTGGAAGTCATTTAAATTCTACAATGCTCTGATTTCTCCAGGTGTAATTTAAGAATTTATACCAACTTTTTTTTTTACACAAGTTTGTTTGGAAGATAACATAGTAACATCAAAAATATGAAAAGTATTTTTCTTCCTTTAAACACTGTTCAATGTTAGTTACTCTTTTCCTTTACATTAAACCATACCATTGGGTTCTTGTACAAAATGTAATTATTAGAGTAGCAAGAACAATGCTTTATACTATGATGTACACTTTTCACTTCCCCAAACTGGAAGGTTAATTTTCTTCAGCTTATGAACTAAATATGTCTTTCTGCTTAGTAATTGAATATAAAATCTCCTTCATAGAGAACCAACTTATCTTTTCAGTAATTAAAAATAGTCACAATCCATTTATTATTATAATAACGTGATGGCAGAAAAAAACACAGACACTGCTATTCTTCACCTTAGGAACTATTTACAGTTCACATTAAAGCAAGTCTGACATACTCTACTAAAAACACCTGCAAGAGAGATCTGTAATCTATATATGTACTGATATTTAAAAAATAGGGAAGTTGCTATTTCTTCACTTCTCTGAGATTTAATGTTAACAATTAAGGGCTATTAAAATTGTTGTCTGTTTCAAGATACTAAAAATCTTATTATATATATATTTTTTCTTTTTAGGGCTGCATGTGTGGCATATGGAAGTTCCCAGGCTAGGGGTCGAATCAGAGCTGCAGCTGCCAGACTGCACCACAGCCACAGCAACACAGGATCCTTAACCCACTGAAGTAGGCCAGGGATTGAACTTGCAACCTCATGGATACTAGTCAGATTCATTGCTGCTGAGCCGCAATAGGAAGTTCCATGAATCTTATTATAATTAAAATACAATGAGAATTAAAATAATGAGTGAAATGCATGTAAAATTCCAATAAGAAGAAGAATGATAATAATGATATCCAATTAATTTTTCAGAGGGTTCAAAACTATGAAATGCATTATATTCCTATCATCCGAAATATCTGAATGGTTAGGTCCTACATCCCTCTTTATACACTTAGAACATAATGTGTGTCTGGAGCCAAATCATAGAATTCCTTAAAATTCCACTTCATCTGCAGAGTAAGCTATAGAAGAAGCTGTACTGTGGATGCAGGGTGACTCCAGAGACGACTGGTTTCTTTAAACTAGGCGGTGGGAGGTAGTTTGTTCATGAGTGGGGAACGTTCTGCAGCCTGTGGTTGCAGTGGGAAGATACCCATCTGAAGTGATCTGAGAGGCATCTAAAGTCCCGCCACTGTACCTTGGGTATCACGGTTTCGTGTCATTTGGATTTTAGGAACAGAACTTAAGTGCAGATCCAAAACGTCATGAGCATTAATGTGACAACTGGGTTATACTGTGACAGTAGCTGCGCAGATGACCTGAGGGCTCCCCGAGTTACCTGTGTTTTTTTTTTTAAATGTAATTTATACTAATGCTATATTCATTGAAAGCATACATTAATCAATTTCCTGTGCTGTGCTACTAAGTGGAGTATTTTGTAGCATAGCTTCTCTGCAGTGCCTATTAAAAAAAAAAAAGAAAGAAAAAAACCCAAGCAAGGCTTATTTATGAGGCAGAAGAAGGTTCCTGAGTAACGATATATAAAAGCACACCTGGAACAAAATATTCGTATCTCTGGACTGTCAGAGAGCCTGGAATTACTACTGCAAAATGAAATTCCACTTAATGTGGAAACAGTCTCCAGGGTCCAATTTTTAAAGAGAGCTAAGTAGACATGTGATTCTATCCTCACCCAGCGCTATGTTAGCACAGACGAGTTGACCAGCGTCCCCTGTGTGTGTGTGCACTGTGTGTGTGCCCTCGCAGAGCGGGTCAGTGGGGACAGGAAGACTGATGGCTCAGAGGACAAATCCAGACGGGGCGCGGGAGACATGTCTTAAAAGCCCCTGGGGACCAAAAGTGTGTGGGATGTGGGAAGGGCAGGGAAGCAGAGTTTTCAGAAGTAAGGGAGATAAAGATACCCCTATTATAGAACCAGTGCAAGCCTACCTGAAGAAACAAATAATTCCATAGAGAATTCCATTATGTCATATGCAATGGAGACTGACAATAAGGTATTGGGCACATTACAAAAAGAAGCGAGCTGAAATTAAGGGATGATTACATTATAGCTCTTCTGACTCCAAGGTCTTATTATTAACTATATTAATTTTTATTAACTTAGAGCCTTTGGTGTATATATAAAATGTCAAATAGGCAACACAAATTTCATTTTTTCAGTCAGTGCAACATTTATCATGCATCTACTATGTGTTAAGCTCTGTGTTAAAGCCCAGAGATCAAAGATAAAAAAGACAAATATGCCACAATTTAGTGGAGGATATAAAGATACCAAATATTTAGAGTTCCCATTGTGGCTCAGCAGTAACGAACCCAACTAGTGTCCATGAGGACGCAGGTTCGATCCCTGGCCCCTGCTCAGTGGGTTGAGGATCTGGCATTGCCGTGACCTGTGGTGTAGGTCACAAATGTGGTTCGGGTCTGGTACGGCTGTGGCTGTGGTGTAGGCCGGCAGCTGTAACTCCAATTCGGCTCCTAGCCTGGGAATTTCCATATGCTGTATTTTAAAATATTTAAAATGATTTAAATAATTTCATTTAAATAATACAAATGTTTATTTTAAAACAAATAAATAAATACGCCAAATATGTGATGAATAAATGTATAAGGTATAATATACTGAGGGAATTCAGATAATGGAGAGCCAGGCCTAATTTTTTATCAAACGTAAATAATGCTAAAAAGCAAATGGTATGAATTATCTTTACCAATTGGGGGATGGGTAAAGTAGCTTCCATTTATTCTCAACTTAAACTAGTCACATTACAATAAAATGAATATTTTGGTAACAGAATTTTATCTATGCTGAAAGAATTTTCAATCTCTAAACTGAGACATTTTATTGTAAATAAAAGTGATTGAGGAAAGCACAACATAAAGTGATGAAGGTTTTAAAATAAAGTCACATAACAGTGCCTATGAGAGAGACTCTCCATTATGCTCTATCTGTCTAATTAGTTCCATTAAGTGTTTTCAAGGCTTTAGAAATTTCTCCATTGAAGTCCTTATGTTATTTTGAGATTTTCAGTAGTGAAGCAACAAGTAAGTAAAGAATGAGCTCACAATTAATGTATACCCTTTTCTTTTAATAAAAATTATACCCTTTCATTATCCCGCTTTCCAACGACTCTTCAGGGAGTGTTTCTTTCTAATGTTTACAGTGAAGTCACCCCAGTTGGCTCTCAACTATCTTAAATTTTTAATGAGTTTATAACAAATCTGGACACCTCTCAAAACTCAGAGCCTCAGAGCACATGAGTGGACTCTTTATGTTAGCAGATCTGGCTGTTTTGAGATCAGAGATGCCTAGGGATATAAGCCTTTTTAAAAAGGGAATAAACAGATCATCTTCTTCAGAGTATAGGAAGCTCCACGGCACACAAATGTGTTTTGAGGTAGCGTCTTTTTCACCAATGGAGAGGAAGAAAGAGGAAGAAATGGATGAGCAAAAAGATTAGCTGTTTCCATAGTAGCAGTGTTAGCACCAGAAAATATAATCTTTAAAAATGTGGGGGTTTTTTTCTTTCTATTTTTATCAACAGATAAATCCAGAGCCAACCCAAGTCAAATACTAAGTGTTAAGACTAAATGTTTGGACAAAGATTAGCAAGCCTACCCTGGAGAAAAGTGTGGCTGAACAGGTGGAAGACACACACACCTTCACAGACACATCTGGTGAATATGAGCAGATTCTGTACACTTCTACATAGCACTTCTCTCAATCTTAACTGCATCATTAGTTATGCGTGAACTGTAAAATTTTGTCTCTCTGGCTAGAATGCAAGCTTCTTGAGAGAAGGGACCTTTTTCTGCCTGAATCTCAGACAGATCTATAGCTGCAGTGCATAAAATATGTTGCTTAATTCATGTATGTTAAATGAAATGCATGAATAATTGAGGCTACTGGAATAAAATTCAAAACTAAATTAAGATGAAAATATGAACACACCAGGAAAGAAACATAAAGTTGTAAATATCAAGGAACATGCCATAAAAGTTCCCAATTGCACGCTTTCCCAGACCAGTCTTATTTCATTGAGAAATCTCCTCTTCTAAGATTCCCAAGATGCAGAAGCGCTCGAGTCACGCAGGTTGGGGGTGGGAAACACAAATGTAATCATAAGGAAGAGAGAGTTTTTTGCTTGTTTTGTTTCATTCTTGTCTTGATATAAGTATTACTTACCTTTTAATTCCTGGCTAGACTTTCTCATCTCATGATACGAGAGAATTATTCAGATGGAAATGTCCCCAGTTGTGACATAATGACTAAAATTACATTATGTTGTCCCAATAAATAATATCAGAAACTTTCCTAAAAAATGATTGTAATAAAAGAAATGAGAACATGAGGGTGTGTACCCTTACAATAAGGAAAAGGGACTGAAAAAGAAATTAAATATATATTTGGATTTAATGAAGATAGTTTTGGAGCTGCAGCCTTGGGTTTTATTTTTGTTTTAGTTTAGTTTAGAAATGAGTACTCACTCTGTGTCAGGCTCTGTGCTTCACACTGAATGAAGAACAGACTCTACCTCAGAGACTCCAGACTAACAACCAGGCTGTAAAAACTCAAAACGGGAGAGCACAGCATGGGCTTCCAGCTTCCCACACCCACGAGCTCCAGTATTCCTCTGGATTGAAAGGCAGTGCTCTCAGAGTTAGAAGCCAGAGACGGGAGAAAATAGGAAGACTGAGGGATGTGGGGGCTGCGTTCCAGTACGGGTCCAAATGCTTCACCTGCCCCACGTCAAAGGAGACGTCCAGAAAAGCCACGATATCATCTACATCCTCGTGATTCAGAAACGAATCAGGCAAAGCAAAAATTAGGCACTATGGGCTAAGTTGACTCTGACTCCCAATTATAATCCCAAGAAGGTAAATATCTAAGGAGTTTTCAAGGAGTCTGGAAGCATCCTGACAACCGAAGGTACGGGATCCAGAGCCATTCCATGACCTCCTCATCTCTCGGCAGCTCCAGAACACGAGGAACTAGGAAAAGCACGTCTCTCTCAATCACCAGCCAACTACAAACTAATAATATACGGCCAGTTTTAAAATTAACTGTATAGTTTATCAATTTTTCCAAATTATTTTTCATACCTCTCTAATCATTAAGAGAATTACAAGAAAAATGCAACTGGCTTAGCAAAAATATTTTATTTGTCTAGGAATTTCCTCGAACAAATAGATTACATATTGGATGCTGCTTTGTAAGAGCGGATAAGATTATGCCAACAAATTAGATAACCTAGATGAAATGGACAAATCCCAGAAAGACTGGAACTCATTCAAGAAGACATATAAAATCTGAGGAGACCTATAATAAATAAAGCTTTTGGATTAATAGTCTAAAAACTTCCAAGAAAGACATCCCAGGCCCAGAGGGATTCACTGTTAAATTCAGCCAAGCATTCAATCAATATTCAAAAGAGTACCAAGATGATTTAATGGTAAAAGAGTAATCTCAATAAATGACACAGGACAGCTGGATAGTCATACGCAAAAGAGTAAAGCTGACCTCCTACTTCACCCTTTATATAAAAATTAAGTTAAATGCAGACACTGGCAGGGATAAAACTGCAAAATTCTTACAAGAAAGCTTAGGAATAAATCTTTATGACCTTGGTTTGGGGATGGTTTCTTAAATATGATACCAAAAGCAAAGTGAACAAAGAAAAAAATAGGTGCTTTGAACTTTAACTTTTGAGCTTCCGGAATACTATCAGGGCAAAGTGAAAAGATAAGCCACCAAATGGGAGGAAATATTTGCACATCACAAAAGGATCTGTCTATGTATTCAGTCTGCAGAGAACTCTTACAACAATGATGTGACCAATTAAACACGTGGGCAAAGGACTTAAACAGACAGTTCTCCAAAGAAGATACACAAATGGCCAAAAAGCAGAGATGCTCCTCTACAGTACTTGCTAAGGAAACGCAAAATCAAAACGACAAGGTATCACTTCTCTCCCATGAGGATGGCTAAAGTTAAAAACAAACAAACAATAACAACTGTTGGCAAAAATGTGGGTAAATTGCAATCCTCACTCATTGCTGGCAGAAATGCAAATTGGCATAACTACTTTGGGAAACATGTCCACACAAAATTGGTACACAGTTATTTATGGCAACACCATTCATAACAGCAAAAAGTTAGAAATCACCCATATATGCATCAACTGAGTAAACAAAATGCAGTATATTTTACACATTGGAATATCTGACAATATAAAGGAATAAAATACTGATACATGCTACGAACACGGATGAAAGCGGAAATGTTATGCCAAGTGAAAGAAGACAGTTACAAAAGACAACATCATATTACATGTTTCCATTTTGATGAAATATCCAAAACAGGCCCATCCATAGACACAGAAAGTGAACTAACAGCAGCCAGTGATGGGGAGAAGAATGAATGTGGGAATATGGGGTGTTCCAAAGTGTTCAGAAGACCTATGATAAATGTGAAATGATATGTTACTGGGAAGAGCTTTTCTTCTGGAGATGATGAAAGCATTCAAACGTTAGTGAACAGACCAAAAACTACTGAATTGTACACCTTTTTTTGAAAAAAAAAAAAAAATCAAGAGATACCCAGTCAAGAATGTATAATGAACCTCTCCAGTATCTATTACTTATCTTCAACAATCATATCCATATGTTGACAACCTTACTGTATATTAGATAGTACTAAGGGATTATCACTAACCTCATTAGGTATGTTAAGTAAGGTATATTTGATTGATTGATTTATAATAATGAAGAATTTAGGCATAGAGATAAGGGCACATTGCGTTGTATATACTTTCTATATACCTTGTTTCTTTTTTTTTGTCTTTTTTTTTGCTATTTCTTGGGCCGCTTCCACGGCATATGGAGGTTCCCAGGCTAGGGGTCGAATCGGAGCTGCAGCCCCCGGCCTACGCCAGAGCCACAGCAACGCGGGATCCGAGCCGCGTCTGCAACCTACACCACAGCTCACGGCAACGCCGGATCGTTAACCCACTGAGCAAGGGCAGGGACCGAACCCGCAACTTCATGGTTCCTAGTCGGATTCGTTAACCACTGCGCCACCACGGGAACTCCTATTTCTATGTTTTAATAAAAATAACTATGGATTAGTAGGAAATAAAAGTAATAGTTGGCCAGTTGAAATTGATTTCTGAAAATAAGTAATGTGTTTTACATAAAAATATTTCTCTCTTGGAGTTCCCATTGTGGCTCAGCGGGTTAAGAACCTGGCTAGTATCCATGAGGATGTCGATTCAATCCCTGGCCTCACGCAGTGGGTTGAGGATCCTGCATTGTTGAGCGCTGTGGTGTAGGTCGCAGATTCGGCACAGATCTGGCGTTGCTGCGGCTGCGGTGTGTGCAGGCAGCTGCAGCTCCAACTGGACCACTAGCCTGGGAACTTCCATATGCCACAGGTGTGAAGCCCTAAAAATAAATAAATAAATAAATAAATAAATAAATAAATAAATAAATAAATAAATTCTCTCTTAATCAGCATTAGAAGATTAGAAGGGTGAATTCTGGAGCCTCTGTTGCTACCTATATCTTCCCAGTGGCAGAAAATAGTAGCCAGGATTAAAAGGAAATAAAGCACTACTGTGGAGGTAACTACTCCTGCCTAGATTCCACCTGTTTGTGACTCTATTGTACCCACTAAACTAAATACAGAGAAGCTGGGTTTTCTCTTTATTGATTCGTCTTATAGTCCAGTGATTTTTCTTTCCAGTCAATTCTAAATATAGGGCATCACAAAAGCTCGACTTAGGCAACTATGTAATTTAAGTATCCACATGTCCCACTGGCATATACTAGGCTATTATGAGCCTTTAAGACCTACGATAAATTTGAAATGATATGGGACAATATTTGGGACAAAATATGAAGCAAAACAAGAAGAATAGGACAGAGACTGACGTTCCTCCCAA
This sequence comes from Phacochoerus africanus, assembly GCF_016906955.1. Taxonomy (NCBI): domain Eukaryota; kingdom Metazoa; phylum Chordata; class Mammalia; order Artiodactyla; family Suidae; genus Phacochoerus; species Phacochoerus africanus. Next base: position 6,067,737 of record NC_062545.1, on the reverse strand, counting down.
GAACAACAGAAATGTGCAAGTGTTTTTCTCTGGGGCCTAAGGTTTGGAAAATGCTAGACCCTAAGATGTACTGGGGAATTTGATGATCTACAGTGAACTTGACACATAAAAGCCAGTCTCCATCCTACTTGTCAAGGTGTGCCTCTTACTGCTGTCTAGCTATCTATTCTTGCTCTTATAACACAGGATTCTTAAACAATCAGTGACTGCACTTTTAATAGCCTCACTAGCTATGCTAGGATCTCTTGAAACATCATTCATAAGAGGCATCTTACCAGAAATATCATCTCATTTTGAATAAATAAAGACTTTATTTTTTTGTCATATTTCCTTTCTCTATGATACAAGCCTGCAGTGTTATCATAAACGTTTTTAATCTTGTAGGTAAGATCATGACCTAAGTATAGTTATATGACATTAAAACAAAAATGCTACAATAATTAAAGGTTAACTGAGAAGACAAATAAAGACATAGAATTTAATGCTTTTTATATCATACGGCTGTTTAGAACAAGATAGAGATGAAAAGGAAAGAGGGAAGTGGTTAGATGGAATTAATGCTTGCCCATTCAGCTCATGAAGACCTTTCAAAAATCAAACCAATAGTTATTATGAAAAACATTAGACTCACATAGAACACCATCAAGTTAGAATTATTAAAATGTAGAAAATGTGAATAAGTCTAGGTTCAGAGGCCCAACCAAGTGACTGACCTGCTAGAAATCCTTTGCAATGCTTACTGGAGAATTATTTTCATTAAACTGAACACCTCAAGGCAAGTTTAATGCACTCTAAACTCTCTGCAGGCATTGACAGTTTTCTGCTTTCTTAAAATTAAAAGCACGCAGTTCTCCATTTTTAATGTTGAACTCAGGTATGTTCGAATCTCCTACCTATACTGCATGTGACGTTTTGTTTAACTTTATGGATAGGAAAGAAAGGCCATGGATTTTACATAGTAGCAGTTGAAATAATAAATTTTGTTTTGATGAAGGAACACTCATGGTACGTGACTACTATAAAAACATAAATGCAAAGTTTGGTATTATTCATTGCTCACAATTAAGTTTCTATCCTTAGTGAAAGTCTCTGCCATTCTATTAATGTATGCATTATTACTCTGGTCTTGTAATACCAGATAGTAAATAAACATACCTATGTTAGCCACATTCCATATTTTTGAAAGATACAGTTTCAGGAGCTAAATGGGTAAATGCGAATAAAAAATACAGTATTATTATGATTTAATAACCTCTATTTCTGATATGTTAAAGTGCTATACACATACAAGGTATGCAGAAATTCACCTTATGGTTTCTAAAATCACTGGCTTTTCCAACATTTTTCCTGGCCTTTTTTTTTTTTTTTTAAATAAACATATGAATGTTGATGAAGTGGAAAATCAGTCTTCTAGAGATACTTTATAAAGGAACCACAAGATTGATGAAAAGCATAGACTTCATTATAAGGGGTTGAATTTATGATGCACACTGAGAAAGTCCTTGATATTAATGTTTGTCTCCTGCTCAGCTCCCAGAGCCAAAGCTCCATCGGAGAGATTTGAACTGCTACCCAGAGGCATTTCATGATTTGAGCCAAAAGGTTTACAGTCCTGCATTCCAGCTAATTCTGCTGCTTCTAATTCCAGCTGGACTTAAACCCTTATCTCCGGATGCCAGGCCGACAGATAGGGCCTATCACAGTAGCTCCAATTCCCAGAGAATACTCAACTCCATGACCCAAGTGAGATTAAATCCCTCCAGATAGCCTAAGTAAATGGTTCATAACTTGTGCCTGTCACTCCCGCTAATGCCTTTGTACCGTGAAAGAAACTAGCAAAGGTATAAATATCTTCAAATTATGAGCTGAACTTCCTCTCCCTTGCTTCTGTCAGTAATTCCAGCATCCTGCTCCTTACAGAGAACAAGAAATTCAGAGGGGGCAATTCCTGAACATTCTTCTCAAGTATTTATGAATCCACATGCAAGTGTCTATATCGTATTGGAAATATGCGAACACACATTTGTCTTCTCTTTAACATCATTCTGGTAAGGTTTTTCCACCTTGCCCTGGGCTCCCACCATGTCAAGTTTTATAATTTAGCCTATTAATCTTGGATCAAACAAATTCACCTTAAAAACAAGTGCATCCAAATGTACATGGATCTAGTTACCAATATATGGGTTGGTTGCACTCTCTTAAATATTTACTTAAATCAATCAAAACTGAACAACAAACAAATATATTATGGTAAATATCATTTGAGAAACCCTGAAGAAGTTTTAAATCTTGCATAATTTTTTTTTTTGGTCTTTTTGCCTTTTCTAGGGCCACACCCGGGGCATATGGAGGTTCCCAGGCTAGGGGTCGAATCGGAGCTGCAGCCGCTGGACTTGGCCACAGCCACATCAACGAGGGATCCGAGCTGTGTCTGCATCCTACACCACAGCTCACGGCAACGCCGGATCCTTAACCCACTGTGCAAGGCCAGGGACCGAACCCCCAACCTCATGGTTCCTAGTTGGATTCGTTAACCACTGCGCCACGACGGGAACTCCAAAATCTTGCATAATTCTTGATAACGTTTTTATGCATCCACAGGTCTCACTGAGCAGGACTTCCCTGAGAGCACAGCCAAGCCATGATCTGTCTTGTTTCTCCTGCATACCACATAGGCCTGGGCACACGTGGGCTCTTCATAAAAGTTTTGCGAAAAAATGAAAAGGTAACAAAGGAATACATTACATGAACCAGTTACCCAATCTACTGAGCTCTTTGCAGAATTGGCTGGTGGACGAGCCTAACTGAGGAATGCAGACTGAATAGCAAAGACAGGAACAGGCCAGAGCCAGGCAGTTTGATTCTGAAGGTCAGAACAAGGCAGAAGGTCAAGATGCAGAGAAGATGCAGGCACTGGAAGGGCACAGCAACATGCTGAAACTGGAAACTACAACTGGTCCAGCGCCTCCCTGGGAACTGGGTTGTAGGAAGAAATGCAGAGAGGTGATTCAGGAATGAAGGGGCAATGAAAAGATACCTGGAAGCTGAGAAAAGCAAGGCCCACGACTCTATCTTCCCATACACGGTTTTAGATGGGGAAGTTATTTTTACCTGCATTTTTATCTCCTCTACTTGACCTGCTGCCATTTGTGGGAGAAGGACCCTTAATTTGAAGGGCATTACAAATAAATCATTTCTAATGTGAGTGGAAAGACTCATTCAAGTTTTTACCATGCAATATCTGAATTGTCTTGCTCTCATGGTAACATGGTTTAATTTTCCATTATTAGTTTTAACGCACTTTTTAAAAAATGTGGTAAAATTTAACTTTCTTTTTACAACATAATTTACCCATAATTTAAACCATTCCTGAAATGACATATGTAATTTAGGTGTCAAACTTAAATGTTTTAAATGTATCTATAAGTGTCCTATTGAAAGAAATATTGTGAAGACTTATGTAAAACCGTATTTTTATTTATGAATATATTCAATCACACGATATACACTGAAAACTGGATGGGCCAGGCGTATTTTGAAGCCCTTGTGGAGTTTCCATTCTAGTAGAGGGGGAATGGGATGGAACGTGAGCGTGGTGATGACTGACCATGGACGATTTCTGATAACAGAAAAGTAAGACAGAGGGATATGTGATAGTTTAGAGATAAAGAGGTAGATAAACACTTGGGAGAAAAACAGACAGGACTGAGCTGACTGGAGTAGGGCTGAAGGAATGTGCCACCTTACACACAGGGTCATCCGGGAAAGCCTCTTTGACACATAAGACTTAACATTATTACAAGTGAATTATACCTAGATACAAATGTAACCTTATGAGAGTCAGGACTGGTCAAGAGTAAATTTTAAAAGAAATGATGTCCTGGGCACTAGCTGTCATTGCAGAGATAAACGAGTCCTCACAAGACCCATTCACCTGCAGGGATTTTCCTTAGAAATCCACAAGATGAGCAGATTTGTGAAATCCAGGGTTTCCTTCCTTATTTCCGTTTGCAGAAGGGGCTTAGAGGTAAATGTAGGTTTGTAGCTGATTAGTCATGATTCTGTTAACCTTGAACTTGATATGTGGAATGCCATCTCTTTTGGGTAGTGATGCAAAAACATGTTTATTTATGTTAGACATTTAACGCCCACATGTTTTTTAAGGTTTACATGGAGATGTGAATCATTTTATTGAAATCATCAAATGATGGGGAAGTTCAGTAGTTACCATCCTATGAGCTATTTATTTGAATAGAATGTAACAAATTTCTTCATTTTTACTTCTGCTGATTAACTCACATTTCTGTGTTGCTCTCGATATCCATATTTATTCATTTTGCATTTATTTTCAAAGTTCCTCATAAATTCAAAGGACATATTGCAAGTTAAATATCTAGGGAAAACTCTCGTGCAGAATATTGTTGAGAGGATCAAGTTAAAGAGGCTCTGGGACTTACACCAAGGGTACTGGCAAGCATTTCATCTGAAGAAGGGGTGGCTATTATGAGACGGGTCAAGTGCATAGAGAGAAAGATGTGTCCTTAGCAAGTGAATAAATACTACTTGAGGTAACTTGTACATATCTGAAAAATTATGAATGTGTTCAGAAAGTTGAAAACTACATCCATAGAGACATAATAAACTAACAGACTGTAAATTGGTGCTTTTGGTCCACTCATAAAAGACTGTAACCCAAGGATTTTGTTTCACTGTATTTTAGGATGCACCTCAAAAGCCTTCTAGAGCACTCAAGCCACCTGCCCCCACGCTCACCGAGCTCTGAGTATTAGCTAAAATGTATCGAGATTTAATTCTCCAGTCACACCTAGATCTGCTGTGGTTACAGAGACACAAGCCAATACAAGTGCATTAACCAGTCTCTTCTAATTAATCCTTTAATAAATTAATTGTAGAGCCAATCAAAATTTGACTCACCTTAGGTAGCTGAGTCTCCTACAAAGCACTCCTTTTCTGAGGACTCTCCCTTCTATAACTCCAAAGATTTACTTTTCTCAGAAAAAAAAAATCTTTCAAAATATAGCTAAGGCTAATATAAAAGTTCCTCTTAAAATATAACATACAGATACCACTTACGAAGAGGCAGTTTACAAGAACATATGCTACGTAGATGCTGGAAAACCTACTGCGTGTAACCTGTGTGAGGGCATCACATAGGTGTCCACGCGAACCACACTAAAGCTCAATACAGCAGCATCATATCCTCATCTGACAAGAGGGGAATCTAAGGCTTAAGAGGTTGAGGTAATTTCCCCAAATTAATATAGAATGAGTGAGGAGACGTGATTCAAATGTGCATAGGTCGATGCAACTTGGAGAAATTCTGAGTGGTGGTGAAGGGAATAGATTTTACCTCCTAAATAATTTTAACGTCTATTCACTCACCTCCAAGTTAACCATTTCACTTCTCTGCTTCCAAATCTTCTGTGGTTTCTACCACGTTTTTCTAAGTATACATGTTAGTCAGTCTAATAAGCACATCTCCCTAACACAACTTATTTATTTATTGACAAATTTTGTACTACTAAGTAATTCAGTGCCTTATAAAATACATGTTACTTAGAACTTCAAGGATGGGTGGTTACAATGTCAGAATGCACTTCCTGGTGTTTCACTATTGAGTAAGAAACCAAATTAGAGATGCTTCTGATAGCTTACATCTGTGTTAGTAAAATTTGACAAATTACTGGGTGACTTCATCAAAGTTTGTCCTTGAGTTTTAGATGACTGCTTGTTAAGAGTCTTCTGTGTGGTTTCGGCGTAGTACTGTGACCAGCTACCATCACAAGGCACAACACACCCCTTGGGCAAGGGTCAAGGTTAACGACAGTGAAGGTGAACCCACATTTCAAATGGTCCCTCTTTATCCTAAGGACCAAACTTCTGTCAGGTTCCAATTAGACCATCATTCCTTTTCCTTTCTAATGTGGCTGGTGAAGAGTTCGTGCCAGAGGTAGAAGTGTCCTATTTCTCCCGCTGTCCACTTTTGCTGGCCTTCATACAGTCTTCAATGCCTAATCCTTCCAGGAAAGTTGCTTTAGTTTACACTAGGTGACAGTCTTAACTATCCTGCAATATGTGTCATCTCTTGTCAATTGCAATTTCAATGCTAATTGCCAGCGGCAGTCAAGCGGATGCCAAGACCTGGGGACATCCACTTTTCCCTAAATATCCTGCCACATGTGACCATCTGAGATATGCGCCAACTTTAGATAAGCATATCAATCTACATAGTATATACAATTTTTTTCTTCCTATTTGCTTAGATTAGAAATAAATATAAATAAAGCTCTACTGTTTTCCACCAAACACGGATGGCAGCTTTTGCACATCCCTTGGGATGTATCAACTCCTTTGGGAGTCCAGGAAAAGTCTAAACCACTTAAGAACTTCTGGATTATTGTTCCAGCCAAATCTCTTGCTATCTTCTACCTTAATCTTTTTGTTTCATCAACATTTGTTTGTAGTTTACTCTGATTCCTATACAGTCTCTCAGGTGATGTCTATGCTCAGGTTGAGCCCTGGATCTAGAATACCTTTCCCTGGGCATTCTAGTCTACTTTTTTATTTCTAGATTATTCCTACTCATCCCATAAAGTCCAAACAGGAGTGACTCTCTTCTCACAGCATGGAGGCTTTGGAAGACTTCTTCCTTGTACTCAGGAGAGTTAGGAGTTAACTCACCCAACACTGACCTTCAGTATAAAGGCATGAAAAGAATTTTTAACTTTGCAAGCTCAGGGGAGAGGCTGAGGTCTCCCCAATCAGGAGCACGAGAGCGCTGATGAAAGGGAGTTGACAGGGGATGTTCAGTGTGGTTACACTGTCATCGTGACTAATATATTAAAAAAAAAAAATCTGGAGTCTGTTACTCTTGACATTCTCAAACATACATGAGTCAAAGCACATATTGTCATAAACATTTTTAATGTACTACTTTTTTTCTTCATTCTTTTTTATTAAAGTACAGTATTACTACATTTTCAATAAAAGCTATTGAATTTGGGGGGTTTTGAACAATGTACATATACATCCCTCTTAAAAAAATTGATGGTAGCATACATTTTCCCATGCCAATTTCAACTTCGGTATAATTGAAATATGAGTCTACACTTTTCTTGAAATTCAGCTCCAAGTTCCCTGTCAATCACTTCTGGCCATTGGCAGCCACGCATAACATTGTGGTTATAAGCTCTTTCTCGAAAACCCATTCATTTCTAGTGACCTTGACCTCTATGACCTGGTGCATTTAAAGTTACTCTGAAACATATAAAAATATGAGCTTTGTTCTTCATGAACAGTTTTGTTAAACTTGTAATTTCTTTGTAACTTAATTAAATTGCATGCTGCAACAAGTTAAACCATTTTTAATTGAGAGTCAACTTTTGACAGAAACATGTTTCTCATGGGAGAAAGAGTGCTTTAGGACCTAGGAATGCATGGCACCAATGACTCCGGGCATTTTTAATTTCACGAATTCACTTCTAATGTCTTTAACATTAAAGCCATGCCTGGCACAAAGCAGGCAACAGAATAACGCTTTATAGAAATGCTGAACTGAATATGCGTTATATGCCCATATTTTTTGAAACACCTCAAGCTTAAGGTTGTAAGTACATTACAAAGAACTCTTGTTTGAGAGTGAGTTGCTCACGTGATTCTCTATCAAATCCAAAACTTTCAGTGTGTATTTTCTACATACATTCTCCTACCTAATCACAGTCCATTCATCTAAATCAGGAATTAACGTTGACACATTATCATCATTTGGCCCCATTTAAACTGTCTCAATTATGTCCTTTATACTATAAGGAACCAGGTAAAAATCATGCATAGCATTCCACTGTCACGTCTCTTTAGATATTTTAGTCTGGCTCAGTTCCTTGGTTTTTGCATGACTGTCACAACCTTAGAGTTTTGAAGATGACAGGACAGTTATTTTATAGAATATTTATCATTTGGATCAGTCTGCTATTTCTTCATGATTCCAGCTGTTTTTGGCAGGAATATCACAGGGGTGATGCCTGGTCCTTTCCATTACATCATCAGGAGGCACAGGGAGCCAATTTCCCCATCACTGAGGAACTTCACTTGGATCACTTGTTTAAGGCATCATCTGCCAAACTTTTTGGCAAGGTTGCACTTTGTAATTAGTATTTTATGGGGAGGTACTTGGAAATGATGTAACTTTCCGTCCCTTATTAAACTCTCAATATATCCAGTACAGACTCATGCATTCCTATTTTACTGCAAGGTTACTATATATCAACATGATGCTTCACATGACTCTAGGTTTGCCCAGGTGGAGACATTCCTAGTTGGTTCTTTTACCTTTTTCACATGCCCTTGTCATTCTGTGAAGGCCTCCTTGCCTTCTGAAAATAAGACCTTTTTTACCTGCCCCAGTTCTGGAAGCAGCCCTGGTTATTTTCAGTGGAAAAATACAGGAATTAGAAACCAAGATTGAGATGCTAAGCATGCTTATTGCCACTTAGGTGTCACTGCTTCTGGACCCTCTCAGCTGATCAAGCTAGGAAACAGGTGTGTAATACACACACACACACACACACACACACACACACAGATTAACAGCGATTTTAATTCCATATTTACTTCTACATCTATTCATATTAAAAATCATGAATTCATACCAATAACCTAAATTTCAATCCAAATTCTGCAGTTTATTTTTGTTCTCTTTCTCTAATTATAACTCTGTTCCTGAATGGAGAGAAACCATTACCCTTAACGTGTTTGTGGATCTGATCAGCTTCTCTTTTTGTTGAAATTGCCCCTTCTGCAGCAACTCCCTCCCCCATGAGATGCCCTTTTCAGCACTTGGTTCCTGACACCCCCAACAGACCACCCTTCTCTGTGGATGCCCCTCTCTCTTTGCTCAGGCTCTATCTTCCTCTGCCAGGCGGTCCACCACTGGGACTAGACTTCTCAAATTGCTGGGCTCTCAAATGCCCCCCACAGGGTTGCCCTGACCACTTCCACTCAGAGTCCTGTACCCTGTCACTGAGGTACACACTGTGAAGATGCACCTGTCACCCTGTTCAGGCTTCAAGTGCCCCCTGAGGGTCCCATGTCCTCTTCTACCTGAGACCCTGCTCTGAGTCACCATGGCTCACTACTCCTTCCCCACTGCAGGAAACTACCTTACTTCTCCTCCGATTTTTGAACTGAATTGTTTAGAAAGGAAAGGAAAAGAGGAAAATACAAGGAAAAAACATACATCTAATATACCTTGAAATGACAATGAAGAGCCTAAAGTCAAAATCCAATAATTTTATTAATTACTAATCCAATTATATGAACAGAAATGCGAGGCATGAACAAATTTGCATGTAGGCAAGTGATAAAAACTAGTGGCAATAAAATCACCTATAATTTTTCCTCTATCCTGCTAGACATTTATTATAAAAGCCACCTCACTATTAGCGATTTTAAAACACAAGGAAAATAAAGTGCTACTTAAAATAGAGGAACTCAGGTATATAAATATTTTCTTGGACCTCTCACATTGCATTTGGAAGATGAAATTCACAACTTTGAACAAATTATGTGTGTGTGTGTAGAAAATAAAATTATATATATTTTTTATTTTCTCTAAGATTCATGACTTCAAGACAGCAAGTTGGAAAGGTGGTTGTAGGTCTGCCGAACCACAGAGCCCAATCTTTGGAAGAAATAGAGGGCATGGCCCATTGCTGACAAAGAACACAGGAGGTTGGGGACAAAAGATCCAACCATTTCTCTTGAAATTGTCATCATTTGCCATAGGCATTATAGGGTCCACAAGTTCAAAGACTTGAATAAATATAAATTTAAGCAGCTAAGAGGACAGAATTGCCTCCCTAATCCTCTGAGCTCCTGAAGCAGCAAGCCTGGGACACTCAGACCCAATCCCCACCTTCAAGCACTCTGGTCTCCCGCAGCATTAGCAGCACTGACACAGGTACCTGAGAGAACCACACAGGATGGGGGCTCCTGAGTAACAGAGGCTCCTCCAGGCATCACTGGAGAAGCAGTGGCAACATGGTGCACCACCTGGGCACAAACCCAGGGTTAGGCTGCAGACCGTCTTTGTCCCGTTTTTTTCCTAATTAAAGTAATACAGTTTCATTGCCCTAAGGTGAGTTTCTTGGAGAAAGCAGATTGAAGGTGTTTGCTTTTTTATCCAATCGGCCACTCTGTGTCTTTTGATTGGTGCATTCAGTCCATTGACATTTAAGGTGATTATTATAGATATGTATGTATTAACATTTTAAAGGTGTAACTGGGTCACCATGCTGTACAGTAGAAAAAACTGAAAGAATACTGTAAACCAGATATAACGGGAAAAAATAAAAATCATTATATAAACAAATAAAAATAAAAAATAAATTTAAAAAAGTAATGTGGTTTCAAAGGTCATCCTAACTTCTATTTACAAAGACACACAAAAAGGGTCACCAAAAGATTTTTCTTGGCAAATTTTGCCTTCCTCTTGGACCCATCATTACATATATTTAGAGTCTTACTTTATGTTAGCAATACCACAGGTAAATCTCATTTATTTCTACTTGCTTTAATTAGATTTCTAGATTAAAAATAGCCATACAAATAAGATTTGCACTGTGCCTTGAAGACACATAAGTGCTTTATTTACAGCACTAACATTTTTGACTAAAAATAATGCAGCAGACACTTCTAGCACTGAAAGAACAAAACTTAGCAAGACTATAAAATAAGAAGGGTTCCCAGTCAGTGACTTTTTAATTATAAAGGAAACAGCAATCACACAGGTGCCAGACGACGACTACACAGTACATGTCCTTTCTTGGGACACGTGGCTTGGGTGTCCTGGACAGATGACCCATGGTCTAAGAGCAGGTCAGTGGGCCATGGACTGAAGTCACTCCAACGCTCCGTTTCGCAAAAACAACAGAGCACATATTACACCTGCTGGCTTTGTGTTTATCACATTATGTTCCTTAGAATCAAATCCGTCTTTTATTCATCACACCACACCTCTCTTGGATGTCACTATGGGGATGCAATGTTTAAGCAGCATTGTCTCCATAGAAAACCACCTCTTTACGAGGAGTTCCCACCATGGTGCAGCGGAAATGAATCCGTCTAGTATCCACGAGGATCTGGGTTCGATCCCTGGCCTGCTCAATCGGTCGGGGATCCGGCATTGCCGTGAGCTGTGGTGTGGGTCCCAGATGTGACCTGAGTTGCTGTGGCTGTGGTGTCCCTCGCCTAGGAACGTCCATGTGCCACAAGTGCGGCCCTGAAAAGGAAAAAAAAGAAAAGAAAAGAAAACTACCTATTTACATGTCACCAGTCTTCTTAATTTGAATACTGGCAGCCTCTACAGAAGCCAGAAGCTTGGTAGAGGCTTATTTTTATACTTTTTCTATGTTGTTTGCTTCTGATTAATGAGAAAAAAAGAGAAAAAAAATCCCCATATCTGCGACAGATAACAAATATACCACTAGTTCATTATAGATTTTATTTTCTGGCTTGCTAGCTTCTTAATTCATGGCACCAAGGAGCAGAAGGAAGATTGGTTTATGTAAGATTAGGGTGACATTTGGACATTCTTCTTGTGTAGATAGCAGTATAAAACATTTTAAATAGGAGTAACTAGGAGTTATTTTCTCCCTTCATTTGATATGCTGAAACATATCCAAGGCAATCTTCCATTCTCTAGTAGCTTCCATATCTAGCCAATTTCTAGATTCCGCAGGGTATCAGCTTTCCTACAAATACAGTTTCAGTTGATAACAGGTAAACAAGGAGCTGTGTGCAGCCCTGGATATAGTACACACCACAAAGCTGCAAAAACTCTTAAAGTCAGCTTATTGTTTTGACTCAACTAAAGCTACACTGTTTTCTACTTTGTAGCTTCACCTTCCTAGTTCAGTGGTGGAAGCCACATCATAGCAGCTCAGCATCAGAAGAAAGACTATAATATCTAGCTCATCCCAGCTGCATTTAATATCAAAGAATTTTGCTTCCAACATCCCTTAGCAGGGGCTGATCTGTCTCCATTTCCACACGTTTGGAATGTGGATTTAAGGTCTGACTCTAGGTCCATATCCTTTACAGACATTTTTAATCTTTAGAAATGCATCCCTTATACGGAGCCGAAACTATCCATTTGGTAATTTACATACGTCCATTGTAGATCTGTCCATAGGAGTCACAGGGATTGAATTTAGACATTTTAAACACACAAAATCATAATATCCTCCATCTAAATCAACCAGCCCCTCTCACCAAACCCTCTTCCGCTTTAAGCTAAACCCTGTGGCTATAACATATGGGTTGGAGATTTCTCAGCTTTGGACTTACAGGCCATTTGATCTTGAAAGTGTCACCTAGTCTCAGTTTTTGATTTAGTCCAGAAGAGATAAGCCTTGTTCTAGCACTTTCAGGTTTTGTCAAAAGAAGAAAATGGCACAGAAAATGCTGAGACCTATGTCCAGTCACTTACGATGGAGCATGATAATGTGAGAAAAAAGAATGTATACATGTATGTGTAACTGGGTCACCTTGCTGCACAGCAGGGAAGAAAACAACATATTGGGGAAATAAAAAAACAAAAATAATAAGTTCTCCAAAAAAAAACTAAGAATAAACTGAAAAATAGAAAATCTTAATATCAAATTGGAGTTTTGCAAAGGTTAACAAAGTAGACAAACTTTTTGACCTGAATAAAGAGATAAGATCAAACAAATTTAGAATCAGACCTCAAATGAGAAATAGCTATGGACGAAACAGAGGTTTTACAGAACAATTATTTTCTAGCATATCTGAAGTCCTAGACAGTATGAATGAAGTTCTGGAAAAAGTATAAAATGCCAAAATTAGTACAAGAAAAAAATAAATAAATGATAATGTGTAAGTATTAAATAAAAGGAAATGTATATTTTATTTTATTTTATTTTTAATTTTTTGCTTCTTTAGGGCCACACCCATGGCATATGGAGGTTCCCAGGCTAGGGGTCGAATTGGACCTGTAACCGCCGGCCTATGCCAGAGCCACAGCAATGCCAGAGCCACAGTAACACCAGATCCGAGCCATGTCTGTGACCTACACTACAGCTCACGGCAACGCCGGATCCTTGACCCACTGACCGAGACCAGAGATTGAACCTGCAACCTAATGGTTCCTAGTTGGATTCGTTTCCACTGAGCCATGATGGGAACTCCGGAAGTAGTTTTTAAAACCAAGCTCAGGGGGTTTTTATAAAAGAGAACCATCAAACTCTCAAGGAACATTTAAATTTACTTGTATTCTCCCAAAACATAGAAAAAAGAAAGAACTTTCCACTTCATGTATTAATTTAGAAGTAAAATAGCAATAATAAAGAAAACAAAATATAATTATATTTCACTTATAGACATATATGTGAAAATTCTCATTTAGAATAACAAATCATCATCCAGGTAGGCTTTATCTCAAGGTTATAAGGGTTTATCATCTGAAAAATCATTATCAATGTAATTCAACCTAAAAATAAACTAAAATCAAAACTATTTCTCAAATATACAAAAAATGATTTAATAATACTCAACACTTTTTAATGATAAAAATGAAAACAGAGCAATACAGAAATAACAACCCTTAACTTGATAAGGGTAATATATCAAAAATTGCAAAAATGGTTTTATTTATGTAAAAATTCTAGGTAATTACATTTTGACGTTTGTGGGAAAGAAAATCATGGAGAATCATATTCACAAATAAACTAAGTCAGAGGAGATGACATATTGCAACCTCAAGGGAACTTCAAGAGGGTGCAGGGGCACTGTAAAGCCTTCCAATTCACAGTCCACTGACTCAGCAAGCAAGGGTAGGTGGCAGGCAACATTCAGCACTATCCATTAGAAAACTTTCATGAAACAGCTGGTCAGCTGGCTCCTTTGCTTCTTCTCACCTATACAGGTACTGAAACCCTGATAATTACTCTTCATTATCTAGAAGGAACCTGTGCTGTGGGATTGAAGTTAGACACAAGGGAGGGAGAGCAGAGCCTTGGGGTATTCGACTTGCAGGATGGACCAGAGGGGAAAGGAGGAAAGGCACCTCCATCAAGGGTGAAAAGCCACCCAGGTGTCCTGGAAACAAGGTCTGAACCTCAGCTCTACCTCTCACCTTGTCAGCTTCTCTGTCGTGTGCCGGGCTTCCTCATCCCGGCAATGAACTGGCAACAGTGACCTACTCTGTAGGATTATTGGAAAGATTAAATGCGTTAATGGAGGCAGAGTATTAAGAGCACTCTCTGTTCCTCCCAAAGCAAAGCCTGTCAGTGCCCAAACCATTAGTACAGCCGCTGAATGTATTTGGGTCTCAGGATTTTGGTGTACATATTGCCTACAAAAGGGCATAGGGAATCCTCATTAACTTCTAATTCTAATTATCATGTCATTTAGCTGTAAATCTCATAAATACGCAGGGATCATCAGATTTTTAAGGTAAACAAATTGAAAGCAAATGTCAAGACCTGCAAAGACAACAACTAAACCTGGAAGAAAGAGAAGGATACTTTAAAAAAATGTGATTGGCAATCTAGGGATTATCATGGTAAGTGAAGTGAGTCAGAGAAAGACAAATATGTGATACATTTACATGTGAAATCTAAGAAAAATGATACAAACAAACTTATTTACAGAATAGAAAAAGACTCAAAGACATAGGAAACAAACATATGGATACCAAAGGGAAGAGCTAAGAGAGCTAAGGGGAAAAGGAATATTAGGAGTTTGAGATGAAAAGATATACAGTACTATAAAGTGGATACACAACAAAACTGTACTATCCCTCTTACTGTTCCTGTATAGCACAAGGAACTGCATTCAGTATCTTATAATAACCTATAACGGAAAATAACCTGAAAATAATATACATGTATAAATGAATCATTTTGCTGAGCACTTGAAAGTAACACAACATTGTAAATCAACTATACTTCAATTAAAAAAAATACAAATAATAAAAAATGTGACTTAACATCCTTAGAGAACAATGGAAGAGAAATCCATACAACAACTATGTGGGTGCAAAGAAAGCAATAAGAGAGTAAGAAGTAGTTGCTAAAAGTTAAACATATGACATAAAGAACCACATTAATAAAAGGACCGTTCAGTAGAGTGAACACAAAAGAATGAATCAAGGGACCAGTGCTTCTCAAACTCGACTGTGCACAGAAACGATCTGAAGATAATGTTAAAATGCAGAGTCTCAGTCAGCAGGTCTGGGGTGGAATCTGAGGTTCTGAATTTCTAATGAGCTCTGAAGTGACATGGCCATTGCTAGTCCGTGTACTTTGTTCCACCTTTCCAGTGGTCAGGATCTAAGAGATAAAGTCATGAAACTTTCCAGCATTTGAAGGATAAAGATGAAGAGATAGAAATTAAAACAGTTTTTCTGTGTCTGAGCTGGAACATCCATCTTCTGCTCTCAACCAACTGGCCGATGCCTACCTGCACTGCTGAGTGTGATCTTCTTGGCTAGGTGATGATTCAAATGTTAATGTTTTCCAGAAACACCTTACAGACACAGCCAGAAATAATGTTTTACCAGCTCTCTGGGCATCCCTTAGCCTAGTGAAGTGCACACATAAAGCTAATCATGAGAGGAAAATAAAATTACCCAAAAATGGACTCAGCAAAACTTTTTTTTTTGTCTTTTTGCCATTTCTTGGGCTGCTCCCGCGGCATATGGAGGTTCCCAGGATAGGGGTCGAATCAGAGCTGTAGCCACAGGCCTATGCCAGAGCCACAGCAACGAGGGATCCAAGCCGTGTCTGTGAACTACACCACAGCTCATGGCAATGCTGGATCCTTAACCCACTGAATAGGGCCAGGGATTGAACCCACAACCTCATGGTTCCTAGTCGGATTCGTTAACCACTGCGCCACGACGGGAACTCCTCAGCAAAACATTTCTTAAAAACTTAAAAAGTAGAAAACATAGGCAACAAAATAAAACAAACTAAACAATAGCACTAACATAAGTCTAAAAAAGTAATAGGTACAGATTAGAATAGGAAATCCAATGAGTTCATGAAGAATGCCCTCAAGGAGAAAGTATGTGCAATGCCAACAAATTCTCTAATTGACAAAAAACATTCTTAGTCACAAGACGAAGGCACATATTTCTTTCACTAATAAGAAAAGTAAAAGTCAACTTTGCTGAGAAGAACAGAAAGTCGTAAAATAAAGGCATGGCTATGTACGAAGTGTGAAACAATCTAATAATATATGAAAGATTTTTTAGTAATTTATATTTTGTATTGACTTTTGAGTTTGGAACATTATTGGCTGGAACAGGTTGAGAGAATACAATTTCTTCCTCAGAGATCCAATCATATGACATAGTTGATAGGAAGCAATTAAGGGGTTTCTCTTTTATTTTTTATTCATTTATTTATTTACTTTTTTTTTTTTTTTCAGCCACAAGTGGCATATGGAAGTTGCTGGGCCAGGGATCAAATCCAAGCTACTGCTGCAGCAACACTGGATTATTAACTCATTGCACCACAGTAGGAACTCCAAAGATTTTTTGTTTTGGATTTTTTTTTTTTTAATCAACCTATAGGAAAAATATGAAAAACTTTGCAATGGTTGGAGAACATAATACAAATCTTATAAACCTTGTCAATGGGACCATAAAGATATGGCTGACTGAATTTAGGAGGAAGAGGGAAAAAGCAGTAAAAAATGTGGACAAATGAATTCCCTTCTAGAGAATATTCAATTGACAGATATTATCCAATTTTTTGGATACATGAAGGTTAAGATATGTTATTTGAAGCAACAATGCACTTTATTATTATATAGAAGAACTGAAGGTCAGTTAATGTCTGGGTAACACTACGAAAGTTCTAAGAAGGCAAAGATCATATTAGTTTCCTGTATCGAGATGCTCCCAATAGGTATTGTGGAAGTTGGATAAATAATGGGGATGGGCGGAAGAGGCAGGACAGAGTACGTGTGCTAAACCGGAATCACCAGCGGTGCGGCGGTGTGGCGCACACAGCCACGGTCTGAAGTCCGCAAGTCAACACACAGCTCCTTATGGTGATAATCTCCAAAAAAAGTGTCTGTTTACAATGTTTGAAAATGGCGAACTCTGAGGAATAGAACTGAGGCCTGAGAGGGTAGTTTTTTGTTTTCGTTTGTTTTCTCATTTTTCAAAGAAAGCAAATAACCACATATCACTTCTACAATGAAAGGTATTTTAAGTGTTCTACAATTTCAGTTCTACAGGACTGAAATACTCCGGATATTCTCTGCTCTATGACAACCTAAGAAAATATTTTTAAGAATAGATCCCCTCATTTACTCTTCCTCATGCTACTTACGAGGAGTTCAGCATTTTATCCTAACTTTCCTCTGGGACGCTGCACAAATCAGAGGAGATTTGCACAAGATAAAATTTTGGCAGCAAAAATGTTGTACCATGCAGTAATTATTTTGTAAGTCAAATACAAACTACGAGAGGACAGAGGAACTTATAACATTACAGAGAAAAGCGTGGCTGAGTCATCAACTGTATAAAGCTGACCAGGAGAGGCACAGGCCTTTATAAACAGCAGCTGTGATATTTCTAAGGCATCCATCCTCAATACAGTATTTTCTATTTTCCTGTTGCTATAAATCAGTCTATAGGCACAGTTTTACATGAAATTATTGGCAATGTTGCCAAGATGTGGGTTTCTACTAAGGGCAGCAGACCCCTGATCCTCAGGGGGCTGTCCAATTTATTTTTGCTGATATGAATTTCCTTGGTCTCTGCCCCACTGGTCTGTAACCTTCCTCAGAGTGAAAACCCCCATAGCATGTAAGTTCTAAGTCCAAGACGGGTTTGTTACCCTTTTTCTTAACCAAATGCACATTTTCATTTTTCATTGCCCATTGATGTTCCCTACAAACCACGGTAACAATAAAAACGAAAGCTAAAATAGGACAGGAACTCACATCAGAGTATTTAATTCCAATGAATTCTAAAGACTGCAAACTACCATGTATGTAACATTAAAACGATAATTGAATTGTGGGTATAAAAGGGGTTAAGTTTAAGCCAAAGCACACACTTATTATGTATAGTCTAAAATATTGCCCTGGACAAGCTTATTCCTCTTTACAGATGCTGTCCATGAAACGCTTTCCAATATCCAAAAAGCACTCACGGAAAGATGACTTCTTACTTTATCCACGGCCTTCTCAGCCGCTCATGAGTCAAACTGTCTTCCTCTGTGCTGCCGTTGTCATTTTAGATGGGGCATTACTCAAGCTCTGAAGCTTATACAATACCCCCGCGCCGAAATCACACACATTGTGTCCCCTGTCAAATTCGGCTACCATCATCTACCGATGATGAACCATGAATCACTTGCCAAACGCTGTCTGGAAACCTTAACATAATCCCTGGAGTTTTAGTTAATAATATGTTGAAATGTGCTCATTACTTTGTGGTTGGTAATGGTTTGGGTTGAGGAATTTTAAAACACTTTTGGGTGTACTGCAGAATAAAACAGATAGAATAATACAGAGGTGTTTCTGGTAAATGTCGTTTCTCACTGTGAGAGAATATAGCGATGGACACTGAACTGGAAAAGGAGATGGAGAGTTGATGGTATCGGATTTGAATGGCAGTATCCGGAGGACCTCACACACACACACACACACACCACACACACGTAGGCGTGTACTGCCATGGGCTGAGACAATCTACAAGAAAAGATATTGGTGGTAATGTGCAAACATCCAGAGTCTAGGACATGGAAAATATAGGATAAGCTCGGAACACCTTGTGCCAAAAACAAGGCCGTGCTCAAAGCCTGTCAGGGACCTGTCAAAACCACGCAGAGGCTGGCTTTGCGGGCTGCTGCTGACGACTTTCTTCTTTAAGGAATGTGAAATACTAAATGTAAAAATAATGACAGAATTATGTCTCTCTCTCTCTCTCTTTTTCCCAACCACAAACCCGGTATTGATTCAGACAAGAATATCAATGGAGTCTTTAAAAAGACCCTTGTGGAATAAGATATTCACAAGGTCTCCAAGTGGCACCCCCTGTTTTATTTGCTCATTACTCAGGGGAAAGGCTGCCTTCAGAAGGAAGAGACCAGATGGACTTCACGTTCCCAAATGATGAAAATCAGCCTCACAGGCATCATGAGACAGCGGACACGTGCCTGCTGATGTGATGCAAGGTGAAGGGCACACCGCCCTTGGAAATGCCCTTGTCACTTACATTTAACATGACAGGGTCATAAGGAAAAGCTCCAGGAGAATTCCAGATTGTGGGACATGCCAGTGGACAACTGGCCTGAGGTCTTAAGAAATTCAGGGGTGGTGAAAGGCAAAAGTGGTAGAAAGTTGTATTACAGTGGAGACTCAAGGAATATGACATGGCCTGACGTGACAAGAAAACCAAGGATAAGCTTCAACCTGCAAAGGGAAAACAAAATAGCCACGAATGGCATTTGGGGGCAAAAGTGATGAGACACTCGTGGGCTGCATTTTAACTCAGAATTAAATCAATGTTAAATTCCTCAGGTGTTATAGTAATGGCATGATGTGTGAGATGGCATAATGGCATAGCCTTCGATTTCAGAGACTCATGCTGAAATATCAGAAGAAAAATGGTATGATACATGCAGCTTTAGTTGCAATGTCACCAATGAATATACATGCACACATATTGGTGTGTACACGTCTACACATATGGCCATTTATCTCATGTTTACAGGTGGATTTGGGTGTGAGCTATTTGGGGGTGAGGATAAGTGTGCGTGAGGAGGAACATAAATTGTTAAAATAGAAAGAAGTGGTGAATCCAGGGAGGTACCATGTTTGTTGTACTAGTCTTTCAACTTTTCTATAATTACAACAATTTAAAAAAAGTGGAGAAATTTTTTGCCTGGAGAGAAAGAAGAAAGAAACCAGAAATTTCTGTTGATTGAAATAGAGAAGCTGCTTTTTGGTATGCAAAGCATCCAGGCAAGGTTTTCTTTTTTTTTTTTTTTCATTCTAGCCACTTGCACAGGTGCCTCCCAGTCTCACTTTCATAACCTCAACAGAATCTACCACGAACTACTGGATCCAAAGTTTCTTTCCAATGCATCTGTAAGTAGGAACTATATTCCCAATACAGAGAATCAAAATGAGCTTTTAAAGTCATTCCCAATATTAGCAGCCAAGACCTTACCAGAGACCTGTGAGTCTCAGCCAGTTTTCTGATGTTTAGGCCAAATTGTTTATCCCAATTGGACACCCTCAATACTTCTATCCTCCAACGTATTGTACTAGTACTGAGCATATTTCCATGTTGGAAAAATGTAAACAGTGATGTGAAAACCAATGATATCTGCATCCATCAAAGAGCACTTAACATTCAAAATCCATTCCTAAATCCAACTTATGCTAAATACTGTGGTGACATTCTTACAAACCAAACTGCTTCATGCAGAAAATGATATCCCAGCCTAATTTTTTTAGAGGAGATTAACTATGAAACAGAAAAATGTTATACAGTCTTCATGTCTATATACTTACTGGAATGATTCTCACAAAGAACATGTAATTGTTTCATAAGTATATATGGCAGAACTGTTTTCAGCCACAAAGGAACCTAAGTTTACCTTGACCTTGTTGGGCCCAACACCATGTCCTCTGGAAGTCCGCGTCATCACTAGAGTATAAAGATTGCTTTTGATCTGCGACCTTCCATTTGAACTGTAGCACCCTGAGGACAGGAGTTAGGTCTCTTGCTGCACTAGCCTGTCTCTCGAGAACCACCTGATTTCAGGGTTTAAAATAAACACAATGTGTTCCAATGGGCTTTGAGTTAATGTTACCTAAATCCCACAGCATTTGAGGACAGTAATCTGACATCTTCCTATAAAAGGACAGTCTAAAACTATGCCTTATGTACCTGACCATTTCCATGTATTGGGCCATATGAAATTCTGTGTCTTGACTAAGCAGAGACTGCTTTTAGAATTACCCAATTTAAGAGACTGCTTAAAGGTCATCAAGCGTGATTACATTCTGTTCAACATTACAAAATGCAGCCAAGTGTAAATGATTATCAAGCAAATTATGAATGATTCATTCACGGTAGATTTTTCATTAGGAGGTAATGTCTCCTTTCCCATAAAGTCAACATTATGATCCAGGATGCCATTTATCAGAATGTAAGCTATTAAACAAGATATGAAAAGGGAACTGGAAGCGTCTCACATCAGTTAAAGCGCTCCCCACTGACGAGTGCACACACACACTGCGGTCGATGGAGGGAGACGGTGTGTACGTAGCATGTTTATAATGTGACTCGCAAGAGCACATGCGTGTATGTGCTTGTGCATGTGTGTGGGAATATGTGTGCAATTTCCACCCCTGATTCTTGATTTAAGACTAAAAGTCAATTATAAACATCTATTTAGTTTGCTTAAAGTGTTGTACTCTTTAAAATACCCCAAGACTGGTAACTAATATGTTAGTTGTTATAAAAAATTCAAATGAGATTTTTAAAAATATTTTCCAAATGTGAGTTAAGAGAGACTTCAAGAGACAGAAATGTAGGGACATTGCTCATAAGATTTGTCCCAAGCAGGTGCCTTGTGTGGTCAGAGGATGTGTAAACCCACAGAACCATTAGCTGGCAAGAGTCTCAGAAGGATGAAGATGGCTTCTGAAATGAGATAAAAATGGACTCAGGAACAGATACCCTGCTTCCCAGCTTTCACTGTGGATCATCTTGCTAAAATAAGAAGTCCTAGAGTTCTCTTGTGGGGCAGTACGTTAAGAATCCAGCATTGTCACTGAAGCGGCTTGATTCGCTCCTGTGGTGTGGGTTCAATCCCTTGCCCGGGAAATTTTACATGCCACGAGCACAGCCAAAAACAAACAAACAAACAAACAAACAAACAAAAAAAAAACCCAAAAACCCTTTGGTGCTATACATATCAATAGCATAGTTTATAATGTTATTGTTAAGAAGGGTTATTCAAGTAATAACCTGTCTATTTTGGAGTGTGAAACACACACATTCTCTGCAGCATCTTTTTGCACTGAGAATTAAAAGATACTTGTACTTCTAGTCTCTCTAAGAAGCTAGTTCACAATTTGCAGGGTGACTATCTGCTCTTCATATTTGAAAGAGAAAAGAGGAATTCAGAAAAAAATAGTCATCTCCCCGAACCATAGATAACATTTGCCCTTCAGGAAATTTTCGTGATTGACATACCATCCTTGAGCAGGGGTTATAGATGAAAAATATTGAGAGAATAATCACCAAGTGTTTCAACTTATTTAACAGGCTTTTAATCCATTCTAAGGAGTATAATTTGATTGATAAACTGCAGGCCAAATAAGGATCTGGGAGCCTGTGACTTATTCAGTTGAATCCGTGGAAAAGTTCATGAGCAACCCATTGATCACAGCATGTAAACGATCCCTGTTTGGGTGCCTCAAATATCACTTTCTTAGTGCCAGGTGTGGGTTTCGATTGTTGATCAACTTCTGCATCATGGTTCTGCTGGAGACAGCTCTTTAGGAAAGAGAGGGGATCCTGGAGGCACGTAAGAAAAAAGCAGGGGGCTTGAGCCCGTGCCTTCTCTCTGTCATACCCTCTTCCATCTGATACAATCCTATCTGATAGCCATCCACTCTGTCTGAAGGGCAGGGGCACAGGTGTGCACAAGTTCATGGATATATTTACAACACGTGGAGACTGAGTATGTGCTGTGCACCGGGAAGGACCATAAATGACTGCAAATCCAGAGATTAAACAAGTAGCCCCATGTAAGGTGCTCAGCGTCTAGGCCAAGATTCAGAAACATAGAGCAGCAGTAGATTAATATAAGGGAGGTTGCAGAGCTGTACACAGGCAGTAAAGGAGCTTTAGAGCAGTGGAGGAAATAGGGGAGCTCTGAGGAGGGTGATAAACCTAAAAAGTGGGCAAGTGTGGAAAAAATAAAAGTGTATCAGGCTGAAAATCAAAGAATAGCAAATCAGGGATGGGGATTTGATTCTGCACGCTCTGGAAAGGATCGAGGGATTTTCGGGAGCTGAGCGGTAGCATCCATCCTGAGGTTCATAACCTAACAAGCCAGCAGGCAGAGTTTCAGCTCCAAGAAGTATGCTTCATTAAACCGCACGAGACTCTTTCTGAGTAACACATAAAAATGTAAATCACGGAGGGAAAGCAATTATAATGCATAATGGCATAAAAACTACTTTAAATCATAAACACAAAGCAGGCAAAGAAAAGACTTCTTAAAGTGGAAAGAGAAAGAAGGTGGGGCTTAAAATACATGAAGAATGATTTTAAATCTCTATGTTGACGTGTAGATGGTTTTGCCGCAGGCTATTCTAGAAAGTTATGTGACTTCAAGTAAGGGTTACATTCAGGATGAGATAGCTGGTGGTCTGAGACAGGCGTGCCATCTAGTAGCTGTTTCCCTACTGTTCAATGTGCCATAGACTGCACGATCCAGCCCTTCCCCTCACCAAGGGCATGTGAATTATAGGAAAAGCAAAATTGGACAGAGACCCGAGGATGGCCTGTGTCCTAGCCACGTCTCCATCCACAGATAGGAAACACTGGGGTGAACTAAAAGGATCGCCCTCCCCCAGCCCTGGAACAGCTCCTGAGATTATGTCAGAACTTTCTAATTTCTCTCTCATTTGCAGCTTTATCCAATCACACCCTCGTGAGTCAGTCTGAACAAGGACTCAGAAAGGAATCCCAACACAGGCTTCATCCGCTCTGTCCCCAGGTTGACACGCAAGGGTGGGGCCAAAAGGACCAATTTAAAGAGCCATGAACCTCCCTCTTTGGAGCGGAAACGTAACTGAGTGTGAACAGAGCAATGCCATTCCTGGGAAAACATCATGGAAACTCACTTCGCGGTGGGGTCATACCCAAAGGTGAGGACTCTTACTATATTTAACTGCTATTGAGAAGGCCACAGAGACTGTTTTCACGTCTGATGTCAAACAATGGGAATCAAATGTTCTTTAAAAATAAACATTTTCTAAATAAACATTTCCATTTAAACTTCAAAGTATAAAAGTCTGAATGTTATCATTAAAAAGTAATAAGCATTTCAGATGGGACCATGCTGCATGCTTTTTATTAAATGCTTCACCTCACTTTCCCTTGTTAATTATGTACAAGTGGACTTACTTCATTTTTGTAAAGAGATGGCAGCTACAAATGACATCGTGGCTCCTAAGTAAATGCCAAGTAGAAGTAATATACTCTGGGGTCCTAACCTTGGAATGGCCGACGATAAATGACTAAAAACAACAGCTTGAACATGTGCCCTTTAAAAGAAAATTAAACCAACCACAACCAAAAGAGTATTTAATTTGTGTTTTCATTTAGGAAGCAATCAGTGCATTATAGAAAAAAAAAAAAAAACAACTTAATTCTCTCCACACTGCATCAGCATCATGTCTGCAGAGATGCCCCACCCTTTGACACAAAGGATGATGCTCTTCGTGGCACACTGCCAGCCTAGAGCACACACTGGGTGGCTTTTCCAGTCAAGGTAATTATTTATTCCATCCACAGCTCATCCAATGCATCTGTGAGCAAGAACACACACGGCCAAGATGGCTGGGTGAGATGAAGTGCTCCTATTTTAGTAACTGAATAAGCAAAGTTAAGTGAACCAAATTACCCAGAGGAATTATGGTGGAAATTGAGGGAGAATCCCTACCTCAGTTAAATACAATGTCAAAGAATACTTTAACAAAGTTGCAGTGTAGGCTGGTAGAGCCAAAGAGAAACTCGTTTTGTTTTTTTGCTCTTAGGCTGATTCCATGAGAAAATACGGATACTCATTGCCCCAAAGCATAACAGGGTGTGGTCAGTGCCCCTGAAATTGGTACAGGGTCTATAGGATTTTAAATCAAGGGGACTGGGATGAGTAGGGAAGCTGCTGTGGATGAGCTTCCAATTTAAGCTGTTCCTTGAAGGTTGGGCAGGGCTGTCAGGCATTCCGCCGTTTTCTTCTCAATTTCCAACTCACTCTTCTATACTCTGCTCTCCATGCTGGGGTTGCAGCTCTGCCAACTATATTTCCTAGATTCCACTGCTGGTTTGTTTTTGCTAGATCATGTTTACAGGGGCAATTTAAGGGAGTTTGGCACACAGATGGATGGGGACTTCCTCATTCTTGTTGGCTTGGCTTCCTGTTTCTGTCAGCAAGATCACATGCATAGAAGTATCCCAGGAGTAATTCTTTGCCATAAAAGTGGCTGTGGTTTCCAGCCCCTAGCTTCTTGCGGCCCTCCTAGAATCAGTTGACCTTGCCCTCCAAGGAATCTAGAGTAACCACTTCTTCAGGCAAGCAAGGTGGAGAAAGGAGAAGGGCTGCTTCCATTGACAGGGATACCCTGGAGAGATTTGCTAGCCATCAGCTTTCTCTGAATCTGTCCACTTGATCCACTTCAAGCCGAGGGCTCTCCCTTTCACATGAAGGCTTGGAGAGTCTGGGAACTTAGCTGCACTTTTGTAACCTGTTCTAATTCCATATGATTTTAGATTTAATTTTATGCACATCAGCCCTACAGCTTCAAGGGAAAACAAACAAACAAATGAAAACCCCTTCGTTTAGCCTCTTACATCAACATGGAAGTTCTCTGGTCTTCTGAACACATCCTGAGCTTCTGATCTTCCTTCTCCAAGCCCTCCATCCACGGGATCGCATTGGCCCTGTCATCACCATCCCTACCACCACCGGCAAGTTTGGCAAGATGGGATCGTCTAAGGCACTGGCTATAAAGCTTCTAGAAAGGAAACAGATGCTTCTTCATAGACAATCACAGTGACTCCTTCTCCGGGTTTCTCTGGAGTGCCCCCGCCATCTCACAGGATGACTGGGATAAGGGAAATGTGCATTTCTGCTGGAAATCATTGGCTTTGAATTGAAATCGATATCCACAGTGGCCTTCCTGTCTACTATGTTTCCAGCAGCACCACCATCCACAGGTTTACAGGGTGTCCTGGGTACTGCATGGTGCTCACACATGTTGCAGCTGGACAGCAACCTCATGTCACTCAAAGGAAATACTACAGGGATGCTGACTGGGCTCGTGAAGGCTTGGTGGTACCAACTGGGGACGATGTTCAGAAAGGCTGAGACCCTCCCTGAGGGAGCTCTGTCTGTGCCCTGAAAGAGCCAGAAACCACGTGTGCAGAAGCCAGAGGTGGAAGTAGGAGGGGCTGCTTTCACTGTCACACCAAGCGTCCCATCCCACTCACGGGCTTGACTTTGGGCTCTGCTGGTGTGCACGTCCAGGACCCAAGAGAGCAGGGTCTGCACCAGAGAACATAAAAATCGTTTCATTTACTCTAGCTTCAGAATGCTGCCTGGCCATTTTGAGTTCCACAAACACTGAACTCACAGGGAAGAGCGGGGGTGCCGTGTTAGCTGGAGTATGATCCCACTGCTAAGGGAAAAGAGGGTTGTTATTATACGCAGATGACAGGGAGAAAGGGATACGATATGGAAGGGGTTCCTAGGACACCTCTCAGTACTTCCACACCCAGGAATCACGAAAACTATGGCACCCCAACAAATATATCTACATCTCCTGCCAGCAGGAATGAAGATTTGGATCACCTTATAAAGCGATTTTTTAAAAATCCCTACAAACTGAGATGATGGCTGAGGGAAAAGAAAGGTGACATAGAATGGCTCACGGAAAAGAGATGTTAAAAATGAATCCAAGCTCGCATTACCAGCTATAGAAATGAGAATTGTATCAAGTATTCTCTATGTGTGTCTCTGTCTCTGTATTTCTGTGTGTGTGTATTTACACATATAAGGACATACATACAGTATGATATTTGTGCATATATATATATATAATAGATACAATAATAACTAACTTCTTTTCCTCCCTCTTTTTTCTCCTATAGTTGCCTTATATGTTTGTGTCACTACGGTTAACTTCATAATTTAATTTATTCTTTAGGATATAAGATAATTTTTTGCAATTAAGTTTAAACTAAAAAAAAAGGAAGTATCACCTCTCAGAGATGAATAACATGGCTGTTGGAACTTTAATGTTTCATCTCCTGATTTTCAGGGGAGGCTCAGAGAGCCCTTTATGAACTGCTGTTCCTTACTAGGTGACCTGTGAAGTACTCACTGCTGCAGAGAGATGGTTCGAATATGCATAAAAGGGTGGACATACAAAATGAGTGACCAAAGGGGTGTCCTATATGCATTACTTAACTACTGCTTCTCAATCCCACACCCACCATCTAGTCTCCATTCTCCACTGTTTTGGCTGGGGTTTGACATATTAAGTTGCTCAGACTCCTTTGCCAGCTGGATTCTGGTTAGGTTAAAGCCAAAAGATGGCACCAGCAGGGGACTGGAAAACAGGAGGGTCGGGGAGGGGCGTCCTTTTCCTTCCCGTTTGGTTGATGTTGGCGGGCGTGGTATGGCAGTGGCAGCTTCTGCAGACAGCAGCACTTTGTTCCAAACCGGCTGTTCATCCCAGCGAACAGCTTCTTCTACGTGATGAGAACTGGCCTCATCATGCCCTTTCAGAGAGCTGAACCTCCACTCTGAGCGGCTCACTGAGAGCTTCTTGGTCCTGATAAACCCAGTCTCTTGCCTTTGTTCCTCTAACACCAGGAATGATGGCATCCGCTCTCAGTTACCCCCTCTCATTGCAACTAATGTCCCAGGTTAAACTCACTCTGCGAAAACCCAGTGGAATTTCTCATTCCCTGACTGGGAAAGGAACAGAGCAACATTTAAATTGGTGACGCTGGGAGTTCAACGTGGCAAGTCAACTACAAGTAATAGCGTCTAAGCTTAGGATGAACACAGCGGGTGTTACAGAGGAAAAGCCAATAAAGCTGTCATCTTGGATTTGAAGTGCAACTGAAGTGGGGGGACAGATCTGAGATAACCCTAGATTTTGAAGCTGAGTGCATGGGGTATGAGGGTAGAAATAAATAATGAGTGTGTTTGTGATACATGTCGAATTTGAGGTGTTTTGAGGGCAACTAGGTGAAAATCCATCATGAGTAAGTGCAAATCTTCCTATGTTCAAGAAAGTTCCATAGTATTAAAAATAAAAATTTGAGAGTAAATCTGCAGATCCATCCATTAACTCTGAGGGAGGAGGTGAGATCACCAGAGAGGAGAGTGCGGACAAGAGAAGGAAACAGCAAAATAACCTGGAGGAACAGTCACGTTTAGGAGACAGAGGAGAAAAGCGGGTCAGTGAGAGAAATAAAGGAGCATGAGTCTGGGAAGAGTGAGATGGAATCCCTTAACAAAGCGCCGTAAAAGCCAGGGGAGCCACGCAAAGAGGACGTGACAGAGGAGTGGTCAGTTGTGTCAGATGCCTTCCCAGGAGGTCGCAGTCAACAGCAAGTACAGTTATTATAGAAAGTGAGTAATTCTCCAAAATGCCACCTTCCAACCTGCCAGCTGTCCTGTGGGAATGTGACACATCACCATCAGTTCTGATTTAATAAGAACGACATACATAGAAACCGGGAAAACACTGCCAACATCGTGTGGCACATCCCTAAATACACCCGGCGAAGACTGTTTGCAGTGCTTCGGGCTCTGGACCCGAGAGCTCTATGAATAACTGTGTGTGAGTCTGTGGATGGCGCACACCCCCAAAGGAGGATAAAAGCTCCACTTATGACTCTCAAGGAAGTAATCCTTTAGCTCTTTTTTCCCCCAGTTCTTCAGTGGTGTAGTAATTTGTTCTATTTGATCGGCAGCATGTAAACATTATTATCATATCTGCCTTTATTAGTGACAATGTTTTTTTCCTATAAAAGACTTACGTGGAAAGAAATAAAAGACTTTCAGTTCAGGAAATCTTGTAATGGGCATTGGAAGAAAGGATTAGGTATCAATTATCCTTAGGGAAAATCAGGGGAAAGACCTAACACCTGTTTTTTTTTTTTTTAAATATAATCTTTATAAGAGCACAGTTGATTTACAATCTTGTGCCAACTTCTGCTGTACATCAAGGTGAACTAGTCATACATATATATACATTCCCTTGTTTACAGTATCTTCCACCAGGGTCTATCCAAGAGATTGGGTGTAGTTCCCTGATAACACCTGTTTGGCTTGTCTCTCTCCACTCAAGTCCTCATGGCTTGTCCTGGTGAGCAGCAGCCATCCTGGAACATCACTTCCAGTTCTGGAAACACTCAATGGTCAAAGCCAAGAAAGACTGAATGACGCCACCTGGATAACTAATGATACTTTTCAAGCAGAACTCAACTTGTATTCAAAGAGGACACATGGCCGGAATTCAATAGGTATTTGCTAAATGAAGGCATAATAACTGCATGATGACAGGGAGGCACTTCCTGCCTAGGTATCTGGCTCCCTTGCAATCAGAGGATGAACTGCTATATTTAAAGCAGAGGTAGAGCACTGTCAGACACAGCACCTGCTATGAAGAGTCAGAGCCTAGTGGATACTGATGACCTGTCATTGCCAGAATAGCTTTGCTTTCGAGCTACAACAAAAGCAGGGCACTGTGGATCATAGTATTGATATAACATCTCCTCTTGTGAAATACAGACTTAGAGCTAATCAGCATAAACGTTTTCAGCACTTATTTACCACGTAATACTGTGGAAAGCAAAATGAGAAAAAGGAGTAGAAAATACAGGTTTTGCTATATAGAAATTTATCACCTATGCAGATACAGTCTTTTTGCTATATATAGAATTCTATTTCTTCAGGGCCAGCATGTAATTAATGTTATTTTTATGAATGTTCTTTATAAGCAAAATGATACCCACCTTACACCAGCCAGAATGGCCATCATCCAAAAGTCTACAAACAATAAGTGCTGGAGAGGGTGGAGAAAAAGGAACCCTACGACACCGTTGGTGGGATTGTAAACTGGTGCAACCACTGTGGAAAACAGTATGGAGACTCCTCAGAAAGCTAAACATAGAACTACCATTTGATCCAGCAATCCCACTCCTGGGCATCTATCCAGAGAAAACCACGACTCGCAAAGACACACATACTCCGGTGTTCATTGCAGCACTATTTGCAATAGCCAAGACATGGAAACAACCTAAATGTCCATCGACAGAGGAGTGGATCAAGAAGAGATGGTACATATACACAATGGAATATTACTCAGCCATTAAAAAGAATGAAATACTGGCATTTTTAGCAACATGGATGGACCTAGAAATTATCGTGCTAAATGAAGTCAGCTATACAATGAGACACCAACATCAGATGCTTTCACTGAGATGTGCAATCTGAAAAAAGGACAGAATGTACTTCTTTGCAGAACAGATACTGACTCACAGACTTTGAAAAACTTATGGTCTCCAAAGGAGACAGTTTCAGCGATGGGGGAATGTGCTGGGGTTGTAGGATGGAAATCCTGTGAAATTGGATTGTGATGATCATTGTACAACTACAAATGTAATAAATTCATTGAGTAATAAAAAATCAATTAAAAAATGATACCTATAATTTTTTTGGTTGCATTCCAGAAGCCTTACATTCCAGGCGTCAAGTGTCTATACAGTATCCTTACTAGATGAAGCTTCCACACTCACACAAAGACCTTATGGCTTTGCTGATACTGTCCTTAATTGGTTTCTCAGCGGGGTCCTGGTATAGAGGATGCTGGGAGAGGCAGCATGCCATGGCCCCTAGGGACTCCACACATTGCCACCAAGTGTGCCGAGAATTCTAGGCTCTGAGCACTCTTTATCCCGCTGCTTATCAGAAATGTGTTTGCAGTGGTGGATCCTGAAGAGTGAGGTAACATGCCCTCAAAATGAATAGCAGCTGGCTTACTAGATTTAAGTGGCAGGTTCTCCAAGCTCAGAGCTCCTCAAGTGCGACACAAAGCTCCTGAGTTCACAGCATCCATCGTGAGGGAGTCTTCCGTGTCACCTCTACAGGTCTTGGGTGGAGGGTGGGGGATGGGAAACCAACACAGAGATGCTGGGGCTCCTACCGCTGGTTGTGGCATGACTAATTGAGTACTTTGTCTCCAACCCAGGAGGCTCACTCAGGTCTTCTGCCAGCATCCTGAAACCACAACAGGCTAACTAACTAGCTCATATGTTTGGTAAAACCTAAAAGGTGACAAAGGCTTTTAAGAAAATATGAAACAATCACAGCTCTATTTGCCAAAACTTTAGGTTTCAACATCTCAGACCTCTTTATCTTATTCTGAAATGGAAAGTAGCACCAAATGCATATCTTTGTGTGTGCCCATGCTATCGGGGTTTAGTCATCAGCATATGGTAATACTTGAATAATTACTCAGAGTTTTCAAAAGCATGGGCGAGTGCACGAATGTAATAAAATTCATGAAAAAGTACCTTTAAAGATTCATACTTATCCTTAAACCATGGCTACCTACAAAAGATTTAATTAGTTTAGATCCATTTTAGAGCCCTACTTCACTTAATTTATCATTATTTAGGAAAGGGTCAGATATATGACAAACGTTAGCACGGCCCATTTTGGAAAAAGTAAAATTACACATTACTGTGATATTATCAGAGTGAGAAGTAGTAGTTCACCGATACAGTAATTCTATGACACTTGATAATCAATTCCATTCATGTTCATCAAAAACATGAAGGTTTTGGTCTATAAGTAAAAAGTACACCCTGGTGGTTCTGATGGTACTCTGTATTTTTTTATTTTTTGTAATTTTTAATTATTATTATTATTATTATTATTATTGCTGTTTAGGGCTGCATCCATGGCATATGGAAGTTCCCAGGCTAGGGGAAGAATCGGAGCTGTAGCTGCTGGCCTACACCACAGCCATAGCAGCAATGCAAGATCCAAGCCACATCTGCAACCTCCATCACAGCTCACAGCAACGCCAGATCTCCCCAATCCGCCGAGCAAGGCCAGGGATCAAAACCACATCCTCACGGATACTAGTTAGATTCATTTCTTCTGTGCCACAATGGGAACTCCCCACACCGATGGTTGTTGAGTTTTTCCGTTTCAGCATCTGTTGCAGAGAACTCTAGCCCTGACTGTTCCTACTTCCTCTAAGTCCTTTATCACACAGAAGCTTTATGCCCTTAATTTGATGTTTGTCACCAAAAGAGATAAGTTGAGATTCACCAAAGAAGGTGAGCAATGGCGGCATTATTTTATTTGGATGCTATTCTAAAAACATTTTAGAAAATGGAATACATCAGCTTATCTAGTAAATATTTTAACAATTCTTCTTGGTAGAGAATTAAATAAAATACATTTTTAACAAGGAAAAGTATGCATTTGCCACTAAAAAGGGAAAACTGTATTCAGAAAGTTTAAGGGTTATAAATGTTACAATTACCAACACTATTTGACAGAAAGCTATTTTCAGTTGTATCAAAGTGTCATTGGTTTCATAGTTAAATCTTTTAGTAGGTTTCACTTTGTCCGCAAGTTACAGTAAATGGTTATGAAAAATATGTCGTATTTATCCCGACCAAACCAGGTACGATTACAAAATAAGACCAAGATGCATTGTGATAATTTACTATTCAAAATCATAATCTATATATGACATAATTAATACAACCAATAATTATATAAATAGCAATACAGTATCACATTATCTATATTATAATTAATATGATACTATAATACTAATATAACCAGTATCTTTACAATTTTAATACTCCCGTAATGCATAGCTATGACCCTAGGGGTATATCCTAGCTTATTGCCTCCTACATTCTGAGTCATGAAATACTAAAAAGCAAACAAATCAAAAGAGAGAAATTAAGATATTATAAAAATAACACTTATTTTAGACTTCTAACCAGTATTGAGATCTTATTATTTTCCAGGCATGGTGCTAGGTATCACGGATTCAGTGCATAACACAGCCCGATGCCTGTTCCAGTGGTGATTATAATCCATTGCCACAGAGAATGTATAGACACAGAATAAAGAATCACCGAAGTCAGTTTGGTACCTCCTACCCGATTCCCATAACCATTTAGAGATGAGAACAAGAACTTTCTTCTTTCAGGATTTCTACGGTGTACTGAGATTTCATTCATGTATAAGTTCTAGTCCGCTTTTAATCCTAGTCAGGCTATGTACCAATTTTATCTTTGTTTTGAGCTTTCGTGTCTATTCTTGGTCCATTTTGAATTAAAACTTGAATTTCTCTGGACAAATCAAGAAATATCTCTCTTCTGTTCCTGATGTTTATTCATCCAACAGTCTTCTCCTTTAATCTGTTTCACCTCTCTGGTGTTTTCTAGGATGGATGAGAATTCCCTGATTTGATATTTTCTCTATATTACATTTCTAACTTTCCTATATTTCCTTACTAAACTATACTTCACATTAATCCAGTTTGATGTAAGTATTTTTTCTTAAATATACTTTGGCGTAATATGTTCGGTAACAGAAATTTAGATCAGATATTATTTGTATGAGTGTTGGTATCATGCTCAATTATAACTTCCCAGTTCCTTTTTCTTCTTTCATTACCTATTTCTAAAACCACTAAAATAGATACTTGTTCAGAGCTTGAAGGATATCAAGACATACATTGAAATAAACAAAATCAATTTTACAATGTTCATCCTCAGTTGGGAAGGTAAGGCACGCTACCACTTAGACTACCTGCCTAGAGTAGTCAGTGCCCAATAACTTCTCTCACAGTCTCACTGCATAAAGCCTGTTACCCAAAATACATGTCACACTACAACTCAACTGTTGCTTTTAAAATGCAACCCACTGGATTACTGTCTA
Organism: Phacochoerus africanus; assembly: GCF_016906955.1. NCBI lineage: Eukaryota > Metazoa > Chordata > Mammalia > Artiodactyla > Suidae > Phacochoerus > Phacochoerus africanus. The sequence continues at coordinate 6,033,928 of NC_062545.1, read as the reverse complement.
GCAAAGATGCATTTAAGCGAGAGAAAGAAGAGTTTAAAAATGACGCAAATCAACGGTAACAAAGACCCAAGTCTTACGAAATCTGCAGACATGCTAAAAACATATCACTTCTCTTCTTTACTGTGCTACCCTAGAAGCCATGGTGGGAAGGAGCACCAGGGAACATCCTAGGCATGGCCAGGTAGGGCCACAGACAGTGCAGTGGTGAAAGAACTGAGGGCTGTCAAGAAGGAAAGAAGCATTAAAATAAAACATGTGTGGTTAATTGAGAGTCACAGAGAAATGGACTGCATTCAGAACTTTATCTAGAAATTACAACTTCTATAGCTGCTTTGTGCTTTAACTAAACCACTGCATTTTAAAATATTTCACTAAATAAAAAGGCAAATTAAAATAACTGATTGTTTCAACCAGACGGATCCATATGGATCCTGCAGTCCTTGATAAGTACCTCTATTAGATTACTTATAAACCATTAAAATACAGTTTGTAAACCTCAGCTTACTTCAGGAACTTCACTCTCTATGTTCGTGTCTATTTTACTGTAATTTCTTCCTCACTCTCTGTGCTCAAGGTATGGCAGAAATCTTTCAGTTCCTTGAAAGCTCTAAATTCTTTCTCATCCCTTCACACTGTTTCCTCTGGATGTCACACAGTGTCTCTACCCCAGGCCAGTGTCTCCTGTGGAGAAATCTAACCATAGCGGAAAGTCTCCTCATTAGGGAGACTTCCAACCACCAAAACGCCTTCGAGCTTCCTGCTCTGAACGTGCCCAGAACCCTCTGTTTCCTGGTACTTGGCTTTACTGCAGCAGTTACTGAAAATCTTCTGTGCTAACGTGTGAACCTCATGAGAACAAGGGCCACAGCCCTTTAGTTCACAATACCGTTGCCAGTCCCTTCACAATGCTCAGCACACAACAGAATATCCATATGTCCTATATGTGTATATAGAACATACATATCCAGTATGCATAGAGAATCTATATGTACAATAAATACATATACACATGTATTTACTGAATAATAGCTATCTACTGAATTAGTAAATGAAAATAGAAAAGGAATGGTAGTGTGTCATCATAGTATGCCGCAAAGTGGTCCTTATATTTGTTTTGCATATGTCTGTGGACCATAAAGCCCAGAGACATACTGTACTCAACTATGGATGATGCACTGAGGCTATGGATTTTCATGGTATAAAAACCGACACCTCGGTGACAGTGCTGGGTACAAAGTGAGAGAAGAGTCATAGAGAGCATCTGTAAGCACGGCACCAGCTAACTGTCATCTCATGTCTTACTGTGGGTAAGACAGCAAATTGCACACTGCTGGCTTTTTTTTTTTTCAGTTGTGTTTTTATGCTAGATTTATCATAGTGAGAAAAGTTGTCTTGAGATAACTTGAAAAGACAATCAAAATCCCTTTTAAACGGGTCCCGGTTAACTTAAAAGGTAAATTATGCTTTAAATGTCTTACTTTTCTAGAACCATCTTAAGAGAACATTACATAGTGGCTAATCAAAGGCTTTTTATAAAGCTAACGAATGTGAAATCAGAAGCTATACAATGTCCCAAAGCAGAAATATTTGATCATATATTATCAGAATTCTCTAGGTGGCTTTATAGTAATTGCCTCAGCATCACTACTTCATCTAAGGTTTGTTAAATGAGTTTTAGTTTTACTTACAATTGATTATTTTTTGTTGGAATCTGTAAATATTTAGGGAACTTTCAGAGAAAGTAATATGACAGTTACCTTCACTGAAATAAAGACTCAAATCCAGATGGGTGCTCATAATAATATATGCTTGCTTTAGTGTTATGAACTTTCCTTTTTATTGTAAACATAGATAATGCAGAACTGAGAAAAAAAAAAGGACAAATGTGCATTAAATAAGTGCTCTTTTTTTTCTACAGCTGTGTATTCTGTAGTCATCACCTGGGGAAAATGGTAAATAGAACAAAGATGCTGAAGAATAAACTTGAAATGTTACTTAATGTACCAAGCAGAATAGGAATATCCCATTTTGTTAGAGAGCAAGGTATTCTAATGGCATTTAATAAAATAAACTCAAAGATGCTAATTGATTTTCAAATATCTAATAGTTTAATATGAAAATTTCCTAGTGTGATGACAGGTTCAGATAACTTAATAAAATCATTCTAATTTTGTTATAAATGTTATATAACCTAACCCTAACCCCTAACCCTAACCCTGTATATATATATAGTGTTTCTGATTTTAGAAATATTTCAGCTTTTTACCATTGAGTATGATGTTAGCTGTGGGTTTATCATATATGACCTTTATTGTGGTGAGGTATGTTCCCTCTCGGACTGCTTTCTGGAGAGTTGTTGTTTTTTTTTTTTTAATCATGAATGACTGTTGAATTTTATCAAAAGCTTTTCCTGCATCTATTGAGATGATCATATGGTTTTTATTATTCAATTATTTAATGTGCTGTATCACACTGATTGATTTCCAGATATTGAAAAATTCTTGCACCCCTGGGACAAATCCCACTTGATCATGGTGTGCGATCCTCTTAATGTATTGTCAGATTCAATTTGTTAGTATCTTGTTGAGGATTTTTGTATCTATATTCAGTGATATTGAATATGGATATTGGCCTGATATCTCCCACCACTTTTATTTAACATAATTTTGGAAGTTGTAGCCATAGCAATCATAGAAGAAAAATAAATAAAAGGAATACAAACTGGAAAGAAAGAGGTAAAATTGTCACTGTTTGCAGATGACATAACACTACACGTAAAAATTCCTAAAGATGTCACCAGAAAACTACGAGAGCTAACCAATAAAATCAGTAAAGTTCAGGATACAAAATTAATATAGAGAAATTTGTTGCATTTCTATACATTAACAACAAACTATCATAAAGAAAAGAATCCAATTTACCATCACATCAACAATAATAAAATACCTAGAAATAAACGTACCAAAGAACACGAAAGACCTGTACTTGGAAAAGTCCAAGATATTCCAAAAGAAATTGAAGATGGAACAAACAACTGGAAAGACATACCTTGTTCTTGGATTGGAAGAGATGATATTGTTAAAAAGAGACTACTACCCAAAACATTCTACAGATTAAACACAAGCCCTGTCAAAATGCTGGTGACATTTTTTTTCACAGAACTAAAAAAATTATTTAAAAATTATACGACCCCAAATAGCTAAGACAATCTTAAGAAAGAAGAATGGAGCTGGGAGAACCAAGCTCCCTGACTTTAGACTATACTATAAAGCTACAGTCAGCAATATAGTATGGTACTGGCACAAAACCAGACATACAGATCAATGGAGGAGGATGGAAAGCATAGAGATAAACCCATGCATTTATGGACAATGAATCTAGGAGGCAAGAATGTACAATCTAGTTTGCAAGAATATACAATGGAGAAAAGGCAGTTTCTTCAATGACTGGTTCTGGGAAAACTGGACAGCTACATGCAGAAGAATGAAAGTAGAACATTCTCTAACACCACATACAAAAATAGATTGAAGACCTAAATATAAAACGAAATACTATAAAACTCCTAGAGGCAAATACAGGAAGGACCCTCCGACATAAATCACAGCATTTTGTTTTTAGATCTACCTTCTAGAGTAAAAGACATAAACACAAAAATAAATACCTACGATCTAATTAAACTTAGAAACTTTTGCACATAAAAGAAAACCATTGACAAAGCATAAAAACAACCTATTGAATAAGAGAACATTTGCAAATGATATTACTGATAAGGGATTAATATCCAACATATATAAATAGCTCATACAACTTAATACGAAAAATGAAAACAACCCAATTAAAAAAATGGGCAGAATTGAATAGGTTTTTTTTTCCCAAGAGGAAATTCAGAAGCCCAATGGGCACATGAAAACATCCTCAACATTGCTAATTACTAGGGAAATGCAAATCGAAACCACAATGAGATATCAGCTCACAGCTATCGGAATGGCTGTTATCAAAAAGAACACAAATAACAAATGCTGGAGAAGGTAGGAAGAAAAGGGAAAACTCACACACTGTTGGTGGGAATGTAAATTGGAACAATCACTGTGGGAACAGTATTCAGGTGTCTCAAAAACTAAAAACAGAACTATCATATGACCTAGCAATTCCATTCCTGGGTGTATATCTGGAAAAAAAAAAAAGCACTAATTCAAAAAGATACATGCACCCCAATGTTCATAGCAGCATCATTTACAGTTGCTAAGATACAGAAACAACCTAAGTATCCATCAGCAGATGAACAGATAAAGAAATGTGGTATGCATATATGCATATGTATATGCATACATATATGTACATACGTATAATACACACACACACAGTGGATACTACTCAACCATAAAAAGTGAAATTTTACCATTTGCAGTAACATGGGTGGACTTGGAGGGCATTATGTTAAATGAAATAAGTCAGATAAAGACAAATACTGTATGATATACGTGGAATCTAAAAATTAAAACAAATTGATGAATATAAAAACAGAAGCAGACTTAGCAGACATAAAGAACAAACCAGCAGTTAGCGGGGAGAGGGCAATACAGGGGTAGGGACAGGGAGGCACAAACTACTGGGTCAAAGACAGGCTCCAGGATGTACTGCACAACTTGGGGGTAGAGTCAATATTTTATAATAACTGTAAATGGAAAATAACATTCAAAATTGTAGTTTTTTTTAATTTACTGAAATAAAATAGAGGAATAAAAATGAAAACAATAAATTCCCTTTCCTGAAATTTAATACGTATACAATGTATGTTTTAAAGAGAACACTAAAGCAAATGAATGAAGTAGGCTGCAGCCTTGCTTTGACCCCCAATATTAAAATATCACTGAGTGAGTTTCAATGCCCTGGGCTGAGCTTTGTTTTCCCAGGCTGGGCAAAATTTTTCACTGAGTGGGGGAAGTGGGCAGATACCACCTTTGTGACAATCAACCTCTTCCTTGGCAACAGCTTCCTAAAGGGTCCTTCTGCTCTGACTCTGGCATCTGCAAGTTCAGTTTCGTTACACGGTGTGGAGGTTTTCACAGGTTTAGAGAATTCAGAAAAAAAAATTTATATGTATTGGACTCCTGTTCAAATTAGAGAGTAAATATATAAACATGAAACTATTTTTATAACATTTGGGAATGGCGCGTCCCCTGTACAATATTTACATTTAAGATAAAACATTTGGATTGTAAAGTTAAAAAAATATATATGACAGGCAACAATATTGACTAATTAAAGGAAGCAAAAAAATGACTCCCACAGTCTCAGCGGTTTCAAAATTGAGGAGAAAAGAACTAAACCAGTCTCTCAATTACGCTGGGAAATATAATTTAAACGCTTACAAGTCTAAAGCAAGGCTCCATCATACCAAGTCCTCTGTAGCCAGGAGAGAGTCCCTGGACCCCCAAACACGAGCGCACACTTTCCCCCCCGCTTCTCTGGTCCCTGCCCTGCCCTTCTCCCATCCTGTCCCACAAATGGGATCGCTCTTGCCTCAGAAACTCTTTTGTCTTCATACTCTTCTCTAAACATAAATATCTTTTTTTGTGTGTGGTTAAACCAATTAATCAGTCTTCCACTCAACACAGATTTTCAATCTTTAGCGATCAAAGATCTCTGTGAGAATCTGATGAGATCAACCTTCTTCACAGGAAAAAAAAAATGTATGTACATACACACATAATTTTCAGATTAGTTAAGAGGGCGGCAGCCTGGGTCCAGTACTGATGGCGAAAGAGTGTGCCCTGGTGTGATAAGAGTGTCAGTTACGGCAGAGTCCGTTCTGACAGCCTCTGGTGTCCATTCCGATTGGAACGTGTCCATGACAAACCAGCTGATAAATATTTTACTTGCCGCCCCCGCCTGGAAACTCGGATCTTGATGGGGATAGCTCTGCTCCATCTATGATGATTATACCACTGTTTAGGGGAGCCACGGGACACAGACTGAGTACAATTCAGACTCTGGAACCAGGAAGATCCAAGTTGAAATCCTACTTACCACTTTCTTGCTAGGTGAAAAAAGGAAATTTATTTATTCATTCCTTTTTTATTGTCTTTTTAGGGCTGCACCCAGGGCAGGTGGAAGTTCCCAGGCTAGGGGTGAAATCAGAGCTGCAGCTGCAGGCCTAGACCACAGCCACAGCAAGCGAGATCCAAGCTGCCTCTGAAAACGATGCCACAGCTCCTGGCAACGCCAGATCGTTAACCCACTGAGTGAGGCCAGGGATCAAACCTGCATGCTCATGGATCCCAGTCGGGTTCATTACTGCTGAGCCATGACGGAAACGCCTATTTATGTTTCTAAACTTAAATGTTCCCATCTGTAAAATGGAAGAGAATGATACCTTTGTGATACGGTTGTCTAAAGGATTATGTGAAAAGCATCTATAACTGCCTAATGCAGAGCAGAGTCTCACCCAACAGACTACAGCAGGAATGATGACAAATGATGGCACTGAAATGCTTCTTATTTAGATAGCCTTCTACATGGCCCCAGACCCCTCCTTTCCTCCTGGGTGACGGAGCTCATGACAGCTTTCCTGAAAATTGTATTTAACTCGCGATCACTTCTATTTCAAAATCCATCCCCTTACTAAAATCACAGCTTTAAGTAAGGCATTCGCTAATTATGAGGCAGCTGCCACAGCCTCGGTACACTCTGTCTTCAACACATGGGACCCTCAGATACACTTTTACAGGTTCCGCTCAATAATAATCCGCTGAGACTGCACTAGGCTACGAGGCACTACGGACACGGGAACTTTATGACAACACGTTAGCACACAATGCAAACTAGAGCCAGAGGAGCAGCAGCCTTGAATGAGAAAGAACGCTTACAAAGCAAATAACATCTAAAATACCAACCGGAATATATGGGATGGCACTAATGGCCAAATGAATTTTAATTGTATGAATGTTCCTTCTTTCATAGCAAACATTTCTAGGTTTCTGTAAAAATCTGACACACAATGAAAAGCAACATTTATTTTCTTAGTTTATGCTAGTACCTCAATTTCCCTTAGGATTGCTATAGTTGTGGAAAGGGTTTGGAGCTGAATTAACAAAGCTATTTGGGTAACAGCTGAAATAAGATCCAAGAATGAAATAATGTATCCATAAATCTTTCTCTGTGTCTGTAAGTTCTGCAATCCCTTGAGCTACTTTCTTGGTACCTGGAGGAGAAAATGATTATTTTAATGTTAAAAAGCCAGTGGTGAAAAATATACGCTGTTAATTAGACTCAATTTTTCATAGATATTTAATATATTTTCTATATGAAAATATCAGGAGGTTTTTTGTTTGTTTGTTTTGTTTTGTTTTGCTGCACCACTAATCTTCTCATGAATACCTAAAGAAAAGGGTTAATTTTTAAAATATCTGTTGATACATCCATACACTCAACAAGCATTTGGAGAGAATCTATTATATGTGGAGCTCTGCATGAGCTGGAGTTAGCAAGGATGCTTAAGCCATGGTCTATGCCAGTTAGAGAATGAAGAATGGACACCAACACCACTGATGGCTATAATAAGTTAACTAATTACAAAAGGCTTACAGATAACATGATATGACAGCTCCTGGGATGAAACAGTACACATGGCTAGGTTTCCTTATTGAAGAAGTAGATTTAAGCTTTGAAGATGGGGAGGAATGGACAGACAGAGAAGGAGAAAAGAATATATTACCTAGTGGGATCCAAATGATTCTGAAAGTGGCTGATGTTACTGAGAGATGGTTGACGTGGAAATAGTAAGACTGACCAGGCAGGCAGGTGTCCGACTGCAGAGCTCACGGGCAGGGTCATAAGGGCTGGTTTGGTTCCGAACCCAGGCAAAGCCAGTTGAAGAGTCTCAACCTGAGAGCAGAGACCACCATTTCCACATCTCATGTCTAGACATGCCTGGCACATGGTAGATGCCCAATAAGAATCTGATGAATAAAATGACCAGTGCTTTCACCTCAAAGCTTTTATAAGGTGGACACGAGGCGATAAGACATCCTATAAACTGCTCTACAGCTAGAGCCTCTTCCTAATAATCCTAATAATGCCTTGGATACATACATTATTTTACCTGAGACACAATAATTATATCTGGAAGATGGATATAGTAACCATCTCCTCTAACGGGGGATATTTGTGAGCCTCAGCTATTACTATCACTGAGGAAATGCGTAAAGAATGATGCTGTTACCAGCACTAAAGAGATCCAGTGGCCTCTACTACCAGTTACTCAAATGCAGTGGTCAATTTTATGTGTCAACTTACCTGGGTCAAGAGGTGTCCAGGTTAAACACGGTTTCTGTGTGTGTCCGTGAGGGTGTTTTCTGAATGAGATGAGACTCCAGATTCTCAGGAAAGCAGATTATCCCCTCCCCGTGAGACTGGGCCTCGTCCAATCCCTCTGGGTCTGTCGCACAGAAGGAGGAAGGAGGAATTCACTCCTTTTGCCTCCTACCTGCCTGCTGAGCTGGCTCTCCTTTTGCTTGTGAACTGGGATTTGCACCATCCCCTCCCCTGGTCCTCAGAGTGAGGTCTTGGGACTCAGACTAGAAGTACACCACTAGCCTTCCAGTTTACAGATGGCACATCCTGAGATGTTTCAATGTCCATAATCACAACGGCCAATTCTTCACAGTTAACCTCTTCCTACGTAGGTATCCTATTGGCTCTGCGGCTCTGGAGAACCCTGACTAACAGTACATCACACGAGAGGTGGTGGCCACCTGGACTGGAACCGGGACGGGGAGGTCTGCTCTGAGGGACGGTTCTAAGTTGAAGACAGCAGGACTGGATGCTGTACGCAAGGGCCGGGGAACTTCTGCCTCTGATATCAAGTCTCTGACAAGTGCCACCGACAAACAGAGCAGGGCAGAGGGATGGTGTGTTACAGGAGGGCCGTCAGGGAAATTGTGCCGAAGGACAGGCCCTCTGAGTGGAGACAAATGATTACAAATGCTCCCGGCATAAAGAACGGAAAGGGCGGAGGCCTTGATGCAGAGCCCGGCAACTGCGTTCGGGAAACGATGGGGAAGGCTACTGGGCTGGGGCACCGTGAAAAGGCGGGGGATGGCAGGACATGCCCTGAGAGAGAGAGGGGCAGGTCCCATCAGCAGAGCGTCACAGGCCCCAAGCAAGGACTTTGAATTCTATGCTGAAGGAGATGGGCAGGCATCAGACAGGTCAGACAGGTCTGCCAGACGCTCTAGAAAGTGCACTCTGGCTACTTGTGTGAAGAACAAGCTAAAGACATGTCAGAGGTTGGAGAGCGGAATGAGAAAGACAAGGAGGCTGATGCATCAAGAGTCTATGAGGGAGGGTGAGCTTTTGCACGACACGAAGGAGGGGAGGACAAGGGAAGTGAGCAGACTCGGGGTCTGGCTCGAGGGAGGGGGCGGGACTTGCTGAGGGACTGGATGAGGCTATGCGACAGAGCCCGGAGCAGACATGCCTCCAAGGTGTCTGTCCTTAGCTACAGCATGAGCAGAATGCTGGGCGCGGAGCAGATGGCCTCTTGGGGGAAGGGTGGGTTTGGCAGGAACGCTCAGAATGCATGTGATATTTGAGGTGACTCTATCCAGAGGGGGCTGGACATTTGAGTCAGCGTAAGGGAGAGAGACAGTGCTGGCGATATCAATTCTGCAGCCATCGATGGGCAGGGGTATACAGAGCCATGGGCCTGGATGACATTGCTTAAAAACAGACGACAATACAGCAAATGCCCTGAGATTGGACCCTGATGCTCAGTTCTGAAAAGATGAGGGGTAGCAGGAACAACTGAGGAGCAGTGGCCCGTGAGAAGGTGGGCAGTCAGAAGGACCCGGTGTCCCAGAGTCAGCAGAGAAAATGGCCATTACCTTCGGGACCATGACCACGGCTGGAGGCCCCGAGGAGTGTGACAGGAATGAAACTCTGACTCGAAGGGGAGGTAGAGGAGGAAAGCCTCGATTTGTGTTTGGAGTCTTAGTTTCCTGGGAGGAGAAAATCTGGATAGTAGATAATGTGGGAAATGATAGGTTATTTACTAAATACCAAATAACTCGGGAGAGAGTAGCAAATTGGTATGATGTTCAAATACGTGATTCAGTATTTGTTATACTCTTAAAAAGAGCTACCAGAGTCTGTGAGGTAAGTATTATCACCATTTACATATGAACAAATACAGCTGCAAGGGAGGTGGGCCTGCCGGAGACGAATACAAGTTGGCGGTGCTGGGAAGAAATTCCTGCTCCACTGAACTCTCAAGAGGAAATTTCCATATATGTATGGAGGCATATACACAATGTCCACAAAATTATTTCTACCTCGTATCTAAATAAGGCAAGATTCAATTCGGCGTAACAAAGGGGATACCGGAACTTGGATTAAAAGCATTCTCCTCAAATCCCGTATTAGTTTGAGGACATAGTTTTGTCTGTCTGTTTTATAATTTGCATACTGGAGAGAGCTTCGAGTACTGGCTGCATAGAACACGTCAGGGTCCTGGGGGGGCGCTGGGAGAAGTTTCAGACTAGAGAGAGTGCAATGACCGGACCCGGACATATCAAGGACATGGGATCTGTTTAACCAGACTGTCTGAGAAGAAACAAAGGAAGGCCAAGGTGAAACATCGTGGATGATCTACTTAAAGGCTTTGAAGCAAAGAGTGAGGATTGGGACTTGCTTCGCTTTAGAGTGAAAGCAACTCGGAGATGAAAGCTGAAGGTGAGAAGGGAGGTTGACAGCAGAATTGAGAATTGATTGGAAAAGGTTTTTGATGGAGGCAGGGAGTGCCAAAAAGAGAGAGGAGATGCCAGATCATTCTCCTGGTAAGTAATTACAATAATGACCCTATGCTGGTACTGCTAAAAACCAAAGATTAGAGGCCATTACAACAGAGCTATTTTCACATAAAAAATTCTGCTGTAATAAAATATGTTCATATTGAAACTATGACAACTCAATTATTGCTGCAACTTAAAATAAGAAATATGCATGTGTTATTACGACAAAAACCTATTGCTGGAACTGCATGAATAACTCACAACGCGTCTTACCTTACGTTGGCATATGTCACTAACACCATCTTTTGCATAAGGAAATCCTACTTCCTTCATTGAGTATACTTGTTTTTTAGGAATAACAAAACATGTGTTGATAAATGGTGCCAAAATAATTTTTTATTTTTATTTTAAATTGGTTGTCATGGATTGTTTTTTTTTAAAGTCAATCTAGCGTCTGAGAAAGCAAAAGAATATTGAATTAGATCTTATATAATAAGGGCATTGGAAGATTCACACTTAAACTGCACTTCAAGTATATATATATATATGTATATATATTTACATTATGTATAATGTTTTATATAAATATATTTTCTTATATGCTAATATATACTACATGCCCACAGACTGACCGAGACAACAGAAAGACCAAAGAAGACTCTTTGATAATTTTTTGAAGCTCAAAAATGTTAAAAAAATAGTCAGACTGCAGGCCTGAGAACCTCTCTCTTCTCCCCCATCTGACTCTTGCCCCCTGCCAGTTCACTGGCTGCTTATAACCCAGTGTTGTATCTGGAGATGAGAGGATGTCGCAACAGACTGGCTGGAGAAGATGAAAGGCTGAAACCAAGAGGCGGAAGGGAAAGGGGAGCGGTCAGGCCCCCTCTTTGGCATGACTGGCCACTTCTGATCACAATGGAAAATAATTCCTCCGGACACCAAAATAAAATGTATTTTGGAAATAAAAATAAAACTCATATTAGGATCACCTAAGACCAACTTCAAGGTGAAAGGTAATATACTCACATTCTACAAAATCACTCAAAATCATTGCAAAGCCCACATCAGATGGCTCCGCACTCAGCCCCAAGTCCCCCCAATACTTTGCACATATGTTTAAGAAAGAAATACATTCTACTTTGTTATAATTGAACTTGTTCTTGTCTGACTTCCTCCTCGAATCTTTAAGCTGTATGGGGGTAAGACTGAAATGTGACTCAGTGTAGCTGATAAATAAATGAGATAAAATTCATTTAGCAAATAGAGTTGGGTTCTTAGTGAGTGACTGTGACTGAGAGAAGTTGCTATCTTCCAGGTAATGAAAAATAATCATACTATTTCCAATATTAATAAATCATATATTAATAATACATAAATGATAAAATTGAAAAAAAATCTATAATTATACACAGGAACATAAACATGCAGTCAACACCTCCATTTTTCCCTTTAACAGGATTCACTTGTAAGGCTAACTTTACAATTTGGTGCATATTAGCTATTCAGATATAACTTACTTAGTGATAAATTTTTGAAAGTATTCAATTTTTTTAATTGAAGTATAGTTAATTTACAATGTTGTGTTAGTTTCAGGTGTACAGCAAAGTGATTCAGTTCTAAGTATGTGTATGTCTTTTCTTTTCAGATTCTTTTCCACTATAGATTTCAATGAGATATTGAATATAGTTCCCTATGCTGCACATAGATCTTTATTTTATACACAGTAGTGTGTATCTCTCAACCCCAACCCCTAATGTGTCCCTTTCCCCTTTGGTAACCTTAAGTCTGCTTTCTATTCAAATTTTTTTTTTTTTTTGGCTTTTTGTCTTTCTAGGGCTGCATCCGCAGCACATGGAAGTTCCCGGGCTAGGGGTCCAATCGGAGCTGTAGCAACTGGCCTATGCCACAGCCACAGCAATGCCAGATCCGAGCTTCATCTGTGACCTATAGCACAGCCCAACGCAATGCTGGATCCTTATCCCACTGAGCAAGGCCAGCGATCAAACCTGCAACCTCATGGTTCCTCGTCAGGTTCATTTCCACTGAGCCACGGCAGGAACTCCTATTCAATTCTATGAATCAACCTGTCTAAGCCATGGGTTGCTGAATGCTTCCTTGTATAAATGTCACTTCATTTACTTACTGGGTGCAAATAAGCTACTACGAAGCACTATGTTTTGGTTTCTGAGCCATCAGTTATGAGTTTAAATTTGGACTCTGGAATGTATCGGGCTCTGCAATTTAGGGTAAGTTAATTAACTTTCCTAGGCTTAAGTCTCTTCATTTGTAAAATGAGGACTGTGTCTCATAGGACTGTTGAGAACTGACTTGGGATGACATTGGTGAAGTGCTGATTAAAAGGGGAGGCCTTGTCATCATCATCATCATACGCCTCTTCATTGTGATCCGCTCGATTCCTGGTTTTAGCTTTAACCACAGGAACCCAGAGTGGAAAATCATCTCAAGCCATTTATGTACTCATTGCTTTGGGGAATTAATTCAAAGTCACAGAGCAAGGGGTGGAATAGATTGTTTATAGCTCTCTGCCTGACTGTGAGACATGGCGGAGCCCACTTAATGTAACAACACAGACAACTTCAAAAGAAAGGGATTAAATCCACATTTATTAAAATGTCTACTGCGAATGGAAATACATTAATTTTTAAATGAAATATTATTTTATTATAAAGCAGGTTGAGTGGTGCAGAGAGGAGGAGAGAGTGAAAGGGTAGGAAAGGATCTCTCTACTAAGGGCTTCTTTTTTGTGCTTTTTTCAAGCTATCCCCCCCACTAAATACAATAAAAGACTATCAGAGGACAAGAATTTTGTAAAAAGCCTTCAGCCTCAAGTTGGTTACTTTTTAAAAATAAATGGTTCTATTTCCAATTAATTTGGAAATCTTACTGAGATATCTTAAGAATATTACTATGTTGCATAGGGCTTTACATCAAATAAAACTAGGCTGGAATCTCGACTTGCCATTTATCAGATCAGTGATCTTGGGAAAGTCACACAAACTCTCTCAGGGACACCATCCTTATTTATAAAAGTAAAGGCAATATTAGTATCTGTCTCGTGGAATAGTTGTGGAGATTACATAAGGCAGCTGGAATTCCTAACTACACCTTACCCTCTCAATTCCCCACTAGGATTAACTGCTATTGAAACTGCACTGTAAGCAACCAGAAAGCCAGAGAGAGGAACAGATATTCCTGACACTGGGCCATGAGGAATGTAGGGCTGTGAGCCCCATGAGGAGGGCTACAGCAAAGATTTGGCCCAGTTCACTACCTGTAGAATTTGAGACTCTAGTACCTAAAAGAGAAAGTAAACAAGCCTGGAAGTCTCAATAAACTGGAGAGGCAGAAATCAAAGTTTAGGGAGGCTAAGAATTTTCAAGGCATAATGCCAGAGAGAAGTGAGTTTTACTGAGAGAGATCTGGAGATATGCAGAGGTTACGTTGAGTCCACGGGTGACTATTCATTCATGCACACGTGGGGTTCATTCACAATTCCCAAAACTCACAGAGTTGGGATAATTTACACACCCACCAGACAGAGTGGAGAGACCTTATAACACATAGTTCTCATAAGGGGGTTAAATCAGTCCTGGAATTATGGCTCTTCTGAACCCCACAAGCAAAGCTTAAAAGCAAACCTCAGAAGGATCAGATAGATCCCAAGTAACTTAACTACTTGTGTGCATAAATTCCAGCACTCTTTAAGGGAATACTACAAACTCTAGCACCTAAAAACATAAAATTTACAATGTCTGGAATGTAATAAAAAACTACCAGGTGTGCAAAAAGCAGACTATACATCATAATCAGGGGGAAAAAAAATCAATCAATTGAAGAATATCCAGAAAGGACAAACACAATGAAGTTAGCAGTTAAGAATGTTTACTATTTCAAACATGCTCCATGTTCAAAGAAGTAGCTGAAAACATGACTATGATGAGGAGGTAAATGAATGTTGAAAAGTCCCAAGTGAAATAAACAGATACGAAAAGTATAACATCTTAAATAAAATTACACTGATGGGACTAACGACTGATTGGACGATACAGGAAAAAAAGGCAGCGAATTAAAGACACAGCAATCCGAAGTACTCAAAATTAAGCTCACAGAGGAAGAAACGGCCAGAGCGTCGTGATCAGCAGGACGGCATCAAGTGGCTCCACGTGGAAGAAACTGGACTTGGATGTTGTGGCAAGAAGACGACAAGGAAAATTGAAGCAAAAGCTGAAATTTTTTTTTTAGAAATTTGGAGGTGACTAAAGGTGACTCAAGGAAAAGGAAAGTGGGGACTGAGAATGGAGAAAGTGACAACTGGTACCTTTAGTCCTTCCTTGGTACAGAGATGGGCTATAACTTCCTAAAATGAAGTTAAGGTATTTCAACTCCATTCGATACAATACTAAAAGAATATTTTTATTCGTATGCATATTGTATCTTTTGTTGTCACTCTTTTTTTTGGGGGGGGGGAGGGGGAACAGCAACCATAATTAAACCCACCATGCCTTTGGTATCATCAATGGTGTGTCCTTGGCATTCATGTGAAAATCCTTTAATTACTTAGTTCATCACCATCTTGAGTCCCTTTTGGAATGAAGCTGGGTATAAACAGATACTTCTTAAGAGTAAAGCGTCTACAGAAATATAAAGTAGTCCCTTGATCATAAGAAGTGAAACACATTGCATTATAAACCCACTAAGAAATGAAGAGACACAAAAACACAGGCACAGTGAACAACTACAAACAGAATCAGGGACACCTACTGCAGGAGAAAGAGAACGGCATTTCAGTACAGCGAAATCACGCTGTTTCTGCACAACATTCACAGTTCCCTGCATCCATCGTGGTGGTCAACTTGCCTCAAACCAGCGTTTGGAACATCCGGTTGTTTTCCCATCTTACCAGTAGATTCTTGCTTAGAGAAGATTAAGTGCAATTGAGAAGATATATGTGCCTGCCTGGGAAACACTATTTAAGGTGTAAAAACAATCCCAGGTCCATACATAGGAATATTACGAAATATCCCCAGGTACCAATTGCTCTCAAGCAGCCCACTCCAAAGAAGGTATGATGTCTGCAGGCCTCCCGCAGTTGTTGTAAGCTTTATGAACCTGCCAGAATTCTGAAGAATCCTTGCATCATCAGGATATCCAAATATAGGCATGTCTATTATACTGTTGTCAACAAGTCAAGGTCACCAATTACTTCGTTTACTAAAAGGGATTTTGCAAGGTTTTTTCGGAAGAAGCATTGGTTATTTGAAGGATTTTTAAGGCACTACGTAATTCTTTGAAAAAAGTTCAACAGGATTAGATATTTGAATATAAGCCTTCTCCTTGATAATGTGATTTTTGAACATTCAATTTGGGATATCATTACGATTCAGTTCTTGCACTACAAAATTCATCACCTTTCTTCTAGCTTCCTGGTTAAAATTATAATTTCTAAGACTAAGAATCACAATTTTCTTTCTAACCTTGTGCCTTTCATGATAATTTAGGGGAAAAAAAAAGAAATTGAGAAGCATATTATGACAGGTAATCATTTGCAAACACACAACTCTTTCAATGCCTGCCATGTTCGGCTTCATTTTATAGCATCTGTCTTGGCAATATAAATTGTGCTTGGCTGCAGAGATGTGCAGTGCTGTACAGTGAAGGAAAAACAATTGTGACAACTGAAAAAATAAAAAAAAAAATTGTGTGTGTGTGTGGTTCAGAATGGAGAAGCTCTTTCCTTTTCCAGCTTCCTTTCAAAGGGGGATGATGTTATTTTATTTTTGTTTTTTTTGGAATGGCTGTTATTTTGATTGGCTCCTTGTTTTCTTTCACAGCAGAGCAATGCCACAAGAGGAAAGAGACAACTGTCACATCTGAGAGGGTTGCCAAACTATCTCAAACCCGTCTAAAAGGATCACCCTCACCCGTTGCACAGAACAGAGCAATTCAGCTCAGCACAGGCAGATGGATTGTGTCAGTAGTATTTACTATTATAAAAGCTGTGGTTTTCTAAACAAAAGCCTGTATGACATTAATTAAAGTAGTAGCACAGGCATTGTGTAAGATTATATATAATATTGTGACTATTTAGAATCACACCATTTATCTATACTTTTGAAAACTGACTTTTATACAACTTTTCAAAAAATCACTTGAAATATGTGTTTAAAACATTCAGTTTTGTATTTTTTTAAACTAGAGAATGGAAAAAATCCAAAATTTAAAGAAGTATTCACTGGCAACTTCAAAATCAAATCGAATTACTTAATGTTTTATCTTCCAATGGATTTTGGTAGATCAGTTTAAATACATTTGCAATCCTTGAAATGCATACTCTGTAGTTAAGTATATTTAAAGAAATACTCTAGTTCAACCTAGTGGATTCATCTGTCTTACATTCAATCACCGTTCAAATGAACCACTTGAATCACAACACAGTTTGTTTTATTGATTATTTAAGATGACATAAAAATGAAATAAGTAGGAGTTCCCGTGGTGGTGCAGTGGTTAATGAATCCAACTAGGAACCATGAGGTTGCAGGTTTGGTCCCTGCCCTTGCTCAGTGGGTTGACGATCTGGCGTTGCCATGAGCTGTGGTGTAGGTTGCAGACACGGCTCAGATCCCACGTTGCTGTGGCTCTGGCGTAGGCCGGCAGCTATAGCTCCGATTGGACCCCTAGCCTGGGAACCTCCATATGCCGCAGGAGCGGCCCAAGAAATAGCAAAAAGACAAAAAAAAAAAAAAGAAATAAGTAAAACATGTTTTATTTGGAGGCAATACATATAAATTGTCTAGGGTGATCAATATTGATAATTAAAAAGCATCCAGATGATTCAAAAATAAATACATTGCTCTATGTTTTACTTTGTATAAATGCTGCATATTACAGAGAAGTAAGGGGAGCAAAGACGATCGCTCATTGGGGCTAATATACAGAAAGAGCAGGCATAATGGATTGACTGCCACTGGCCCCATTAGATGGACATAGACTCTTTCACTAGAGTCTTAAAGGAGAGTAACATTAACTAGGATTATTGTGTATTATCTGGTTTGAAAACAACATACTCCGAAGAAACGATTACCAAGACCCTTCCATAAGTACACTTTGTAAGGCATCAAAAGAGAGCTGTTGGTTGGACTAGTTTCACTGCTTTAAAGTCAGTATAACCAAGAGGACATAAACATGTGACCACATCAACACACATGTAATGTGTAAGATACTTAAAGAATTTCAAGCCACAAGGTTCTGAAATAAAATTCCAATAAATATGAAAAGTAACAAAGCAAAAAAAAAAAAAAGTAGAGTAGTCAATTAGGAAATACAAGTTGAAAAGGTGAAAACACCTAAGAAGGGGTTGCTTAGTTTTTAAAAGCAAAACCAGGTGCTGGTCCTGGCACCTGTGGCACAGGAAGTGCCTTGGATAAGAGCATGCATCCCTCAGTCAGACCACCTGTATTCGATCCTGAGTCTGCCAGGTACTGGGTATATGACTGGCCAAGTAAGTTAACCCTTCTGTGCCTTAGTTCCTACATCTGAGAATGGGGACGAGAATCGTTCCTTTGCTAGAGGCTTGTTACAAAGACTAAACTAGTCAATGATTAGAAAGGACTTAGAGCTGTGATGAAAACAGAATGGATGTTAACTCAATGGCCATCTCATCCTTCAGCCTTTTCAGCTATGCAGCAATGACAATAACACCAAGGCCAAAAGGCTGTATGAGGTTCATATGGACTATACATACAGCATGGAACAGAGTGACTGAAACAAGGTAAGCTTTCACTAAATGTTAGCAGCTATAAACACTGCTATTGCAGTGAGGAGCTAAAATTGAACAAGCATCACCATTTATTGGAAGCATTTTACATTATGAGTTCGTTTTATCACAACAGCAATCTTTGAGGTAGATTTTATCATTATCCCTGTTATACAGAGGGGAAACTGGGAACAGGTAAATAACGAGAATAAATCATTCTAGTATGACAAAAACTACTAGAATTGAGTATAAAATTTAGTTATGAACCTAGGCAATGCATATAATCAAGTTAGCGAGCAATGCTTTCGGAGTTGTTATTCTCAGTTAATTCCCAATTTTGTGAATGAGTTGGTCAAGATCCTTTGCAGTGCGAGCACTTCAAATTCAGCTTCTGGTTCTAGGAGATATTCTTTATTTATTTATACATGCGAGAGTTACCGAACTGCGGCTGAGGCTGCCAGCTAGTTGTCTTACCACCACACATTTTCTCCTTCTTCTTCAGTGAGAAATAACATATTTGAGGTGGTAAAATATTCACCTACATCACTAGAATTCCCAGCCTCCCTTGCAGCTAGAAGGCATCGCTGACTGATTTCTGTCCAGTGAAATGTAAGCAGGTTAGAGTTTCATGCGTTTTAAACTCCTTAAACACAAAGGACAAAGACAACTCTCTCTCTCTCTTTTGGCTACCCCTGAGGCACATGGAAGTTCCCAGGCCAAGGATTTAATCTGAGCCACAACTGTGACTCGACTGCAGTGAGTAAACGCTGGATCCTTAACCCACCGTGCCAGGCCAGGGATCAAACCCACACCTCTGCAGTGACCAGAGCCACTGCAGTCAGATCTTTAACCCGCTGCTCCACAGCAGGAACTCCTAGTGCAAACTCCACCTGCCATTCCTTTTATCTGCTTCTTATTTGGAATATGGGCTTGAATGGATGATGCTCCATAAAACATCCTGGATCAGGAAGTGGCCTTGAGAAAATGACCAGGCACTAAGGGCAATGGGACAGAAAGAAGGAGAGAAACTTGATGCTTGGAGTCAGTAGATTCGCATATTGGCCTTGAACTACCAACCACCAAACATCTGCTAGAGAAAAGAATGCACTTTATTGTGGTTAAGTCACTATAATTTTGGACCTCTGTTTCTAGCAACTGAATGGAATTCCTGATACAAGCAGTCAAGGGAGCTAGACGTCAAGGGCAAACAAGATATACTTGAAGGAAGTAAGAAATAAGACAGTTAAATGTGGTAAAGCCTTGTGGATGTTATACAAGAAGTAGCACAGGGTATAATGAGCCTGCCCAGGGGAAAATTGCTCATTCTGTTTGCGTGGGTTTGAAGAGGAGGTGAAGCTTGGACTGAAGTCTTGAAACATGAGCAGGCATTCAATTCAACAAAGTAGGAGCAAAGAGAAGAGCTGCAGCCTTTCCAGGCAAAGAGAGCAAGCACATGAGGGGAAAAAGCATATGGGGCATGAGTAACTCTAGATGACTCCAGTGAAATGGTATCAGTACTAGGCTCACAAATACATAATTTGGTTCAAAACAGATAGCATATTTGATGGAACAAGACATTATAAAAATGATGACTCATTTCAAGAAATCTATGTATTCTCTTACATTTAATTTGCCTAGACGTGGAAGAGGAAGGAGCTCGGTATGGATCTTCCCATCTCAATCTTTCCTCAAATGGCACAAGTTCAATATCCTATCTTAACTCTCGTCCCGCCCACACTTTGAACGAGGTTAACAAAGGGCACTGAGAGAGAACCTTAAAAGCAACCTTTAGAAAAGTACAAATCTCTCATAAATTAATATTCTCTCATCATGATAAAAACAGCATAAAATATGCAAGCAGATTTTAATATTCATGACTTGCATTTTTCAAAAGATTGGCAAGATATCACATGTAATAAGATAACAAGAAGGCACTTTGTAAAGGTGCTTGCAGTACTTCACAGCATTAATGAATTCTTGTAACATTCTTGAGAGAAAGAAAAGAGGACAGACAGGGCCAACGGCTGAGAGTTGCTTTCAGAGGTCGTCTGCTCTAGCTGTGTGGTGCCCCGAGCCTTCGTGGAGCTGGTGCAGCAATTCTGGCTTCACTACAATGTCCCTGGGACGGGGCTCACGGATGGTAGGATGTGGTGTTCCAGGCATACCCCGAGTGCACGCTGAACGCACCCAAGGAGTTCCACCACTGCAGAAATGTACAACGGTTTACACGCTGATTCCACACATGCTTGGTGTGAAATCTGATTGCTGAAATGGGGAACATTTTTGTCTTGGAATAAGTTGAAAGCTCATGCTTCCCCTATGCTGCCAACTCTCAATTTAAGCTCTGCGCAGGTGGAATTTCCCTGTCACTGAAGCCTGACCCGGAACACAGGGACACCCTCACGGTGCCATGCTTAACCATCCTTATTGATTTCATTTCACTGACTCATTTATGCTGAAAATAATAATAGCAAATGCTTGTTGGCACATTCCATGTGACACAGTTCTTAAAAATACTACTAATACACTCATTTGCCCCTCCTCTTAAATGTACTAGCTTGAGGTTCCAGATGAGAAAACCGAGGCGCGTTCGGGTAACTTACCCAAGGACATGGACACATGGCTAATGAGGGGCTGAACCAGGAGGCCAACTCCGACAGTCTGGTTTCTGACTCCAGATTTCAATACTATTCCCTAACAAATAACTGAGATCACAAAGAGGTTCTCCTTTCCTTAGAATTTATGACCATGACTTCAAGTATGTTACCTGGTTTTGGTTTCTTTCATGCAATGGTGTATCTGTCCAAGCTCCACAGCCCCACATGAGGGCCACCAAGTCCACCAACTTCTGATGAAAATGTTTCCCTTTACAACATAATTTCAAATTTCCTCCTCCTAAGCATACGTCCCAATATTTTCACCATACGTAGTGCCCAATTTGAATCGTATTTTTACATTGATACACGTCTTCACTAGCTTGGTCAAAGGATCCTGGGGGAGTGCGTAACTGTGGCCTCTTTCTTACTCCAACCCTTTACATTTCCACCGCCACTGGCTGCCATGCTGTCCACCCGCCTGTAGGCAACCACCTTCTTTGCTTCCTTCAAGTGTCATTATGTTTTTATTTTTGTCATGGCTTTGGCATGTAGACCTTCCAGAGCCAGGGATGGAACCTGTGCCATAGCAGGGATCTAAGCCACAGCAGCAACAATGCCAGGTCCCTAACCACGAGGCAACCAGGGAACTCCTCAAGTGTCATTGTAGTTTTTTTTTTTTTCCCTAAGGGCCCCACCCACAGCATATGGAGGTTCCCAGGCTAGGGGTCCATTCAGAGCTGCATCCACCAGCCTATGCCACAGCCACAGTAATGCGGGATCTGAGCCACATCTACACCCTGCACACGCCCACATCTCATGGCGATGCCAGATCCTTAAATCGGCTGAGCAAGGCCAGGGATCGAATCCTCATCCTCATGGATACTACTTGGGTTCATTACCACTGAGCCACAACAGGAACTGCTCAAGTATCATTTTAAATGGGATTTCAGAGTGTCCTCCACTGGGCTCCTTGTCCAAACCACTCCATAATTCTCTTATCATCTCACCCTGATCATTCCTTCCATAACACTGACCTCAATTTCTAAATATGATGATATATTTATTTTACTTCTCCCTCCCTCAACCCATGACCTTATAAGTTTCTTGCTGACAGGGACGGTACTTACTGTACTCGGCTCACTTAATGCTCAAAACACTGTCCAGCACGTTGTGGTTAATCCCAATGTTTTGTTGAATAAAAATCAATATTCTTACATTTTCTCACAAGAATCAGCACCTCTGCAGGGGCTGCCTTGAAGAATAAGAGTTGTCAAGACATATACATTTAGATGGCTCTCCTGAAGTCACTACTTTCAGGGCAGGTCTGGCTAACTACTCACGGCCAAAGCAGAACTCGCTCCCCGTTCTCTGGATCTGCTCCCTCCTGCCTTAATGCATGGCAGCATCACACACTCAGCCACCCAGACCAGGAACCCAGTCACCCTGCACTGTGAAGTCACCATCCATCCCCACGCTTGGTCGCCAGGCCTTGTCAATTCCTCCACAATGGCACATTTTTATAAGTAGCTATTACTGACTTCCCCCATCCTTGGACCTTGGTCTCTCTATACCCGTTCATGAAACTTTGGCATCAGCCAGGCTGAACCCCTTCCTCTTTCCCACATGGCAGATTCCAGGTGTCCAGGCTCTGTTGAAAGCTATTCTGCTACTTGTTTCTTATGGCCTGTTACACCTACTCAATACAGATAATCTCAGCTCATTCTTCAAAATTCATTGTGGAGATTTTCTGGTTTTTACACCTCCAAACACATCACGCAGGCTGAGTTAGGTGACTTTTCTCTGTAGTTCCATGAATTGCATTCTTGCCTTTTATCACCCCGATGACTGATGACCTTCACTAGCTGAAGGGTATTGGGGCTGCTCTCTGTTGTTGGCTAATATGAATAAAGCCGCTTTCAGCTTAAGGTACAGGCTTTGCGTGACTATGTTTTCATTTTCCTTGGGTAAACTCTCAGGAGTGGGGATGCTGGGCCACGTGGGAAGTGTATATCTGCGTGGCTAGGCCACCTTGCATTTCCATCAGCAGTTCCAGGTGCTCCACGTACTCTGTGAACATTTTCTCCCAGTCTGCAGCCTATCTTTCACGCTCTGAGTATCTCTTGAGGATTAGTAGTTATTAATTTTGATGGGACTCTAATTTATTTTTTAATGGATTATGCTTTTGGCATCATCTTGGCCTAACCTAAGTTCTCAAAAATATTCTCTTACGTTTTACATTTTCTTAGACATTTTATAATTTTAGGTTTTACATTTAATCCCATAATGTATTTTGAGTTAATATTTACACATAGTGCAAGGTATGGATCAAAGTAACAGTAGTAGTTGCTATCATTTTGTTGGTGTTATTAATTCTTCATTTTTTGCATACAGATATCCAATTGTTTCATCACCTTTTATTAAAACACTATGTAAAATAATTTTAAATTAAAGTGTATCAGTAGCCTCTTAAAAATGTCATCAAGAAGTAATTTATATGCATTATAAAAATTAGAAACTGCACATAAACAAAAAGAAGAAAACAAAAGTTATAACAAGCACTAGGAATCATTTTTGCTGTATGTATCCCCAATATTTTTCTTTTTTTTTTTTTGTCTTTTTGCTATTTCTTGGGCTGCTCCCGCGGCATATGGAGGTTCCCAGGCTAGGGGTTGAATCGGAGCTGTAGCCACCGGCCTACGCCAGAGCCACAGCAACGCGGGATCCGAGCTGCGTCTGCAACCTACACCGCAAGCAGCTCACGGCAGCGCCGGATCGTTAACCCACTGAGCAAGGGCAGGGACCGAACCCGCAACCTCATGGTTCCTAGTCAGCTTCGCCACGACAGGAACTCCAGCCCAATATTTTTCTTAATGTAACAGATAAGCACCTAGCGATTCAGAAGGATTGAACAGATCACCTTCGGTCACTCAGTAAGTGGCAGAGCTAAGGAGCGATTCCAGACAATCTGGCTCCACATCGTAATGCTGGTTCGAGATGTAAATGAACAATAGTAGCAAACCGCACTTGGAAATGAAACAGAAAAAGGAAAAGTAGAGCGGGTGGAGCAAAAACCTACCTGGTCACCTGAACTAGAGCCCTAATCGCTTGTCTTCACCATTCACTTTTGTCAATTACCAGTTTATGTTAAGGTGACATCCAGAATTTTTTTTCCCTAGGTCTCTCCTTTCCATTAAAAGATCTTCCAACTAACTGTTCTAGTTGAGGTCTCCATCACCAAGAGGGTCCTGACTGTCCTTCAATCTTGACACATCTCTGAGTGAAGTTGCCAGATAAGATGAGGGAAGCTCAACTGGATTTGAAATCACATAAACAGCAAATAATGTTTTAGTGCAAGAACAATCCAAATATTGCAGGGAACATACTGACAGCAAAATGTTACTTATTATTTACCTGAAATACCAACTCAACTCTGTAATTACTTGCTAAATCTGGTAACCTTGCTCACAATTCTACCCGCTTGGGGCAGCAGAGCGGCAATGAATGAATCAACAAAGGAACACACCCTGATTTGGGGTAAATGCAATCATAAAGGATGTCATGGAAAATAATGCATTTGGGTTGAGTCCCGGAAGGATGAGTAGATTTAATTTGATGAAGGGAGAAACCAAAGGGAAAACTCCCAAATTTATAAAATTTTGTTTTATTGATAAATGACAGTAAGACTAATATTTTTATGTCTTTGCTTTTAGTACATTTGCTGCTGAAATAAGTGCATTTTCCTAGCATGTCATGTTATTGGAGCCAAATTATTTTTATTAAGTAGATATGAGCAGTCATTTAAATGTACTTGTCCTATTTGACTCTTGGCATTTCCAAAACAGCATCTAGGTCAGCTTGAAGTGCTTTGTGCCCTCTGTAAAAGTTGCATTATCCCAGACTCCAAGGGCTAAGGTGACACTGTTATATCGTGATCTTGGGTTTTACCTCTCTCTGACTTAGCCATATTTCTATTATCCATGGCATCCAGCTTTGTAGATAAACATACCAGATGGGTCATAAACACTGACCAGCTGTGGTGAAGAAATCCAGTGCTCCTTTTTTCAGTAGGACTTTCGGGCTACAATTGAGGGAAAGTCTGAGGACCAACTTGAAAGGACTAACGCATAGTAGCACCTCATCATTTTTAGTTTTCAGAGCTTAATCAAGTATTCAGCCTTTTTCCTATAACTCCCATTGGTCATTTGTTTTTAATCACTAATTAGAAGAGAGATCAGATTAAGTTTCCAATAGGGAAAAGTCTCTGCAGCCTTCCAGCAGTGGAGGTATTTGCTTCAACGCAGTTTATTAATGAAGTTGAACTCTTCTTCTGATCATGAGCAATACAACCTTCAAGATACCTTTTATACATGTAAACATAAAGCTTTGCATTTTGCTGCTGTAAGCATTTAGCTGTCTAATCATGACCTGGATGTCAACAGTTCCTGCCAGCATTTGAATAGATAAAAAAATTCTTCATTCCAAATGAACAGATGTAGAATAAAACAGGATTTCCCCACGTGGTGAGTCTTGTTGTCTGGGAAACTTTATTTTTCTACAAATGAGGACCACCTCATCACTTTGTGCCTAGTCTCATGTGCCTTAAACTATATAATGACCACCATGCTTGGGGATATTTACACATAAGAATTGTTTATCGGTGTACAGCCTAGATGCACACATTTGGCCATCTTGAACTGAAGCTAGTAGAATACAGAGACGGGCCAACTGGGCTGTGATAATATCATGAGCTATTTAACTATTCAGTCTTGGAGTCTCTCTACCTCTGACCTTATTACATAATAGGATTGAGTCTGCTGTTACATGAAGCTAAAACATCCTGACATATAAGTCCTTGGATTATATTCCTATAAACTTAGTTTTTGTAACCTCTAGCTTCTTCCTTTGTGTTGTATATTTTATATTAAAAGGCAACCCCATCCCCGCCCCTGATGTGTATATCATGTAACAAAACTGAAAATAATTATTTAGTAAAAGTTCTATAGATTTTTTTCTAAAAAGATATAGAATCAGACTACTGCTATGTTGGCTATTTCCAATTCCTTTCTTTATACTGACATTTCAATATATTGATTTTATACTGGCATTGCCCCCTCAAGCGAACAAACCCAGGGTACCCACAGGGCATCCAGTACAGAGAAAGGACTGGCAATGGTATAACACCAATGTGATTATCACCTTAAAGCAGATTCAGCAAAATAAGCTCCCCGCAACATTCCAGATGCCCAACTATGACTTCACAGCATCTTACAGATTTTGAGAACATCGTTTTTCTTTTTTTCCTGGTAAAAAGGAAGCAGATTTATCAAGAATGCCTTAACTTCCCATTCTACAGAATAGGTAGTATATGAAGGTAAGGGCAAGGTGTGTCTAACCCCCATTTTAAGTCATCCTCTGAGGAATGAAATCAGAGAAAACCAGAGAGAGAATTTTGGATGATCTCATCTACAGGCAAGACAACCTGAAACCCAGGGAGGCATTGCTGGCTTAGGATTCGAACTAAGAAATGTTAACTCCAAGTAATTGTGCCATACATGTCTGAAGAAATACTTTATTAATAATAAAGTTAGATGACAGTCACAAATAGTCTCAGTGAGAATTCCGAGGAGACAAAGGGAAGCACTACGTCTCCGGCACTAGCTCCACACAACCGCAGAACCAGCACGGAGGACCATCTAATGTCAAAGAACAGCCAGTTTTGATAACACCTTTAATAACAACACCCCTGAACATGATCCAACTAACCACTCTTGTGGAGTCTGCATCTATAAAATAACCACCAGATAATAACTGAGCTGCCAAATAAAAACTGTTCAGAAGCCGTGGGGTTTTGAGGTCCTTTGTCATGGTCGCCTTGTTGCATCCCAACTAAGTCACATATACTCTCTTATTTAATCTTTACAAGGATCCTAGGAAGTTAATACAAAACAACAACGCAACAAAAGCGGAGGTGATATATGCCAAAGTGCAAAAACCTAATTGCTTACCACGTAAATGAAACACAGAAAGAGGTCTAAGGTAAAGGAGTAATAGCTAGCCACAGACGCAAGAGAGCATAATATGGAATACACCCTGGAGTCCACCATGCATCTTCTTTCCATACAGAAATCCAAAGGGCTGTGGGTCACAGAGGTGTGATGCTGACCAGCAGTTAGGGATTTAGGAGGTTCTGAGACACAGGTCAGATTTCCGTCAATGACGGGTAGGAATGGAGAGGCCAAGGCAGCATGTGATAAGGCCTCCTTTAGCTTCCTGCCAAGACAGAATTGAACATCAGTTTTTAGAGGCCATCAAGGCCAGATGTGTTGTTGAATGAGCATGCAGCCTGGGAGAGGGCATGTTCAGGACAGAAAATCCTGATTGTTTACTCATAAGTAAGATACGGAGGTCTACACACCAACACCAAGCCTGCCTCCGGCGGTGTGCGCTAATGTGCAGGAGGCCAAGGCAGCCAAGGGGGAGAGGGGGTGGCGGGAATGAGGCTGGGGCTGAGAACAGGGAACTGGGATTGCCGAGGAGCCCCCAGAACGCTGGGGAGCATGTCTGAACACATAAACCCGCTTGGGATGAATGCTTTGTGGTGGAAAGTGTTATATGATGCAAATAGTCTACATACAGGGGTTTTATCATGAGCAACTTACTCCCCAATATACAGCATTTGGGTAGTTCTACCTGCTAACATGTAGACTCCTCAATTCAGTGAAAGCCAATGGACATTTAGTGAATTCACTTCTTCTACTATTTCCAACACCAACAGACCCACTGTAATGGCAGAGTCTTTCTAAGGAAATAAACACCTAAGCTCCGATATAGAGGATATTTTGAAAATTACCTGATGGACGATGACAGTGAAGAGGACTCATCAAAGCCATAACTCAAGTACGGATAAGCCTGTAATAGACACATTCATCCTTGGAAGACACTGCCAAAATGCTTCTGATGTGAATTTAAAATACTGGAGTGTGGGGGGATCGTGTGTTTCTGCTGTCTTCACTCCTGATTTATATGCTGGTGTAAACTCTTTCCTGAGGGCAAAATCTTCATCTGCTTCCCACACCAGGGCCTTGCTATTGCAAGCCTGCTCTAGAGCACAGAGCCTCTGGCAGTATTTGTTTGAGGTGAAAAGAACATCAAGCTGTTATTTTGAAAAAAGACACACTCCAGAAAAATGCAGCACAGCGTGGCTTTTGCAACAGATCCTGCACCAGGGAAAAATAAATCCAGCACAATTATATTTGGGTCCTGCCGTTACAGAGGCTCATTATCATCTGAATCATTCAAATGCTGTAAAGAGAGACTAGAATGGGTTAGAGATTTGCCTGCCAGTCTTTTTCAAAGTTAAATGTCCTGTTTAGGTTCTATTTGTGGAGGAAATGTTCAAGCAACTCTGGTTTGCTCATGCTTGAGACAGACTGGAAATTGTGAAAGATTTACCTATCTAAAGAAATTGACCAGTCCTGCTTATTTTGCTTTACTCATCAGATAGAGTGAGTAAAGTGATTCCTGGACTTTAACTCACTGGTCACTGAATACTATAAAGAACACTCAAATGTCACCCGAGATTGTGGGCTATATGATATAATCGAGTTTCTAATAAAAGTAAAAGAGAACTTGACAAAACTTAGAAAAGCCACTGATGAAGATGAGTGTGAAGCAATCAAGAGAGCAGAGCAGACTCAATGGTGGGAGAACGAGAGAAAAGCAGACATGGCCACGATACTGGAGAACATTGGGACTTTGAAGCTTCAGTAGATGACCTGAACTTTCTCCTGTCTCTTCGCTAACCTTCAGGAAACACGTGCCATTCACACTCAGAGCTGAATCCGAGGGCGTGTCAGTGGCACAGTCAGCTGGATTGGCCAAGAGTCTGTCTCAGGCTTGGCTGCCATCAGGCAAGCAGGTGCCCAGCATTGCATTCCTTTATTCCCAAGGGCACCTTCTTCCAAAATGAAATTTCATGCTCAGTCAAACTTTAGAAACATATGATTTAAACATATGCCACTCTCCTTCTCCATATTTGCAGCTTCCCAATCCTGCACCTCCCAGGCCCTTTCTTAAAATAGCTTTGGGTGGAAGCTACAAGGTTTAGTTGAAAAGTGATTTTCCCTCTTTTTATCTAGTCCACAGAAATCTTGTACAAGAAAACTGAGAAGCCACAAGCAAACAGAATTAACGACATTCTAGGATGTGATATTTTAGTGCCTGTGACTATTTTCAGAATTACAAAGGAATTTTTTCTTTTGGAAACACACAGTCTTCCAAAAAAAATTCACCATGGA
Source organism: Phacochoerus africanus (assembly GCF_016906955.1). Classification (NCBI taxonomy): domain Eukaryota; kingdom Metazoa; phylum Chordata; class Mammalia; order Artiodactyla; family Suidae; genus Phacochoerus; species Phacochoerus africanus. Next base: position 6,004,467 of record NC_062545.1, on the reverse strand, counting down.
CCATAACCAATGGACACAAGCTAGTTTGTATCTCATCACCGCACTTTAAGGGAGAGAAAAAGAGAATGAAAAAAGTTATGGAGATAAAAGTGTCTGGAAATGACACAATGTGTTTAATTTGAAAGCAATTTTTTCCCTCACATCTATTTCTATAAGAAAGTCTATTTCTATAAATGAAAAGTGTATGACACAAAATAAACACTGCCTATGGTTCGTTACATGATAAATAATTTACATTGATTAGTTTACTAAACTAATCAATACAAAGTTCTTCTGAGGAACATTCTAAAATAAAAAAAAATTAAAGAAATAAATAAAAATCAGGGAGTTGCCATTGTGGCCCAACAGGTTATGAGTCTGACTAGTATCCATGAGGATGCAGGTGAATCCCTGGCCTTGCTCAGTGGGTTAAGGATCCAGCATTGCCATGAGCTGTGGTGTACGTCACAGATGAAGCTCCGATCCTGCGATGCTGTGGCTGTGGCATAGGGTGAGAGTTGCAGCTCTGACTCAACCCCTAACCTGGAAACTTCCATACGCCGCAGGTGCGGCCCTAAAAAATAAAAGCAAAACCAAAACCAAAATCAGATCATTGTGATGCTTTAGCGACCCTTAGGTTTCATACTCTGGGGATCCATGATTGCTAAGGGTTTTTGTAGAATGAGGGCACTTCAGGAGCTTCTAGGGACAAAGGTCCTTTTTCATTACTATTTTTTTTTTTCCCGCTGTACAGCATGGGGACCAAGTTACACTTACACGTAAACATTTCTTTTTCCAGCCTTTGTTCTGTTGCGATATAAGTATCTAGACATAGTTCTCAATGCTACACAGCAGGATCTCATTATAAACCCATTCCAAGAGCAATAGTTTGCATCCGATAACCCCAAGCTCCTGATCCCTCCCACAGGGGTCCCTTTATGATGAGGTAGAACTCGTGGCTGCCGGATGGTGGGATTGGAGCATAACCAAGAAAACCTCTTCCTTGACCAACCTGCACCAAATGATTCATGCCAAAGAAACACACATCATCCTTCCAGACACAAACACCCTTCCAGGAGCTTTTTATTGATTGAGTAAGGTCTTGCTGTGGCTGACTCAGAGTTTCCCACCTCCCAGAATGAGTGTCTCCTCAATTCTCTGAATTCTCCCCAATTCTCCTTCCGTTTGCCTCATCCTTCTAGACTTAACCACCAGGTTCTCCATAACACCCTTCCTGACTGCTCTAACCTACAACAATCTCCCCACCATGGCAGCATCATAATCCAGCTTTTAATGTTCTCCTATCACTCCTATACATCTAAGCCCCATCGCCGCAACCAAGGTCATTGAAATGAGGTGAAAATTGATTTAAATGATCCAATGTCGAGGCACAGCAGTTCATAGCTCTTCCCCACACAGACTGCAGGAGCACGGTATGTACTTCTTGCTAACAAGTGAGCCTCCTCGGAGAAATGAAGACTTGGTGCCTGTAAGGAACATGAAGTGGAGACACTCTGAAAGAAGGGGAAGGTGATGCTGAGGACACTCATGACCCACTTCACAAAACTGTGCAGGACAGTGTAGTTGTATTCATAGATGATGAAGTCCATAAATGGATTGGAATCAACACTTTAGGAATGAAACAGAGATTTCAGGATGCTAATATGATGGCAAATGTCCCAGACTGGAAAATAGTGTGAGGCACATTCTAAATGTATTTGACCATGAACCCCTTCAGACAGAGCACGCTGGCGAGCTGGTACCCTTCCCACCATACCCTGGAAAACGCTGGTGGTGAGCCAAGACCTCTGAAGATGCATCTGTCTCCTCTATTTATTCTAACTTCTATCTACCCTGCACTATAACCCATTCCACATAACACAGATGTTCTAAGTAAGCAACAAAGAAGCTGGGAAGAACTGGGGGAAAAAAGTAAGAAAATGGGTTGAAAATGTTGTTTTACTTTTATAAGGAATGAAAAATGCATTTCAATTCAGCCCCCCAAATCTTGAAATATAGGTTTCTGAGGGACTGCTTTTTGAAGAGGTAACATTAACTTTTTTTTTTTTGTCTTTTTGCTATTTCTTTGGGCCACTCTCGTGGCATATGGAGGTTCCCAGACTGGGGGTCGAATCGGAGCTGTAGCTGCCAGTCTACGCCAGAGCCACAGCAACGTGGGATCCGAGCCGCGTCTGCAACCTACAACACAGCTCACGGCAACGCTGGATCCTTAACCCACTGAGCAAGGGCAGGGATCGAACCCGCGACCTCATGGTTCCTAGTCGGATTCGTTAACCACTGTGCCACGACGGGAACTCCTCAATTTTTTTGAGTTTAGTGTATTAAGAGAATACTGAAAGTCCTAAACTCTAGAGACATTAGAATTAAGGGAGTAAAAGGAGTAAAATAAGAGGAAGTGTGTTTTAAGGAGAGGACCTTGGTCAAATTCTTTGTATTGTCCTGAACACTGGTTACTTGTGCTGAACTGCTTTGTCTATCTCCTCACCATTACTAAATTTTAATGAGTCTAAAAAAGTGTTGTATAAAATAGAAGTGGAAAATAATTGGTGGTTAATGCATCAGAACTGACCAAAGTAGTAAAAAGTAACTAAAGTAAGCTATTTTAGTTTCCTTGTAAACTCACAGGCTCTTTCTTAATGGGGGCACAATGATTTTTATTTTGTTTTTTATATTTATGGAAACTTGACTTTTCTCTTTCTTCGGCAGACATTCTCATGATTACGTAGGAACATAACCCGTGTCACCAAGTAAGATATTCAAAAGAATGACACTAATTCACCTCTGGATTTCAGATGCTCTGGTTGTCTTCAAAACCCTTTACAGACTTTTCAGCAAATCATTAACAAAATGACGTAGTTGTTTTCACAGAAAAATTACTTTCTATCAGGGAGATGAAAAAAACGTAGATTTTGTTTATCTCCTAACACAGGTTACCATTCCTGTAATTCTCTCCTCTTCATCTATACAGCTCTTAGTCGTCACATGTCTGAAACATTGGCATATCACTACTTTAATTACAAGAAACTGATTGAGTGAAAATTAATTTAATCAAGTACGTCAGGGGAAAATTAATCCTAATTCTGCTCATACAAATCTATTGTATCAAAATTCCTATCTACTCTCATCAGAGAATTTGAGATTGTATTTGACTTTTCTTGTTAGGCAGCATTGTTTGATGGCCAGGAGTATAGACAGAAATAACACTGAGTTCCAACTTGAAAGGCACCGAGTAGAATCTCGTAAGTTTTATGGATGAAATCTCATAACGTTCAAGGTAAAGTCTATCAAGCAGAAAAGAACAGAACTGAATGATCTCAAAAGACTAAACACTGACTGCAGTTTTGATTCTTGGAAAAACTTTCCTTCATCCATCCTCAGAAGCCATTTTCAAAGCCCATCACGTGAGCCATGTTCTGTAAATCTTCAGAGTCGGCTAAGTCCTCAGACACATGCAATAAAAGAAAAAAAGAAACCCACATCCAATTAAAGAAGGAACTAAAGCCAAAACGTATTAAGTGACTATAAAATAGTTTTCACTAATATGTGCAGAAGAAGGTATAAAGTCTACAGAATGCAAGGAACCGAAGGAATCACACCCCCTTCAGTGATTCTTTGAAACTACTAATTTCTCTAAGATAAATAAAAGCAGGGAAGGAGTGGCCAGGAGAAGAAAAACGAGTCACAAATGTGCTTCTTCACCTGGATCTCTTATTTTCCTAGGCTAAGCTAAGTATTTTGAATATTCGCAACCTTATATACCACGTATGTCACTGTTATGCCACTGCTATAGAAACAGCTAATACAGCGATACTGATGAGTGATTTTAGTGAAACTGAACTAGTCCGTAGAATTATATCCAATTATATCCAAAAGCAAGATTACTCTGGTAGGTAGAGAATTTCCCCTCCCTTCCTCCACAGCTGGAGGGCTGGACATCATAAATGTGTGGTTTACAGGAGTTCCTGTTGTGGCTCAGCAGTTAACAAACCCGACTAGGATCCATGAGGGTGTGGGTTCGATCCCAGTGGGTTAAGGATCTGGTGTTATTACCTTGAGCGGTGGTGCAGGTCACAGACACAGCACGGATCTAGGATCCAGCATTGCTGTGGCTGTGGTGTAGGCCAACAGCTGCAGCTCTGATTCAATCCCTAGCCTGGGACCTTCCATATGCCACAGGTTTGGCCCCCAAAAGCAAAAAATAAATAAATAAATAAATAAAATAAAAATGAATAAGTAAACAAATAAACGAGTAAACAGTGGTTTGTAAAGTGCCCAGGACACGTGGCCCTTTTGGGAAGCTGGGTGGGCCTAGCCATTGCAGCCCTTTGATGCTGGGCGCTCCTGTTGCCTCCAGTATTTCCTGGTTGTGAATAACATTTTGTGAACACCTTCATACATTCATCTCTGATGCCATTTCTAATTATTTCTTCGTGGTAGAACTGAAAATATTAAACTACTGAGTCAGCAATGGGGATCATTTTTATAACTCATGATAAATTTTAATCTGGTTGATTTAAAAAACCCACTGCCAAGCCATGGGCGGGGGGCGGGGGCGGGGAGGGAGAAGGGCTGCATTTTTGCTTCCTGGCCCCAGACCCCCTTCCTACTCTCATTTTACTATATTACTATATTCTCTCTGGACTTCACTCCCACCCCCAAACCTCTGTCCCATATATCTTTGCAAACAATGCTCCATCTCTAAGAATGCCCTCACGCATCCAAAGACACGGTAGAGTGCAGCGCTGGTGGTACAGGGGTGAGCATAGCTGCCTCCCAAAGATACGGTAGGGCCTCAAACTTCGTGCTGGCTGTTGGTTTTGCCTGGTTTGACAGAATGCGTTTCTAACCCACTCCTCTCCCTCCTCACTGAACTCTCCCGCTTCCTCCTACCGGAATGATCCGCCTCCCCATCAACGTTAGTGACACACCCTGTTCACCCCTCAAGGGTAGCGAGCACATCTTACACCAGTAAGTGTTTTACACCAGGCAGCTGCTCCAGCTAGAAAGTGGGCTCTAAGGGTACTGACAAAAACACAACTGCTCTCTGTATCATCAGAATATACACAATGGCTTGGCACATAAACGGCACGCTGTAAATGCTTAGGAAATTTAATTAATACAGAGAAAATTCAAAAGATATCCCAAATGGTCTCGATTATGCTCTTTCAGGATAATCTGTAATTTGATAATGTAAAAATGCAATATTATACGGAAGGTGGATTAAATTAATTTCAAAATGTGGTACAACAGTTTTATTAGATATTTCTGAGACCATAACGCAAAACTGGTTAGATGCCTTGAACCAAAAAGCAATCAAAACGTTAAGGCTTTTCATTCCCTCAAACTGTAGCCATGTTCAATTTCTTACTCTTGCTGCCACGCATATTGCAGACTTGAGGTTTTAGTGGATTCTGTATTCTATCAAAAGCTTGTATTTTATAAGAATAATCATATTAAACTCTTTTGTGATATTTTTCCTTGTGATTTCCTACTAGAGGTCCATTGATTTCTTGGTCATCTATCAGAAGACAACTCATGGACCACAACATAATTAACCAGAGTATAACAGATTTTTTCTTATAATTTCAATTTAGTTGATTGAACTGAGGTAGTATAACACAAGGTTTCCCTAAATAACTAAACATTTAAGAAGGAATACCATCAGGAAGGTTTTAGATCTGGGTAAAGGGTGTGATCTACCACACAATTTAAAATAATGAATTCAGCTTTCTGTCTCAATGGTTGGTCTCTTCGTTCTCCTCAGGAAGCCTTGCATGCTGAGTCTCTGTCTCCCGTCACAGGGGTTCTGAATATTGAAAATATGCTGCTCATATCTTCCTAACCTCATTGAAACAGGGTATTCATCTTGCACCGTGAAAAAGGCCAAAAGCTTTGAGTGAGCAAAGTCATTGTGATTGTGCAATAGAGGAAAAGAACACAAACGCCTGTTCTGTTTATCACAGTTGTTTAACCATAAACAAATCACTCAGCCTCAACTACTTGGTCGCATTCAGCACCGTTCCGGGTGCTACAGGAAGAAAAGCACATCTGCACTTCAGAAGCACGACACCTGCTTGAGGAAGGGAAGTGTCCTCCTGAAAAGCAACTGTTGAAAACCGTCGTATGAGACTGTACGTCTGCATAAAATCTGAACTTGCTCTGAGCCTACCTCTCATGCATATTAATTAGTTGTGGATGTTAAATATAATCCAAAATTATGGTTAATGCACATTATGTGATTGGAGAAGGCACTGAAATATCGTGCAACCGTTCTACAAAGAGTGTATTTTACATCTTATGGACACGCTAGGAGAATTTTCTAAAATGTCTTCTTTAGGCACCTCTTCTTAAAAACATTCTCCCCTGAATCAAACATGGTTGCCCAGCTCGTCTTTGCTGATGTGGCTTCCTTGACTTGCATTTCATCATTTCTCTTCTGCCCCCCTTCCCATACCACGCAACTCCTGAAAACAATTCCAGGCCCCTGTTGCCCGTTGCTGGGACGACATTTCTCACACTGGCCCTGAATGCACAGGCTCCTTGGTCTCTTCTCTCCAGGCCATATTACACTCCCACGGCACGTGTGTTCCTGCCGGAGCACAGTGGCTTCGCACCACTCCTCTGTACACGGGTGGTCATTCGCTTTCACCTAGTGAACAGATGGGTCAGTCCCCACACTGGCATTCAGGGCCATCCACAGTGACTCTAGCCCTAACCCTACCCCTCACCTGACCACTACTACTCCACACTTATCCTTGGCGCACACCTGACCAGGCTCTGAGACCAAAGACATCACATGACTTGCTATCTCAATGCCGCGGCATTGCACATCTCTCTTCATTAAAATCTATTCATCTCCTCAAAGTCCACCTTAAATACTCCGTTCTACTTACTAATGGTCTATGAGCATCACATAGATGCGCATGTGCTAGCACTTCATTTCTAAAATGCAATAGTACCTAATACTTATCTTGCAGAATGGGCCACATTTTTCTCTATCTTACCCTTATTTATGCATCATCCCCAATTGCTAGATTTTAAATTCCATGAAGACAGGTCCTTGGTGCTACTTACATTCTTATTCTTACTAGTGTACTCAGCACAGTAGTTTGCATACAGTAGGAACAAGATTAATATTCACTGAATTGACATTTAATTTTTTTTTTCTTTTTTCCATTTCTTGGGCCGCGAGACGCCGGCCTACGCCAGAGCCACAGCAACACAGAATCTGAGCCGTGTCTGCAACCTACACCACAGCTAATGGCAACGCCGGATCCTTAACCCACTGAGCAAGCCCAGGGATCGAACCCACAACCTCATGGTTCCTAGTGGGATTCATTAACCACTGCGCCATGATGGGAACTCCTGAATTGACATTTTAATCAAGCTTACATGTTCTCCCTAAAACTATGATCACATAATTTAATCTAGGAAACTAAATGTTAATTATTAGTGACAAAATACAATCTGAGGATGGTTTAAGGGCAATACAGTTACCTTGTGGGGTAAATGGATGTTATGATGATAGGGAAAGTTCTGGACTTAATATTCAGGTTTCAGTGAAAGAGATGAATGATTTCCTAAGATCCACGAATAACTGCATGTCTTCTCTTCCACATATTACTTTGCAACTGAATATAGCAACATGAGATCATGAAAAGTGTGGTGAGGACACCCTCAGGATTTGAATCTTCTAGAAGGAATCACATTGCACTCCTTCGGCATCACCTGTGCCAGTGGCTAGAATCCCTGTTGTCTGCAGCTTTGCTGTGATTATTTGCACTTTTATGGGCTTACTAACAAGAACTACAAGGAATAGTATAATGATGAATTATATTTTCCCAGCGTAACTGGAATTTTTTTTGTTAGTTATAAATTTTATTTTATTTTTAAAATTTATACATATATATATTTCTACTGTACAGCATGGTGACCCACTTACGCTTACATGCATACATTCTTTTTTCTCACATTACATGCTCCATCGTAAGTGACTAGACAGAGTTCCCAGTGCTACACAGCAGGATCCCATTGCTAATCCATCCCGAAGGCAACATCCTGCATCTATTTACCCCAAGCTCCCAGTTCCTCCCACTCCCTGCCCCAACTGGAACTGAAGGAACCATCAAGATGGTACCTCCTATCCAGCAGCAGTAACAAAAGGACTAAGCTTAGGAAGAGGTCTCCCAAGAAGAAGACAGTGTCACACTCCCTCCAGTGCAGAGGCCAAGCGTAGTTCTGTACCTACTCATTTCAACTTTGACAGAAGACACATTATTCCAACACTCGGCTCCTTTCTCAGTCAGTGCCAAGGAGGAGGCTGTATGAGAGCAGGCTGGTTACAGGTTCAAGTCCTTCTTTGCCAAGACTCACAGGTTCATCGACAAAGTCCGCCCACATGTGATCATGTGAGCATGCCCGGTCTCCTTGGAGACCTGGTTATGACACAATCTTGGGAAGGTGTGATGAGGACAGTGGACCGGGAGACCTGATGCACAACAGCAAACGTACTCTGGGGAAGCAGTGTGTACCATTCAGAAGGCTGCCTAGCACAGGCAGAATCTTATCCACCCAAAGGCAACTGAGAAGTTTGATGAAATAGAGAGAAAATTGCATTTAAATATTTGCTAATTCAACAGGTATGACTGAAACATAACTTGGAATATATTATCTCCATTAAACATTTCTTCCTTGTATGCAAACATAAAACTTGCTAACATACAAAACAAATACAGACAATTCTCCCTAAATCATAGCAACTTGTATTAAAGAGACATTCCTCATATGACTACAGTTCCTCGGGAATATTACTGTTCATTGATAATCTACCGTTTCATGGAGTGAACACCGACCCAAAATGTCTCCAAGTTCCTTGCTTGTCTGTACGTTGAAGTCAATTATGCCGATGTCTCTGACTTCCTGTGTATGTCATACTCCTTTCCACATGGACGGGTTTCTCAATTTTATGTCTGTGCCAAGAAGAGGAGTCATAGGACATTTCATCTATTAAATCGCATCTATTTTAAGGAAAAGAATATGGTAAACATATTTCCTCTATAAAGATCACCATTTGCCATTATTTCTCATTAATCAAATGTAATATATAACTCGCTAAAAAGCCCTATAGCATTTTATTAACAATTATAGCTTCTCATCTGTGTAACATGGCTTCTTCATTTTAAGCCAAATCGACATTCCTAAAATTCATAAACACTACAGAGTATAAAGAGGAAAAAAGATATAACTTGTACTATAGCCTTCAGACAGAGAAAACAGAAACAGAGTAAAGAGAAAAACGGGTAATGCTTTCCACTTATGAGCGATGAAAAGTATGTAAAAAATTCCCATGGACAGAATGGAAACAGCCAGGACATCATTCTTTTAAATAACAGTTTTAAACAGAACAATAATCTAGAATCGCATCACAACACACTGCGCTGCCTTGAGCAGCCCTAGAGCGCAGTGTGATGCCTTTGGAAAGCAGAGTTTGATTCAGCAGTGCCACCGGGGGGAGAAGGTGAAGAAAGGGAGGGAGTGGCCATGCACATTTATTTTCACTCTACAGCAACTGCCATCGCTCCTGCTGCCCAGCAAGTCCTCTGCACCCACAGATCTGGACTTCGGCTTCGCGTGCGCGTCCTCTTCAGCTCCAGGCCTTGCACCCTAATGAACCCAACCTGACTGCCCTGGAAGAACAGCCCTGCTCGGCGACTGACTAACATTTAAGAAGGCACACAGGTGAACTAAGATCAGAAACAGAGTAGAGATGATTTCCGTGAAAGGGCATTTAAGATGAGTAAGTTACGTGGGGTTGAGAAAGTATGCCCGAGCAGAAATGGAAGAGACATTCGCTGAAATAGGAAAGACTCGTTGCTGAAATGCCAGGTCAAATCACGCAGACAAGTCATAGTTGTTACGTTACAATGACCAAAGGAAACTTGCCGAATAGTATTTATCAAAAAAAAGGTTTTGCGGCCACTCTTTGTATTTTTTATACGTAGAGAGTGAATGTTACACCCAGAGATGACCTGATCTATGCGGTATTTGGGAATTTGGTTATATGACAAAAGAAATCTTAAAAAGTGCCACCATTTGGAATTGGGAACTTGTATTTATATTGGAATGTTTATTACAATGAAGTACGGCAGAAAGGCTTGTGAGTTATAGAACAGCGTTAGAAGCCTACGTGCCATCTAAAGTTTTACACCAAGTTTATTAAGATAGTGGAGAGATAGTTCTACTAGAAAAACAGTAATATTAATTTTTACATATTATATTACACATAATATCACACATTATAACATTAGAAATTAAGTATTTTCTACAGAATATACACTTATGCTGGGAATTCCAGGTCTTTAGGTCTGGAAAAATCTACTGAGGGTATGACGTCAAAATTAAAGCTGTTAAGTATCACTAATGACATCTCTTCAGTGTCCTTACACAGAAATGGAGTCACCTTGATTCTAGAGCCTAGAGACAGACCTATACCTATGGGGGAATTTGATTTTGATGAAAAAGTCAACCAAAGGGGAAAGGAATGAGTGCATGGCCATGTAGGTGTCCACACCAAACGGTGTCATAAAATTAACATGAGCTGGATCCTAAATCTAAGTGGAAAAACCACGACTATAAAGTGTCTAGGAGAAAACAGAGGAGAATATTTTATGACTTGGGATTATGCAGAGGTTTCTTTGACAGACTCTCGCAATAACTATAAAACGGTAATAAATTTAACATTTAAAATGTCTGTTCATCAAAAGATGATATTAAGAAAATGAATTAACAACCTACAGACTGTCAGAAAACAGTCATAAAACATACATCTGACAAAGTTCTGGCATCTAATACATATATACCAACGACTCTGGAAAGATATACATCTTTTCTAATGAACCTAATTTAAAAGGGGATGAAAGATAGGAAGAGAGACATCATGAAAGAAAAAAAAATAAGAAACACTAATAAGGAAGCGAGGAAGTGCATGATATTGTCAGTGATGAAGGGAATCCAAACACCACTGCGTTCCCACCAGAAGTAAGGCGACAGCACCTGCAAGGGCAGAGCTGCTGGACTCTCACGCTGTTTGCTGCGAGGGTCCACTGGTCAGCCCTTTGGGACAAACACCTGGCTTTTGTTATGTGATTGACCACTCAACTACCCTTTGGACCAGCAATCCCACTGCTAGCAATTCCATTACTTACAAGAGAGAAACATCAACATCTGTCAAAAAAAAAAAAAAAAAAGAGATTACTATAGTCCTTTTAGGGCTGCACCCACAGCACATGGAAGTTCCCAGGCTAGGGATGGAATCGGAGCTGTAGCTGCCAGCCTACGCCACAGCCACAGCAACGTGGGATCTGATCCATGTCTTGACAATGCCGGATCCTTAACCCACTGGCCAGGGATCGAACCCGTGTCTTCTTGGATACTTTGGGTTCATTACTGCTGAGCCACAATGGGATAAAGACATTTAAAGCAGCTTTACTTAGGAGAATTAAAGACTGAAGACATCCCGGTTGTCCATCTACCGGAGAATAAAATACTGCTCAGCAGTGAAAAAGAGTAAACTACTGATGCACACAGTGACAGGGATAGACCTGCAGCATTTTGGTGAGCGAAGTAGAAACCTAACAGCACAGTATCGAGTGCATGACTCTATTTATATGAACTTTTACAACAGGCAGAGAACAATCTGTGAGGGGGAAAAATCCCAAGAGTTGCTGCCATCTCTGGGTGGAGGACTGAGGATTGGCTGGGACGGGCAGGAGGGCATTCTAGGGGGCAGGTAACGTTCCCTGCCTTGATCTGGGGTTGTTCTATAGGGGTGTATGCTTTTACCCAGACTCATAGCATTCCTGAAAAAAGTCAGCTATAAACAAGTCTTGAACTCTACATAGGGGTTCCCACCGTGCAACAAAGTATTTGGAAATGAAATTACTTACGTCTCTAATTTAAGATGCATCAAAAAGAAGAGAGTTTGGTAAGTGAAAAGAGGTAGAGAGATGAATATTTAGGTAACAGAGAAAGTACAGCAGAATGGAAATTGCAAAATCTAGCTGCTGTGTATATGAATGTTCACTACACAGTTCTTTCAATTTTTCTGAATGGTTGAAGATTTTCAGAGTAAATTTTGAAAAAACCCCACAAGACCAGGACTCAGTTGGTCCTCTCTGATACACTTTCCCACCAAAGGAGATGTTCCTTGTCCCTCTTTGGGGTCCCTCCACTGCAGAGCTTCCCACACCGCGATTCCTTTCACACCCAACCCCATTTCCTTGTTTCAAAGGGAAAAGAAGCAGCCTCGTTTTCCTGAAAGCACATTAGGGTGGGGGCTTTACATCAGCTCCACCAGTAATTTTCACTTTGAAGGGCTGATATTTCGATCCTGTTTGTTTAGTTTTCCGGCCTATCTCACAGCCTATTCAATTTGACTACAATTAATATTGTTTTCGTCGGTCCTGCTTTACCACCCCAAAATAAGACAGAAGGGAACTATCAACAGAAGTGTGTATTCCAAACAAACATGGCTGGCCACATTAACAGTGCTATTAGAGATAATTTTAACCCCAAAACCAAGGATCAGGTTTAGACTTGCATATATGATTCATGAAAGGTCTCCAACAGACTGCATACAGACATGCAAGGATTGACTCTTATTTCCTCTCTGCTTGGGGTACTTTAATATTATTTTAAGGAAGAAAAAATAGCTTTACAGCAATGCCATTTACATCAGTGAATATCTACATCTATTCTCTTCTTAGAAGTCCATTAAAATAGGCTATTTCTTTTTTCTTTTTTTTTTCAATTTTATATAATGATTTTTTTTCCATTATAGCTGGTTTACAGTGTTCTGCCAATTTTCTACTGTACAGCATCGTGACCCAATTACACATACATGTATACATTCTTTTCTCTCCCATTATCATGCTCCATCATAAGTGACCAGACATAGTTCCCAGTGCTACACAGCAGGATCTCATTGCTAACCACTCCAAAGGCAATAGTCTGCAAGCTCGCCATCCATCCCACTCCCTCCCCCTCCCACTCCCCGGTGGCAACCACAGGTCTAAAATAGGCTATTTCTGATGTCTCCCTTGCCCTCTGTAATGCCATCCTACTGGAACAGGAACAACGTCAATAACAACATAAGCTGTTTCCATTTTAACCGAATAGTCTAGAATTCATAACAAGTAGTCATCTTTCACTGGAACCATATCCAGAACAAATCCATGTCTGAAAAAGTAAGTGTTAAAGTTCCCTGTCTCTTGGAAAGACAGCTTTTACATGATTCTAGTATATAGTTTTAGAATGAGTTAGTCCTGTATGATTGCAGCTCATAAAACCATACAGTCCTTCCTGGAGCTGAGCACTATTAGACACTAGCTGGTTCATTTCATCTGAGTCATGCTTCACTGTGAAAGACTGAGTAAATTAGGCCTTAACTCAGGGCATGTGATAAGACTAGAATCCTTGCCTGTATGCGGAGGACTGAGTGCTGTTACATGCTGCTCAGGATGGCAAGGACTAAATTTTCACTCATTCACAGCAACTGAAATCTCTGTCTTTATAGAGCAAAAGTCTATGTTTCAATAGTTTTAATAATTTCAGGTAAAAGGAAAGCACATATTAAAATTGATACTCGGAGTTCCCATGGTGGCTCAGTGGAAATGAACCTGACTAGTATCCATGAGGATGCGAGTTCAATCCCTGGCCTGGCTCAGTGGGTTAAGGATCCAGCATTGCCATGAGCTGTGGTAGAGGACTGCAGACACAGCTCAGATCTGGCATTGCTGTGGCTGTGGCGTAGGCCGGCAGCTATAGCCCCAATTCGACCCCTAGTCTGGGAACCTCCATACGCTGTAAGCGTGGCCCTAAAAAGACAAAAAAAAAAAAAAAAAGATACTACCAACAAACCCAGCAAAAGAAGAGCATCTAAAACAAAAATACAGAACCCCCCCAAAAATCATAATCTGTATGATTATGACAACATACAGACATGAAGTAAGAAAAATAAACGGAAGAAAAAACAATACGATAACCTCAAAGGAACCTATATATATTTGATGGAAAAGAGCAGAAAAGACTGTGCATAAAGATGAACAAGGGAAGAAATCTGCTTGTCTGACTGGCAGAAGAGCAAGGTTCTTGCAGCTTTCTAATCATGGAAAGCTAGACCAAGTGTGAAGGGAGCGCCTCACGGTGGGAATAGCTAAACACAACCCAGAAATCCTGTCTCCCACTACACTGCGGAGTTCCTCACTTCAGAATGTAAAGGAACAACAAAAAACGGAAGTTCAAAGATTATGAAACAGCGGAAGGAAGCCACGTGGGGCACCGTGAGGACAGGAGAGGACTGTCTCCCGAACAGGAAGTGTGGCTGAAAGCCGAAGTGAATCCCTTCTCCGTGTTTCCGGAGGGAGACTCATGCTTCCCTAACCTGAGCTCCACTACGGGCAGGTTGGAAATGTGTCTTCACAGAGTGGTCAATACCAAGACCTCCCGTCTGGACCAACGACTATGCTAAATGTCCACACATCATTTAGGGCAGAAAGGGAAGCATCCGAGAGAGTTGAAAAGATGTGGAAAAAAATGGGGGAGTTACTGACCAAAAGGCACAATACACCTAGCTGCTGTGTGCAAGATTGGCTTGGTACACACATATTATTCTTAATTAATATTATTCTATTACAAGGTTCTATAGGAAGACTGGGGTGTTGCAGTACAGGGCATCACTTCCAATAGTAAAGAATAATCAGAATTATTCCCTTGTGGCATAGCAGGTTAAGGACCCAGTGTTGTCACTGCAGCGCTGTGGTCATTGGAATTGCTGCTATGGTGTAGGTTGATCCCTGGCCTAGGAATTTCCACATACCACAGGCACAGCCACAATTAAAAAAAGAAGAAGAGGAAGAAGAATCAGCTGGAGCAATATAGGGTTTTTCAAAGAAAGACACATCCCTCCAAGAGAAGTATATTTCTTCATTAGTTAACAGTGCTCTCAACCATTCTATAAAATATTTTTGAGTGCCTTGCATTGTTGGCAGAGCCAAGGTGCAAGGGATACAGTGTATAAATAGGAGACAAACTCTGCTCTCAGAGACCTTATATTCTAATAGGAGGAAAGGTAATCTCAATAAATTAAAATGATCATTTTAGCTAACAAAATACAATACCAAAATATAAACTACAAAGATGTGTTTGGAAGAAATTAAAGGAGACACTTTTAAAAAGGTGACCAAGAAAACTTCTCTGAGAAGTGACAATGAAGTTGTTACCAGAATGATGCAGAGGTGCTGCCCGTTCCAAGGACTGAGGGCAAACGTGCCAGGAAGGGTGGTTCATGCAGAGACCCCCGAGGACAGAATGATCTTTCAAGTTGGAGGAACAGAGAAAAGGACAGTTGTGGTTGGAACATAGCATGCAAAGGAATACTTGGTATAAATTTACTCATTCACATATATTCCTAACACTAAGGACAATAGATTGTTCTAGATGCTGAGAGCATAGACGTGAGCAACACTGACTAACTAAATCCTTGCCCACATGAAGCTCAGCTTTCAGTAGACTCTCTGGTGGAACCAGAGAAGAAGACAAGCTCAATCAAGTAGGTTGGGACATCTGGGCCACAATACGAGTGAATATTTTGCCAAGTGACTGTGATAAACACATATGCCAGCCCATGCCACACCCCCTTAGTACACCTGATTCTACCACCGCTCTCATGGATAAATGAAAGCAAACTGTGAAAGTAAAAAGGTCTACATGACAACGTTAATCCAGGGCCAAGAGGTCCAGTTTGCTAAAAGCCAGGCCCTGGGATTAATTAGAAGGGTTGCTGATTATTTAGGAGCCTCTACTCTAGAGGAGTTGGTGACTTTAGCAGAAAAGTTGGTGTCTTTAGCAGAACTGCTCGTGCTACAGATAGGGATTTGTATTCCTTGACATCAGTGTCTCTGCCAGCTCCACTATTCGGGCACTCTGAGAGTGCCCAGTTTACCAACACGGGATCCCATACGCCATTGCATGGAGTCGAAGAAGAACTCCTGTTACAGAGAAGGAGGTGAAACAGTGACCAGCAGGATCAAAGATTTCATTGATTCAATTCTACGCTGCCTCACATGAAAGCATCCAACTTAACAGGGTGTTGGAAGAGTCTACCTAACTTGTAGGTAAGGTCTGGCTGAGTGTTCCTAAGATACTGACTATTCATTGAACCAATGATAGATACATGATGTATTGTCACCAACAACTAGAATAAAAAGGCTTAGGAAACAAGAGGTCAAAATGGAATTGTCCCCTTCACCACCATTCCGAGTGACTGACTTACAGGATTTATGCTTCTCAGCTTCTCAAGTTTGGGCACTGTTAATGAAAGGTCTTGGTTCCTGAGATGGGACACAGTAAGGGCTCAACTGAACCAGAAGTTATGAGCACTTCCTGGTTGGTCAGAGCTCTGCTTGCACTTAGATGGAGCAGGAAGAGAAATGAGCCACTACAGTGGAAGAAACGATCGGCCTTCAAAATCAGAAGCAGCCAGGGTTGCTGCTACCTAATGGTACACATCTGCTGCATCTGGAACCTGCGGATTCCTTGGGCATCTTTTGATGATTATGCACGATAATAACAATAACAAGCAACTGAAGGTCACCAGAGCCTGCCCAGGGCTTGGACCCTCGAGGATGCAGGTCTGAGTCATACATCAGGCAAGAAACCCACCAGCTAAAGTGTTGGCGAGGGTGAAGGAAGTCTAGAATGGGGATGGTGAGGACGAGAGTTGATGAAAATTAATTCTGGCCTCAAGCCAGGTACAACCGGGGGAGGGTAGCTGGTGCTGACGCCCCTCCTATCTTAAATCAATTTTTAGGGACTGTAACAGGCTACTACTCCCTTGAAAACAATCAGTGACAAAGCAGTCATAGTGTGGGGCCCAGAAGGATCACACAGCATGAGTGGGCTTCAGCCAATGCTATTTTGTTTCCCATGCCATATCCCCATGGTCAAATTTATTTCAGTTGAGCTGTGGTAGATAGCTTCTGGCACAGTCCCCGACCTCAAGAGCCCCCAGGGAGTCTAAGGGCTTCCATGGTTCAGGGCTTTCCCTGAAGCCACAGCCTAGCTGGAAGCATAGCTCCAAGGAACCAAAAGCAATCTTTAACAAAAGGGGCATGGAGATAGCAGATCAATGCCCCAGCTTCCTATCCTTTGGAAGGACCAATTCTATCAGGCATTTTTCCACGGTTTCTCAGATTCCCAGTGAGACTGCGTCCCCACTGTCCACTGCACCACAAGCTCAGCTGCCCACTCTGCACTGGCTTTCTTTCCTTCCATGTCTCCGTTTCCTCCCAGCTCCTCACCATGGTTCCCTGCACCACCTCCTGAATGAACCACTGCGAGACTACATCTCAGGCTCTGTTTTGAGAGAAACCGAACAAAGACTGTATCCTAGGGAACAGCATACATACATTAAACTATCAAGAATGAGGAGCCAAGCTGATAAGGTGGTCTACAGTGACATGTTAGGAAATCAAAGAAAACTACTGCTAAGTTTCAGCATTGTTTAATGCAAGGTGCAGGATTTTGAGGATTCGAAACCAAAAACAAAAATGGCGTATGTAAAATGAAGAGTCCACAATATCTGCTGTGAAGAAGGTAAGGGTTTTGAAAGTTCTCACAGATTGCTGTCCATCAGAGCAGCCAACAGAACGGCAGGAAATTGCCAGGAGTGTTTGGAATATACAATTTTTAAAAATTGAATCACTCTCACAAGATACTTTGGGATGCTGACATCTGCAACAATTTTGTTTTTGTTTTTGGAGCTAGAATTGGAGCTTGGAATTGACTCTGGCCCAACAGGTACTTTCTATTTGACCTTGGGTTCTCACTCTGTGCCTGGATCTCCCTTATCTGAAAAAAAAGTCCTACTTGGAAGAGCGCCTTCATTATAGTGTGAATGCTTTTTAAGTTTTTGCTACTATTTTGTATCATTGCCTAGCAAACACCAAGGATTATCTAATGGAATTAGTGAGTGATTAGGAACTGAAATTGAAGAAAAATTAGAGAACTGGCAAGTTGATCTATATAAGGACTATATGAATTGAGAGAAAAAATAACTTTCATGAAATAATACGCATAGCGGACAAAGTGAATTTTGGCTTATTTACCAATTCTGAAATACAAAGGTAAGAGGACATTTTCAAAATGAGTAAAATTAGGACAAATAAGTTGAAGCATGTCATATAGTAGTGAGAAACACATGACATCCATTTCTCTTAAGAGAAGACAGGGATTTAACCACTGTTTGTGCAAAGCAAATGTGGGGAAAGGAAGTCACAGAATACTGCTAAAGGGATGAGCTCTGCAAAGACTTTGAGGTTGGTAAAGGGTCTTAATAATGCAACCATCAACCATATTCCTTGTTAGTTCTACTCCCTGCCTTATTTAATTTTTTATGATCTTGCCATGAATACTTGCATGATACAGAATGCATTTAAAGTAAGAACATTAGTAATAGCTTTTGATTTCATATAGAAGGATCATTAAATAAAAAAATTCATTCTTTCACTAATTCGACTGACATTTGTTGAGATGTGATCAAAAATGAAAGTATGTCTTTGAAGACAAAATTGGTCATAAGTTACAGGCAATCTGCTCTTACTATTAGTGAAATTCTAGGGCCATTAGAGGGAGAAGAAGTAAAATTATAATATCAATCAGAAAGTAAAATTCCAGATATTTTCAAAGGAGCTAACAGAATAAAGCTGCATATGCTTATAAGACAAATTTCCTTCTCTCCCTGTTTCTGATATATCATGTATTCTGACTTGAAAAGTGGCTGTATAAACAATTAAGTCTTTCTACTCGCAATGAGCAATGCTTTATCATAGGCACAAGCTTAGATAATGACTGGGTGCACTTAAAATGTAGTATTTCTACAAAACCCAAGATAGCATATCGCTTTTTTTTTTTTTTTAAGTTTTTCCTGCCTGGTGTTCTATCGCTAATAGTATAAGAACTAAATTGGAGTTCACATTGGCTACATGAAAATTTACATTTAATCCTCACTATGTATAGAACTTGTCCATAGTTTAAAAATAAAAGAAGGATGTGATATTTGCAAGGAAAACTTAGGGATTTCATCCATTATTCTAATTTGTTTTATAAAAAAGCTCAAACCAGCATTTGGAGAAAAAAAAAATGAGCAACAGAAAAATTTCAGAAATATCTCAATAACAGTGATGTTTCAAAGATCCAAGAGACAAGCAACTAATACGAATATTATTAACTCATCTTTCTAGATATTACATTATCACTATGCATATTATCATGCCCGATACGTATTTCTATTTCCTTGGAAGATTCTTTCCTGGCCATGCAGATGCCTCAGTTCTGTACACCCCTGTACTAGTGAGAATGTATATCAAGGTACAGAACACTCACGTGTTAGGAAGATGGGGGTCCTTGAAACAGGGTTGAGCCAAAAAAAAAGTCATATTTCCTTGCTTTGGTTTGTTTTTTTTTGTTTGTTTGTTATGTATTTTTTTGGTGGGATTTTCTTGTTGCTGTTGATGATTTGTCTGCATTGTTTTGACTTGTTCCCTAAGGAGTGTGTGATTCTTTTCACAACCTTGTACAAAGAAGACAAGAATTCTTTCTGAGTGTCTTTTCTTCAAAGGTTTTGCCTTTAGGCTAAAAGCGAGACCCCAAGGAAATGACTCTGGATCATTTATCTCTCTATAAGTTTCAAGAGTTTCAAAATACCTAAAATAATGTATTTTTCCATAATTACATGTCTCTGATGAATTTAAGGAGCCAATTTTTTTTTTTTTGGTCTTTTTAGGGCTTCACTCGTGGCATACAGAAGTTCCCAGGCTAGGGATCGAAGTGGAGCTGTAGCTGCTGGCCTACACCACAGCCACAGAAACACCGGATATGAGCTATGTGTGCAACTTAAACCACAGCTCACAGCAACGCCAGATCCTTAACCCACTGAGCGAGGCCATGGCTCGAACCTCCATGTTCACGGATACTAGTTGGGTTCGTTACCACTGAGCCACAATGGGAACTCCCTGAGGAGCCACTTTAACTGGAAGTTTGTCTGACCAGAAGACTTTTTAGATGGTCAAAAGTAAGGTTTTATGAATTTTAGATTTTTTAAAAAAATTTTATTGAAGTGTAGTTGATTTCCAAGGTGTGACAATTTCTGCAATACAAGTGATTCAGTTATACATATACACACATCCATTCTGTTCCAGATTCTTTTCCCATCTAGATTTCACAGAATATGGGGTAGAGTTCCCTGTGCAGCACAGCAATTCCCGTCATTCCATATACCACATATTCCCTCCCAAAGATTTCCTAATTTCCAAATTAATGATGAATGTGCCTGCCTACTTTCACCCAGAGAAGTATAACGAAGGAACCAGTGAATGAACAAGTGAGCGAATGACTGAGTGAGCAAAATTAAATATTTTAAAATTTTCTTTCCATTTTGTTGATCTGATTGTTCAGAATTTGGTAAAACCTCATCTGCCCAGACTGTGTAGTATCTAAATTTAAATTTATAGGTAACTAAGAACTCTGGCTTCAGAGTTAGAAAGCTAGAACAAAGGCCCCTTTTTACCTAGTTGCTTTTTTTTTTTTTATTTTAGTGAAAGGACTTTGCATGAATCATTTAACATTTCTGTGCCTGAATTTCTCCATCTGTTTAGTGAAACAAACCTGTTGATTTCTTAGTTCTCATTTTGTGTCAAGAGTCTATAATCATAAATGATTAGGAAATTTACCTTTAACATACCTTTATCATACCAACTAGCTCAAGTTATTGCAATTCTATAATGTGATATCAAAAGTATTGTTTTTTTAAAAAGAGCACATACTAATATTTTTTAAAAAGTATTACTTTTTTTAACATAAAAAGCCACAAGACTCCAAAAATATTCAGGCATAAACTATCATGTACAAACATTCTCTTTCTTCTGAAAACAAAAGAAAAAGACACAGTATAGCTAATGGGTGTGGCCTAAACAGATTAAAGATACATAGTGATAGTCTGGAGTAGGAGTTGGTTTAATATTTTTAATTTTAAATCTCTCCTCTAGACTAAAATTGTTCCCCAAAATTAGCCCTTAACACATATCCCAATTCCAATGACTCAGTTGTTCTATCTGTACCTGCTTCCAAAAAAGATAGAAGCTCTGTGAAATTTCGACTAACTATTCCTCCCGATTTTCCATTTTCTATTGGGTAAAAGATTCCAGTACTTTTACATTCTTGTACTTAGGAGGACATGGGGGGAAAGAGCCACAGAATGGGGGGGATGGCATTCTGATCCCAGAGTGCAGTTCAGTGGGATGGGGGGAAAAAGCAACTCTCCACCAGAACGGCCTCGAGAAGGAAAATGATTTTATCGCAAGACTGCCTCCCTCGTCACAAAGTGGAAATTCACCGCCACGCAGTCCTGTGTGAGCTTTCATCTGCTGCTGCTCAGGAAAGCAACTCCCAAGGTTTCCTCCACCAGCTGTTACCATGCATCTATCAAATACTTTGTTTCCACTTGTACCGCTCTTCCTCTCTGTCTCCATGTTCTTCTGAGGCAATTGCAAAAGAGGGATGAAAGATTCTGTTTCCAAACTCTTTCATTAGTTATTTATTTGTATCTGCTGTGGGGAAGAAGATTGTGGAAAATGGGAGAGCAATTCACACATCAATGTTTTAAGATCCTACTTATAAATGATGCTGCTACAGAAAAGCATCTTCCCATAGGCACTAATTAAAAAGCAATAAGTTCACTTGAGGAGCGGTTTTCTTCTAGTTCTTTTCCTCTGTGCCAGGCATGTGCCTTTTCACTTTGATTTGAGCATTATCCTTGCTCAAAACCAAAAACAAAACACACTAAAAGAAGACAGAAAATAACATTAACTAACGGTTTGGAAAGACATTTTCTCCTCATTAAACCTGCTGCATTCTTGGAAAACATGAAGGCAGACCAGGTTTCGCATCCCTGAAATATTAGATAACAGGTATTTGTGAGGACAGCCTGCTGGAAACGATGACAAATTAGCTTGGCCACGACCTCCACGGGCCCTATGAAACATTTCTAGATGCTGGTCACCGTTACAGCTGGAAACATTTTAACGACACTACTTCTGCATGTATCATGTGACTTTAGTTCATGGTCAAAGAAGGAAGGAAAATACAAATGGCACATGGGCTGAAGAATGCTTTAAAATAAAGAGTTCTGAATGCTTGCCATGTGCTGAGATTAAAATCTGGCAGAAAATTCATGTTCAATATGCTTACTAGGGAAGGTTTAATAAAAAGAAAACAGAAACCAGTCACAATGAGGATGTGCATGAGAAAATAACATTATTAATTCATTTATTCAATTAATAAATTATTGAACCGCCATGAAAGATTCAGTGCTGGTTACTGGAGGATTCCAAGATGTATTAAGTATGATTCCTGCAAGAGTTTACAAGGTCGTGAAATCTAGACAGTACATGCGAATGAAGGTCTGGAGCCAGGCCTGGACAGGCTGGTGCTGTGAACTCCAAGATCACCTTACAACAGAGAGAAAGACCAGGTAGGAGTGTGAAGCGGATAGAGAGAGAGGACAAGCATTGCTCCCAAACTAGGAACTCCCTGTCCTCTGCCCCTAACACTGTGCAGGCCACACCTCCATCAACCTCTAAATCTAGGTCGCAACACCTAGGAGAAGAGCTGAGACATATCGGTTTTGCCACTGTGGTTAATGGGAGCACCTCACCGTTGTGAGTAACTAAAAATTTAAAAAGACAGGAGCCCCCATATGGTTCAGCAGGTTAAGGATCCAGGGTTGTCGCACTGCGGCTCTGGTTTCTTCTGTAGCATGGGTTTAATTCCTGGCCTAGAACTTCTGCATGCCACTGACAAGGTGAAGAAAAAAACAGAAAACAAAAAACACTGAAGTGACAAATACCTAAAGACTAATAATAATAATTGCCTTCCCCAGCAACAACCTCTGATATCAGTAGGCAGACACAGGTGTAATGGGTCCTTGATATTTTAAGAGAGCTGTTTGTGTGTGTGTGTGTGTGTGTGTGTGTGTGTGTTTAGGGCCACACTCAAGGCATATGGAAGTTCCCAGGCTAGGGGTCGAATCGGAGCTACAGCTGCCACAGCCACAGCCACAGCAATGTGAGATGTGACACATGTCTGCAACCCACACCACTGCTCACAGAAAAGCCAGATCCTTAACCCACCGAGTAAGGCCAGGGATCGAACCTTTGTCCTCATGGACACTAGTCCTATTTGTCATATTTATTTCTGGTGCACCAGGATGGGAACTCCTTAAGGTAGCTGTTTTGATGCAGCCTTTAAAAAAAAAAAAAAAAAAAGCAAAGAAGACAATCTGACTAAATTGTTTTGACACAGCCTCAGTGAGTGTCCGGCCTAAGGGCACTGTGTCATTGTCACCAGGAATGCGTGGATTAGATGAATTTACTCCTCCCTCACGTCACCTTGCACTAACCAAGAGGGAAAGAAGCCGAGATGGGCTGATAAGACTTCCGGGATCAACTGCTTGAGTTCAAATTCGGGCTCTGCCTCTGTCTAGCTGTGCTTGTGGGGGAGTCAGTTTCCTCATCTATAAAGTGGAAATACAACCTTACTGGGTAGGGTTGTAAGGAATAAATGAGATAATGGGTATAGAGTGCTTAGCCAGGGTAAGTACCCAGTAAGTGTTAGCTATTCTAGCTATTCTTACCAGCATTAGCTATTCAATTCATCATCACCAATCTATGAGATGCAGTCTGCTATACTTAGTTCTTAGAAATAAACCACATTTATAGATTTCTGTGTGTCATTTTTTTAAGTACCACTATATATCCTGCTCTATGCATAATCCTTATAATTTAGGGTAAATGTTATAGGGGAAGAGGGCGGTGAGAAATTAAATATAATGAACAATCATTGGACAAATAAATTACATCCACTTTTTAAGTGCATTTTGCATTTAGTTTAAAGTTAGAAATATTGATGTTTTATGATTTAAAATATACTTGAGAAAAGTGACAGGCTGCCCGAAATGATGCTTTTGTTTTAAGAAATAATTTCATAGATGGAAAATCTGTGTCTGTATTTACTGTTACAGAGCCTCTTTACACTTGGATCCTTTCCCATCAATTTAGAGGAAATAACATTTATCCACACACATTAAATAAGAGTTGGCTGAATGGCAAGTCCTGCCCTCACCTTTATCCATACATATACCTAGGAGCATCTTACCTTTGGGTTTCAGTGCGGACCTCAAGAGTGATGTGTCTTTAAAAATCCATGGACTCAATATTCTATTGCATTTAACCCGATTTTCCTCATTCTAGACACCTTAGCTCTGGCATGACAATACAGCTCTTGCCCTCACATGAAACACATGATATTTTAAAGGGATCAGACGTCTCAGCTCAGCATCCTTTACCTCGTCATTTATCCAGGTCACCATGAGTTCTGGCTTCACATCAGAATTCTAATCAATTCAATATCCTTGTTTGAGGTGTGTTCCTTATTTTCATCTCTAGTCGGGTGTTCACTCCCTTGTTCTTTTGTTCTTGTTCATTTCACACACAACTAGTCCCATTCACATGAAACACATCCTTATCCAACCTGTTGTATTTTACAAATGAATCTTCCAAACAGAAGGCCGCTGTGCCCTTCGGAGTTCATAAACACTAACAATACTAACCGCCGGTACTTGAAGCTAAATGAAAGGTTAATCATTTGTGTAGTATCTTGGACCATTTCAGATACAAAACCAAACTGTGATATAGCTGGAGAGGTGCTGAGAGATTTTAGATATCTAAGAAATTACATGACTTCTTGAGGCATATTTCTTTACCTGTGAGCATAGAGCTCTCTTCGGAAGAGACAAGAGACACTCCACCGGGCGTTGATTTCAAACTCGATTACTCTTTAGCCTGACAGTGTATTAATCAGAGATATTGTTGCAAGGGACAGAAACCGGCTCTGGCTCCCTTACACGTCATGGGGACGTCACCTCGGTGCAGTGGTACCTTCGAGTCCACCTGCAGGCGCACTGTCCAGAGGTCACAAATTTAAATGCTGAATCACACAGTTCTTTAAAATCAATTCAAACATAATTTGAAAAGCTATACACATATATGTGTATATATGTATACGTATATATGTGTGTACATAAATATATATATACACACATACACACACACACACACATAAATACACGCAGATAGATATACATAATTACACATTTAGTATAAGATGAAAACAGGATGGGACCCACAGGCAGAATAGCCCCCGGGCCAAAGACACACAATCACTCTATCAGAGAGACAAAAAGACGAGGTACATCTGGATTTAGATTTAGCCTGTTAATCAGCCTGATGAACAACCACAGATTCTCTATTTTCTGGGCAGGGGAAATATGGGCCCAGATGGACAATACCAGTGTGTGGCCACATTTAGACTTCCTGACTATTAAGAGCTATTACTAAGAGATGTCTATTTAGTGCAAATGAATATTTAACGCCTCCTATATTTCTGTCTCACATACATTTAGGACCCAGACGCCTTACGAATGCTGGGTATCTCCCGAGCCTTCCTCCCTCTCCATCTTGAACACACACAGGCTCCATTCACTACTATATACTGCGACTCAACAAAAGCCATAAAT
Organism: Phacochoerus africanus; assembly: GCF_016906955.1. Classification (NCBI taxonomy): domain Eukaryota; kingdom Metazoa; phylum Chordata; class Mammalia; order Artiodactyla; family Suidae; genus Phacochoerus; species Phacochoerus africanus. The sequence continues at coordinate 5,978,780 of NC_062545.1, read as the reverse complement.
TCTGCCTTGTAGTGACTTAAAAATACCTAAAAGTTTCAGACTATGTTCTATATGTAATAGAATTAAATGCTCAGAAGAGCAACTACCATTACTTGCTATATAAAGAAACACACCGAAAGGGTATTGAGAACACTCAGAATCTCTGAGAAACTGGAGAGCAGGAAACACAGAATAGGCAGTAAGAACCAAGGAGAGGAGTCCCCGTCGTGGCTCAGTGGTTAACGAATCCGATTAGGAATCATGAGGTTGTGTGTTCGATCCCCGGCCTTGCTCAGTGGGTTAAGGATCTGGTGTTGCCGTGAGGTGTGGTGTAGGTCGCACACCCGGCTTGGATCTGGCATTGCTATGGTTGTGCTGTAGGCTGGCGGCTACAGCTCTGATTAGACCCCTAGCCTGGGAACCTCTGTATGCCAGGGGAGCAGCCCTAGAAAGCCAAAAAGACAAAAAAAAAAAAAAAAAAACCAAGGGGAAAGGCCTGCTTCAGAAACAGTCCGAAGTCTTCACCAATGCTGCTGCAGAGGCAAAAACTGCCCGTGTCCCCATGTCGTTGTGTCACTCACTGAAGCTTCAAGCTCCAGGAGTCCCCTTGAAACAACAGAGCCCCAGTTTCATTCCTGCTCCTAGATGTACCAGAACTGAGCAGAGAAGAATCTGGCCCATTGCATTCCACAACGGAGGATGGCCAGGGCCCCTCAAGGCTACATAAACCAGAGCACCCCAAAGGGAGATGTGGATGCCAGACAGATGCTAAATGTCCCAAACAGGGGCCGCTTAGCCATTATCCCTGCTTAATATCTCACAGAGATTTAGGACCTGAAAAACCATCTCCACACTGAGGACCTGAAATTTAGCTCAGGTCATATCATATGCAGCAGCCAGCTGAATATAGCAGCCTTCCGGAAGGTAAGTGCCCACACAAGTTTTAGTTCTTTACACACAAAAAAATCTGCTCTTCTTCTAGTATTTCTAATCCTCGTAAATGACACAAATACCTACTCATTCAGGCAAAAATAAAAATTTAATAAGTAATAAAATGATGCATCTTCAACGCCATGTTTATAACTTTCTCTCTTATCCCACATCAAGTTCCTGGGCACATCTTAACTACTCTATTTCAACCAAGTTCTTCCCCTCACTAACGCAGCACTCCCATCGTGGCTTTCCCCGTTCCCCTTCTCAAGCATCTCCTCACACCAATATCGCTGTTACATATTACATATCTTTTGGTTTATTTTCTACATAATTCAAAAGCCATGAGAGCAGGATTTTTTTTTTGTTATCTATTTTATCTCAGCACCTAGAAAAACATATAATAGGAGATTTATAAAATATATTGGATGAATATAGGATATAGTTATGCAATTCTTTTGTATCTATTATAGAACATATGGCCTTGGCAATCATAGATTAAAAAACAAATCAACCTAAAGAACATCAGTCTCATATTCTGAGGTGGTAGAAAGTACTGCCATGAAGGTATATTCATCAGGATTGGTGTTGGTGGATTTTTTCCAGGTGTAGTTCGGCATCCAGGCAACCTCCAACCTGCACGGCTCCATAGCAACTGTGCACCTAGAGCTGAAGCCCATCAGTTAGTAGAGAGAGTGGGGATTGTGTTTGAGGGCAGTGGGCCACAGCTCCACTCTGCTCTACTGCTGTAACTGCAAGCCTGGCCCTACCTCTGCCTATACGTGGCAATAAACTAGCACTTCCCCAGTCATGACTTCCCCAAGGGCTGGGGTCTGATACCCAGGCTCACTAAACAGCTAGGCTATGCTAACCCCGTGAATTTTTCCCCATAAGGGAAAAATTCCCCAGATGCCAGGCTGCATGCGCTCACTCCCATTCGCCCTTTATTGACAGATATATCCTCAATCTTTACATCTGGAGATAGGTTACCAGTCTTATACTGTTTTATGCTTGGTTTTAGGAAGGATCCTCCTGGAACGCAGCAGTGAGAACACATCTTTGCCACCTTATCTCTCGATTAAATGTCCAACTCTCATCTTCTGAGCAGAAGAGTTGCTGGAACAAAGAGAGTCTTGGGTATGTGAGAAAGCATTTAAGTGTTGAAGGGGTTCCAATGGAGGGGCCAGCTATTATTATGGAGGGGATGGCATGGGTAAATCATATTAAAACTCAGCTAAAAAAGGAGTTCCCGTTGTGGCACAGTGAAAACAAACCAACTAGTATCCATGAGGACGCGGGTTCAATCCCTGGCCTCTGTCAGTGGGTTAAGGATCTGGCGTTGCCCTGAGCTGTGGTGTAGGTCATAGACACAGCTTGGATCCTGCATTGCTGTGACAGCATTGCTGTGGCTGTGGTGTAGGCAGGCAGCTATAGCTCTGACTCAACCCCTAGTCTGGGAACTTCCATATGCCATGGGTGTGGCCCTAAAAAGACAAAACCAGAACAAAACAAAACAAAACTCAGCCAAAGAATAAATGCCCATGAAGAGTCAAGAAAATTATACAAGATGGGTCATTTGAGGCTAGGCTTCCCTTTTCACAAACTAAAATATAACACGAAGTCACTGTGCTCAAAATAGTATGAAGGGCCGTGCATTTTTATAGGCAATATCAAATAAGGGGAAGCCTATGTCAACCTTTTAATAGATGGAACTTTATTGTGACAAAAGTAATATTTCTAAACATTGGGGAAAATGATTATTTAATAAATAATAGTATCACAAAAAGTCATCCCTTCAAAAGAAATAAATTTGGGCCACTTTATCACACCACATGCAAAGAGAAATTTCTGATAAACTAAAAGTTACCTTTTTTGCATTTTTTTTTATGGCTACATCTGTAGCATATGAACATTCCTGGGATTGAATCTGAGGCACAGCTTCGACCTATGCCATAGCTGAGGCAACGCCGGATCCTTTAACCCACTGAACTGGACTGGGGGTCAAACCAGCACCTCTGCATGACCCAAGTCGCTGTAGTTGAATTCTTAACCCACTGTGCCACAGTGGGAACTCAACTGGATCAACTGAAAGTTTAAAATGTATTCAATTTAAACAAGTTTAGGAGATTTTTATATCTAAAATAGGAGAAAAAAAAAATCTGGGAGTTCCCTGGTGGTCTGGTGGTTAGAATTCAGTGCTTTTGCTGCTGTGGCCTGGGTTCAGTCTCTGGTCTGGGAACTGAGATTCCACATCAAGCCACTGCACACTGCAGCCAAAAAGTGAAAAAATAAAATAAATAAATAAAATAGGAAAAAATCAGAATACGTGACTCTATGAAAAAAATGTTTAAGTGAGTTTAACAAAGGACACCATAAATAAGAACAACAGAAAACAAAAACCGAGAGATGAGAGAATATATATGCAACTTCTCTAGTAGATAAAAGGTTACTATGCCATATAAAAACATATATAGGACTTACAATGTCATTTTAAAAAACTAATACAATACAGAGGAGTACATTTAAATGCTCCATAAATAGATAAAATGAAATTAAATTGTAACAATATTTCATTGAAGTTAATTAGACTGGGGAAATAAATAATGAAATCAGTTTTAGGGGAATAAGAGCATTCTCAAATATGACAGCAAATGTGCATTGTTGCAACTTCTCCTTTGAAACACAATCTTGCAGTATCTATTAAAATTAAAAATACACAGGCCCTTCAACCCAGAAATCCATTTCTTTGAATAAAATCTATAAAAATACCAGGATTTAAGGATATAAGTATAAAGATATATATTATATACATGCACACATACATATATTTCTATTCATTGGATTGTAGTAGTTTCTCTTATTCCTTTTCTCTCTCTCTCTCTCTCTCTCTCTCTCTCTCTCTCACACACACACACACACACACACACACAAAATCTGGAAATGAAATGTATACCATCAATAGATCAACAGGAAAGTGTTTATAGCATTATAGCACCATTATAGCAAAGCATAGAATATTATGCAACCATAAAAAATAAAAATAGAGAAGTATAAAAATTACCTTTGAGAGAAGGGTTATAAATTGTTTTCAAATGAGAGAAATAAATCTAGAAAAGGAATCCTGCATCTGTGTATGAGGCTAGGAATGCCCTCAAAGATTCGAAGATCCCAGGAGGGGCCGTCACTACAATGTTATCTGTGGTTAGATCCATGGTTTCTGCCTCGTACTTGTTCGTATCCTTCAAGTGCTATATAATGAGAAGGTATTATTTATATAGTACAAACTAATAAAGCTCCTTGCATTACTGAAATGCAGTGCTGTAACTATACCTTTTTTTTCTAATTAAAAAAATACGTTTCAGGATAACTTACTGCTTCCATCAGCTGCTGCTCCAAGAACAAAGAAAAATTACTTACAGCTCATCATTTACAAGAACTTTGATATGATTTAGCAGAACTGAAAGCAAAGCACACATTCTCTTTGTCCCTTCCAACTATTCCAAGAATAGAACAAAGAAGACAGAAGTTTGGCTGTACATTTAATAAAGAAAACAAATTAAAGGAGAGTGCTCTGCATTGGGACATTTGAATCTCAGTGGCAGCTGCCAAATTAAAAAAAGAAATAAAGTGCCATAGATCAAGCTGCAGCGGTGTCCCTCTGCATCAGGCTGGCTCCGCGGGCCCTGAGCCATCCTCAGCGCTGCCCATGCTGTGGGTGCCCTTCCTTTCTCTGTGAATGTGACCGGGCCTCTTGAAGGAGAACACTGGGTGGGCATGCCTGCCAAGCTCTGCACTGCCATTAAACACCAGGAAGAAATGCCATTAGGATTCTATTTGAAGATCCTATTTCCCCCCTCTCGGCTAAGGAGGCATTCTCTAACACGGACCGCCTCGGAGTCTCTACTGAGAAGATCAAAAAGTGTCTGTGAGGCCACTAGGCAGGAAGGACTCTGGGAAACAGAGTAGCTACGTGAGCAAGGTGTCTGGGAAAGAACCAGTAATCCCACTCTCCTTACGCGTCACCGGCGCGGTGCTAACTGTGAATTCTCGAATCCTCTCTGCAGAGAGGAATTTCATTAAAAGAATTCTATTTCTGATAAAGCAGTTTTAGCAGCTGAGTCTCTCCCCGCATGATTAATTCTGCGGCAAAAAGGAGAACTGGCCACCCTTACTGTCCCTGTGTGTCTGGGCGCTTGCTCCGCAACCTTAGCCCTGGTTCTGGGGAACCCCGGTCAGTCCCCATCCCTGGCTGTGCTCCTGCAGGCTGAGGGGGCATCACATGCCACCTCCTTGACGTTTGGAGGTACTCAATATTCAAGTTCAGCTATCGACCTCCTTGTTTGAAGACTAAACTTGACCCTTTACCATCAGTAGAGCCGTGTCGTGTTCTGACAAAGCATCACAGGTGGACAAGGCGAGGTGTTCAAGAGGACCTCCCTAATCCTTCCATTGTCAGTGTCATGAGACAAGAAATGAGCGACTGTCCAGGTGTCTGGCCTTACTGGGGTGAAATTATCAGCTTCTGATCGAGGGGCATTTTATCTGGGTGCTTGGTTTCACTGAGCTGCAGTTTCTTCTCTTTGGTCACAAATGCAGTTTGAACACAGCTCGCAGTTCAGGGGTGCCTGACTCGATGCCAGCGTTCTCTATGTGAATCTATCTTCTCTTCTGGCTTCTTAGCAGCTTAAACCAATGATCTTTTTTTTCATCTTTCATCTTTAGCCCAAACTATGCCAGGCCCTCCTCAGGACACCCCTTCTCTGTACGTCTTTGTCATGCAGATGGAGCCTAGTCTCCGCTGGGCTTCCACCACGAGGTTTGGACTGGTGGCTGCCCTGATCACAGAGCTGCCCAGCGGCTGCTGCCTTGCCTCAGCCCCCAGCCTGAGGGTCTTTCTTTCCAGCCTGCTGTCGAGCTGTGGTGAGGTGCCCAGCCCTCTGGTCACACTGCACAAGTGTTCTTGCCAGAAATAGCCAATCACGCCGACAGACGTCAGAGAGGGCGTGTGCCTTCGGGGGTGCAAATAACAGAGGAGCAGGGGACGTGAGAGAACTTTCTGTAAAAAAGGTCTAAACCCACCAGTATAGGGGGTTTACTAGTGAATAGGTAAAAGTGTCACTGAGGATTTATGCCTCTTACTGTACAGGAACAACAACCCAGGAAAGCACCGCCTGCCCAAATCTATCATTACCTGCACACTTGGCTCAGCCCACGGTTGCCAAAGCCTCGTTTACTAATTTAACATGTGCTGAAGCTGCTCTCCTTGGCAGAGCTTTGGACATTGTCAACAACGTCCCAGCGGCAAACAGAGAGAGCCCCAACCAGGGCAAACAGATAGCTTTGCATTTGCTTTTTATTCCTGCTTTTCTTTCTTTTTTTCAGCAGGATGATTTCAGGAAGGAGAGTGTTCTCTTTGTCAAATTATTGGGGGGGGGGGTTGGTGTTTAGCAAAGCCTATTTCCTAGAAATGCGTATTGGATGCTACAGCTGGAAGCCTTTGTGATACATGCGCGATCCACTGCAGAGGTCTGTTTGAGGTGATGTGCCTTTACGGTGATTGCCTGGGAACCTGGGCTGTGCTGAGAAGGTGACAGGAGAGGAGAAGGGTTACTACGGTCTGCATGTTCTTCCTAAATAAATATTCTCGCCTTTGAACGTTATCAGAAGTCCTGAAGATAACATACACATATAGTCCTACGCCACAAACCTTACTTAAACCCCACCAAATAAAACGCTCAGCCCGGAACCAGGCTTGAGAAAAGACCTGTGCACTGTGAAAACCAAACAATCCTAAAGGAAGATTTTTTCTTCCTCTTTGATCTTTTCCCTTTCTCCACATTGACCTAATGGCATGTGGTCTTTTTTAATTGCTTCCAATTAACTAGTTTTCAAAATTTATACCAGAAACTAACTCAAACAATGTATTAATTAGTAGCTTAATTAACTTGGACTTAGCTTTATAGGGCAAAACAGCAACTGAGGACATTAGACTGCCTTTCCCTTCCTATATCTCAATGAGTCACTTCATTAATTCATTCCACATACATTAACTAAGTGCAAAGGAAATATATACCAAGAGCAAAGAAGATAGAGACAATGAAGACAACAGATACCAGAAAAAATAAATAAAATGACTCCATTTTAGACTGTTTTGGCTTCATTCTAGATGAAAATACAAGTCTAGACAAATACCTTCAGCCATCTAGAAGCTTGTCTTTATATTTGCATACTGCTTGATTCGAGAAAAAAATATAAAATAGCCTAAAATAATATGCCTAAGTGAAGACATCTGAGCAGGTGGGGGGAGCTGATCAAGGGAAAGACAAGTGGAAAATATTGGCTAAAAGCTGGTGGTGATATTCTTAAGCCAGGTCAAGTAGGCAAGTTTTATGTGTTTGCTAGAGGCAGGGCACTGATTCTTTCCTAAGCTTTCAAGCAAGCATGGCACAGGGGGGAATGATATTAGCTATAAAAAACACGAAACCTTTTCCTTATTTTATTGCTGTTTCTGATACTGAAGCCAGAGACCAATTCTCATAATTCTCGTCCAATAAGTAGATGGTTCTTCGTAGTGCGATGAGTAACTCCTCCAGGTGAGTTGCATGGGGTAGTGGTGACATCATCTCTGAAGTGCACCCAGGTTCTCCCCTAGATCCTGGGTTTCACACACCGTGAGTTTTAAATGTTTCTTGAATTAAACGGGACTAGGGAAGTTAAACAAGAAATGGAGAAAGAAAGGAATAGATAAATAAATAGAGGATCAAGCTTGGACCAGTGTAGATGGTATGTTGTGAGAGGACCACAAAATCCAAAGTGGTACCTCAGAGAGACAAAATGATGATGGCAGTGATGACGACGACGACAAATGCTGATGGGGACGACGATGACGACAGCGATGACAGAAGCGCGGGAAGGGGGTGAGAAGGGAATAAGAATCCCCATCAACCACTAGGTCTCAGGCCCCGAACACACTGTGTTATGTGCATTTTAGTACTTATTCCAGCACTACTGCCTCTGAGCAGGAGGGAAGCCCCAGACCCACACAGTTTTAGATACAGGAGAGATGCTAAAATAATGTCGCCAACAGCCCTCGTTTTAAAGGGAGAAAAGAAACGTTAAAAGATTAAGGGTCTGGCTAGAGGTCAGGAATCTAGGGAGAAGCATCTGGCTGCGTTGCCGTCCAAACAGACAATCAGTTCTCAGTTCAGCGATGAGTCAGATGTGACTGAGATGTGCATCCCAGAATATGCATTAACAGAACATCAGTGGCCTGAACTCCCAGCCCTTCTCTTGTTTACACCAAGCCTCACAAATAATGTGTGTAGAAGGAAAGGAATTGCATCTAAAATTATTTATCTTTACACATCTTGTCTGCGTCCCCAGGGCCACCCTGGAGGAGAACAGGGGCTGGCAGGTTCCTTGCTGTGCTGCTGGGACACTAGGTACACGAGGACTCTGGCCGCCGAAATACCCTAAACTGCAGTTATTAAACACAGATGCTGCTTGGCATTCAAACATCACGTTTAACATTGTGATTCCATCCGCATTTATAGTTAGAGTGGAGAACACCTGATGAAAAGTGCTATGTTCAAAGACGTCCAGTATAAACTGCTAAATAGAAGTGAAATGCTGTTTCACTTGTGCAGAGGTCTCTGCCTGAGGATACACAGCACCGGCCCAAGTTTCAGTCATGCCCACAAGGCCTGCCCGGAGGGCAGGAGGGGCTGATCTAGCAGAAGTCAACTCCCAAGAGATAGTGAAGAGTCACCTGGGAAAGACAACCTTATAAATGAGGAGGGTGTCCTGACACCCAAGCAGGAGGCAAGTACAGCACCTGAATTTAAAAACTCGGATGGCCAGGTACCAGCTCCAGTCAGGTGCGCTGGCTCCTCCTGGCATTCCTGCAAGAGTCTGGAAGAAACACCAGAGGACTTTCTCACTAAAACACATTTACAGCTTCTACCAGCGAACGAGTGCATTTCGGGGGCAAAGGTCAAAGATTGCACCAGGTCTGAAGATCCAGCTGCTTCCTTTGCACCTCCACCTGGATGGATGTCCGAAATGCAGCTGAAATTCGCAATGGTTTCGGACGTCTGGAGGCAACGCCTGTGTAACTCACACCGACTGCTCCCTCAGTGCCCCGTGTCTTAATGGGTGACATCCACCTCAGTCTGGTTTCCCAAACCACCTCTGGCACCTTCACTTTTTTATTACAAAACTACATGCCCATCACTCTTTGATGCCTTTCTCTTCTCCCCCCCTCTCTACATCCTCTATCTTTTTAGTTTCTCTTCTGGTTCAGGGTCACTGCTTGTGATGCTTATTCTCACCAGAAACCTCTGTCAAAACCTCCATCTCCCAGCAAGATTTTGGCCATTGTCTCAAGTCTGGCAGGATTCACTAGGGTGGACGGTACCCCGGCAGCTGCACACACCCTTGAGGAACCCAGGGGCAGAGGCAAAGCCTCAGCTGCAGCCCTGTCTGCTAAGATTCTGAATCACTGGCTAATCAAATCCATAGTTTGTGGTAAACGTGTATGCCAGTTATTTCCTCCTTGCTTCTCTAGACCTACTCACCACCCTTCGCCATATCACTCTCTGCCTAGAGAGGTCCCGCCCATAGAGGTGGGGAAAGGCTATGGCTGGACGAGATTTGGGGTGCTTGATTTGTGACCTGCAAAGGCTCCAGCATTTTCCCCCCAGGGCAGATGTGGTGAAGCCTGTCTATTAGAGGGTCCACGCTTCCTTGCTACTGGAATGTTCCTGATGTGACTGGTCTTCCATCTGGAGTGGGAACCTTTGAAAACAGACAGGCTTTGGACTTCTTCTATAGGATCACATACCATGTTGTGCTTTTATCATGGTGAATCTAATAATTGCTGCTTAATGATAAATCCAATCATGGCCATCCAAAATGTGTTTGTGTTTTAAATTTAATCCACAATTGAATAATTACCATATTGTTTGCAACACTCAAACTAAGGTCTTGTGAAATCTGCTTTTCACCTCCTTCTAAAGCCTATTATTTTTGGGTCATTTCTGCCAACTTTTACAACACATATGACAAGTTACTATTGGTGCTTTTCTGCTGATTTGAAGAAGTGATTACAAAAAAGAATTTCTATAAATGCATGAGTACTGGGGTAATGCACATTTGCATTTCATTGGCAAAACGATATTTTCCACAACTCAGTGGCCTCAAATGGATCAAATGTTCTGCCCAGCAAGGCTGCACTGTGTTTGGCTTTTAAATGTGTGTGTGTGTGTGGGGGGGGCACACACAATATTTTCTCACATTGAGAATTATATGCGCCAGGAAGAAGGATACTATCTAGATGGCAAAACATAAGGTGATGGAGAGTAACAAGATTCTAAGGAGAAAATATGGCTTTGAGGGGGTCTTGTGTCTGGGAGTCTGGTCTATAGCTGAAAGTGGCCTGAGACACTTTTCCTACAAGGCTGGAGCTAGTTCAGGTCTGACGGTTAATCTTCTGTAAGATTATCCAGTGTCCTTACTGAGCCACTCTGGGGGTATCCCTAAACTCCGAAAAGCAGCAGCCTGTGAAAGCAATTCCTCAGTGAAAGAATTTCACGTCCTCTCCTGACTCAGTAAGGGGTAGAGAGACTGTAAGCCTCTCTGTCATAAAAACTAAATTTTCACAGGCCAAAGGACAGATATTTGAAGGAATTCAAATGGCGACCAAGCAGTGAACTGTGAAGCGTGCAGCCTGGGTCCTCGTTGCTGATGTGTTGTTAACTGTCTGTGATAAAGGCCAGGCCCTCTCATTTCTAGGCCCCTGGGTTACAAGCCATCATACTTTTCTAAAGTTTGAAGCACTCCCCGCCCCTGATGACACATCTCATTTCTGCAATAGCCAAGTAACCACTGCACACTCTTCTTTCATCCTCTCCTCTTTTTAGTTTTAGAAAATACACTTAAAATTTAAAAAATTCAAATAGCCTGTCATCTTATGGACCCAACTAGAATCTCCCAAACCATTGCAGCCCAATAAAATCCTGTGATGACAAATATGCCCTAAAGTTACTTTAAGATAAAAAAACAGGAGCTCCTATTGTGGCTGTGTGGTTAATGAAATGGACTATTATCCATGAGGATGCGGGTTCAATCCTTGGGCTTGCTCAGTGGGTTAAGGATCTGGCGTTGCTCTGATTTGACCCCTAGCCTGGGAACCTCCACATGCCGCAGGTGTGGCCCTAAAAAAAAAAAGACAAAAAAAGAGATAAAACCTATACACTGCCCTCTCTTTCCCTCTCTTTCTTTCTTTCTTTTTTGCTTTTTAGGGCCAAACCTGCAGCATGTGGAGGTTCCCATGTTAGGGGTTGAATCGGAGCTGCAGCTGTCAGCCTACATATACCACAGCCACAGAAACACAGGATCCAAGCTGCATCTGCAACGTACACCACAGCTCAGGGCAATGCTGGATCCTTAACCCACTGAGTGAGGTCAGGGACTGAACCTGTGTCCTCATGGGCTCGTTACCACTGAACCACAGTGGGAACTCCAACACGGCCCTTTCTTTCTCTTGATCACTCTTCCACAATTTCCTCTCTGAGCTTCCTCTCTCTGATTTGTTTTCCATCTTGATCCTCCAGTGAAGTTAAAGATGCAGCTTTCACAGATACTTTAAAATTTCGAACAGAATGATCACGATTGAGAAGCACTTGTATATAGATCAATGAGAAATGCAAAGGCAATCAATTTTCTCCACTTTGTAATGGTACTATTTTTGCTCTCTAAATGAGGCATTTATTTCAAAACTCTTATACATAAAAACATAATTTTAAAAAACAAAACTCAAAGAAAATTATGCTTTTTCCACCTTGGGCTTCCCTTCTCATCTAACAGGATAAAATGGCATTTTTATGACATTTATATTGGGCTCTGCTTTTCTGAACACATAAATTGACGTGTTCCTAGATTTGTGGTGTTATTTAGTTGTACTTCACCTAAACACTACAGCAAATTTTCCAGTCTTACAGATTTTTTTCCCCTAAACACATTGGAATTTCCTAAGTTCAACACAATACATAACCATTTGAAAGCAAATATTCACTAAATTTCAAGTTGTAATAGGTAAACCCAAGATGTTTTCTCCAGTAAATGATAGACTAGAATCACATATAGAAACTAATACTTGTACCAATTTACTCTTCTGCCCATCCCCTTTCAAAACATGCTTTTCCCTACAAATGCTAAGTGCTGAAGAGGGTGTGGAGAAAAGGGACCTCCCTACACTGCTAGTGGAAATATAAATTGGTACAACTACTATGGAGGACAAGATGGAGGGTCGTTCTAAAACTAATATAGAGCTACCATGTGATCCAGCATTCCTGGGTATGAAAACCATAATTCGAAAAGATACATGCACCCTAATGTAAATAGTGATATTTACAATAGTCAAGAAATGGAAGCAATCTAAATGTCCATCAACAGAGGAATAGATAAAGAAGATGTGGTACATAAACACAATGGAATATTATTCAGCCATTAAAAAGTCTGAAATAATGCCATTTGCAGCAACACGGACGGACCTAGGCATTATCATACTGAGTGAAGTAAGTCAGACAAAGGCAAACATCACATGGTATCACTTATATGTGAAATCTAATAAAAATGATAACAAAGGAACTTACTAATAAAACAGAAACAAACTCACAGATTTCAAAACCAATCTTATGGTTATCATAGGGCAAACTATGGGGGGGAGGAATTAGGAGGATGGGAATAATAACACATACACACTATTGTGCAAAATACGTGATTAACAAGAAGCTACTATACAGCACAGGGAGATCTGCTCAACAGTTTGTAATAACCTACCAGGGAAAAAGAATAGATATATTTACATGTGTGACTGATTCACTTTGCTGTACACCTGAAACTTATACAACATTGTCAGTCAACTATACTCCAAGAAAAAAGTTTAAAAATCATAATACTCCAAATAAAAGAAATAAATACCTTTCACTGAACATACTGCTCCAAATGAAAATTAAAATGATTTAAGTCCATATTAAAAGTCATTCATGTTGCCTAAGAAAACACTAGGAAGGACAAGATTTCAGGTTAAAAATGGCAAATTCCAGTGTCTTCTGTGTCCTTCATTATAAGTGACTTGAAGATCTTTTTCTCTCCAGGAAAGACGAGGCAGCATTAGCTTCGTCTAAATGACAGCAGCCCTGTGGTACCAAGGGCCCACATTTCCGCTAATTTGCAGTACTTATTATCTGGATACCATGAGATGGAATTTAATAGATGGCTGGAACAGCTGGAACATGACATTTAGCAAAGAACATGTCAGCGGCACCTGTGGTCTCAACCAAGATGGGGCCTCCGAAATATAAATCAAAGAAAATTTAAGAATATCTCAGAAGAAAAGGATGACAATGATCCTGCACACTTAAAATATTGTCAATGCCTTAGGGAACCCACGGAGCACGCAGCGTTAAAAATAATGATGTATCAACCAAAGATACAGGAGGTGATGTAGCAGAAGGAGAAAATCTTCAGACGGTCCCCCTACCATGTTGGTTCAAGGTAGAGCCCATCTCAGACTGACGCCTTGGTGATTTTCTTTTTCTATGATGCTCCTAGAGTTTTCTCAGGTGCAAATAGAAATAGCGGCGCCTACCTTTCCCAGTTAACATGGCTGTCCTATAAATCAGGCTGATGTACACAGAAATACTTTTTAAATTGTTAAAGCCTCTGCAGATTAAGCTCTTGTAATAGAGCATTATAATGTGATAGAGATACTATATTATATCCAGAGGTTTCAACTGGAGCACCAGATACAACAGAGACGGCAAACCAAGAGAGGTGTTGATTCTACACACACATTTACAAATCTGAAAAAAAAGCGATAGGGAGTTCCTGCCGTGGCTCAGCGGAAACGAACCCAACGCACACCCATGAGGATGCAGATTCGACCCCTGGCCTCGCTCAGTGGGTTAGGAATTCGGCGTTGCCGTGAGCTGTAGTGTAGGTCTCAGATGCAGCTTGGATACCGAGTTGCTGTGGCCATGGGATAGACCAGCAGCTGAAGCTCTGAATGGACCCCTAGCCTGGGAACTTCGATATGCCACAGGTGCGGCCCTAAAAGGTAAAAATGAAATAAAATAAAATAGAATAAAAACCAGAGACAGAATTTTTAAAATAAGTGTTATTATCTTAGAGCAGTTTTCGGGTCACAGCAAAATTGAGTGGAAAGTACTTGTCTACCACAGGACACAGTTTTTTAAATTCTTTATCTACAGTGTATATGTAAAGGCTGGAGTGTTGGAGACTGGGTGGAGATCATTCATGGAGATGACTTCCATGTTGAAAACTGCATTGCATCCACCTCCCAACACAACCAGACACACCTTTCATTTTACATCGAGAAAACATGAAATGACTTGGAGTGCTTGATATGGTCCTTCTAAGTTAGGGGGAGACAGGGAGACAGGGTGCCTGGATCCGAATCTCACTTGGTCAACCCAGACCACTAGTTCTTGTTGATATAGTTACCTTGGGCTCTGCCTGTGACCCCAAAGTTTGTTAAAGCAAACATACGGTATTTGTCTTTCTCTTTCTGACCCACTTCACTCAGTATGAGTCTCTAGTTCCATTCATGTTGCTGCAAATGGCATTATTTTGTCCTTTTTTATGGCTAAGTAGTATTACATTGTATATATATACCACATCTTCCTAATCCAATCAATGTAAATCAAATATATGGCACAAATGAACCTTTCCACAGAAAAGAAAATCATGGACTTGGAGAAGAGACTTGTGGTTACCCAAGGGAAGGGAGAGGGAGTGGGATGGACTGGGAGTGTGGGGTTAATAGATGCAGGCTATTGCCTTTGGAATGGATTAGCAATGAGATCTTGCTGTGTAGCACTGGGAACTATGTCTAGTCACTTACGATGGAGCATGATAATGGGAGGAAAAAGAACGCATACATGTATGTGTAACTGGGTCACCATGCTGTATAGTAGGAAAAAAAATAATGTATTGGGGAAATTTAAAAAAATTAAAAACAAGAACAAAACATGTGTAAGTGTTCCCCTCTGGAAAGAGTAAGAGCCTCACTGATACCATTTCATGTAATCTGGAAGACTTTCTGGAAGGCTTAAGAGATTCAAACAGAGAAAACTGGGTAAAGAACCAGAGAGAAGCCAGGAGCAGAGGGAACAGTCAGTGCTGGAGGAGATGCAACAGCACATCCCTGCAGGTGAGGCTGAAATTCCCCAAGGGGGCCTCGAAACCACTTGTACAGGAGCCAACGAGACAGAGTCTGCTTTCACACTTGCCAGCTTCTGAGAGTGCAAATCTACCCCAGGACAGTTATCAGTCAAGGAAGAACTTTCCCTGTCTATTCTCCTTAGCTCTCATTAGAATTAAACACTGAGACATAGTTGCTGGCTCTGCCTCCTGGTACATCCCAATTCTAACCATGGTTTTTCTTTCACACTCTCGCTATACCTCTTGTAACTCTGAAGCTGTTCACCGAAAAGTGAATTCTTTGAGGCAAGGAGATACTTTCTGCCTTTGTAACATTTGAAAGCCATACATTTAGCAGCAAAAGGAAGCTCTAGGAAGTGAATCATTTTAGCTGCTTTAAACATTTGAAGAGCCAACAGATGGAACATTCCTTGGATTTTGTTCTATTTTAAATGAGCAGAGCTACAATTTATGGGTGAAGACAGATTTCAGGTCAAATAACTATAAATTAGAATTCTGTACAATGCAGAGAGTGAGCTAACTGGAAAAGCAATGATTCCTCCATTACTAATGGTCGTCTAGCAGAAGACAGATGGCCAAATACCAAGGATATAACAGCGATTGTTGTATCAGGAGGGAAATTAGATTGAATGACTACAAAGTCCATTTCTTTTCTAAGGTTCCAGGTAAATGAAGGCACAGAGTGACTATAATGCTGTTTGTTCAGTTATTCATTTATTTCACAAAAGAGATCTAAATATTCCCTATGCATTAGGCACTTTGGTAAAGCACAAAGATGGCAGATCTACAGTCCCTGCCTCAAGGCACCGAATTGAGTAACGGATTAGGGTGGAAGGGTAGCCAAGTGACAGAGTCTTTCTTCTCTTCTTTTCTTCTTGGTCACAGTTTATTCATTTTGTGGTCCCACACACATGTACCAACTTTCCTATATCTGCTTATGCAAAGCTTAAATCTTAGCTTTACAGCAAAATTACAAAATTTTACGGAGTGCATTGTTTTTGTTTACAGTGACCTTCTACCTAAACTACTTTAAATAAGATATGCTATTCAGTAAGAAAGAGAAAAACATGGTTTTTCATTTATCGTTAACAGCTACAAAGGAAAAAGCTCATTTGTCCATGAGATGATGGCCATATCTGATTCTTCAAACAACAGCCATATCTGATTATTTTAACTGTAGGCAGTAGGTCAGTGAATGTTTAATAGGATGGCTTTCTAAATTAATATGATATCCCCAATGTACAAATGAAACTTTAATAGACATAAAGAATACTCCAGGTCATTCTGACACTAGATAGAAATATAGTTCATGAAATTAGCTGGGAGAGCCCCGAGTTTACTCATACTAACAAGTAACTGTAGGGTTAGAACAGCTCATGTCCAAGACTCTAACTCCATTAGCATTATGCCTCCAACAAACCAGTGGAGCCAGCTGGTCACTAATAATGACCTGTCATAATCCATGACAGCTTCCCATTTAATTTCATAATTTTCTACTTTCCAAGGGTACCAATGCTCTTCCACTGTCTCCTCACTAAAGGAAGACACCCGCGTTTTACTTTTAATCCAAATCTCCATTCCCACTTTAGGATACACAGTCTAATAAATTGGACTCTTTTCAGGAAAAAACTGCAGAGCAAGGCTCGACTCTCCCTCAGCCACAGTAAGGAAACAAATGTAACTCAATATGGGTGCTTTCGATTAGAATCTCAACTCTGGTTCTCCAGGTTTCATTTTCAGGTTGGCTCCTTTCTCACAGTGGACCCCAGTAAAGTCAATTATTCTCTCCATTTCTCACCTGGCTTCAATGATGCATTTATGCAGGTAGCTTGATATTCCCAGAGAGAAGATGGTATGCCTGCATAAGCATCAATGCTTCAGTGAAGTAACCGCAAAAACATAACGCAGTGCTGATCTGCGCTGGCTGGCCTAACTCTGTCGGTTTCTCAGTGGGACTCTTCTGCCCCTCACATTTTATCAGTGCTGGGTAATGTGTTCATTCTTTATAAAGCACTGAGAAACATCTACTGTGGAGTAAAAAAGAACTACTAAATTCTATTTCTCTTTGCCCAGTGAGGTTTTTGAGCCATTTTCTTCTTAAGCAAAGAACAAATAAATGAACCAACTGCCCCGATGATCTGTTTTTTCCTTCCTCAATTCTTGATAAAGCTTCTAAGTGGTCAAACGGATCATAGATAATTTTCAATCCGTGGAAAACCAGGGAGGTACATTTATGTATAGAAACAACTGCTGAAACAATGGCATTTCACACACAAGTTCAAGACCATCTAAATCCCTTGTGCAGCCATAGTGATACAGAGTATATGACAGTAAAATTTAGACTCAGTAGAGACATTGATGAGACCATTGATGAGAAGTGATCTAAAATAATTATGCCTTTACACATATGGCAGCCATTAATCATTGCCCACCCAATGTCTATCTCATCTTTGCTCCTTAGTAGTAGAACTGTGATTTTGATTGGAGAAGAAATGGACTGAAACCAGTGGAAAAATCAATTGGCTGGAGCCAATCACAGCTACCGTTTGCCTTTGGAAAACAGTTGCTTTTCAAGTTTCCTTTGTGATTATTAGTGACCAAGTTATGAACAACGGGATGTAAAGGGAAGCCTGCAAAGAGGCTTCTAAAAATTATCATCTTACGATTTTTTTTTTAAATAAATGAGACAGGCCTGGCTGCTTCCCCTTGTCCTGACCTGCCTGCAGACGTAATGCCACGATGGCTGGTGCTGTGACGTGAAGCATGGTAGATAGTAAAGGTTCAAATGACCCAGTCAGTGCCTAAGACACCACTTAAGTCCTTACGGGGAAAGCCTCTGTTGAACAGGTGTTCTATCGCTGCCAGTGAACAGCGTGGTTAACCAATAAACAAAGCAATCCTGTTTCAAAACACGATACATTTGACTGAAACTTAAGATCAAATAATAAAATATTAAATTATATTTTAAAATAGAAATATTTTTAAAAAGATAAATTTTCTTTATAAAATCTTATCTTATCCTTTGTGTTTTATAAATGTATTTAGCTTGTGATTTTTTTCAAATCTTCTAGGTAGCCCCCAAAATACTTCTCTTATAAATGTTTTATTCCTAAATAATGAATAAAATTCTACATAGCGCAACCAAATTCCAATTAAATAGACCGATGCCCACACGTCAGTACTGACTGACAGATGCTGGAAAACTTTTATCATAGTTTCCACAGGAAGCAAACGATGTTAACATCAGGTACCTCATTGTCATAACAATGCTTGTATACGAAAATCAGAGGGAGCATTATTCAAACAACATAATTAAACGTGGCTTTGAGGTAAAGTGTAGACCTTAGATCCTGGTTTCTGGTAAACATTCAATAATAGCTATTAATAATACTCATCATACATATTTTATATATACATACATACACACACATATACATACATACACGATAAATCAATGTACTTTGGGAATAAGGCAATAGAGAACCCAAAACTTTTTAAAATGCATGCACATTCTTTTAAGAAGAGTGCAATTTAAACTTCCTGCCCACAGTTTAGAGATTTTTCACGCTAGCATCACGGGTCAGGAGTATGTCTAAGTATCAAAGCAGAAACTGTGAGGCACTATTTACAGCACTGTGCAGGGTACATGCTTGGTAAGTACCCATTCCTCCAGGGACTTCTGATGCTACTGGTTGTTCTAAAGGTATGCTCTGAGGACATGCATCAGCGAGACTATTTTATTTTTCCTCTTTCTTAAAGAGTTTTAAAGCAAAATCTTTATTTTAAAAAGCCAGTTACTAATACAGAGAGCCTCCAAATAAAGAAGCAGTGAAAGACCTCCTCCACTGGAGTCCAACAGAAACTCATTAGCCTGATGGAAAGAAATGTCAGTGAATTACCAACACTGACCAACATTTATGTAGGCTAAAATTTATGGAAATCACTCCAACTAACAACATATGATCAAAGAAAATTTTAGTTCTGAAATAGTAAGCATGTAACAAAGGCTCTCAATGTAAGAATTTCTCTATTTAAAATAACATAACATAGTGAATTGTGAACATAACATGGTGACTAGCTATTGCCTAAAGCTGCCTGCAGCTCGGCTGAAAAACACTGTACTTATTCCACAAACAATTTTATAGGTATATACAGCATTTTATTTATGTCAACAGGCAACTTTGTATTTTTTCAGTTTCTGTTTGTAAACTCTTTATTAATGTTCACATTATTGTAATGTAGCAAAACCTGAATGAATTGTCTTCCAGTCTGCAAGAACGTATTTATCACTTTTGTTTGTTTTTCTCATGAGAAATTCCCGTGGTTTATTAACACGTATCAGTCGTTCTCCAGAAATAAACACTCCCATCTAGGAAAGTCGTGATTGTGATTCAGAAGGCTGCTGGCTGACGACTCTCATTCAAGGGTGTTGGCATTATCCCTCTTATTTCTAGCACCCCCGTTTGTCAGCTCCCGATGCCCTCTTTGACATTCTTGCTGTTCCCCTCTTCCTCCAGCTGCTGTCTGCCTACACAGCTTGACCAAAAGCCAACGGAGGGGCCTCCCTCGTCCCGGTGCCAATAATCATTACACAGATGTCCCTGCAAAGTGGGAGGTCACGGCCAGTTAAAGTATAGGATGCCAATCTGAATTTCAGATTAAAAATAATTAGTATAGTTATGTTCTAGGCAATGTTTGGGACATATATGTACTAAAACAAAATATTCATTGCTTATCTGAAATCAGCTTTATAAGTAGAACACCCTGTGTATTTGCATGCTAATTTGGCAGTCCTAGCCAGCATCCTCCTGGTGCCAGAATGACCTTGGGCTCCATTCTCCTCCCCAGCCCTCACTGTGGACGGTTCTGGCTTTCACTCCAGTTTTTACATAGGCTCTGATGAATAACCTCTTTTGTCTACTCTTTGCTCTCAGTCTCCCCTGAACCACAGGGCTCAAGCCAAGTCCAAGGACCCATTCCAGCCGTTCTCCTTCTCTGTTATCTACGGTTTTTTACCATGTATCTGTGTTATCTATGTGACTTTATTGCATACGTAAGAATAGGTTTCAGTATGAAGAAGGGAAGTAAGCCAACTCCTGATCAACAATTAATCTCCAACAAAAATTAAGTTTAGGAATCATTATACATTCAGACTATATTTCTAATAAATTTCCTCACATAAATTGTTCCTAATCTATAAACCAATTTTAAATAAAATCCATCATGCCAGGCATTTTACATCTTACTCTATTTATTGCACCACTTCTCATCAGAAACCTTTTAGCTTTAATGCTATTCCATGGTAGAGTATCTCATTAGAGTGGCAAAGATAAAGTTCTTTTTGAGATAAAGTAATTACAGTGATTGTAGGGGGGAAAAACATCATCCACAGTTCTTGGTTGCAGTAACCTGCTGGCTTCTGATTCATTTTAAGACTAATAAACTGAGTGCAAACAAAAAGATGTTAACGGCAGATAACTCAGCTTACCTAGAGGCTGTGCTGGAGGGATTAACACTTTGGAGCTTCATCAGAACTGAAGAGTCCTAGAAGTGTGCGTTTACAATGTGAGTTCGGCAGCTGCTTCAACCCTTTTTTTTTTTTTGGTAGAAAAGCAAAACATTTCCTCATTGGAAGAAACGACAGCTAATGTTTCTGGATGTTTATCATGTGCCAGGCACTGTTCTAAATATTGTAATTTGTTAAGTCACTTAATCCTCACAATAGCTTTATTGAAATTTTCATTTCAAGGAGACTGAGACACAAAGAAGTTAAGCAACTTGTCCCCAAATCACACAGCCAATAAGCGACGGCTTCAAAATCCAAGTCCAGAACATCTGATGGACAAAGGACCGCAGAAGCCACTCTCTCCAGCTCTTGGTTCCCAGAGAGTTCAGAGCTCAAGATTCCAACATTCCACACGCTGTGTGCTGTGGGCTCTCCCGCCTCACTTCTGCACCCTTTGCATCTTCTCATTATCATGAGAGTCAAAAAACGATTTTACTCATAATCACCCTTACCACATGCTAAGCCTGGGTCTTATTAGAAAAACAGTCAGTTTCTTCCTATCACGGAAGCTTTGTTTTCACAGGAGGGATGACCCATCTAGAATGTGGGCAACGGCTGGAGCATGATGCAGGACAGGACAGGATGCTGCATCCCCAGCGCGGGAGAGAACAGGGCTGGGACCAAGTGAGCGGAGGCCTGCAGGGCTCAGGAGGAGGAGCCCTCTTAGGGTGATCCCAGGACAGAAGCTGCAGCATCTAAGTTTCACCAGTCCAGGGAAAATTTTAACAAGTCACACAAATCTGTGGCAGACTTGTGCTTACATACACTGATGCTGGGAGCTACAAGAGCTGGAGCTCAGAGCCACATCTGACTATACCTATATCTATCTATCTAATCTCTTCCTTACCAGAAGGCTCACTCTGTACCCCCACACTTATAATTTAACGACAGGACAGACGGTGGAAGGAACCCTGGCTATCGACATTCTAACCTTGAATCTGGCAGGAGAAGGCGAGAGGGAAAATCATCTTTAAGCCTCTCAGTGCTATTTCTTATTCCAATATGAATCCCTTCTTTAATGTCTAGTTAGTCTAAAAACAGTATAGAGTCTACACAACTTGGAAAACCTTATTTTTCCTGCCCACTTTTCTAGAATAAAAAAAAAAAAATCTGAGTATATGATGTGCTCATCATTCGATTTTCCACACAAATGAGGGAAAGAGTGGTGACATAACGTTATTTTAAAGCTTTAATTTTATGGCTCAAGAACACAATCCGAAACATACATGCCTGGACAAAGCGACCTTCCACTGTGTTCGATCCTGTGTCATTTCTGTGCGGACATAAGTGGACAATCTTTGAAGAGGCAGCCAGAAACTGGATGCATGCCACGTTCTTCCAATCAGTCGCAGCTCACTATTTTCCAGTGAGCGTTCCTTTTTGTAAAGGCTGTTTCGGTTAATGGAAACCTTGGTCAAGGTCACCATGAATTGGAGAAGATCATTTGATTTGGAGACGGAAGAAGATGTAGTGTTTCTGTGAGCGGGTTCTCGACTTACCCTCAAGGTCAGGCCACAACTTCAGGCCTCAGTGTCCCCATTCTCAACACTGTGACAGAGACGATTGTATGTCTTCTTTGCCAATCTATTATAAGTCCCACATTAAACAGGAAACATACAACAATTAAACCTTCAGATATTATCCGTGAAACGTGGCCCATTATTTCACCTGTAAAACTTGAGAGTCTTGAGAAAATATTGGAATTATGAATAAATCCCCAACAAAAAAATAATTAAGAGGTTACTGGCAGTAAGATTCATGAAAGGCATGGGGCTTATTGCAGACTTACTTCTTGAGACCAGGAAAAAAAAAAAAAAAAAAAAACCCAGGTGGCGAAGAGCATTCCAATTTTTCTCCTCGTATATAAAAAGCTCCTTGCAAAAACATCAGGGAAACTACAATCTGTTCCCCCAAACTAGTCAACTACGCATGATCCTGTTTCTTTCTTTCTTTCTTTTTTTTTTCCTTTTTTTCCTGACCAGAGTTGTAGATCTTTATAAAGTTTGGGAAAATGAAACCTCACAGTTGTCTATTCTCTAAATAGAAACCCTTCCTCTTAGCAAAGTTCAGCACCTGCTCCATCCCAGCCAAGACTTAACTTGTAGACCAGCTGGCAGTGTGCTTAGTCAGCTGCTCCACAGAGATATTATTTGGAAGTACTACTGAGTGAGTATTTTTTGCTATTAAAAAAATTGATATGCCTGGTCTATTCAATTGCTGAGAACCAGTTATGCTACATTGAGTAACTGTACTAAAACTCTGGATTCAGTACATAATCTTTCAATCAGCTTTGATTCCATTTTCTTTAAACCCTTAAGCATATTTTTGTAAGAGCATTTTTGAATGATATTTTAAATATGAGGGAAGGAGTTGGATAATAGAACATTTATTACCAGATTTGTATAGCAAGCAATCTATCCTAAAAAAGACCAGTGCTTTGCAGAAACACTGAAAAGACTTTTCAGTCCTGGAGCCAACATCTACCTGTTAACCACGTGACTTTGGGCTCATTTCTTAACTTTGTGGCGACTCTAAGCAAAAAACACTGGATAATAATATCTACTTTACAGGTCTGTCCTGAGAATCAGACAAAAATACAAGTACCAGAATATAAATGTAAGGAAAGAAGTCAAGAGTCTAGTAAAACAATTATAATTGCTATGCTTAATAAGATTATTAAATGCCAAATAGAATTTCTAAAGGTGGTGGATCTGTGGAGTCAGTGTGTCAAAGTTCAAACACAGATGCCATCTGCTACGGACAAGGTGCCGTGCGAGGTGCTGGAAATAAGCAAGGGACTCCAACTGACAGGCTGTCTGATCTTATGAGGCTTACAGATGCTTGGACTATAGACAGGCAGCGGCACAGAATGTAGAACAGAAAGGCAATGACATCTACAGTCCTACAGGTGAACTTTGGCCTATGAGGGGAGGAATGGCCAGGTAGTTCTACAAAAACTTAAGAGGGGAGTGAACAATGTGCAGAGTGAAACACAAGGTAGGGAAATAAAAGCCTGGGTTTAATAATCAAATGTGGAGCTGACACTGTCAGCTGTGAAGGGACAAAGTCCAGGGTGGTCCTGGGAGTGGGCTTCTGAGATGTGGCGGAGCTGCGGCCACTGCATGGCCGAGATCATCCCTCCAAGGAAGCCCTGGCCCAGGTGAGCAGGTGACCTGACTCCACCATGGAGCTCGGAGCTTCTCTGAAGGGAGTTGACCAAAGGCTGGCTGATGTCACAGTAAAGCATATATAAGTGTCTCCATGCATATGTGTATATGTAAATATACAAAATAACTACGTGAATATTAATGATAGTAATGATAGCCAAATGACGATAATTTTAAGATTTCTAAGTATGCATGTTCCAGCTATCTTTCAAAGTGCTTTTCATATATTAACGAATTTTCACAACAAACAAAAAATAGATACCCTCATGCCAGCTAACAGATGGCAGTGTAATGAAGTAACGTAAGCAATGTAATGAAGTGGAGAGTCTAAGCCAGGCAGCCTGGCTCCAGAATCTTTGTCTTAAGCTCACACCAGAATGCTTCTCAACAAGGCCTTAGTTTTGTTTTGTTTTGTTTTTTTTTAAAGGTGGCACTGAGGCATATGGACGTCCCTGGGCTGGGGATTGAACCTGCACCTCCACAGCAACCCAAGCCACTGCAGTCGGATTCTTAACCCACTGTGCCACCGTGGAAACTCCCAACAATACCTTACTTTAATCAAAGTTTACCACACGCCAGGCTCTGCCAAGCAATTAACAGTAACATCTTATTTAACCACTACAACACTCTTCTTTGGTTCAGTACATTTAAGCAGGTACTACAGGCTGTTTTTTCCCTTTTGTTTGCTTTCTATCCCCTCCCCCCACGGAGCATATTTTTAAATGAGAAATTCCACATCAAATTCCACCCTGATGGTTTCTCCTGATTAAATAAAAGGTTGGTCAGCCACAGCAAGCGCCTCCCCCCCCACCCCCGCCCTGCCCACCTGCTAACAACTGGAAGAGCTGCCTCCTGTACCTGTGCCTTGGCCTCCTCCATCAGCCACAGTTCTCATCACACCCTACTGCCTACATTGGACTTAATTTTTAAATCACCTGTCTCATCATCAGAGATATTTGAGCACATGACCCTCAGGGTAGAGACGTCTGTGCAATATAAAGGAGGAGGCTGCAGAGCTTAAAGCATTTGATCACACAGCCTGATTCAGCCCTTGTCCATCACTGAGAAGTTCTTGTTTTCTTAATCTCTTTAAGCCTCATTTTTCTCAAATCTAAAACAGGGTTAGTAACAGCGCTTAACTCAGAGTGTTAGGAAATAATTAAATGAGATAATGCATGAAAATAATTAAGCTTGTCGTTCAATAATAATGTTTTACTGCTGTTTTTATAAGAGCCACTAGGAGTCGAAGCAACCAGGACTGGAGTACAGATCGAAGGACTAGAAGAGGCTGCTTATTGCACTGTGAAAGGTTAGAGGCGGAGGAGAGAATCAGGTGGAAGAACAGCCGTGAGACTTTAGCACAGCACATTTCCCGGACAGAAGCACTGTTCAAGGACACCCAGACAAAGGTCTACTCCACTGCGTCAGGACCAACCTGGTCCTCCTTCATGGACTTGTCTTTCTGAGGAGATCTGTCTATGTAGCTGAAATGCTATATCGTAGTGAAATACTGAATTACATTTTTGAGTAATTCCACCATTTTCCCCAGACGGGAGTCAGGGACCCTCAGTCTCCCCTTTCTTCCTGCATCCTTTGGGTTCTTTCACAGCTCCCCTTGCACCCATTTGGCCAGGCTTCTCCCTAAGCTGGGCCCTCTGGCTCCTCACCCTTGAACCCTATAAACAATTGATTGACTAATCTCTTTGCTTTCAACCTATCGGCAGCTTCAGTCCCAGTAACAAATTGTTGCAGCACCAAGAAACAGTCTTAAAACAGCATCGTACACGTGGTCTTTGTTTGCAGCACTTTACCTTCGCCCCCAGGGCCTGCAGAACGAAACCTAAATCTTGGAGCCACCATCAGGACCAGCGTGGTAGCGGGTGCTGCTCTACACTTCAGCCCCGGGACCCACCTGAAGCTCTTTGTCCTTCTGTGCCTCTTTGGCTGTGCTCTCACCCCGAGGGGGCCGGGATGGCCCCCTCCCCTCTGCACACATTAGCATCCACATCACATTCAGCCAAACCCTACGCGAAGATCACGCTGAAGCTACAGACCAGCCACAGACCCTCTTACATCGAGGGTCGGTCAGCAAACGTTTTCTCTAAAGGGCCAGAGAGTAAACGTGTCCAGCTTTGCAAGCCATCCCGTCACCCCTGCTCTGGGACACACGAGTGGCGTAGATAACCTGCACAGGTGTGGGTGGGGCCAGGGACCCCGACCCGACAAAGCTCTATTATGACCTGGAATTTAAATCTCATGTCATGTTCACACGTCATGTTCACACGTCACGCAGCATTATTCTTCTGATGCTTCCCAAGCACTTAAAAATGCAAAGAAAAAAATTCACAGCTCGCTGGGCTTTCCAGCCTGTTTCATATGCATACTCTTCGTTGAGCCACAACTTTCCTTTTCGTTTTTTTAATTGGGGTATAACTTACATTTCGCAACTTTTAAGGGCACCGATCTTAAGTGAATAGTCCAGTGAATTTTGACATATGCACACAAGCCTGTTCCCATCACACAGCTCGAGATTTGAAACGTTTCCAGGATCTTAGGACGACCCTTAAAAGAGGCTGCTTTTAAAAGACATCCCCCAGACCTTTTTGTTATAAAAGCAGCTTCTGTATTTCCTTTCACTAGGCCTGGATTAAAGAAATGGGGGCAATGACCCTGTACTACCTAAACTTGCACAGAGCGCTGTATTTTTAAATGAAACTTCAGACACCATTAACCATTAAAACCCCACAGAAGTCTTTTACTTTTAGTGATGGGTGATATCTGGCTAGAAATCCCAAAGGCAACTCTGGAAGCACACGTTCATTTTTTAGGGCAGTCTCTGCCCACATCACATCTCCTTACCTGAGTCAAGGTGAGGGTTGCCTGTTGGCAGGTGCTGCACCGCACCCGGAGCTTTCCTGGCTGCACTCTTTGACAGGGGCCTTTGCAATAGACATAAAAGCTCTTGTTGGTTGGTCTATCTGCTGGGGAAAAAAAAGGCAGAGGAAGTAGCCAATCAATGCTGAATCCAAACTGAGACAGATTTTAAAACTAAGTTACTCTCAGGAACATTTTGAAACATTAGTGGGATAAATATGACAGTGAATATACAGCAATTTAATTTAGAAAAACCAGTTCTATGCTCAAAAGAGTAAATATCTTTCCTTCCTCTTCTTGCCAACGGCCCTGTGACTTATCCAGCTAAGGAGCAGCCTGCTGCCTGGAGAGCTGACCAAGGGTATTTGTACACAGGGAAATTAAAGGTGCACTTTTCTGTTGAAGGTTTGAAAAGGATGGGAATATAAGACTACTGGAAATTTAGAGATCATTGCTCCTGAATTCTATTTCATATGTCTGAACCCAGTCTTAAAGGCTCCAGATTTTTCCTCTTCAAATCTTACCTATAGGGACAAACCAGCCCATTTCTCATGACATGAGTCATATGATCACAGATTTCTGAGTTTCCAGTGAAGATTTTCCACCACACCGTCACACATAAAGTCAAACAAAAGCCCTCAGGGGCTTAAAAGCCTTTGCAGCCCTGTGCAGAAACTGGTGCTTTGCATTTCCTAAGTGTGCTCTACCCAGACGAATGCCATGCAAATAAGACATTTTCAAGAGCAAAAAGCTGGACCAAAAAACTGATAAACATCTTTGACCATTTCTCTCAAATGTTACCATATAGAGACAGCATTATTCTGTAACGTAGGGGGATCTTTTCAAATGGTTTCACACTTAGATGCCCACAAAGAATTAACTTCATTCAGACCCACTTACCAGTAAAATAACCAACTTCCAAATTTCTAAAATTACTAAATAGTTCTTTTAATCCTTACTTAGCTTCTTAGTGAGTAGGAGTAACATGACAGGTCACGGCATAAAGATGCAGTTTTACTAGTAAATTTTTACTATCATCATCAAGAACACCCAGAAATAATGAATGGTAAGCACATTTGATCATTAAGAGTGAAAACCTCCATCCTTTAAAATGCACATAGTTTATTAAAACTATTAGTACAACTATTACTAGCACAAAAATAATGAAAAAAAAAGATCCTAAAGTCTTATTCAGATCCATTTGCTTTACTAATTTCTAAAAGTCATAGTTTAGTGTCATGGGTTCAGTCACCTTTACTAATATATTACAGGTGACATTTTTCCTTACGTGACATGTGTAGTGCAAAGCAGAACGAAGATGCCCAGTTTTATAACGGCATCATTTATCAGTAATATATTTTGTAATTATTAACTTCCAGAGATTAAAGTTTAGTTTCAAGGGGAAAGGGAAGATAAATTATAAATATACATATATTTATATGTATGTAAATAAGAAACCATGAAATTCGGACACTTCTTCGCAGCTTTAGTGCCTTAATGTACAAGATATTCAAGTTTATGAACATCACATTGCTGTTAATGAATATATTCATCACATAAAATACATGCTAAGATTTTACATATATTATAAATGCAACAAATAGAACTATATATTGAAAGTTATAGAAATAACAACTAACAGACAATCACAAGAACGTGACAATTTTAATGTGTATCATGACAAACATAGCTAAGAAACTTTATCGTTAAAACTTGTACCAGAAATATGAAGCCAGTTCACAGTTTTTACAACCGATTGCAAGGGGAAAGAACGAAAAAAGAGAGAGAGGAAGAAAAAGAATGGAAAAATAAATGCTTACGAAGGGGAACTAGGGTCTCAGAGACACTGGCATTGTTGAAAGAGCATATTAGCAATGACTTGACAATAGTAAACGAGGCATCACAGAAGCTGCAGGAAACTAAAGGACGCTTCTCTCTCCCTTAGGGCAATAGCAACATTTGCAATATTGTTTCAGCTCATGCCAGAGCCAGGCAGAATCTGCAGATGGGGACACCCACCTCCGCATGCTACAACCTTCACTAAAGTCCTTGAGAAGTTAGTCAGAAATTACTACTGCACGGCAGTCCCCGTGCCCTGGAAGCATACACGATGACATGCAATCTATTACACAGCGCTTCCCAGCGTCAGCGCAGGCTCGGGATTAATAGCCGGTCTAGGGAAGATCAAGGGCAGTCCAGTCTTGGCCATGGCAAATTTCAAGCCGTTGGCTCTACCTGGTCAAGCAGTTGAGGGGGGCTTCAGGCAGATTTCGAGAGCCCCCTCTCAGGATGGCTTTCCCCCCCTATTCAGCAACACCACACTGTTTAAAGTTGGCAAGCTTCTCTGTGTCACGCTGGGGCCTGGAGGGCACAGAACAGGAATAAATGCAAACCACACCCTGGCGATCTTCTGGGCAGCATTCCCATTGGCCTGATGGAAGGGTCTGAAGCACAGACTCAAAACTGGAGCCATGACTCCTGAAGGAGCAGCGAGGCAAAGGGAGGAACGACCTCAAAACTCTTCTCTAGGTATTGAGCTGTCTCCAGTCCATAGCATGAGTCCTCCGCCTCTTACTTTTGTTTGGATCTTAAAATCCCTTTTCTCTCCTCATCAGCTCTTCCGTATCACAACCTTTTCACTGTCCAAAATAATCAGAGCAACTTGTGTTTGTGTTTACATATTCCCCTCTTTTTGGGTGGGGGGGGCACACCCACAAGCATGTGGACGGGTCCCAGGCCCGGGATCAAGCCTGAACCGCAGCAGCAGCCCAAGTGGCTGCAGTGACAATGCCAGATCCTTAACCTGCTGTGCCACAAGGGAACTGGATTTCCCTCTTTTTATATAATCATTTTTTAAACCTACAGAAATATTCCCAAAGTCCTACAAACTATAACTATCCCTATAATTCACCAATTGTGAACATCTTGCCATATTTTGAGTGTACCGTGAGTGCATATGTCTGTGCATACACTGACACACAAATATACTACACATATATACTATTTTGGTTGAATGATTTTTAATTAAGTTGCAGGCATCATGGTATTTCACTGCTAAATCCTTCACCTTCCTCAAAATAAGAACATTTTTCCAACTAAAACAATAGAGCTTCTAGAGTGAGTTGGTTGCTTCGGCTGTTCTCTTCATAGAATAATGGAGTATATTTTAAGTATAGCTTACTTAAAAGTTTGTAAGGTGGTAAAAGGTGTCAAGCCACAATATCGGTGATTCTGTACTTGCACCATTTTCGGTGATACCAAGCACGTCCTCTCAGCACAGGACTTTACAGACGCTGGCGGGACAGGAATACAGAGCACAGCACATCCCCGACGTTACCAGCCCTCAGGAGCTTTACTTTCATGGAGGATCATGTGTCAGTGTACTTTTCAGGAAAAAAAAAAAAAAATTGTAGGAAAGATAGAACCCAGCGTATAGGGGCTGATCTCCAGCAAGCCAAACTGCTGAAGTTTATAAACGCAGATGCATTAGACACCCATGCTGAAGAGCCTGCTTCCAATTGAGTGCTGCCCTCCACTCCAAACCGCTGACGAACTTACATAATTATTTTATCATGAACCAGAAGGGTTTCGTTTCATGCAGACGCCCAAGCCCTCCCCCACAGAAGGTGAGCGCACAGCTGGTGTTCGGGGCCTTTTCAAAGTGCGAGTCCCTGAGTCCAAAGCATCCACAGCGGTTCCTTGGCACTGTCACTTCCTCGTCATCTCGAGGTTTTCTCTCCCACGCTGTCTGGTGAGCGTAATCCTCCCTCAACTCTTTTCTTTCCCCTTATTCTCTTTTCTTGTTTTCATGGTCCGAAAAGTTGTCAAAAGTATGAATAATGCCCAGCGCTTATTGGAGTAAAGCCCCTGTTTAAGAAGAATACATATTTTCTGCTTCTGCTTTTTGAGAATCCAGCATAATGTGCAGAGTATCCAATTTTTAATGTATTTTAGATAATGGGCTTATGGCCTGAAGATGATGTTTTAATAAGATAAATGAATACTTAAGAAAACTCATTCTGATTCTGATGAAAACTTTTCATTGACCTCAGAAGTTTCCATCACTGGCTGTCACAGAGAATCGGGAGTTTAATTGCCTAAATAATTTGTTTTCTAGGGGAGAAGAGAGTGAGAGTTAACATATTTTAGACCTGGGTAAAATGATGTTTGGTGTCAATGTATAAGCAGCAAGGACACAACGGATTTAAAATGATATTTATCACATATAAGTTTATTAAAATATTAAGTAGAGCAAGCTACCCGTGAGGACCTTCTGTGGCTGTGGAAATGTCTTCCATCTGTCTCTCCCATGTGGTAGCTATTAGCTAAAAGGACCTATTATGAATGTGGCTGGGAACTACTAAGAAGCCACCCTTTTAAAAAAAATAAGTAATTTATCTTAGCAGAGAAAAATGTGGGTAGAAGCGACTACCTTGGCCGTCACAGAAGAGAATAAACAGTGATGTGTCTTGCGCACCGTCTCCCTCCCTTGTCAGGCAGGCAGGTGACAACACTAAGAAGACTGCCCTGTCACACTGAGAAGTCCAGTAACCAGACGTTAAACGCACTAATATGAAAACAACGTTGGCTGGAGAGAAGAGCAAGGGGAAAGGTTTGAACTTGAGGCACAGGGAGGGAGCAGACATGTGTGAAGACCTGGGCGCCTTGTACTATTAGAGGCAGAGCAGGGCTTCTCTCCTTCCTTCCTCCAGCATATGCCCCAGTCCCTACACCAAGCCGGTACCACTCACCCCCTACTTCTTCCCACCCCCACTGTCATCACCATCTTTGAAATCAGACCATATATTCATGGTCCAGTTGGAATGGCACCTCCTATAAGAATTCTTCCCTTGACTTCCCCGTTAAGTCTAAGCTACCTCCCTAAAGCATCACCTCTAAGGGTAGGAAAGTACCTAGCTTGGTCTTGTCACCATTAAATAGAAGACTTGTCCTAACGTCGGCACACTAGAATCGAGTGAGGAAGAGTCCCTGGAACGAAGCGTCTTCCACAGACTTCATCTAGTTCCTCCCCCACTGCCCAGCCTGGCACTTAGTACTTTCAGTTTCTGCTCTCCTGTCTCCTGACTATAGCTTTGTTCTTGTTTCTTAAATACCGATGATATTACTACTATCTGCACTGCTTAGCTCACTGATTAGCTATAGCCAGACATGTTCCCTCAGTTTGCTCCTTCTTCTACTCACTTAGGGAGCAACCTCAGTCCTATTGGACTCCTCCGAGCCCACTATGGAATAGACTCAAGGCCAGTTTCTGGACCTGGGACCTTGACCTTGTTATAGGGAATGGAACACAGAGAATCTTCTTCCCCAACATTTGCCAGCATTCTTACTCTTGTATTTTGGAACAGTGGTCCTGCAGCCTGTGCTTGACCAAATGTGCCGGAAGATATGCCTCATGAGCACAACAAATAGATTTAAATGAACAAAATCAGTACTATCTCTGAAGGCCAGCAAGCTCATCTGGGCACAGCCCATGTTCCCTTCTATTGACCTGATACTATCCATTAGGTCTGGTTTGAACAGTGCACGCAGAATTAACCACTCTGAGGCAGTTGCACATGAAAACCATTCAACGTATACGCCTGGAATCACCTCTTGTGCATCAAAGCTGCTTGGAATCATCAAATACATGAGCACCATGTCCACTTCAACCTAATGCAAACTGGAAAAAAGAATTGGGCCCCACATTCCCTGCATACTCGTCCTGCCTCTACTGGTGTTACGCCCCCCCTGTACGTAGCTGTGCACCCTCTTTTATCTGTTCCAAATGGCTAGTGCAGTTCCTTGAACTTAGTAAACACTCAATATTTGCCAGGTCAATAAATTCTCCCATATTTTCCATGGTGTGG
Organism: Phacochoerus africanus; assembly: GCF_016906955.1. Taxonomy (NCBI): domain Eukaryota; kingdom Metazoa; phylum Chordata; class Mammalia; order Artiodactyla; family Suidae; genus Phacochoerus; species Phacochoerus africanus. Next base: position 5,946,150 of record NC_062545.1, on the reverse strand, counting down.
AAGTTGTAGCAGGTATGACAGTGTGAGAGCAAAATTCAAGTCAAGTAGAATGTAGCCGCGATTACCAAATACTTAGAACATCTTCCCACCAGCCAAACTGACTCAACTAACTTCAAAATATTAGCAAACCCCACTTTAAATAAATGCTATCTTCAGATCACAAATGACTAGTGTGATAGATACAAGTAAAACAAAAATACTTAAGCATTTTTATACAGAATTGAGTATAACTGAACGCTAACTGAAAAAAAAATTGAATTCTGAGAATTTACAAGTAGAACTCCTTTAAAGGAAGACAGTTATTACCCATAAACGCTTTTATTTCAGTTCCTATCCAATGGGTTGGTTCACCCCACCGAACTGAGCTACACCACTCCCCACTCCTAACAACCAGCTCACCTCCTGCGGAGGAACCAAGGTGAGGCTGTATTATAAACAATTTTCACCCAGCCTATGCACTTGGAAAACATGGTTAGCAGGGAGTTCTCATTGTGGCTCAGCAGTTAACACATCCGACTAGGATCCACGAGGATTTGGGTTGGATCCCTGGCCTCGCTCAGTGGGTTAAGGATCCAGCGTTGCCATGAGCTGTGGTGTAGGTTGTGGACGTGGCTTGGATCTGGTGTGGCTGTGGCTGTGGTGCAGGACGGCAGCTGATGCTCCAACGCGACCCCTAGCCTGGGAACGTCACATGCTGCAGGTGCAGCTCTAAAAAGAAAAAAGAAAAAAAAAAAGTTTAGCAATCTCTAAGGAGATTCTACCCTGAAAGTTAAAACTTAATTCTCAGTGCTTATGCTAGGTTTTTTAAATTAAGGTATCTGCAATATAATTTCATTCAGTGAGGCAAAAACTGCTGATTAAAGCTAACGCCTTTGCCTGTTTTGTTGTTGTTGCCAATTTATTTTTTCATTATTCATCTTAAAAGTAATACCTACATCTCAATTGCTAAGACAAAAATGTAGAGTGAAGCATAATTTAAGGACTGGATTTAAATAAATGACCAGGTTTGCGGCCAGGATACATCCAGTCGCTTGCTCTTCCTAGAAATGGGTCCAGGTAAGGAAGGGCTGACGTGGGTGTCGGTACCGTCTCAGCTCCTCAGAACAGTGAGGGACCATCCATGACTCACACTGAGATGGAACAAACTAGTGACTTCGCGAAGACTGTGTACAATTTCCTGCAAACACAGTCTCTACATCCCAGGGGCTGGCCGTCCACGTCCAGCTCAAGCGTGACTTTCGGCGCATCCAGTGACCCACGGGGCTGTTTTCCCACCTGCGAGATGGAGATGGCAGAGCGTTTTGGAAGAATTTTTAAAAGAACAATACAGGTGAAGCACTCAGCTCGGTGTCTGATACATTGCCTATTCTTATTTCTTGTCCAAAAATATGGAATTCGAGTTATTTCCACATTTCCAAACCTGTGAGCATTTTGTCCTCCTGCTTCCTCAGGTGACCATTTTCCTGCTTTTATAAATGTTGATTCTTAACACATTTTTTCCATCTCAAAACTACCTCTAAATTTTTAGAATTACCTGAGGTGCGATTCTTTTTTAAAGCTGCTTCAAAACCAACCAAGTCCTTTACAAGGAAATATTTAGTAATATTATGGAATATAAAGCATGATGGAAAGTGCTTAAATTGATTTAAAGTTTACTAGAGTCACATTTCTTTCTACGAATCTAACTTATTCTTATATGAGCCGTACAGTACAGGTGGACTGCAGAAAAATCAGGGATGACAATAGCACAGGATGTTATGGCTCCCGTGCAGTGGGTAACATTTTCAAGCCAGCTAATGTGCTTAAGAAAATAAAATAGTTCCAAAATAACCGCGGGTTTTTATTGTGTGGCTGGTAAAATGGTATTGAAGGAGATTTAAAATGGATTCCAAAAGTTCATGCTAACGGCAGACTTCCTTACATGAGTGCTTATTCTTCTTGGAAAGATAAGCATGGTTACATCCACTGTATAAACGAGGAAACACAAGTTCAAAGAGGCTGAGTGCTGTCCCCAAGAGAGCCATGGGGTGGTCAGAGATTTGAACACAAGTTTTCGTGATGAGAAAGCCTACGCTTTCCCCTGGACCGCATGGTCATCTTGACTTACAAGGTGGTTATTACTAAATACTGTAGGGGACTGATTCAATGGCTCGAAGAAGTGGCACTTGAACACAGGCTGGCAATTAAGGGCCATTGCCAGCAATCACTACAGCTTCTGCATCAGCCTCACCACCCCACTGCCCTCGTCCCATCAGCACCAAAGGCTTCATGGAAATGTCTGTTCATGTTTCAGAGCACCGGCATTCAGCAAGGAGGCACAGCGACAGCAATTATCAATGGAGAAAGGTAAATCTCATTTTTAAGATGTAGCACATATTATAAAATTGCAGGTTATGCCAAGAAATGGCAATCTGTGGTACCACATTACAATCAACAGGATTTCTTCATTTTTATAAAAGTAAACCCCCCTACTTGATATTTTAAAAATGATTTTAGAACCTACTTATTTTAAATGTTCTAAGTGTTAGTGAAAACTGCAAAGAGAGTGACTCTACAGAGGGGATGGCATCAATAAGAGAATAATAAGTGAGGTGTGACATTCCCCTCCCCCCACACTCCCACATTCTTTTTTTTTGGGGGGGGGCAGCACCTGTGGCATATGACAGTTCCCAGGCTAGGTCTTCATAACTACCATTACACCTCTTCTTACAAATTCCAGTGTTTTAAGTATCTTATTTTGCCGGTACCAAATGACAAGGCAAAATACATAAGGCTAATAAGTCTGCTCTTTCCCAGTATTGATTTCAAAAAGCCTTGGGTGGTGGCTGAGATTCATAAAGTTTTCACAACTTCTTAAAATGTGACAAGGATTAGTTTTCTTCAGGGACGTGGTAATTAGTTAAAAAATGTAAGATGACGTCATCATCGCGCTGGGGGGGGGGGCGGATATAAAGGGTCCTGTCTTGTCAATGAAGGCTGATAACACGGCGAAAAGTATACATTAGAAGCACGCTGGCAGAAACACTCTTCAAAGCTACCCCAGGACCCTAGGGCCCCGACAGTCTGCTTCACGGGTTCCCAACTCAAAAGGCCTCTCAGGACTCATCTCAATCCCAATCATGATGTCACAGCCCAGCTCAGGGGTCACCCCTCTCCTACAAGCTTCCTGTCTGTATCCCACTGAAGTGCCTTATCTTCTGTAGTGTCTTCCTATGTTGAAATCACAGGAAGGACAGGGTTTATGTAAGAGTGGTTTACGTTTCTGTTACCCACACCCACTTTCAACCTTGAACAGAGTCCAATGAATACTAATCCTATTCATCGATCAAGTACTTGGGAAACGGATCAGATTAGTTTAACTAATTTGAACTCAATATTGTAAACATCAATATTTTGAGGGTCACTTGGTGTGTGCTGCAGCTTTACAGTGATGCCTGTGCCACCTTCTGGCACTGCCTCGCCCTTGCGATTAGAACTTTTAGAACAGAACCACAGGCCAAGACATGCTTCTCACCACCTCTGTATAGAAAAAGTAAATTTAGAGACATTTAGGAGAGAAAACAAGTACTTATTAGCTATCAACAGAGAAAAGAAAGAACCATGTATAATTTCTTAGGAAAGATCTAGCTTTCTAAACTTATTTTAAGTCTTGTTGGCCTAAGGAGCTGGATTGCTTCGGGGAGGAGTCGAGTCGTGAAAAGAAAGTGGGGCGGAGGTAATAAGGAAAGAGGAGAAAATCAGGAACCTGTCAAGATCGCATCCACCAATGGCATGAATGGCGTTTAAAACAGGAACGTCACTGTGTGCCTGGCAGTCTAGGAACATGGGACAAAAACGATAAAACACAACCAAGGCAATATTCACCCTAAAAATGTTAAAATATAAGAAGAACTCTTACCCGGATTCATACATACCTTAGAGGGTGTTTAACAACTGTGTACACAGAAGGGAAGGATAGCTTAGAATAGTGAAGAATAAACCCAGAATGGGGATAAGAACATACACTTCGAATATAGAGTCTTTTATCTTGAAAGTTCTTTGATTTTCAATTTCTGAAATGACCTGGCGGCACATTCCCCCAATTCTGTATTCCATCCGGGTGTATCTACTCGCACAGCTTCATAAGACAGAGGGAGGCGTCTGCCCAGATCAAAAGGAGCCTGCTCAGTGCTGTCAGGCAGCCACCCCCCAAATAGCCCCTAACCTCTCTAACTAGGGCTTGCTTCAAGTCTCAGGGATCACAGCATGGAAATCAAGGTCCCAGGAGACACCTTAGAATGAATCCCCCTGAAAAGGGTGAGCAGGAGACAAACAGCCCATGAGTTAAGGGGTCATTCCAGGGGACAATTCAACATCCAGAGCCCACAACTTCCAACTCTATCACATTAGTTTTAGGCGTCTCTTCGCTTGATTTGTGGCACCTTGGTCCCCTCCGAGCTGGACACTTGGTTTGCCTCCTCTCATCGTGGCTTCCGGACCCCCTGACCCCCACTAATAAAGGCTTAGGAGGCGACTTCATAAACGCGCCCGCGTTTCTTCTCTCCGCTCCTTCCAAGCTCCGTCCCCCGCTGACTCAGGCCCTTTCAAGTACCCAGGAGCCTCCCAAGAATTCTCTCTTCTTCTCCCCATCTCCAAACTACTAAAAGAATCAGCTCCTAAAAAACACATTTTACCACTGACTTACACAAAACAAAACGAAAATGGTATTGGCTTTGTTTACCTAAAGCGACGTTCTTCCACTGGGCGGCGAAGACCTGCCATCCCGGGCTCCCGGGCTCCCAGGCTGGAGGACAAAGGAGCATCGGGGAAGGGACTTTTTATGAAAATACTGGTTTTATCTTTATAAAAAATTCATTTACATGCTGTATCGTACTACGAAATGTATTTCTATTATTCTCTACAGAAATATTTTAAATTACTGATCATTATTTAAAAAAAAGTTCTAGAATCTGTACTAGTAATGACAAACAGTGCTATTCGTGGCCAGAATCCTTTTTATTTTATTTTATTATTATTATTTTTTTTTTCTGTCTTTCTGCCTTTTCTAGGGCCGCTCCCACGGCATATGGAGGTTCCCAGGCTAGGGTCTAATCGGAGCTGTAGCCGCCGGCCTACGCCAGAGCCACAGCAACGCGGGATCCGAACCGTGTCTTCGACCTACACCACAGCACAAGGCAACGCCGTATCCTTAACCCACTGAGCGAGGCCAGGGATGGAACCCGCAACCTCATGGCTCCTAGTCGGATTCGTTAACCACTGAGCCACGAAGGGAACTCCCAGAATTCTTTACCCCTGCCCCTTATGATTTTTTCCCCAGCCAAGCTCTCCAAACTTCATAACCACTGCCTTCCGCCGTATCCAAACCTAGTTGCTGTGGTTCCCACACCACGCCCCCTCGCATCCCCTCAGCCCCGCGACAGGCAGCGGGACTGTCCCTCTCTCACAGCTTTTGCACATGGCTCGTTTTGCTTGTGTGTCTGCCATTAAGTTTAGAGTCACCACTGCCTGTGTCTATTTCCTTGTGGAACCCAGTTTTCTAAGGAGGAGGATGCTGCCTTCTCCCTTTCGTGTCCCAGAGGGACTTGGGGATCCACAGCCCTTGACTTGGTTCCGAGGAGGGATGCAAAAGAAATAAACGAGCAAGTTATCTGCTGAAGTCTTCCTATTTCCTTTAAGTGGGCCCGCTGGCCTGGTCACTGATGGCTGACTTGCCCGCCTTAGCCTGGGCCTCTCTGTCCACATTCTCAACCTCGGCGACCTTGGTGACCATTCGCTCCTGCTGAATAAAAGGCCTCAGTCTCTAAATGGCATCTGCGTACTGACAGCCACAAAAGAGACTGTCTCACGTAGGATTAATTCGGTACATGAGCGAGAGCTACGAAAATTATGTCCTAAGAACGTGTTTTAGCATTTTCACTCTATTATTATACAAGAAATTTCTATTATTATACAAGAAATCATAAACACCAATAAAATCTTTTTAAAGTAGCATCAGTTTCACGCACACTAGTATTAAACCAACGCCTTGAGATGTCATATAATTCTCTGACACCAACAGGTTCTAAACTAGTGACTCCTATGGGAAACAATTTACTCTCTCGGCCTTTTGAAATGTAGGTAAAGACGCGATGTCGTCATGTGCGTCAGGTAATCACGATATGGCAGGTGTGTCTGAACGGACGGGTACTGTCTGTCGTCCCTGGGGAGGGTTCTTCTCCTTTCCGTCCCCTCTTCTCCTCTGGACTTGAGTCATTTCCTAAGGGGTCATCAGGTCTGCATACTCTCCAAATCGCTCTCATATTAATTCCCCCAAAGCTTTCATCGTATCATTCTCCTTAAATGTCTCCTTGCCTCCAGGAGGAGATCCAAACGCCTTTGCTTAACAAACTTAGCGCCTCTTTGTTTGCAGGAAACGGACTCTTGGGTCTCCACCTTGCCCACTCCCTCCTACTTCAGGTCAGCTGGGCCCTCACAAGACACATCCTTCCCCACCTCTAGTTACACGAAACTTGGAAATGAGGCAAACAACGAGGCAGCAAGTCCTCTGATATCACAGAGGCAAATGCCACCCACAGGCTTTCTAGACAAGTGCTGTACAGCAGAAGCTTCCCAAGGTCGGAAACGTTCTCTCTGTGCCGCCCACTGGGGCAGCTGCTGGTCACACGCGGCCACCGAGCACAGGAGGTGTGGCTAATGCAACTCAGGAGCTATTTTTTATTAACATTATGGACATTTATTTACCTAAATTGTTACAGCCACATGGGGACGCATTCATTGTTTCATATTGACTGAAGGTCCAAGACTTAGAGGAGTTACTTGTCATTGATAGAATTTTGGTCAGTAAACAGGCAAATAATTTCTGTCCTGAGAAACAGGTGACCTTAAAGATGTGTGGTCTACTGGGCATTTCTATAGACAGAGAGAAAAATGGGTGGGTGCCTAATTTCTAAAGTGCTCTTTGAACTGGTCGTAGTATTTTATTATATCCTTCATTAATTAATGAATTAAACAAAATTATTTAGATGTGTTCATTTTATATTTGCTTGAGATCACAATGATACCTTTCTCTAAACTGTAATGTAACATCTTCTTATTTTTAAGGAGAGAGAAGATTGCAAAAGTCCTAACAGAGGCTGTCTCCGAACAAGCTCATAGTAAATATTTACCTTCCCCTTTGCCCCTAACAACATCTAAAAAGTGCATCATTTCTCCCTATTTCTACATGTCTTAATTCTCTTCTCCCACTAGTCTTTTGAGGTCCAGATGTATCACCACTTCTTCCAGGACGTCTTAAAGGCTCATCCATCAAATATAAGTCTTCTACCTTTAAATTCATGTTACATTTTATTTAACTTTTTCTCTGGGCACTTAAATCACTTTCCACCCCGTCATATTCCCTAGGTACTTTTGTCAACCTTATTCAGCTGTAGGTTTTTGAGGATGGAGATTACATTTTACTGCATTCTCCCTACATCAATGAATGAATAATGGTAGGTATGTGGGGGAAGTCAAGAAACGACGCTTGAAACTAACCCTGCGGTAGGAGAAAGCCTTTTAGCTTGCAGAAGATAACATCACAACACAGTCACCCTAAAATAACTTAAACTCTGTGATAACACCATGAGAAATGTTCTTCCAGACCCATTAAAATGACATGAAGGTTGATAATTGTTTTTACAGTGTTGGGATTCTAAAACAAAATGTTTCTCAGCTTCTGCTATGTGGCAATGCTAAATGAATGTTGTCAAAAGATTAAATATAAATTGGTTATAAATCTTCATTTAGCTGCATCACGTAGGGACGGCTACATTACAACAGCCATGTCTGTGTCAGCATTAAGAAGATACAGTCTTATTTTAGTAGTATGGCTACTGGAATTATTGTTTATTCTACATAATAGACTTCAGATTTGAGGATGATGACATTGGTGGGCCTCACTGAACGCATGAATAAGGATGAACAAAGAAGACTGTGCACTAGCCCTTCTGGACTCCAAATGGACGTAACGGCCTCTTCCCAGCAGCTACAGTCACCATTTGTGGGGTGTACTGTCCTCCTTGCCTGAGAGGTACGCCCATTTGCTAACCAGATTTTCCAAACTGACTGAAGAATCTAATTTCAGAACCGTCCTTTTCAAAGCCAGGTTGCCTGACTTTTCAGGCAATGACCCGTTGTTTGATCACCTGTCCAAACCACCTGGTGGTTTGGCTGTCATCGAGTTACAGTCTTGCAAAGGTCTCCAAACTTCTGTTGTCACTCTTTCACTCTGAAGTCTTGCTATCAAGCAGCCGTTGAAAGCTTGATGAATATCCTACCCCGAACCCTCGTCTGAACTTGATGATGAGACTAGGTTGTGTTACTGTAACTGTAAGAGTCAGCAAAATCTTACTTAAAGATAAATCTCCTTTTGGTTATGTATTTCAACTTTGGTAAGATCATGTAGGAGGATAAATTGGAAGAGATTAATGCTTCAATGATTAAAAAAACTTCGTAGGTTATATGTGAATTGCAATAATAATCATGACCTTGGAACTATACCTGGAAAATCCTCTAATAAACATATATAGAGACATATAAATAGAAACATGTGTGTGTGTGTGTGTGTGTGTGTGTGTGTGTATGGAGAAAAGCCAAGCATGTGCAAGGCAGAGAATAAAAAATGAAAAGATGAGAAAGATTTACAAAGGCGAAAATGGTAGCAGAGAGGGAGCTGTAGAGAGAGAGAGAGACAGAGAGAACTGTCTAGGAGAAGAAGCACACACACAAATGGCCAAAGAGTCATGGAAAATCAAGGGGAACACTGAGAGAGAACACGCAGTTTCACAGAACCCCATTCTCAACCTCGTGACCTCTCGGAATATTGCTATATAGTGTCCATGCTCTATTTTCACTCCTGCAGTGCAAACGGGACTATTACCTCTTGACATGGCCTCCACGTGTGCAGAAACCAAGGCTCGCAGCCTGTTGTTTCCTCCCCTTCCAGCTCTTCTCTCGTATCCACTGTTCCCTTTTCCTGCAGCCCTTGTGTGTGGGAGGTGGGGGCCGCACAGAGAAGCAAACACTCCTACAGTCACATGGCCTCATTTCCTTTACTTGACATATTGTAAATTCTCAGACTTGGTCCCCAAACTTAGATAAAAAAAGGCTATCAGTAAATATAACACACCAATTAGAGGAGTATCTAAATTTTCATGGGGAAGAATAACGATTTGTAGCTCAAGGAAACGGTAACATCACAGTGTGAAAATGTCCATTAAGGAAGGAGACGGAGGAAATTGGGACGAAATTCCAGCATCACCTCTTGGCAGAAGAAACAGGTGGTATAACACACGACTGAGAGGGAAACACCGCCCACACAACTCAAACACAGTACCCACTGGGGGTGACAGGTCAGCCTTAGACAGGGCCGACCCACAGCATCAACAGCCACGGCTGTCCAGATGAAGGACCATGGAATCTTTTAAAGCCCTTCCTGGAGGGCAGCAGCACCATGATCAGAGGTGCCTTCTGGAACACAGAGCTGCTCCCCCTCACTCCCTGCTGTAGACAGCCCACTGGGAGAGCCCGTCCCTGGTCAAGGCATGAAGCCAGGTGGCAGGTGAGGCCATAAGGTGGGAGGGACTTGTGCTCTAAGCAGGCACTGGCAAACTCCGGGACAGGGCTTGTTGTCCTCCTGCTGAAAGGGGCTGTGGGACATGCAGTCGCCAAAATCAGGAGGCTGCTGGGGCCTGTTTCTCTGTTCTGTGGTCCAGGACATGAGGCAGAGGAAGGGACGTTGGGGTGGGTGGCTGTCTAGTCCCTTGGGGAGGACTGCAGATGGGTGACAGGAAGGGCCTGCTCTGGAGAGCCACCATGCAAATCCATACATCTGGGATTAGAGCCTGGAAACTGGTTATTTATTCAGTTTTAGTTGGTTGTTATTTCTGAAGCTTGCAGAGTAATTCTGATGCACAGCAAGGTATGGAAAAAGGTCATAAAAACACTCATGAGATGCAGATGTCAGCTGAGTGGACAGAAAGCAGTCCTTCCAAGGGGAGAAAGCACCCGACTGCGTGGGGTCCCACTGAGACGATGCTGAGACCCTGAGGACAAAGGCCCAGTGGGGGAACCTGGTACAGCAGGTGGGGGCGTGATGCTCAGCGTCTCCACGTCTGCTCGTCCCAGGCAATGATTTAAAGAAAGGCCATCTTCTTATCTCCTGTCTGTCTCCCTGCTGCCAGCACATATGCTTCTCTATTGGTGTTTTTTAAAAACCAGTCAAAGACTCAACTTACCTTTATAGAAACCTGCCCATAAAACCCACTCAAACCCAGTAGATTCAGAGATCTGCAAAATACTTCTTTATCTAAAACGGTACAAGCCAACAACCACGCTGTTTAGGAAAAAAAATACAAACTGACAAGCCATTCACTTTTTAGCTCTTCAGTTTCCTCCACCATTCATTACTGGTTTGATTTCATTTCTAAATTGAACTGCATATTGCGAAAACTGGCCAAATGGGTCTGTGCGTAGACATGTGTCTTGTTTCTGCCAGGGATGATTTACACTCAGAATGAATAAGAAGAGGCAATATTAGATGGAGAAATGCGTTCAGGGTTTCAAATGAAGACGAAGAAAACATGTGCAGCATTCAAGTGTCCACCACAGCGTGGACACAGAAGCACACCTCATGCAGCTAATGTCTTTGCTACTTGACTTTACAAGTGCAAATCTACAATTAAACCACTTTTGGTTTGGTTGCTACTGTCTCCCTGCTTTAATCCTTTGGCCAGGAAGTAATTACATTTTAGAAATTAAACGATGCCTGTATTAAGGGTATGCCATGAGACCAGCAATAAATGTCACTGACCTGCAAGAAATACACACCATTGTGGTTAGTGTTTTATAACTGCTTCTTCTGTGCACGGAAATTAATTATAAACATCTTCTGTTCTGAGCTGTATGACTTTTGAGATCTGGGCTTATAATGAAACTGAGAGTAGAATATTTATATGTTCTTTAGCTTATATTACTCAGTAATTTTAATGACACATTCTACCTCTCTCAGATACCATTTTTGGAGTGTCTACTATGGTGCCTGCTTGAGGTCAGATTCTGTTGAAGATCCCTGAGAAGTTTATGTATCTATTTCATGAGTTTTACAGAGGAAACCACTGTGTTGCTGAAATGCAGTCTTCCCAGGGTCACATGGGTTTATAAATGTCATTTGTGGGATTTAAACCCAACTCAGTATGACTTGGACGCCCTGGCCACAGTCCGTTCCACTTCAGCCTTTTGAAATTAGAGTCGATACCTGAAAGATAGCCTCTCTAAGAAAATTAAATCAAACTTAAAAACTGGAAAAGCAGGTGGGAGGTAGTTGCAGTGAACATAATATCAGATTCAGGAATAAATGGATTCGAATACCACGTGGGCTATTAACAGCTTTATGATTTAAAACAAGTATTTCAAACTTTCCTCCATTTATTAATCTATAAATGAGGATAATAATATATGCCTCAAATGATGGCTGAGAGCACAAAATGAAAGAAAATATGTAACGTCTGGTGTATGTTTCCAAATCTCAGTCAGGGATGAGCCCAGTGAAGCCTGAACACACGGAGAAACGAAAAAGAAAAGAAAAGAAAAGAAATCTCTGCATAAACACCAACGGATGAGGGGATCAATCAAGGGTAAAAGTCAAGGATCAACTACAAGGGAACTACAACAAAGAACGGAGTTCTGGTAGGCCAGGATGAGCCCCTGGTAGCACTGCAGGGGAAGAACAGAGCAGACCACAATTCAAGGGACAACACTCATCAAATACTTCAACCTGCTCCAAGGCCCAGACCTCAACAAGGCGCTGTCATGAAAGGGTCAGAAACAGGCACGTACCAACGAAGTCCCCAATAAAAGCTCTACGCTTATTTCACCCCTGTGTGAAAAGGGGTGTGCTGTGAATGTATTTATAAAGAGCATCTACTCCTAAATGACCCCGTGCTGTTTGGGTTAACTGACTCCTTCTCTTGTTATTGTTTATTCCCAAGGAGTTAGATGAGTAAATGGTACCCTAACCAATCTGAAAACCATCGCTCCTGATGTCCATATGTGTTGGCGTGAAAGATTTGTTCCTGCTGGCCTACTTTCTTTTTTTAAAAAATGAATTGGATGTAGAAATAATGCATATTCTGCCTACGTTTGTTTGCAAGATGTTTATTTATGAAGTGAATAAGGAATTATTTATTTTCTTTGTTTCCTCTTCATCATCCCCGGGGCCCTATTGAGGAGTATCTTGCATTTACTGTTATTTGAGGATATTGGCAGCAAAATGAAGTAGACCTTCTTCAATTTGACTCTTTATCATTTTGCAGCTGTGTATTCCTTTGACAGTAACTTGGCTGATAAATGAAATCTGTTGAGCAACAAAAAATGATAAGACCTCCTAAAGTCTTGGTTTCTGACTTTGACTGCTTCCATAAACCAAAGCCATTGAAGTTTCCAAATAAGTGTGCCTTCTTCAGTAGTTCTGGATGTCCTCAACTTTCAAGTGGCAAATGAAAACTGTGAATGCAGCCCAAGGCTCAAAGTACCATTTATGTGACAGCATAGTGACCTCGCCGGGGCGCTGCAGAACTGCCCCCAATTCTTCAGTTAAATACCTTAGTCTCACAAGCCATAACTGACATAGAGTGTGCTTGACTGGAATTGTTTCATTAGTAAAAACAAGATGATTGAAAAATACATGAAGCTTACGATAGGATACGAATGAGATGGAAGAGGGGAAATGCCAGCATATGTCTGCACTGGCTTTGAAATGTAAATAAATAAGCAGGTAAAGCTATAAAAAGTTCTGGCGTTCCCCCTGTGGCACAGTGGGTTAAGAATCCAACCGCAGTGGCTCAGGTCATTGAAAAGTTGCGGGTTACAGACCCACCCTGGTGCAGTGGGTTAAAGGATCCAGTGTTGCCGCAGCTCCAGCTTAGATTCAATCCCCAGTGCAAGAACTTTCATACGCCATGGGTGTGGCTAAAAAAAAAAAAAATAAGAATAAAATTTTTTAAAAGACCTAAAAAAGGTAAGATGGTAGGTATTCTGCTGGATCATTTTGGGAGCTCAGCCTGACAATGACATAATCCTGAAAAAGAAAGCATCTTCTAAAGAATCAACCTAATGTTTAAAGTATAGAGAATTCAGACACGGACTCGATTACACATAGTCTTATCCAGCCCTGTGCTAATTGTTCCTAACATGAGATGTGTGCCGTGTTTGAGGATGAGATACACATGACAGCAACGATAAGAAGAGAGATCTTACAGAGTGCTTTGGAGTCAATGAAACTTTCATTTTCATAACTTTGGGAAATTTGGGAGGCAGAATCTATGATGGTCCCCAAGGTTCCATTCGCTGGCATATATGCTCACCTCCCCTGGAGTGTGGGTGAGAAATGTGAAAAGATCAGGTGTCCCTTCCAGTATCAGGCTCATTATATGGCACAGGTGAAGCTACTCTGCAGATATACAGAATATCCCATCACTTGACTTTGAGCTAATGAAAAAGGAGAAAGTTCTGTGGTGCAGCAGGTTAAGGATCTGGCATTGTCATTGCATTGGTTGCTGCTGTGGTGCAGCTTAAATCCCTAGCCTAAGAACTTCCACATGACACAGGGGTGCAGCCAAAAAAAAAAGGAGATTGCCTGACATAGCCCGCTGACTCACTTAAAAAGAACCCGGGTCTACTCTGAAAGAGGAGATGAAGGAGAATCTTTGAAGAAGTGAGCTCCCTGTGGGGAGAGTACCCTCGAGATGCTGTGGCCCCTGGAGGCTGACCAAATCCCTCAGGGACCTCAGTTCTTCAACTGCAGAACTCAAATCGTGCCAACAACCATGTGAGCCTGGAAAGGATCCAGACTCCAGAAAAGAACACCTTGACTGCAGCCTGTGAGACCCTGAGCAGAGGACCCAGGTAAACTGCCCAGACATTCAGCCTATAGAAAACCGTGAGACCATAAACCGGTGTTGTCTGAAGCGACCAAGTGTGGCCACTTGTTACACAGCACGTAAGACTGATAGAGGTGAGCTGTTCACTTGACCTACCTCACGTGGTTTTTATACATGTAGATCGAGAGTGTAACAGAAGGCCACTCTAAGAAATCAGTGTGATTAAGTAATCACTGAGTACCTGCCAGGCATGGAATGAGAGCTCACTCAAGGAAGTTAGTGATATCTAAAAGGCAGTAATGCTGTTATGCTGGAACACCTGGTTTTGCTCAGAAACAAAACAGACAAATTAAGATAGGTAATACATGTGTCTTACAAGTTGGCATTTGGCTAAATTTTTTGTTTTTCAATATTTTTTTTTTGGGGGGAGGGAGCAAGCCCACAGCATGCGGAAGTCCCTGGGCCAGTCTTACCTTCTAACCTGTACCCCAGCAGTGACCCAAGCCACAGCAATGACCACACTGAATCCTTAGCCCACTGAGCCACTAGGGAACTCCATGCTTTTAGCTACATTAAATCAAGGCATCATTAAATCTATCAACAGACACTATTAGTGTGCACTGGCTCACCCCAAGAAGATACACACAGACACACAGACACACACATATACCCCACTCCAAGACCATCCTATTACTCCCAGTCTGCAAATCCACTATATTCTTTTGCTTTTATGTTGTTTTTCCACTTGCTGCTCATTCCCACTGAAATGTCATTCCCAAATCTCTACCTGCAAAATCTATTTATTCTTCAAGGCCAGGCTCAGACTGCATGGAATTTACAATGTCCAAGAACAGGTGTAGTCACTTTATAAATATCACATTCGGTAACAATTGTATGGAATAAATCACTATTGCCCTTTCTTACCCCCTTCTCAGAGGCTAGGAACGAAGACCCAGAAAGCCACCTGAGGCCAGGTTCATGGTGCAGAGTAGGATTTGAACTTGGGCGGCAGTGCTCCCGTCTGCTCGCAGCCACTCTGCTAAGCTTCACAGAGATGGCCTCCTGTACCAATGCTCCATATGCAGTTGGAATTGATTAAGTTTTTCCCTTCTCCGATTTCTGACGACATATATTTTCTGACTAGTAAGGTATAAGCAGAGCCCAAGTGGAGCTATATCTGGATCATGGAGTTTGGAACCAAATTTTAATATATTTGCTTCCATCTGGGGAAGGACACACTTAACCATACCTTCATTTACATTTGCCCAAGTGGGGGAAAGGAGCCAATGGAAGGTAACAGGAGGGAGGGTTCAGGGCTTCCGCAGGAATCTAGGAGGGAAGGAGGACTTGGCCAGGAAGAGGCAGCCTCTTCCGGCCACAGACCTATCCTTTCCTCTGCTGTCATATGCCTCAAGGGAGAAATGAGGGCAAGAAACTAAAAGAGCTGTCGCTGTAACGCTGAGGACACAAGCACCCCGACCTGCGGTGCTCTGGGGGCCCCCCGTGGAGCCGGTACTAGTTCCTGGCTTAATGGTAGGAAAAAGCACACCAGTGGCCCAGAGTGGCAGTGATGGCCTACAGTCCTTCTGTTCTCGGGGAGACCCGCCGAACTTGGGACAGCCAGGCCTATGTGTCACTGTGCTCTATTTCAGAGCTGAAAGACGGAAGCATCTCATCTCTCTTGTGTCTCTCGCATTTTGAAAAAAAAAAGGAAAAAAAAAAGAGGAAAGGTTCATACGACTTTATTTTGCATAACAACTTTACACCAGTGGTGCCTGAGAAATGTGAGAAGCTGAGGCTGACTGGAGCACGCGTCCACCCCTACCTACCCACCTCACTGCTGTGAGCTCCCAGGGAGCAGGGCCCATAGGGCCCACGTCCCTGCACACTCCACGGAGCCTACCCTCATGCCTTACACACAGTAGATGCTTAGGAAATGTGCACTGGTTACAGATGAAAAGACTCTTATTCAGCCACAATAGCCACCTTGCCAGTAGATATAGTTAATTTGTTTAACTTCAGAAGAACAATTGGAATTCATCTGGGAAATAGATATTAACGAATCTAAAAAGCAACTCCTGGCTACAGAAAATGATTGCTGATAATATTGAGTGGTTCTGGGAATCTGAGTTCTATTTTCCCCCCTACCGTGAAGAAGGAATTGTAAAGTCAAAATCTGGTAACGAGAAGATAATGCTTTAAAGAAAAAGACTGAGTCTGAACAGTGTTTAGAGTTGATAGCTACTAGATTAAGCTGAGTGAAATAGACAGCAGGAGTATCTCAGGTGCTATTTTTTCTTAATTTTGAGAAATAGCTGCTCCTTGCTCTTAGGACCCCGGTGTTCTCTGCATTGATTTCTAACCTGTAACTTGTAACTCTCGTCCCGCGTCTGACTCCTCTCAACTCCTCTCTTCCTGGTGACCATAGGGAGACTTCTTTTTATCTCCAGTGCTACACACACACGTGGCAAATGGCAGAAGTGTACACTCAAAAATACCTTAAGACTTTTATAAAACTAGGAAGAAATAACCCTTTCAGAGTAGGTGACTTGGCCCAATTTGTTCTTGATACACAAAGTGAATACAGCCCTTTCTGATTTTAGTGAGAGGAGATACAAAGGCAGGTGCCGTGAAGAAAAAGGGCACCCTCAGCTGACTCACAGCAGACCCTGGTCTGAGGCTTTACACTGACCACTAAATTCGGGCGAATGTCAACTACGACTGTCCTGCTTTCCTGACCTCACATGCTGAGAATACAGGCACCACCAGGAGGGCAGGAACCTGTCCTTACTGTTCCCGGCTGCACCCCCGTGGCTCAGCTCACTGGATGCGAATGTGTTGAACACATGGATAAATAAACAAGCCTCACACCGCAGAAACGAATCTGACTAGTATCCATGAGGATGTGGGTTCAATCCCTGGCCTCGCTCAGTGGGTTAAGGATCCAGCATCGCTGTGAGCTGTGGTGTAGGTCGCATACATGGCTTGGATCTGGTGCTGCTGTGGCTGTGGCGTAGGCCAGCGGCTACAGCTCCCATTCGACCCCTAGCCTGGGAACCTCCATATGCTGCAGGTGCGGCCCTAAAAAGACACATACACACAAAACAACCTAGAAGCCTTGCAACAACTTCTCCCCTCAAGCTCCTGTGCAGTTTTTTGTAAAGCTATACTGAATTGTCTATGCCTGTGTACAAGACAGCCACACAGTATTTCCTCATGAAATAGCTTCCTCAAGATGTAAAAATTTTTTTCTATGTCTGCTTGCCTCAATGACACGAACTGTGCCTGTAACATTCACGGTTCAGGACAGAATTCACTAGTGTTCACACAATCGTTAAAACGAACATTACAACAAATTATTGTCATTCATCATAAATGTCCCACTAGAACTTCATCTATTTCTTACAAGGCCTGCAATATTCTTTTTAAATTTGTGTTTAAATAATAAACTCTGGTGAGTGAGTCTTCACCATGTGTTTTGGTCATGTGTTCATTTGCCTTTTTTTTTTTTTTTTAAATTAACCTTTGGTTGGTCCTAATATTTAATTCTCAATTCACATATGTAATAAGAGCAATGCATCATTACTCATAATTATAACGATCATTTTTTAAATGACTCACCAATTTATGAAAAAAGGGATTTTTTTACTCCTTTAGAACTTAATTCTGGAAGGAAGTGAGGCTAACCATAATGTAGATGAATTGCAGAACAAATGAAAATGTTTAAGTTAATATAAGCATAAGCTATACAAAAATTCAACGGATTCTTTTAAAAATTATTACATTAGTTAAAATGAATTTTCTGTAACACCACTGAATAATTACATTTTTAGAACAAGGTTAGATTTTATTCCTCTAAATTAAAGAGATTCTCAAGTACTTAGGATCTGAGACATTTCAAATGAGCTTCTGATTCCCAAAATTAAATTAATACACCAAAAAAATAGTATATTTGAGCAGAAAGAAAAAAAAAACAGAAATACATATTGAAGGGTATTATGGATGGAGAACATACCAAAATTTTGGAAAGACCGAAGGAGAAGTTTACTTAGAAAGGTGTCCCGGATTTGAGGATGAGCACTTTATTTTCGTTCCGTAGAATCAACAGTCTGAGGGTGAATCAGCACCGAGCGCTCTAGACGGGACACTGGCCTGCTATTTACCTTTTACTGCAGGATGGAGGCTCAGTTTGACCACGTCTGAAATATTTAATAATGGCAGCAATAATCAACCTCTGAAGAAAGGTTATCTGGGTCACATGACATGCAAGCCGCTCTCCAGGGAACACAGGGGCAGTGCGTGAGAAGGACACACCCTTAGCAGCCCCGACACTCCCTCCGGGTCTCGGGTCTCGGGTCACGGGTCACGGCTGTGCACCTTCACGCAGCTCCCTGTGGCCATGTCCTCTCTTGCATCTGTCATTGTCCACTCACAAGTGAGCACATGCTCACAGGGCCTTATGCCTACTTTTGGAATTAAACTAGGTCCTTACTGAGAAACCACAATTTCTAATGAAGAAAACTCATAATACACAGGCGAGCCGAGCAGGCTCCCTAGGGCATGATGTACCTTCTTTGGGGTCAAACACACCTCGGCTGTCCTGAAGGATGCCGGGCGAGCGAGTGGTCCAAGCGTCTTGGTTTCTTGGTACCATGAGGCGCTCACCTACCTCACGATGCTGCTGAGAAGACTCATTCAGTGGACAGAAGTTTTGTAAAGTACCCTCAGAGGGCCCCGTGCTCTGTAAATTTTCCCTTTCGCCTAATAATCACGCGGCCCCAGTGCCGTGGAAAGGCACCTCAAACAGCAAGGCGCCGTCACCTACGGATCTAAGACCCTCCTTCCAGTCTTCCTTATACTGAGCACCACCGGAAAGCAAACCCAGGGGTTATCATCACACACAACTATTTCCCAGTGTCTGCTTAGGAACAGTAGCACTTAGAGGTGTCTCTAGAAAGACATATAAGCTCAGCCCCTTTTCCCTCGTTGGTGCTACATACATTTTTACTGATGTCACGCAGACACGCCCACAGGCACCAGGGGTGCGGTTCCCCCTTTGACCAGGATAGTTGGTGTTATACAGAGACCTGGTGCTAAATAAACGTATAATCATGATTATGGGAAAACATATTCCACTCACATATTCTGTAAAAAAAAAAATTAGAGCTTCTCCATGAAAGCACATGAGTGAAAGAGCAGGAGCTGCGGCGGAGAGAGAAATATTCAGACCCAGGCTTTGTTGCTTTGTGATTTGTGGCAATCTCTACAGGAGCCTCAATTTCCTCATCTTAAATGGAAAGACGGACCTCACAGGTTAGTGAAAACTAAAAAAAGGAAAAAAAAAATACATATAGATGTACTAATTTATATTCATACATATAATTTCAGATTAGACACAGGGACACATATGCTACTTTTAAGTTACGTTTAGAAGATGTATATTTAGGAAATTGCATATGTGCATACAAATAGAGTGGAAGGCATTGATCCTGAGGGAAATCTATTGTATAGGAATTAGGGAGAAGGCATCAAGAAATGGGAAAAACGTAAAATCAGGAAAAACTAGGCTGTTGAAAAGAACCTGAGGAACACGAGTGGACACCAGTCCTGAGAGAGAGAATGTGAGGCCTGGTGGGGGAGGGGAAGACGGGGAAGCGCCCAGGACACACCAGAGGCCCGAGAAAGTTCCTTCCAGGCTGGGCTCAGCCCCTGGCTACCTCTAATCGTGATGAGGGACCTCGACCTTCCCTGATGGCATTATAAGGGGGAAAGACACTGCAAATGATGACATCAGGTCCCTGGGGTCAAGTTACAGGAACCTGGGAAAAACTCTGAGGTGAGGTTGGGGAAGGTTTTCTGCAGGAAGGAAAAACCAAACAAAAAAAAGAATGAAATGAAGGGCTGGAAGACTAACAAGTATAAAAAGAGTAACTTGTGCCTGCTGGTTCCTGGGCAAGACTCACTGCTTCTCCCACGGGCTCTAGTGAAATCGGAATTTCAAAATCAAGCCCGCGCTGGTTCCTCCTGCCCCAAACCGGCACATGCTGCTCATGACCCCAAGCTGAGGACAGGAGACCCATTCTCCTGGGGCCTCGGGAAGGGCCCAGAGGACCAGTCTTTTGCCCCCTGCTCCCCAGCCTTTCTTGCCCAGACAGGAGGAGTAGAACAGTGAATAAGCAGGTCATTTCCCTGCAGTTAGCTTCACTTAATCATTACCATGCACATATGTCATCACATATTACCTCCATGGCACAGGTGCCAGCAGGGAGCTTGGTGCTTCGTGTGATCTCGGCACAGGCTGGTCCTTAGCCCTCTTACTCACGCTCTCTTCACTCACTGACTAGTTTGTTTTTAGCTGCAATGTTTTGAAAACACGGCTTTTTTTTTTTTTTTCCTTTTTATTGCAATGAACAAACCTTTGCATATTTTGTCTTGTTTTTCAGTATCTGGAATAACAGTTTTGTTTTTTGTTTTTTTTTAATGAAACCTTCCAACATCCATTAGAACCCAGTTCCTGAAAAGCATCATTTTTCAAATCCCAAAACACATCCAATTACCGCTGTAATGTAAAACACTCTGCAAATGATCAATAAATCTAAAACCCACACACATCTCAGTTTTGCTTTACAAACAGTTCAAATAGGTGAGTTCCACGCTATGCAATCATAGTGTGGATTTTCACTTTGTACTTGACCCCGACATTAAAGCATAAAGGGTTAATGCTAGATTTTACATTAATTCCTTTTACTCTCTTCTTGCTCTTTAACTGGAAAACACAGCAAGAAAACTCTTTGGACTTTTATCATTCTTGTTCCCCAAATGACATAAAAAGCAAATGTGAAATTGGCTATTTAGTCAAACACAGTGAGAGTACCATCACATTCCCTGATGTCTCCACAGGAAGCCCTAAATGGCTTGAGAGCGTGTGTTTGTTGGGAATCCATCATGTGACAAGGGGGCATCAGTGAAGTCCAGAAAAGTGGGATGGGGAGGCTAGTCTTTCGAAAACAAGTAGTTCTGTTTAAGCAAACAAAATACCTAGTAACTTCCTTGGCTTAAATATCTTGTGATGAGGATTCTTTCCCCCAATTTAAAAGTGACTGTGCAAAGTCCAACATATTAGTACGGACAGGATTCTCCACGTCAAAGCTGGGGCAACCTCACTGCCGAGATCATCCAAGAGTCGAACAGGAAGCAAAATTTCAGTGCAAGAGGGACTGAACAAATTAGATGCCTTTCATCTTCATTTCTATTTAAGAAGGTATATTTGTCCGCAGACACATTTCAACTGAAATGCAAAAAATCACAAAATCACTAAATGCAAACTAAATTATTTATAAAACTCATCATCAGGGCAGCAGAATGGATTCCACAAAGCATATTTTGTTGGAAATAGAAGTTGGAGGACCATTGGAGATCTAAAGCATAAATGAGTCACTAATATTAGAATTGATCATCCCCACCTACAGATGGGGGCTGGAGGCTGTCCTTTACCTCTTCACAAGTGATAAATACTGGTAATCAGGGCCATGGAACAAATTATCTGCAGGAATGTGGATTTTCATTTAAGTTGTTGACACAAAGTTATGATTCATTAAAATGGAAAACAAGAATTCAAGGAAGAATCTTTTAGTTCATTGATCTCTCACTTTGCTGAAAGATAGTTAAATGGTTTGAAATTAATGCCTGATAAATATGTGAACTGATTGAAGTTATAAATATCTTCAAAGAGCTATTCAAAGCTTATGAAAATCATTTTTTAAATGAGGCGAAAGCATGAAAATTAGCTCTGTCTAAAAGCCTAGGATAACCCAGTGTTGTGCTTACATGCTGGTTTACAAACATCATTTCCAGCCTTCTTGAAGTAGACTCTAACCTTACATTGTTCTGTTATTTTAAATCCCCCTAGACTTTACAAAGTCAGCCATGGTCACTAAGGCAAGATCCTCCAGTCACGTAAGCCAGGAAGCGGGGTTCTCTGTGCACCCCTAGTGGCTCTTTCACAGTGTGTTACACTCAAACCTTTGCTGATCTCTAAACGTTGGAGGGCGCTAGGGTCCAGCCCACACACTTCCTTCTTGTGTCTATACTCACTAGCTAGGTGATCTTCTCCAGTGCCATGGTTTTAAATATCCACACACTGATTTGCATTTCCAGCTGTGAGATCTAGATCCATACCACAAACAACCTCTGTGGTAGTTAATCTAAATTGACTGGCATCTCAAAATTAATATGTCCAAGCTAACAATCATGATTCTTTTCCTTTTCCCCTTTTTAGGGCTGCACCCACAGCATATGGGGGTTCCCAGGCTAGGGGTCGAATCGGACCTACAGCTGCTGGCCCACACCATAGCCACAACAACGCAGGATCCGAGCTGCGTCTGCGACCTAGACCACAGCTCACTGCAACGCCATATCCTTAACTCACTGAGCAAGGCCAGGAATCAAACCTGCAACCTCACGGTTCCTAGGAGGACTCGTTTCCGCTGCGCCATGATGGGAACTCCACGATTATTTTCTGCAAAGTTGCCTTTGCTCAGTCTTGCCCCTCTTAATAAAGGACTTCACACAGGTGGTTCAACATAGGTACCAAGAATCACCCTTCATTCCTCTACCTCCATCACATTCTACATCCAACCCAAGACAGACACAATATTTTGGTAGATCATCAGAATCTCTCCAGAGCTGGACCATCTCACCAACCCCAAAGATACACCACCTCATCCAAGCCACCACCACGTCTTCCCTGCATCCTCGTAACTGCTTCTGCTACTTCCATTTCTGCCTGACCAGGCCATTTCTCCATCTGGCCCAGAGGAGGCCACGGTAGTCTTTTAGAAATAGAAACCAGACCCCATGACGCCTCAGCTCAATATCCTCCAACAGCTGCACACCCACACTCTACACACACCTCATCCCTGCACGCCCTCCAAGCTCATCACCTCGCACAGGATGCGTGTCTACCACCCTTCTGTGCTTCCCTACACCCGACGCAGTGCCTCCACCCGGCCCTCCCTCCCTCTTTATCCTGCTCCTCTCAACACTGCTTGCTGGTTCCCTCAATTCTTTCAGGGCTCTGCGTAGAGAGACCACCTTTTTGAAGGAGTTCATTTTCCTCCTAACCACATCTACCTCGCTCTCTAGCCTTCCAATCTACGCTATGTTTCTTTATGACACTCAGCACCACCTCAGATTATACAGCTAACAAAGTACTTGTTTTTTGACTGTCTTTCCCATTACGGAGTCAGCGTTTTAGAGGAGGAATCCTGTTTTGGTTGTTTATCATTATGTCTGAGCACCTTGACCCATGCTGGCATAGAGCAGGTACTCAGTAACTATTGCTTTATTGAAGGAAGCAGTAATGAATGCACATACTTTTTCATAGGTTATGTTTTAAAGAATTGTTGGAATCTATTATTACACTGTAAAGTGAAATATAACTAAATATGACTTTTAATAGCAAGGTTGTTAGTTTTAATCAAGTATGTATATGTATATATCCTTTTTTTCTGTTTAGGGCCACAGTTGTAGCACATGGAAGTACCCAGGCTAGGGGTGGAATAGAGCTGTAGCAGCTGGCCTATGCCACATTCACAGAAACCTGGGATCTGAGCTGCATCTTTGACCTACACCATAGCTCACGGCAACGCCGGATCCTTAACCCACTGAGCGAAGCCAGGGATCGAACTCACATCCTCATGGATACTAGTCAGGTTCACAATCCGCTGAGCCACAACGGGAACTCCATATGCATTTATCTTAACTAATTATTTTATTATTAGCAAATCTGAGACCAATGAATACAGGAATCAACTAGATGTGTGTCTGTTGCCCATAAGCCTGGAAGGGGCTTTGACAACAGGGAACTTTCACAGAGCAGGATGTGCGTGGATACATTTGGTTCATTCCAAGTCATCTCCTTGGCTAGAAATGTCTGTTGAAACAAGGGGAAAGAATGCCACTCTCTTTGAAGTGGATGCTTCTGCCTCTGATCTGCAGAATCCTCTGCAGAATTCTCATCAGTTTTAACTCTTTGAATTCTGCAATAATCTTGCAAGATGGACAAAAGTCATGAAAGACTGCTGGAAGCCAGCTGGGTACAATTTGCAGGAGCCAGGGAAAGAGGCAAGAAAAAGGCACTTGGCTGATAACCAACTCCCTAAATTGCTCCGCTTCCACTGAGTGATTGTGATGATCACAATTTTAATAATGCCCATCAGGGATTGTTAGTCTGAACAAAATACCCCTAGGACTGGTCTCCTGACTTCAATTTTAATTTGATCATATTTTAATACGGAACAGTGCCTACAGCTTCAAGATAGGAATCTACACAACTGTTGATAACAGAGGAGGTCACAGAAATCTAATAACAGCCTGTAGAGAATCACATTCTTGTTTTGCCACCACGCCAGTCAATTGCATTCCACAAGAAACCCTTCCTGTTAATTCACTGCTCCTATCTTGTACCAGACAAACCAATTCACAGTGAATAAGAAGGTTTCCACAGCTCTTTGAAGCAGTGTTTTATAAAAATTCTATACATGCCCACCTGAAAACAACTTTACATCTCTATTGTAACTTTCTAGTTTTCTTCCTCTCCCATAAAAAAAATAATAATAATAAAATAGTGAGTTCAAACATCTGCCTTCCCAGTGTGATGTAAATCCACAGATGAATCATTTCCGTGCTACAGTGCTGTCGACGGGGGAGTATTTCCACAGATAATCAGCCTTCTCAATCTATAAGGGAAAATTCACTCTTCTCTGGCAAAAATCAAAGAAGTACTCTTCCTCTTTCTTTCCCTCTTTCTATGTAAACCCAATTAGCTTCCCAGGAAAATATTTAAAAGAACTGAGAGATTATCCACAGATAGAGACACCAACCCCCATCCCAAGTCACCCTCATGCAGGTTTTCTTATTGACCATAAATTCCCACTGAAATAGTAACTTCCCTGCTTGTTTATGTGAAAATTTATTTTTAAAAGAGGCAAACTTAATTCATGGTTGCAGTGTTCTAAAGAATATGTGTATTACTTATGGATCTCAAAGAAATACAGTTAAGTCTTAACAGACAAACATACACTTTAAATGGGGAAGAAATCCTCGAGAAGAAAATTAGCAGTGTTACACATTTTCTCCAACTCCCCCAAGTCTTTGAAGATGAAGACTTTATGCCCAAACCTGCATGAAAGTGATATGGTATGGGAGTTAATGCTGGAAAGACAGAGCAGACCAGAATATCTGCCTCTGGATCTGTACCCAGAATAACCAAATACTCTTTCAGATCATTTGGGAACCTAACAGCCCTACACACAGTTACAGTCCTAGAAAAATTATTCTTGTGTGGCAATTCCGTTCAATCAATTAAAATTAAACATGCCAAGGTTTTTGTATTGTGAAATTAAGGTATTACCTCTCCATTCATAAATCGGAGAACCTAATTTAATCACATTAACCAATGTCCCCAATGATTAAATGCATCTCAGAGACAGAAAAAAAAAAAAAAAAATTCAAACAAAGCAGTATCTCGCAGAGAAGACAGGACAAAAAAGACATTTCTCTGCACAAAGTACCGGTATTCTGGGATTTCCCTGGTTCCACCAACAATGAGAGGCACCGCCAGGGTCGCAACTAGGCTGCTGTGTGGACACCGGTCATACCATCTTACTGCAGCAGTACCACGTGTCACCACCTGTCACACAGAGCTCCACGGAGATGGAAGTTGTCATGTGACCTCTTTCACATCCCTTCAGCTCCCAGGCAGGCTGCATTCGTGACCCTTGGAAACCCATTTCTAGTTTGGTTTCAGAACTTCATCCTCCCAGCAAGCGGAGCGACGCTTCATTGGCGGATTAAGAGAAATGAGGAGGGGTTAAGTGGCTATTCATAGATTTGGTTAACCTAACTAGCTCGCCAGCCTTTGCTGGAATATTTCTGACCCCCAATGCAGCCTTTCTGGTGAATTTTAAGGGCCCTCTCAGGGGCTCTGTGTGGTGTCCCTGTGCAGCCCCCTCCCTGTGCCTGGCCCAGCTCCTTTCCTCTGCAGTGACCGCCCTGCCTTGGGAAGGGGGCTGGGGAAGCAGAGAGGGAGCCTCCACTGCTCCCCACCCATCCTCCTCACTAAATGCAACAACGCTTATTGAAGGGCGCCTGGGACGTCAGAGGACCGGGACCCTTGCCCTCAGCATCAGCGGATTAATTGCCTTTCCTTTCACAGCCCTTACACGGGCACATAACGGAGCAGTAGTTTGATAAGAAATCCTTGATTTGCCTGCAGGTTGAGATCCAACCCGTCGCTCTACACATTTTAACATTAGCAAAAGTCTTTGTATGATTTCTTTCTCTTTCTCCCGTGACTTTATTCGAGGTCTCCAGATCACAGGGGCTTTGACCAAGTTTGTCAGTGCTCAGGGGCCACCACAGTCAAGCAAGACAACGTCCCACCAAGATCTTCATGTCTTAGACATTACAGGACCGTTCCAACAGCAGTGTCTGCACACAGTTTGGGATGTGAACTACATTCTTTGGAGAATGTTAATCAATTCAAGTTGGAGAATGTGTGATGCAGCTTATCAACAGGGAGATCAATGTTAGGGCTTATATTTAAAAACCTATTCTTGGGTCAAAAACTAAAGTCATGGTAAATAATTGAGTAAAAGGGAAAATACATACCAGCACAAAAATGTGCTTTATTTTTCTTCTACATAAATGTCAGCATCAACACTAATGAACAACTAACTAGATTTCCTTGTGAAATATTGATGTAGGAATAAAATAATTTAATACCACAGGGACATTTCAGATAGAAAAACTTTGATGGAGCATTATAATCATCCAACGTACAGATAGTCATGTTAATACTGCAAAAACACTGAAAAACATATTAGTGCAACATTAACTTTCTAAAGAAAGGAGTTTTTAAAATGCCTTCAGTATCTATGTTAAAGTGGTTATTCACTAATATTGGCTAATATTTGGAGGTGATATTTAGAAAAAAATATAAGCTTATTTTTAAGGTGATCGTATGCAGTTATTCTTATAATTAATTACTTTAAGTAATGTATTTGACTGACAGCACATGAAAATAAAACCTGATCCAATGATTCCATTTTAAGGATCTTATCCTAAGGATATTTAGTCAAGGGCACAAATACACATGTTCACTGAACAATGTTATAAAAGCAGAAATATATATATATATATATATACATATGGATTTCATGAGCTATGTCACATACATATGGAAAATGGAGTACTATGAAACCATTAAAAATCCAATATTTGATAAGAAAAAAGCACTTTCCATTGCAACAACAAAAATGGTCAATTTTAATAAATGAATACAGAATCATTGCACTTTTTTGGCAGATATTGTATTGAATACATTCATTTATTTGTACATTCAACAAATCCTTATTTAATGTTTAATTAAACACTATGTGCCAGATCTATGCACTGTTAACAGACTCAGACTTATAAACACTAAAGAGTTAATTATAAGTATGTAATTGTGAGGAGTTTTATGAGAAAAAAGAATAAGATGAAACCAGGGATTATAACACTGGATAAAATATAGGTCGAGGGTTGGGAGCAGAGAGGTATTTTTTAAGACACTGCGCAGAAGAACTAGCAGGTGGAAATGCTTTTGAACCTGAGGAAGAGCACCTTGGTGTCACCGTCATGCAGGGACTAACATTAAGACAGTCTGAGGCTTGACTTGAGCAAGTGAGGGCAGTGTGGTGGGGGACAGGGACCTAGACCAAGTGCCAGCTGGGTCCCCTGGCGGCTTCATCTACCATTTTGGATTTTGATTCATTGAGTATGCTTGATTCACCAAAAGGCCGGGTGTGGGGGGTTACCCTTTTATTTATTTATTTATTTATTTATTTATTTTTTTGGCTGTACTTGCGGCATATGGAGTTTCCCAGGCTAGGGGTCCAATTGGAGCTGTAGCTGCTAGCCTACACCACAGCCATAGCAACTCAAGAGATCCAAGCTGCGTCTGCGACCTACACTGCAGCTTGTGGCAATGAAAGATCTTTAACCCACTGAGCAAGTCCAGAGATCGAACCTGCATCCTCATGGATACTTAGTCAGGCTGAGCTGCAATGGGAACTCCAACAAAAGCTGAATTTTAACTGAGCTCTGTGGCTCCTGGAAACAGTGAAGGTAAACAGAATTCTTGCTCTTCTATGTTCCAGAAACAGTTTCGAGAGGGGAATGACCCTTCCCCATAAAAGCCATGATGCTGCGCCACTTGTTTATCTAAGACAAGGATGGACACGGACCCTCCAAATTCCTGTTCTCTGCCTCATACATGATTAGCTGAAATGCTGGTCCCCACTGATCCCCCAGAACACAATGCTTAGTAACCAAATTTTGGTTAAGCTTCCTCCTTCAAACCCCTAATTTTGGCCCACACTCAGCCCAGGCCAGCAGACACCCCCTCCTGAGAAGAGGTCGGCCTCAAGGTAACAGAGTGTCTGACCTACTGTCCTGTACCCTATCCCTTCACCCCACTTCCCCACCTGGTTCTTTCCCACCTTGCCACCTCCTCTTCCCAATTCCGGAGAGGCTTGCATATCTCCTCCCCGTGAGTATGCTCACCCAGCTGTGACAGTCCCCTCCGTGACCTATTGCAATGGTCCAGCCCCGTGCCCATGCCCCACAATAACCCTCTCTGATGAAGCCTCTCCTCATTAAAAGGAGATTTATTTTTTATTTGACAATATTTACAAGGAATGCTTTCTTAAGAGGTCAGAATGTTTTGATTGTTTCTTAAGCTCGGCTAACTTTCCCTCCCGGACTTGGGAGAAAAGAAAGAAAAACACTGTGCTCAGCCTGAAAAAACAAATACAAGCAAGTTGGTGCATCATTAGACAACAAAAAATGACATCACTGAAGACATTTATACAAATCATAGGGAAAGACCTAGAACATTAAAAAAAACAATAACACCACCAATAAAACAACATTGCTGCAAAGAAAAAAATGATTTACATAATCATTTCATGCTTTTTTTTTTCTTCATATTATACAAGTTTCTTTGTTCACATTATCTCCAGTCGTCTGTTAAATGTTTGCAATGCTTCAGTGCTTTTTTGAACAACATTTTGTTAGGAAAGAAAAGTGACTTACCTATCAGTAATAAAGGCAGCTGAAAGATTAGAATAAAGAAATGAGTTTGTCTGAAATACTTCCTTGGTTTCTGCCTTAGCTCTCCACCACGGGAAGAAGGTGTACAAGAAAAGCTTACCCCATTCCATTTCTAATAATAGCATTTTAGCAATGTAATAAGAAAGGAGTGATAAAAGTATTTCAAAAGGTGAGGAGTTCATGGTTATCTTGCATCACTCTGAAGGCGAGCTGTCCAGTAAACTCAGATGACACTTCAAAACATATAAAGAGTAATTTAATTTCAATATTAAGGGTTCCATTCCATCAGTTTGTGCAGCCGGGTACTGATCATCAAGCAAGGAACAAAGCAGGTGGCCTCTGGCCAGGGCCGAGAGGATCTCCTTGGTGCCGATGGCATAGGACAGGGGCACCCACATGCCATGTTCAGGCTAAGGTGTGTCACAGTTTTGATGGGATACAAGGACAGGGAAGGGAGGAAATAGAAAACTTGATTCTAGATTCACTCCTCTCAGGATCCTCATCAGCCAAATGAAAAGCTCGTGCCTAATAATTACCAGGGTGCCAACGTGCTTGTACACATCCCTATCTTTTGCACCTGTAAAGCACAGACGTAAGCAGGTAGCTCATGATGATGGCCTAAGGCCTCCGCTCTGATCAGGCCCTCGGTCAGACATTTTAGGTATAGAATCCCTACAACAAAAAGGCGGGAAAGCTATTCTTCGTCTTCCCACCTTACGGATAAGGAGCAAAGACCCTGGAAGTTAAGCAACCTTCCTGGGGGCTACATAACTGAGCCAAGACCCTACACTTGACTCCAAAGCCCATGCCCTGTACTCCCAACATTCTGGTTCTGACCCAGAACATTCTGTTGTATCTCTGGTTGTTTAGAGAGGGGAAAGAAAAGGATAGTAGGCAAGAGAATTTTTTAAAATTTTTCATATTTTTGTCCGAGTCTTATTGATACCCATATAAAAATGATATTTTGGGGGCCAAGTGGGAGACCCAATGACCATCCTTACAGAGTGTAGACCCCAAACCTCCACCAGCAGGTAGTGCTGGGAAGCATGTGAAGGGTGATGAGTGCAGCAGGGGGAGGTGAACCAGAGGCTGCGCTAAAAGCCCCATGCCCCCCAACTCCGTGTGTGTGTGTGTGTGTGTGTGTGTGTGTGTGTGTGTGTGTGTGATCACGGCGGCACCTCTACTGATGGCAACACACCAGGGGCACCTTTGTCAGTGTCTGGATGCTGAAGGGAAGGGGAAAGTCCCTACAACACTGAGATAGACGGTCAAGGTCACTGACATTTCCCTCTAGGACACACAAAATGCATATGCAGAGTACACACACTCTCCACTGGACAAGACTCTAAAACGCTTCTCTGGACAGAGAGTTAAGAGAGAGAAACACTGCATTTCATATTTTAATAATCGGATGCAATTAATATCATAAATAAAATTTGGATTTCATACTATATGTCAATGATTATCTCTGGTAAACTCACTCTCATTTCCTGGAAATCTCAAACCAAGTTTGCAGGCAAATTTTCCTCACCAGTCAGGAAAAAATGGGTTATAGATCAGTAGCCTAATTTCCCCCAGATTTTATTGTCCATTTCATTTAGATCTTTCTGACTCTTACTTCTATTTGATTATATTTTATGCATTTTTATAAACCTCTTCAAATATTTTGCAGAACAAGATATTGTGAGTAAAAATACCTAAAGATCCACTTTTTTTACATAGTAAGATCAAATTATAATGGTGTACTAATATATACTAGTATCATGAATTTAGTGCTTATTATATCAAGAATTCTAGACGTAATTTTTTATGAAACTTGCACAGCAGTTCTCTTGTATTTGCCATTTTACAAGTGATGAATGGAGGCCCAGAGTGGTCAAGCAGCCAGTGGAGGCCAATCAGCAGCCAACGAGCACAGAGCAGAGCAAGTGTCCCATCCGTCTCCCAATTACAACATATCTTCAGTTCTGTGGGAGTCAACCAGTGGGTCTCAAGTTCATTACCCCTGCACATCAGAAGAACCCAGACCCCGCTGGTGAGGTTTCCAAGAATGTGTTCCACTTATGAGCAGAAGCCACATGAGGATTCTGCTTCCAGCTTTTCAGGGGCCTCATCCTGCAAACCCACAGGGAGGATAGGGCAGGAGACCAACAGAAATGGGCGTGTTCATCTCCCCTTTAACATTCTCATCCGGAGTTCCCATCGTGGCTCAGTGGTTAACGAATCCGACTAGGAACCATGAGGTCGCGGGTTCGATCCCTGCCCTTGCTCAGTGGGTTAAGGATCCGGCGTTGCCGTGAGCTGTGGTGTAGGTTGCAGACGCGGCTCGGATCCCGCGTTGCTGTGGCTCTGGTGTAGGCCGGGGGCTGCAGCTCTGATTCAACCCCTAGTCTGGGAACCTCTATATGCTGCGGGAGCGACCCAAAGAAATAGCAAAAAAGACCAAAAAAGACCAAAAAAAAAAAAGGATAACATTCTCATCCCATCACTAGGCTGTGCAACTTAGCTACCCTAAGATGATAAAGCTAAAAGCAAACAAAACAAAACTAAACCTTGGGCCTCCCAGATATTAGTTTCCATCTGTTTTCTCAGCTTCTCTTCCAGAGGCCCTATTGTGGAACTACTTTCCCAAATCTGGCCTCGTGGGGTCTCAAGCCCAGCTGAGAGGATTGCAACAAAGATTCATCATAATGTGTATTTGTGGAGGATAAGACATTTATAATAAGATCTGCCTCTGCCAATCGGTCTGATAATTCTAATTGTTCTCTTTCAGAGTCTTTGGGAATAAGGCTTTGCTAACCTAGCCTATGCAGTCCGTTTTTGTAAGTCAGGAGGCTTCCCAATGGTTCTTTTAAATCAGAGCCAGAAAAGAAAAATAAAATTGTGAAAAAAAATTAAAACCATTGACGGTACAATACATTTGCTCTTATGAATTCCTGAGTCTAGCTGTGGAATAACTGATACACATGTATAAACAGTACTTTCAGTAAATATTCTCTGGGTAGCATGCAAATAACATCTTGAAGAATAAAAACTGATACGGAACAGATCGTCAACAACTTTACACGCCTTTTCTTTCCCATTATACCCTGCTCTTGGGTGGGGGGCAATGTTTTCACTTTAAGAAGACTTTCATCTTTTGGAAAAACTTTGGAGCTCTTCTTCAGGTTTCTCTGATTTTAGTAGAGTTGATTACTCACTTCTACTGAAATCAGAGAAACCTGAAGAAGAGCTAAATACGTCCTAATGTATCAACAAAAATAGAAATAATAGGGGAAGCGACAATACCATCTTGCAAACCACTAATGCATTCTGAAAAATCATGCTGGCCTTATACTCCTTATTCCCAAGAAAGGAGCCATGCCTCTGCTGGTCAACAGGTGGTCGTGTTAATTAATTGTGTCCAACTATCAATGAAGGGTAAATACTAAAGATTAGGATGAGTCCCATTAAAAATAAGACAAGAATGGGAAATAAAATCAGTGCTCAAAAGCACTGTTTCTTACCTAGAATGTCATTCAATTAATCCTACCTTGAGATTCATACATGAGATTTTTCACTAATACAAACCAATACAAAAGGCTACCCTCTAGAATGATGTTTTGAAGAAAGTGATAGAATCACTGACCTTAGAGATTTTTAAGAATCGGATTTATATCCTTCTCTCTGATTCTAAAGTAAAGAATTTTATGTGTTGATTTCTTGAATTTCCTTCCCATGTTTGAAATTTAAACGACATAATGTACGCTAAAGTTAAAAAGCCTAACAAATTATGTTGCTCCATCTTACCCTTGTATTACTAGTCTGTCAATTGTCCTTTATTACACCCTTACAATCACTGCAACCACTATCATCATTCCAATTCTAGTCAATCGTGTAGGAGAATATAACTGGATTTAGATTTTGTTAAGAGGTTTTCAACGTTATTTAGAACGGTGTAGGCATTTTATTGTAAGTCAATTGTACCAAACATTAAAGATACAATTTAAAGCTGCAAATGCAAACAATATACAAGAAATGCATTGAGACTTTCATTACCTTATTCCAATAGCTGTAGAATGAGCGTAATGAACTGACAGATGAAGCAACTCAATCAAAAGAACAAAGAGTTCAGGTAAAGATGGGATCATTTTATGCAGATAAGTTTATTAGTGAGGTAGTGGCAAAAGAGTGAAGTGACGAAAGAGCTGTGGCAAATGCTGGGCCTGGCACAACCCCTGAGCCCCTGATTCTTACCCATGATAGGCTGGAAGCCACCCCAACAAGCCTTAAAAAAAAGCAGGTGACATGCAAATAAAGGGACAGGAGAGACAGTACAAAGGATTATTGAGGGCCCTGGTCCAACTCCCCCCAAAGTGGGTGATGCCAAATTCTCATGAAATCATGGCTTTCTTAGGAGAAATTTTAATATCTATTTATTATCCTTACTTCTATTGCTAGGGATGATTTAGTAAAAAAAAAAAAAAAAGTGTGAATATTTCACCCAGTGTTAATATGTTGTCACTTCAAGAATTTCCTCCTTCTAAATGAGAGCTGCTTCACAACAGAACATAAGCTCTTGTAACTTGCTTTGCTTTAAACTTTGAATATTTCATCACCAATATGCTTACGTTGTGATAAAAACGTGTGTCTGATGGTATCGAAGACATCACGACATACATGATTCACCTCCGTCGGCAGCAATGATCTTGAAATTCAGCACATTGCCAATGATATCAGCAAGTTTTATAAAACTGATATAAGGTTTTCTTCCATTTAGATGATGACATTTAGTTTCAGTAAAGTAGAATTCCTTTTAGAAGTAATAAAAAAGAAGCTGAATTTCCTGGATCTTCCCCCCACACTCACAAGAACCGGTCTAATGTATTCATCTATACTCCAAAACAATTTATTTACTTATAGTACAGCCCTTGGATGTTTGTGAAATTGACTTCCACATTTAAAATTAAGAAGCTACAAAAGAATATTAAAATTAAGATAAGAAATTGCATACAAAGAGAAGGACAACCTAAGTAAGTACATAAACTACAACAGTCTTAAAATTTAGCTTTGACCTTACCAGGAGTGAGAGCAAAAGATGCACACACACCAGGCCGGATCATCTCGCTGCTGGATGTTTCTTCCTCATTCCACATATAGAATCCAAGAAGCGTAAATTTCTTTTGTCTTTACCATGAAAATGCAGTTTCCCATAATATTGACGGTTTTTATATATTTACGCCAAAAATAGAAAAGGCAACCATGCAATGAAGAACATTGCTCAGCACTTACTAAAGGCAGACAGTCTAAAGGGACCTTTCAGGTAGCAGGGTAAAATACACTAATTCTGACAAAGTATTTTCTACTTAATTCTCTCTCATATAAAATCAGCTAGGTCTATGCCATTTATGATGCATATTTAAACAAATGAGTTGCCTCCTAGCTACAAGACTTTATTAAACACCAATCAACTATTAGTTTATGCAGAATTCTTTTCTAGTAATGTATGTACAGTGTTTTGCTAAATCAAAAGAAACTATTCACGTCTACAAATGCCTTCCCTGTCTGGGTGTGAAAAAACTGAGTTACACACAGACAAGAGCAACTCACATTGTTTTCGTCTCCTTGTCCACCACCCCATGTATGAGAAAATCACCATCAACTTCAATTTACACGAAAGAAATCCTAACACAAGAGAGTAATTACATACGCTCATAAGAGATAATTATGTCATGTAATGACGACTATTCCCCAAAGTGCTGCTGGCTCCATTAGAAAAGGCATTTCTCTCCCCAGCGAATCTTGCAGTCTCTTGCAGGCCAAGAGGAAAGGCGACATTCTCATCAGAGTTAAAAGCACATGATGCAAACGGGGTCCTCCACATGGCAGTGACTGCAATCAATTACCAAGCCCGAGTTCTGTTTCCTGAGATGGGTTCAATTTATCATTTTATCGAAAAGGTTCCATTATGCTAATATCTTACAAAATCACATTCTGCCGTTGCCGGAAGGTCATGAGGGGATATAAATTTTTACATTCAGAACCAAGAGGTACTATGGCAGTTACAGCTTCCACGGGTTAATAGGAAGCCGTCCAATCACATTCAAGGACTTATCAACGGCACATCTGGAATGCTCGCCTAGTTTACAGAAGGAGAAAAGGAGAAAAGTTAAACATGGAAAAAAAAAAAAAACCTAATGCTAACAAGAATAGGGTTGCTGAAACTTGGCTTCAATTATAGGGGCAATCATTCGAAAAAGAAAATTCTTCAGCTAAATGTTGACTTTCCTATCAAATTGAATTATCAGTGTATTACCAGCTACATATCAAATAGGTTTCTTTGCATAGTATCTAGGCTGTCTGATCTATCACCTTCATCTACCATCTTCAAATACTTTCAAAAATAAGTTTTCTAAAGTTCTAAAATGCATGCAAAATTAATATGCATATTTTTGGGTAACTTTATTGTGTTTATGAGGTAGGTGCATAGGTTTTTGACTAGCCCCAAATACTGTATTCAAGTCTCAGAAAAAAAAAGTATGATGAACTAACTATTCGATTCAAATAGAGTAATGTTTTGTTTCCATCATTCCAAGAATTATCGATTCCTTCTAGTCACCGAGGACTGTGAACATAATTCATGAATATATCTTATCATCAATCCATCAATAATTTGTCATTATGGGCAACAACTGTCAAACAGCTGAGTAAAAGCGTATTACAACCAGAGAGCTCCCTTTGGACCAACGATTGTAAATCAACGCAACGCTGAGGAAAAGCAGTTGCTTTTTAGAAATACTTGAGTGGTGTAGGTTTGGCATCCGATATTCTAATGCAACCTGAAAAACAGGCTGTGAACAACAGTAACTATTTGCTGTATTTGGCATTCTGTTACATCTGGTTCGTCCGCTGAGTGGCCATGGAGGTTTATATTCTCCAGTATGAGTGCCCTTTAAATTCAGGAGGCTGGAGTTCCTGTCGTGGCTCACCAGAAACAAATCTGACTAGCATCCATGAGGACGCAAGTTCGATCCCTGGCCTTGCTCAGTGGGTTAAGGATCTGGTGTTGCTGCAAGCTGCAGTGTAGGTTGCAGATCCTGCTTGGATCCCGTGTGGCTGTGGCTGTGGCGTAGGCTGGCAGCTGTAGCTCCTATTGGACCCCAGCCTGAGAACTTCCATATGCTGTGGGTGCATCCCTAAAAAGACCAAAAAAAAAAAAAAAAATTCAGGAGGCTGTTTTGAGTGGATCACCGATCACACTGTGATGCTATTCCCAAGGAGGCGATGACTAAGAGGCCAGTTATGGTCCAATGCTGAGAGTGCGCAACCTTACACTGTGTCGAGTGCAGAGATGGAGTCACACAACATGTTCTTTCACGAACTGGAACTAATTTGACAGAAAAAACATTTTAGGAATACGTTTAAAATAGTTTGGAAGCCCAGTTCGCAAAAATTGTGTTTGAAAAAAGGAACAGATTATATAACTCCTCAATACATTCAAATCATAGAGTTTCTCATTAACAAACTCCAAACATATTAAAAGTGGCTTTTCCATGGCTGCTCTGTATTTCCTGTGAACTGGTAAGTGTGTGTGCATCCACATGTACAGCTATAGAAAGTAGATATCTCTTAAGTTGGGAAACTCCTACTCAACTATTTTCCAAAAGTGGAGATGTGTGCTGAAGGTCTCGGAATGAGGCGGCTGTTCCTGCCTCAGAGCATATGCAGTGAGTGTTGCTCTTACAATCATTTGTAATCTAACCAATTACACATGAACACCGTGACCGAATTCAAAGAGAATGGAATTCTGACCCAAAAGACGTTGGTTCAACGCTTAGCTTCAACAGATTTTAGCTGTGGGATCTTGGACCAGAAATTTAGTCTTTACTCTCAGCTTTTGTATAAAAGGAGGAATAATGATCATGTTCCCAGCAAAACTCAAGTAAGAAAGCACAAGTGTAAAAATTTCATCAATTAAGTGTTAGAAAAATACTAGTTATTCTATTTAGGGTGAAAAAAGAAATGTCTGTCTCTCTTCAGTGGATTTAGAGCAACGGTTGGCAGGAGAAAAATACTCTGCTCTATAACATTTCACACATTAAATGGAACTACTTGAGCTTCGTTCTCTCGATATTCAGAAAGAAATATCTGAAACTTGGAATTAGGCCAGAGAGATCATTCCAGTTTCTTCTGTGCTATGGGGGCCTATTACTTGGGCTGTTTGACAACTTTACAGGGGCAGGAGTGGACTTTATTTCCAGCAGAGATGCAAGAATTTCTGTCCAGTAGAGCAGACGGCCCAAATGTTGTGACCCACTGCCCTGTGAGAACTTAACAAGGTTTAGATCTAGCCTAGCAATCGCACACTGACTTCTCCTTAGTAAACTGCATCTATCGTCTACATCATTGTCATCTATAGATCATCTATTTCCCTAACTTCATGAACCAATGTATACAGCCCCGTTTCCCTATTAAAGAATTAGCTGAATAAAATTTCGACATCTGTTCATTTTATATTTGCATGCCAGTCATAATATTACCTCTTTGAAAAATCAAACTTCCTCAATTTTCTAGGAGCCGAGTAAACTGTATTGCCAGATACCTCATGGGATATCAAGCCAAGGCCTGTCTCTTCTTGGCTCTAAAATGAATCCTGACCAAAACACATTTTAACTCTACCAACCCTGCTTCTCTGTGTTTTTCTCCATTTTCTCTCTGCTCCTTTCATGTTGTAGTTTCTGCTGGCGATTTATCCACACCTTGGTGATCACGGTGAATGGGAAACGGATTTTTCATTCTTCTGATGGACTTAACTCTTCTTTGCTGAGTAAGAGACAACCAAGGTTCGGGTCGTTTTTGCTTATTTTTCGATCTGTGACCCCAAATCAATGAAAAACTTTTCAGCACCCTGAGAAAGAAAGGAGCACTCTGAAATCCAGACTAACACGTTTCATGCTTCCGTGTCGACTTTTGACCTGAGAAGGACGTTGTAGAGTTGAAGCTATAAATTCCCTCCACGATTCTGTGTCTACATACCTGTTGTTCGGAAAGGTCTCTGCCTTTTGTTGTATGTGTAATGTTTTCCTACCACCAAAGGTTATGAATAAGTTAAATTATTATGTCTCATGAGTTAAAGAAGCTCGGTTCTGATTGTTTTATGGAAATAAATAGCACTTATATAAGTGGAATTTTTATGCTATTCACGGAAAATAAAGAAGTCGAACTTGGAATATTTTAAATGTTCCAGACATTTAAGAAAAAATTCGTTATTAGAAGGTACTGACCAAGAAATACTTGAAGAACTCAAGTTTATACAATTCAGGTGATTCTGTAGATACTTGGATTTCTTTAGTAATTTGGATTTAAGAAAGAAAAAGAGCTATATAGATTTTCTTTGATATACTAGTGTCAAATATGTGAAAGGATTTTTATTTGATATTTTATAAAAGGCTAGGGTTTGATTTTTCCATAAAAAGAGTAGTTAATTTGAACATCCTACACTTCTCATAATGGTTTATTGATTAGCTAATCTAATATTACAC
Source organism: Phacochoerus africanus (assembly GCF_016906955.1). Classification (NCBI taxonomy): domain Eukaryota; kingdom Metazoa; phylum Chordata; class Mammalia; order Artiodactyla; family Suidae; genus Phacochoerus; species Phacochoerus africanus. The sequence goes on along the minus strand of NC_062545.1, from coordinate 5,907,557 downwards.
TTTCATGATATTTAAGGTTATGAAAAATATACTTTTGTACATTCATATTTAACTATATGGAATCATAATTCTAACAACTGTTTCACAGTAATTATGTTTTGTAGTGTGTCAGCCAAAATCTAAATTCTTAGATCCTTATACAACTTAAAAATCTGGATTTATATTAAATTAGGCTATTTAAGGAGTAACCATTACATAGATGGATAATTTCTATTAAGGTTAACACAAAAACAATGGTAAATACGCATAATTTTAAGTTTATATTACTTGTGGTTCTTTAGTTCTATATGATATAGAATGTCTATATCTTTGGTTTATGTTAATGAAATGTTTTACTTTTAGAAAAATTCTGTCTGTAAAAAATTATAAAATGGGTATGTACGAGTTTTGTTAGCCTGCTAACATTATTGTGGATGACAGACAGTTCTCAATAACCTACCTTTCAGGTTTTCTTTCCAAAGAAGTTGTTATTTTTGTTAAAAGTTATAATTAGTTTGGGTGGTTGAGACTAAAATGGATAGCAACAGAAAAACACAGCTGTTTTCCCAAGCAATGGGATGAGTTTCTCTTTTTAAAGGAAGAGGAGAATAGTTTTCCTTTCCCCCTAAAACAAAATGTCAGTTTGTTTCAGAATATGAAAGACTAGAGCGAAAGTCAAAACTTAGGAGAATATAACAACGTGCAGAAAGCTGGAGAAAAGTGAATGTTATTTGCCTTTGTTCATAACACCTAAGAATGACAAGAGGTTGCAACATGTGTTAAAATTAGTACAAAGTTTACCTCCTTTTGTTGGATGTATTCCTAGGATAACTTAAGAGGGAGAAGAAGAGTTTGAAAGGCCTGTTGTATTATTGCAAAATGAGTGTGATAGGAGGAAGCTTTGTATTGGATTACAAGTTAGTCACTAAAGGGCGTAAATTACACATAATGGCACGTCCCTAGGACCCTGACTCTCAGGGAATGAGCACTAAGCTGAAATACCTTTGTTTAGCTCACAGGAAACATCCTGACCAGGCAGCCCCCCTTGTGAAGTGGGAAGGAGGAAGCTAACACGAGGTGTCTCCAGAGGCCCGGCCAGAAGCAGGACATGCTTGACTTCACGCCCTTCTCTCTGAGTACACACAGAAGCCCGAATTCTAACCCAGGCAGGATGATTCTTCGGGGCACGAGTCCACCATCTTCTTGGTCTGCTGCCTTTCCAAATAATATCCCTATTCCTGCCTTGTCTCCCAGTATATGAGCCTGCTGTGTGGCGAGAGTTAAGAGCCTGGACTTGGGAACATTAGAATTATAACTTTTCTCTGCTGAGTTGACAAATTCATCTTCAACACTCCATAAAGTCCAGTAAAATATTTTGTCCCATCTGTATAATTTGCCCAGGAAGTAAAGATTCCACATCCCACCAGAATAATCTCTGCTTTGTGTTGATTTTATCATGTTCTTTGATAGATAATTTGTTTTCATCATGCTACCTTATATGAGCAGTTTAAAATATTTTATTGCCACTTCGATTAAATAGATGAGCAAAGTATGGTTTCTCAGGAGCTTAGGACTTTATTTTTATTGATCATCAAACCTCCTTTGACAATTCTTTTGATTCTTTCCTACTAAAAGTCAGATCTAAAATTTAATTTTAATAAATATCTAAAATAGGAATTTCAGAATACACCTCACTTAAAAAATATCTTTGAATTTCCCAGAGGTCCCTACAGAGAGCTGCTGGAAATTATTGCATTTGCTTGCTAGGCTTCATATTTTTTAAGTACCTGAACATTATTGGTAGAGCTAGGAAACAAGCGGACAAGTCAGAAGAGACTCTCAGTTTTCCCTGGGTGTGGTTTGTATAGATAAAGTGTCAATCACATAAATCTTTCATTAACTGAACCTTTCATAGAGGGCCATGAATATTGCTCAAAGCCTTTGCTTCCCATTACATGATCTTACCCTTTGCAGAAATATTGATCACTCTTAACGAAATAGTTCCGGACTGCACCACAAAGGGGAATGCTACTCTCCCCATTCTAACATTGTTGATCACTGTCACAATCCACCTAGACTTTTATTATTATGAAACTGATTTGTGATTCCATCTGAGGCTTGCCTGAACTCACACTATAAACTATAGCTCAGAGCTTTTGTCTCCATCACAGAAGTGAGTCTCAGGCACAGAGAAAGGACTACGCCAGGTGCTCTGAACCACTGCTACTTCAGAAAACAAACTCTTCGTTACAGGCCTTGAGTTGACATCAGCTTGATAACTCTCAGTCTGTACCAGTGGAATGAATCAGAAGTTTCAGAACTCACTTTGGTCTGAAAATAGATGTTCTTCATGAAAACAAAAAACAAAAACCAAAAAACAAACCCCCACTAACCCAAGATCCAACAAAACAAGAGTTAATTGCATGAAAATAATTACATTAATGAGGGAAATTCACTAATGGCTATTTTGTTCGAATATTACTTGTGTTTCTTTTAAGGTTCTTTTTCATGGATATATAATAATCGTTTTCTTCTTCATTTATCTCACCTTTAATTTAGTCATGTATGATTTTGTTTACGGAATTGAAACATTTAAAAATACTATGTGGGGAGTTCCCATGATGACTCAGTGGAAACAAATCTGAATAGCATCAATCCCTGGCCTTGCTCAGTGGGTTAAGGATCCAGCATTGCCATGAGCTATGGTGTAGGTCACAAGCTTGGCTTGGGTCTGGAGTTGCTGTGCTGTGGCTACAGCTACGATATGACTCCTAGCCTGGGAACTCCCATATGCTGCAGGCGCGGCCCTAAAAAGACAATAAACAATAAAATAAAATAAAAACAGTATCTGATTTTCACTGTCCTCAAAATTCAGAGACAAATACTTTTACTGAACTTCTTTACTTTTCATGGCAACATAGCTATTTGCATAGGTTCCAAAAAAAATGTGTTCTCATCTTACCAGGATATCATTGCATAACAGAGGCCATACATGGAGAGTCTTATTGGGAGAAGGGTCATATTTAAACAGAATTATCGGGAGTCCCTCTGGTGGCTCAGTGGTTAACGAATCCGACCAGGAACCATGAGGTTGCGGGTTCAATCCCTGGCCTTGCTCAGTGGGTTAAGGATCCTGTATTGCTGTGGCTCTGGCATAGGCTGGCGGCTACAGCTCTGATTAGACCCCTAGCCCGGGAACCTCCATATGCCGTGGGAGCAGCCCTAGAAAAGGCAAAAAGACAAAAATAAAAAATAAAAAAAATAAAAAGAATTCTCACTTCATCATGTTACGGTATGATAGAACACATTAGGGAATGATAAGTGGATTTACACATGTAGCCGATGCGTACAGAGCCCTCACAAGAAAACAAGTTTGGCACCTGGCTAACAGACTCCCCTCCACATAGGCCATAAGTCCTGTCCAACGAAACAGGATAACTACAAATAAAATGGTTTATTGTTGTGTTAAACATTAAACAGTGTTGACTCTAATCCAGCATTCCTAGTAGTTATCTCACACTTCACACACACACACACATACGCACATACCTTAAATGCTAAAAGGGACCTTTATTTAAATTGGTGCTTTGAAAAGTTTACACAAAAACAAAGATAGTAGTGAGTAGTATAAGAATGTCTGAGGGGGATGGAAACTTGGTATTTGAATTTTGGGGACCGCCATAAATTGAATTTTATTTTATGAGAAAAATGCGCAACGTGAAAGATAATGTGATCCAAAGACGGAGGCACCGCGTGACGTTACTGCAGCATCACATTACGGATGGTGCATCGTAAAGCTTTTGCATCTTCGTGAGGTGGAGGACTGGGAATAAGACTTAACTATTTGTGTAGAGGATTCTGAAATCATTACACCGTGTAATTGCAATGACTAAGAGCTGTCTGTGTCTGACAAAAGAACTGGACATCGCTTTAGCAGCCGGAACTTCTCCCACTATTTGGAATCTTGGATGGGAATCAATTATATTTCCCAGTGTCAAAGAACCATCAAAGTGTGCATGAATAAATTTTGGTTTTATTCATTTAATACAGATTTACTAAGCATTTACTATGTGCCAAGCTCTTAATTAGGTACTGTGGACAGCCCAGAAAAGATAAAATCCTGCTTCTTGACGTTTACATCCCAATGGGGCTTGTACAACCTGTGTTTATAGTCCTATTTTAGACAGCAAATCTAGTAAATGAACTGTGTTAAAAGAGCAACGTTATTCTTTCTTCACACAAACGAGAAAAACTATTTGCCAGGAAGTCCAAAAGAAAAGATACTTATGAAAATGGTAAAGAGAAGCCTGAAAAATAGCAGGTCTGAAAAATATTGGATTGATCTATATACAAAAGATTACAAAAGGCTCTATTTGGTTCATCTGTAAGTAGCAGCAAGTGGTAGAAATGTGTAACCATGCAAGAGCCCTAAATTTGTACCACTGAAGATACATTTTGTTGAGATGTACTATTTCTTGTTGACATAAAGAGATTAGATTAAGCAAAAAAAAATTAAAGATATGGTTATACTTTACCAGAATAAGCTGACACAGGTGGAATACGGCAGCTATGCCAGCAATATTAATTATAACATAAAATACGTTGTAATAGATATAATCTTTCTCACTTTCATAAAGGAAAATCCTATATGGTCAATTTGAATTATATTGCCTCACAGAAAAATCCTAGTTCCTGGCACTCTTGGTCTATCTATCCCCAACAGCATATTTATTTATTAAATGTATGAGACGCCACCAAAATTTTAGTCATGTCACTATGAAAGTTAAAGCAGTAAAATAATATCAAAAGACTCAGCAATTTTTAAAAGAAAGGTGTCGTCACAGCCATCAGCCAGAAATCAAAGAGTTCTGATGGGTTCTTTATCATCTAAATGTTTATATTGGCATCAGAAATCCACACAATAAGCAGCTGTTATAAATAATTCCTCAGGCAGAAGTATCACTTACTAAGCTGTGTCTTTACATTCTTTGTGACAATAAAAAAAAAACCACACAGCAAACAGAAGTAATCTGTGAGGATTGACAGATCACACTTGCCTAAGCCATCTTTCCAGTTGAAAACATTTGCCTTAGTTTGTCAATGGGTTAGTGAACAGCGTCTTGTCTCTGAAATGAGTGTCATGAAGATGCACACATTTCTTTTCCTTGTAGTTATGTGAGGATGAATACTTTTAGATCCATATAAGGACCCACATATTAGATTCACGTAAAAATCAAAGGGTCATTAGCAGCTCTCAGTTCTCAGTGTGTTTCATACAGCGACTCTGGTCAGAAACATGTGACCAGCTGATCGAACTTGAATCTGTGTGCATCGTCTTCTTGCTTGCTTAAAACATAAGCTCTGTCTGTGTTAAGCTCAACACTAATTTGTTCCGATACTCCCCTCATCCATCACTGGTTGTCAGGGCCAGGGTGATAACGTTCCCTGTGGTGCTCACCTGTCAACAGTCCCCAGATAATCTGCTCTTTCAAAATACTGGATGCAGTCAAAGGGTCCATTGAGCAAGTCCCAATAGAAAAAATAATTAAAATAACCTCATTTTGGAGTTCCCGTTGTGGCGCAGTGGTTAACGAATCCGACTAGGAACCATGAGGTTGCGGGTTCGGTCCCTGGCCTTGCTCAGTGGGTTAAGGATCCGGCGTTGCCGTGAGCTGTGGTGTAGGTTGCAGACGCGGCTCGGATCCTGCGTTGCTGTGGCTCTGGCGTAGGCCGGTGGCTACAGCTCCGATTAGACCCCTAGCCTGGGAACCTCCATATGCCGCAGGAGCGGCCCAAGAAATAGCAAAAAAACAAAAAGAAAAAAAAACACCTCATTTTTTTTTGCGGGGGGGGGGGGGGTCATATTTAAACTTCCTTTATGTCCATGTGGTTCCCGATGACCAAACATAGATTTTGAAAAGTCAAAAATTAACTGTAGATTCTGATGGAATATTCTAAAAGTAGTAGTACATTATCTAAAAGAATAAGGGGGGGGGGGGACCCACTATACATGATTTAAGGCCAGAAGACAATGAAAAGGTAAAATGTTAGGAAAATAGCCAGAAGAAGTTTTGTTCTTTATGTTTTTTCTCATTACCCTAGAATACCTACTATTCTAGTCTGCTCCTAAATACGTGGTAGGTGTGACAACACTTACAAATAATTAAAAAGCTAAAAGAATAAAATAAAACCTCCACTCCAAAACCAGAGTAAGCAGAAACAAGGTAGTTTTATGAGTACGAAGCCTCTGGAATAAGGGATGGGGGAACCCACCCTCAGTTTTTTTTTTGTTTTTTTTTTTAATGAACCTACCCAGGTAGCCCTGGATCTATAAACTTAGATTGATTTTAGAGCCCTGGCCCAATAGCAGGCCTTTTGATCATGTGAGCTAGAAAGAGAAAGAAAAGCAAAAACGACTAAAAGTTATTATGTGTGCAGTACATGCCAGGCACTGGTATAAGCTCTGGTGTTGAAGTAGCTGGACTCAACTTTATGAGGTGGGTAACTCATTTTCCCTATAATATACATGGGGAAAGTGAGGTCTAGAATATCAAGAAAATCAGTGCTTTTCACACTTGACCATGAATGATTCACCTGAGGACCTTATTAAAATGCAGTTTCGGATTCAGTAGGCTTGGGATGGGGCCTTCGATTCTCTGCATTTCTGACAAACTCCCAAGTGATGGTGAAAACACTGGCCCACATATCACCCTTTGAGGAGCAAAAAGCACATTGTCCAAGGCCACAGAGCCAGTAAGAGGCAGAGCCAGACTGTGGCTCCTTAGACCAGAGCCTGGGCTTTTTGCCACTAAGCTTAGAATCCGTATCACATCACACACTGAAGTACTGTGTCTGGCCCAAGGATTTAAAACAAACTCTTGTTCCTCCTTTTCCTATAGAATTTTCCTGCAACAAGTATTTATTAAGGGCCTACCAAGAAATAGGCACTGTGGTAAACACTTAGGATACAAAAAATAATCCAGGATCAAGGGATTTTACTTAATCCACTAGCCAAACAAATGGACATTTGATTCCCAAGCAAATTACAACCCCACTCACGGACTAAATATTGTACACAGAGAAGATACACACTACTGTATGAAATTGATAATTGACAAGAACCTACTGTGTAGCACAGGAAAATCTACTCAATAATTTGTAATGACCTATATGGGAAAAAGGAATAGATATGTTTATTTGTATAACTGATCTGCTTTACTGCACACCTGAAACTAGAACAACAGTGTAAGCCAACTATACTCCAAATAGCTTAAAAAAGTAAAAATAAAAATAAATGACTACACCCATTTCTAATAAAAACTTTACAGAGAATGAGCATAGAGGGAACCTACCTCAACATAATAGAAAATCATATATGAAAAAACCATAGCTAACATCATTCTCAGTGGTGAAAAGTTGAAAATGTTTCCTAAGATTAGGAACAAGACAAGGATGTCCACTTTAGCCACTTTTATTCAACATAGTTTTGGAACTTCTAGGCACATCAATCAGAGAAGAAAAAGAAATAAAAGGAATCCAAATTGGAAAAGAAGAAGTAAAACTATCACTGTTTGCAGATGACATGGTATTATACCTAGAAAACCCTAAAGGCAGCACCAAAAAAACTGTTAGAACTCATTAATGAATTTAGCATAGTTGCAGGCTACAAAATTAATACCCAGAAATCAATTGCATTTCTAATGCTAATAATGAAAAATCAGAAAGAGAAATCAGAGAAACCATCCCTTTACAATTGCATCAAAAAGAATAAAATATCTCAGCATAAACCCACCTAAAGAGACAGAAGACCTATACTCTGAAAACTAAAAGATGCTGATGAAAGAAATCAAAGATGACACAAGCAGATGGAAAGACATGCCCTGCTCTTGGATTGGAAGAATCAATACCATCAAAACGACTATACTACCCAAGGCAATCTACAGATTCAATGTAATCCCTACCAAATTACCAAAGACATTCTTCACAGGACTAGAGCAGAATATTTTAAAATTTGTATGGAGTTCCCATCATGGCTCAGTGGTTAGGGAAACTGACTAGCAACCATGAGGATGTGGGTTCCATCCCTGGCCTTGCTCAGTGGGTTAAGGATCCAGCATTGCCATGAGCTGTGGTGTAGGTCACAGACACGGCCCAGATCCTGAGTTGCTGTGGCTGTGGTGTAGGCCAGTGGCTACAGCTGATTTGACCCCTAGCCTGTGCTATGGGTATACAGACCTGAAAAGACAAAAGACAAAAATAATAATAATAATAAATAAATAAATAAATAAATAATAAATAAAATAAATTTTTTATGGAAACACAGGAGACCCCAAATAGCCAAAGCAATATTGACAAAATAAAACGAAAATGAAGGAATCAAGCTTCCTGATTTTAGACAATACTACCAAGCTACAGTCATCAAAATAATACGGTACTGGCACAAAAACAGAAATATAGATCAATGGAATAGGACAGAAAGCCCAGAAGAAAATCCAAGCACCTATGCTTAACTAATCTATGACAAAGAGAAAAAAAATATAGTGGAAGAAAGAGAGTCTCTTCAATAAATGGTGATGGGAAAACTAGAAAGCTACATGTAAAAGTATAAAAAGTAGAACACTATCTAACACCATATACAAAAATAAACTCAAAACGGATTAAAGACTTAAATATAAGGCCAAATACTATAAAACTCCTGGAGGAAACACAGAACACTCTTGACATAAATCACAGTAACATCTTTTTTGATCCACCTCCTAGAATAATGACAATAAAGACACAAATAAACTAATGGGATCTAATCAAACTCAAAAGCTTTTGCACAGCAAAGGAAACCATTAAAAAAATTGAAAAGACAACCCACAGAATGGGAGAAAATCTTTGCCAACCATGCGAGAGACAAAGGCCTAATCATCAAAATATACAAAGAACTCATGCAACTCAACAACAACAACAAAAAACAACCTAATTGAAAAATGGGCAGAAGACCTAAATAGACATTTCTCCAAAGAAGATATGCAGATGGCCAACAGGCACAAGAAAAAATGCTCAACATCACTAATTATTAGAGAAGTGCAAATCAAAACTATGAGGTACCACCTCACACCAGTCAGAATGGCCATCATTAACAAGTCAACAAGTAAAAAATGCTGAATAGGGTGTTGAGAAAAAGGTACCTTCCTCCACTGTTGGTGGGAATGTAAATTGGTACAACCACTATGGAAAACAGTATGGAGATACCTCAGGAAACTAAATATAGAACTACCGGGAGTTCCCATTGTGGCTTGGTGGTTAACAAATCCGACTAGGAACCATGAGGTTGCGGGTTCGATTCCTGCCCTTGCTCAGTGGGTTAAGGATCTGGCGTTGCTGTAAGCTGTGGCACAGGTCACAGACACAGCTTGGATCCCAAGTTGCTGTGGCTCTGGTGTAGGCCAGCAGCTACAGCTCCGATTAGACCCCTAGCCTGGGAAGCTCCATGTGCCACCAGTGCGGCCCTAAAAAGACCAAAAAAAAAAAAAAAAAAAAAAAGAACTACCATATGACCCAGCAATTTCACTGCTGGGCATATATCTGGACAAAACCCTCATTGAAAAAGATGCATGCACCCCTATCTTCATAGCAGCACTATTTGCAATAGTCAAGACATGGAAAAACCTAAATGTCCATTGACAGATGAATGGATTAAAAAGATGTGGTACATAATATAATGGAATACTACTCAGCCATAAAAAAGACAAACTAATGCCATTTGCAGCAACATGGATGGAACTAGAGATTCTCATACTAAGTGAAGTAAACCAGAAAAAAAAAAGGCAAATATCATATGATATCACTTATTTGCGGAATCTAAAATACGGAATAGATGATCCTACCTAAAAAACAGAAACAGACTTGGGGTTCCCAGGGGGGAAAGGAGAGGAAGTGGGAGGGATGGGCATTTTGGGGTTTTTTTTTGGATGCAAACTGTTATATTTGGAATGGATAGGCAATGGGGACCTACCGTACAGCACAGGGAAAGTATGTGATTGGGTCATGCTGCTTTACAACAGAACTTGAAGAAACATTATAAATCAACCATATTTTAATAATAAAAATAAAAGAAATAAAAATAAATGACTACCTTCCCCCCAAAAAGTTAGAGCATTAACATTCCAAGAATCAGAGTGTAATAACACACCTCTAATACCAAAGGTAGTAAATTTAATTTTATCTTTTGGGGTTGAGGAAACACTTTTAAGATCTTACAAAAGTTCAGAAATATCATTTGGAAAATTAATTATGATTCAATAGATTTAGAAGGTGTAGGAGATTGGGCTGGATTCTGTGTATTACCTAAAAAGTGAATTAAAAATGAAGGTCCAGAGAGTACACTTGTCCTGAGGGTTTCAATTTCTTTTATAAAATGGACATTTTGCACACTCCCATAGGTGGAACAAAGATTCCTGAATTAGATGTAAATTTTTTGGAAGCTCTGAGTCTTAGAAAACAACGCCTTCAATACACGTTTCACAAAATTTACAAAGTTTTAAAAGAGGTTATTACAGGAAGTCGACTTTTACCACTCCATGTGTCATTTTTTTCTTTATCTTCCTTCTAACCAAATCAAGAAAATGGAATACTGCCTGCACTTCTGGCATGCTCCATTAATTAGAATGCTTGGACGAGTCCCACGATGGACCTTACCAGCTGGAAATATCCTGCCTCGGGTCAAGTGCAAATCTTACCATCTTGGCACTTGTCCTGCATCCTCCAGAAGGCTTCAGGGCTCCAAGGGCAAAGATGTAAATTCTCTACCGTCCTGGGGCCTGAGGCCCCCAGGAGAGGGGCACACGCACATCACACACTGTAGAGGCCGTGTATGGAGAGCACACAGTCACAGAGACCTCATGTAGTCTAAGCCGCAAATTCCCTACCCTTTTAGTCACAGTATGACTCTGCAGAGGGGACATTAGGAAAATCGAAACATCCTGGGGCTACCGGCAAAGCACCCACTGAACCTTAGCGATTTGAACATCGTCACTTTCCACCATTCTCCCCCACAGATCCTTCCTTACTTCTTATGTTTTAAAACAAACAACACACAACAACAGCAACTAAGGACACTTCCCACAGAGTCACATGTGCCAAGCCAGGCACTGAAAGAAGCAGAGTGAGAAGGTCGGCCTCGGTCAGTCTTGCCCATTTCTGGCATAAGCTCACCCACCCAGCCAACTAGGAGACATTGCTGAGGTCAGCTGCTCACACACACAGCATCTGGGCTTCCTGCCCGTAATCCTGTCACCCATAGAAGGACACACTGGCACTCCTTCCAGCTTTACTCAACTGCATTATGCATTTAAGAAAAAAAAAAAAAAAATGCACCATATGCAGAACGCTTTCTTAAACACCAGCAGAGAAAGTAAGATGCGACTGACAGTTTTCGGAGCTGTTTTTTGTCATGGAGACTTTGGGCACTCAGAGCTCCCCACAAAGATCTTTCGGATGCCATGAATCCTCTGAAGCCGTGACATAATCCAGCCAGGGCTCGCTCTCTCTGAACATTCCACAGGCTCACCTACCTCTCAGGGTGTCACCGACCTCTTCCCCGTCCTCCTCCAACCCCCCAACAGCGACAAGTTCTTCTTATCTTTTAAAGCCCACCTAGGATGCCTGTCTGGCCTCCCCCTCCTCTAAGTCCCCATATCACACTGATTTACCTCTTATTTGGAACGTACTTCATTTCAAAGTCTACACGTGCATATACACTAAGCTGTGAACTGTTTGACGGTCTTGATCTTCCCATTAACCCCTGCATAACCTGTTATCAAGAAGTTCTCTGAAGTTCTGACTCACACTATAACACAAGTGGATATGAAAGGCATCAGGCTAAGTGAAATAAGCCAGGCACAAAAAGACATACAGAGTATGATTCCACTTATATAAAGTATCTACAGCAGTCCAGTTCATAGAGATGAAAAGTAGAACTGTGGCGCCAGGGGCTGCAGGCCAGGGAAACAGAGAGCAGTTAATGGCTACCAGGCTTCAGTTTTGCAAAATGGAAAACTTTTGGAAATTGATTGCGTAACAGTGTGAATATCCTGGAGTTTCCTGGTTGCCTAAGTGGTTAAAGATCTGGCATTGTCACTGCAGTAGCTTGGGTTTGATCCCTGGCCTGGAAACTTCTGTATGCTGTAGGCACAGCCAAAAAAAAAAAAAAAAGTGAATACCCTTAACACTGCTGAATTGTACACTTAGAAATGGTTAAAATGGTAAATTTTATGTTTTGTGTTCTTTACCATAATAATAACAATAATAATAATAAAAAGTACGCAGAAGACAGCTGAAAATACCAAACGAGAGAGCTATTTATTTAACACCTGTGCCATTCTGTGTGGAGTGCTTGATCATCTCTAACCTCCTGCTTATCCGGTTCTGACTTCCGTAGGCTTAGCGCTGTTGCTGGTTCTCTGCACATCCCGTGGCACACAGCACGTGCTCTCCTCATGCAGCTACGGACCGTTTGTCCCCACCACATGTGATGAACTTGTAAGAGTTGAAGAGTTGTAAGGGTCATTTTACATGTTGAATAAAACTTTGGCAGTATGATAACACATCCAGTACCATCCATGTTCCAGGCAATGAAGGTAGGAACTCTATGAGCCTTACTTGCATTTAATGAGCCTCCCTTCAAAGTGGAAAGCAAAAAATGTGACAAGGAACTAATTACAGTGCAGTGAGGCATCTCTCATTGTCCATGAGGCACTGGTTCCAGGAACACCCCCCCCCCCCCCCGACCTCAAGACTCCAAAATCCATGGATGCTCAAGTCCCTTCTATAAAATGGTATAGTATTTGCATATAACTTACACTTATCCTACTAGGTACTTTAAATCATATCCGGATTACTCACGACACCTAATATGATGCAAATCTATGTATGTAAAGAGTTGTAAATACAATGTCAATGTTATGTAAGTAGTTGCCAGGCAATTGACATATTCAAATTTTGCTTTTTGGAACTTTCTGCATTTTTTTTCCCCAAATATTTTTCAACCGCAGTTGGTTTAATCCATGGCTGTGGACCCCCAGGATATGGAAGGCCAACTTTATATGGAAAGCACAATAAAAAGGAATGGGAAACTCACTCTGCTTTTGGAATGGTGTTCAGCCTTCTTGGAAAGGAACACAGGGCTATTTTCTCGAACTCAAAAACCCACCTCCAAATATGTCAGGTGGGCGAGATTCCTCTTAAAATGCAATATCATTTTCTGTGTTTTCACATATCATACTGAGAGAGTAAATTAGAGTAAAATTTCTACTCAGAGAAAATAACAAGTACTTGGTAGAATCATAATGTATTTTTAATAATTTGATGTGATGGCAACTTTAAATTGCTCTAGTATGACTTCCAAAATTTTGTCGTTTCAGGGAAGGTTTAAAGCTGTCCAACACACCAAGAAATTCACACCATCTAGTTTAAAGTCATTAGCATGTATAATACACACTTTCAAGTACCTGAGATTTTATCTTTGGATAACATGAGAATTAATCTGAAGTTTGTCATTCTGTTTCATTAGGAGGCTCCCATGACTGATGCGTATTTGGCAGGTGGCAACTAATTTATAATCCCAGAATAATTTTCATCTTGTATGACATTCAACCACTGGCATGAAATTGCTGATAAGAACATATTCTCTGATAATCATGATGTATCTCTAGTATGTATCCAGGGCTCAAGTCTTAGGAGTCATTTCATTTATTGCTTAGAGCAGTTTTAGGTTTATGGCATATCTGAGCAAAGAGGAGAGAGCGCCTGTTTATCCCCTTTCCCAACACACGCCAGCTGCCCCACTAATCAACATCCCTCTCCAGAGCAGTGTATTTGCTACAACCTGTGAACCTATCTGAACACATCATTACGATTCAAATCCATGGTTCCCACTGGGGCTCACTCTAGGTATCTCATATTCTACGGATTTTACAATGGCGTGGAATCCACCACTGTATCAGTTAACAGAATAGTTAACTCTGTCCTAAAAAGCCTCTGTACCCTGACTATTCATCCAACCCTCCCCCGACAACCCCCGGCAACTTCTGAGGTTTTTATTGTCTCCATAATTTTCTCTTTTCCAGAATCTCATATAGTTGGAATCATACCGTCTTAGGCGTCTCCACTTGGTTTCTTTTTCTTAACAATGTGCATTTAAGTTTCCTCCACATCTTTTCACGGCTTGATGGCTTATTTCTCTTTTGCACTAAATGATATTGTCTGGATACACTACAGTGTAGCTATTCACTTATGTAAGAACATCTTGGTTGCTACCAAATTTTGGCCATTAGGAACAAAGCTTCTGTAAACATCTGCATGCAGATTATTGTGTGAACATATGTTTTTGATCCATCTGAGTAAAAACCAAGAAGCACAATTGCTGGTTGTATGGTAAGTATATGTTTAATGAGAAACTGTCAAATCATGTTCCGAAGTGGCTGTCCCATTTTACATTCCCACTAGCAAGAATGAAAGTTGATGTTGCTCCATATTCCGACCATTATATGGTGTTGTCAGTGCTTGGGATTTTAGCCATTCTAAAAGGTGTATAGTGATAGCTCCTTTTTTTTTTTTTTTTTATTTGCAGATCCCTAATGACATATGATATGGAGCATCTTTTCATATGGTCACGTGCTATCGGTGTATCTTCTTCAGTAAGGTGTCTATGCAGGTCTTTTCCCAATTTTTCACAGATTGTTCATTTAATTATCATTGAGTTTTGAGATTCTGTATATTTTAGGAAACAGTCCTTAAAATCTATGTCTATTTCTTTCTTTAATTTTTTTTCCATTTCTTCGACCGATTTTTTTTTCATTTTTTTAAAATCTATGTCTATTTTTTGCAAATATTTTCTCCCCAATGACTTGTCTTCTCATTCTTTTGACATTGTCTTTCACAGAGCAGAAAAATTTAATTTTAATGAAGTCCAGCTTATCATTTATTTATTTCGTGGATCATGCCTTTGGCGTATCTAAAAAGTCATCACTTAGGTTTTCTCCTCTGTTATCTTCCAGGTGTTTTAGTATTATGTCTAAAATGTAGCTCTCCGATCCATGATCCATTTTGAGTTATTTTTTGTGCATGAAGAGTGTAAAGTTTTTTGGTTTTTGTTTTTGTTTTTTTTTTCGGCTGCGTCCATCACATATGGAAGGGCTCTCTGTTCTCCAGAACTCATTGTCTATTTGATCAATATCACACTCTCTTGATTATCACAGCTTTGTAGAAATTCCTAACTTCAGATAGCATTAGTCTTTTGATTTTGTTCTTCTTTAATATTGCATTGGCTATGCTGGTTCTTTTGCCTCCCCAGTACAAGCTTTAGAATAAATTTATTGATATTCACTTGCTAAAATTTTGACTGTAATTGTACATGTTAAACTGGGAAGCTGACATCTTGATAATATTGTGTCTCCTTATCCATGAACATGGAAATCCTCTCTATTTATTTAGTTCTTTGATTTCTTTCAGCAAAGTTGTGTAATTTTCCTTATACAGATCCTGGACATATTTTGTTAGGCTCATTTCTAAGTACTCCACTTTGAGAGTTGCTAATGTAAATGGTATTTTTCTAATTACACCTCTTCAGTGCTGGTTATAAGAAAGCAATTGATTCTTTTATATTAATCTTCTATCATACAACATTGATAAAATCAATGATTAGTTCCAAAAGTTGGTTTTTTGGGCAAATCTTTCAGATTTTTTTACATAGACCACCATACCATCTATGAACAAAGTTGGTTTTATGTCTTCTTCCCAATTTGTATACCTTTTATTTCCTTTCCCTGACTTATTGAATTATCTAGGATTTCCAGTATAACTTTGACAAGGAATGGTAGAGGTAATTTATTTTAAATTTATATTTGTCTATTTTTAATTCTTTTCTATTTTACATTTCCAAGTTTTATTTCAGTAATTCATTCCAGCATGTAATGCTTCATCAAAAGTTTTCTCTTTCATTTAGTAAAAAGATGGACACTTATTGTATAGAAAAATGTTCCTGAATGCCCTACTATTTCCCTTCTCCTGCACCAGCCACATTGTCCTCCTTGCTCCCAGGTGTGGTCCTGCCTTGGGTTCATATACTCACTGACCTCTCCAGCCTGAGACTCTTGAATGGACACTTCCTGTAGTGCTCTCCTCAAATGTCACTTTATCAGAAAGGCCTCTGACCACATTATACAAAACAGGACCCCTCCCAACCCTCTCTATTCCCTTAAACTGCTAAAGTTTTCACCAGAGGACATATAACTTACCAGCTATTTTCTTGTGATTATTCTCTTCTCTCCCCAACTAGGATGAGATTCTCCTGGGTAGGCAATTTTATTTATTTTTTTGCCTTTTTTTTAGAGCCACACCCTTGGCATATGGAAGTGCCCAGGCTAGGGACCAAATTGGAGCTGAAGCCACTGGTCTATGCCACATCCACAGCAACACGGGATCCAAGCCATGTCTGTGACCTACACCACAGCTCACGGCAACACCAGATCCTTAACCTGCTGAATGAGGCCAGGGATCGAAACTGCATCCTCATGGATGCTAGTCAGATTCATTTCTGCTGAGCCACGATGGGAACTCCTGGGTAGGCAATTTGATTATTTCTAGTTCCTGCCATATCGCAGCACCTAGAATTGTGCCTGGCATGGAATATGGATTCATTAACTATTTAAATAGTTAACTTTATGACAAATATTAGTGAATATATCTTTTTTTTCCATAGATCCAATAGCTTCTTCTCATTTGTTTGTCAGGAGATGATGAATGGTGTTTCATTAAGGAAACACCAATACAGCACCTGAACTTCCTTCATGCATTCGGTTCCTGGAGTCCGGGAGTACCTAACTCAATGCTCCTTTTCAAATGTTTATAAAATAATATACTTAAATTCCATTAACAATATTTTAAACAATACGATTTCTTACTATTATAGACAGTGTTACTCAAAGCATGGCCCAAGGGACCATACTTTTAACAAGACCTGGGAGCTTAGAAAGGCCGATGCTCAACCTCCACCCCAGGCAGACTGGGCTGGACCCAGCCCTCAGGTGACTCCAACGAGCAATGAACCACGAGAACCACTACTTCAAGGAATTGTTAAATGACTCCTTTCAGTTCGTTGACTTCCTCTTATAAATCATAATCTACCATTCCAAGCTTCTAAGTGCAAAGAATACAACCGGCTGTCACTACACAACATGGCATTGCCTCTTCTATTGGCCAACTATCCTTTTCCACCTATAAAACCTGAAAGACATGTTCTCAAGTTGCAGCTCTTACTTGTTGCAGCTACTTTTGTGGCTACAGCCAAACTATCCACCCTTTAGAGTCCTCTCACATTTAGCAAGCCCTTAAATTCTTCCTTTTCTAATCTGAACACCCTGGAAATACACAGACACAAAAACGGTTTCTCTCAAATTTATTTCTTAAAGACAGAGGCTTTTCTCTCTCTCTCTCTCTCTCTAGGGCTACACCTGCAGCACATGGAAGTTCCCAGGCTACGGGTCTAATCAGAGCTGCAGCTGCCAGCTTACGCCACAGCCACAGCAATGCAGGATCCGGGCAGCATCTGTGACTCTACACCATAGCTCATGGCAACGCTGGATCCTTAACCCACTGAGCGAGGCCAGGGATTCAATCTGTGTCCTCAAGGATTCCAGCTGGGTTCGCTACCACTGAGCCACCATGGGAACTCCCAAAAGACAGAGGCTTTGAAACATTTTGTAACCAGGGGCCTTTTTTTTCTTCCCCAAATGAAATTCATTGTAGATGCTTCATTTATAAAACTATGAGAGAGCTCTGGCTGCTATGGATTGACTGGTCTGTCCACCTGTATACCCATGTCTTCAGTTACTGTGTGTGGGAGAGAAATAACATTTTCCCTTGTACAGTCATTGTAGTATTTTGTATTTTTTGTCACATGTGGTCAAAGCCTGTTATAATTTTGACTCTTTAGATTGGAGAATAAAAAACTAAGGGAAACACATTAATATTGTCAAAATAAGAAAGGGGTCACCATTCTTGCAAAAAAAAAAAGAAAAAAGAAAAAATCTTAAAAGGGACTGTAGCATAAAAAGAAGGAAAACTTCTTTCACACAAAGGAACTGTTGACTTGGTTATTTGTTCTTAGAACACATACGTGACCAGAATTACTGCTGAAGTTCTCTTATTCCTTTTTAAAAATTTCTTTATATCATCAGAAACATAATCAACCAAAATTTATTTATCTTTTTTATAGCCTCACCTGCAGCATATGAAGGTTCCCAGGCTAGGAGGTCACTGCAGAACTGCAGCAGCAGGCCTGTGCCACAGCCACAGCAATGCCAGATCTGAGCCACATCTCCAAGCTACACCACAGCTGGCGACAATGCCGGATCCTGAACCCACTGAGCGAGGCCAGGAGTCAAACCTGTGTCCTCAGAGACTATGTCGGGTTCTTAGCCCACTGAGCCACAATGGGAACTCCCAAAATGTATTTTAAGAAAGTAAGAAATATAAGAAGAGAAAAGCAGAAGTTGTGAGAGATGCACAGGTACCCTGGTCACATTTTGAGCCTGGCGCAGCATATCACATGTTCCCGACACCCCCAGCTCCTCCTAAATAAACCCAAAATATTACCGCCATGGTCCTGACACCTTTCCATCCCTTGCATTCATTTTTCATATAAAGGTCCTGTCTCATTGCACGTATTAAATGTGTCAACTCAAATTTTACATCCATAACCTCTCACTCTAGGCAAGTCTCCGTTTACAGTTTAAAACGTGTTGTGGACTAAATACACAGCGAGGCCGTTCTCCGTGGAGATGCCACCCCGCAGAACACTTTGCTGGCCGCAGACAGAGCCATCACACTCACCGGGCCTTCCAGCTGGCGCGGCACCGTCGGCGCTGTCATCCTGCAGAATAACCGCCAGGCCCACGGCGTCCCCCGGGAGGACGGAGCCGCTGAGGTCCACGTGGGTCAGGCTCGCGGGCTCCCTCCCTGCGCGGCCCGGGCGGTGCCCTGCAGCCACGCCCCTTTCTTGGCCATTTCTCTGGGGTCGCAGCACCACGTGAACGATGCTCTGCTGGTCCAGGTCACAGCGCTGTGGGGAGCGAAACAGAAACACCGCAGGCATCAGAACACCGGGTCGGGTGGAACTCGCCTTCGGTTCTTTTTTTTTTTTAATGATTTTTATTTTTGCCATTAGAGTCGATTTGCAGTGTTCTGTCCATTTCTACAGTCCGGCAGCACAGCCCGTCAGAGGGCCTTCAGTCAGAGGGGGTGAAAGACACCGGCTCATGGCTGATGCCTGCGAGCAGTCATGGAACCGAAAGGCAGGTGACGCATGTGACTGATCAGGATAGACAGCTTGCCTATAGCAGGTCCAGCCCTGACACACGTGTGTGTTACACAGTGGTGGTGAACCAGGGCCAGAAACTGAAACACTCGAATAAAGGGAGAACAAGGACAGGAGAAAACTGAAGCAGTGTTCCAGGGGCCGTGAAATCCGGCAGGAAAGAAGCATGTGTCACACTGCATACAGGAGCACCCTGAAAAGTAATATGTTTTTAAAACTGATTTAGCAGAAATGCTATGTCCTTATAATTATCGAAGTTAAACACCAGCACTCATTTCTGCTTTTAAAAGCACGGAGAGTTGGTTATTGCCAATTACGGGGCATTTTCCCTAGAATTTACAATTCACCAGTTCACAGTGGACCCCACATACACCCCCAGCACCACTAGCCATCACGCTGCCAGGCCAACAAAGCAAGAGGAGAGGGTACGGAGGCCAAGCTAGGATCATTCACCATTTCCATCCAGTCTCACCATTAAAATCAGCACACATCTGCAGAAATGTGTTGCATCTATATACTGCTGTCTATGAGCAGGAGCCTTTAAAGTTCAGTAGAACTGAGGTGACACCTCAGACCATTTGCTAGGACAGAAACTAACTTAAGCCAAATCTCAGTTTCAGAATATCTAGTAGGTAGAAGCAGTGGCGCATCATGTCTGTCCTTCCTCCCACAGAGTGAGGACTCTGCCTTCTCAACAACCCCAGCGCCATCCGCCCCCAGCTCAGGGAGTTTAAAGAACGCCCACCCCAACCACGACAATGCCTGTCACCGTCATAAACCCCCATCCTTCCTCAAGTGCTCTGCTGTCACTGCCAGCACTTCTGCCCACACCACCACTTGCTGACTGCCTCGTCCACCCAGGAAGGTCACCACTCCCTGTGCCCTCCAGTCCTAAATCCCACTCTAAGCTCGTCTCATCCCAGGTCCTGGACCTCTGTCGCATCAACACCTCCTCCTCCTGCTGCCTGTCCCTGCAGCTTCCCAGCTGTCCCCAGAACCACTCCTACTCAGCAGCAGTCACTCTGTGTCATTCTCTGTCCCCTCAGTCTGCCCCTTTCTGATGTCCCTATTTCTGTCAAAGCACCACCGTCCCCCATATTATTCAAGTGTCGAGGCTTCCCTTCCCACCTAAAACTGATTCCTCTCCTGTGTTTTCTAGAAGGTTCAACAGAAAGACCAGCTCGGGCGCTCCTCCCAGCTGGAGGTTACCTCCCGCGAGGCCCCGAGGGTATAATTCTGACGCGGAAGTGCCCTTCACATCCTCAGCCCCTTACATCCTAATCACCACCTGCCCATCTCAGGCCTTCATCATCACAGGAGCTTTGTAATTACTTCCTTACCTCTTGTCTTTCCCCACAATCCTTTAGTATAAGAATTTTTGCTGTGCTAAAAAAAAAAAAGATAGTCCCTGTTATGGTTCAGCAGGTTATGAACCCGACTAGTATCCATGAGGATGTGGGTTCAATCCCTGGCCTCACCCGGTGGGTTCAGAATCCGGCATTGCTGTGAGCTATGGTGTAGGGTGCCGATGGCGGCTCAGACCCCATATTGCTGTGGCTATGCTGCAGGCAGGTGCAGCTCCGATTCGACCCCTCACCAGGGAACTTCCATATGCTGCAGGTTCGGCCCAAAAAAGCAAAACAAACAAACAAACAAACAAAAAACCCACCTTCTGGTGTGTGTCACATATTCTTTCTAATGTGTCTCAGTATTACTGGTAATATGATCTAGCATCTTATTATCTTTTTCAAGGGTGTTTAGAGTTTTCTCCCTTCTAGACCAACCATCTTAGGATTTTCCTCTTCTTGCCTCTCCTTCCTTGTATGTGCAGCAGATTATATTATCCTTCAAAATCTCCCTTCCTCCTGTCCTTGCTTTTGGGCCTCCTTGCCTTGCGTGTCATCAGCTTTGGCTAATAGGACATTTGCAGATGTGATTGGACCAGGGCCTTAAAATGTGTCTGCCCCACTGCCCTGGCTGTCAAGAGAGAATCCCTGGACGTTTCCATCTCTTCAGCCTGGGTCCCTCAACTGCACACACGGCAGAGACCTGAGCCCGAGCCACAGGGAGGACTGAGCGTGGCCCCACCCACAGCTTGAGCAGAATTTTCCAGCTAAATGCAGGCTTGGGCTGCAACCCCCCCAGCTGACATGAAGACATAGGGGAAACAGGTGCTTATTAATGCATGGCGCTGAGATATTGTGGTTGTCCACTCAGCAGTAATCACTGACAGTACTCTATTTTCCATTGTAATTGGACATAACAGACACTCTACCACCATTACTCATCACCTCCGTGTGCAGCCAGGACTCTAGGAGCAGTACACAGCCTTTAGCCCAAGTCATATCAAACCAACACAAGACCTGAGTACACTCAAGAGTGGCCACGTGAGGACGCACACTTGGCAACAAGGAGGAACAACTGAGAATTGGGCTCCAAACATAGCCTGAGATTTTCACCCATATGCTGTTCTTTTCCAGGAGGCTCAAAAATTCTGTCAGATGAAACTCCTCTCTCCACATTTGGGACTGATGTGCTGCATGTGATCCGGCCAGATAAAAGTAATGGCCTTCTCTCTCCTCTGAGTCCCAATAATCTCTGCCTGCCATGCTTATCTGCTGCAGCGGCCAGAGCTTGGACAGTGTGTGTCTGTGTGTGTGCATGTCTGTGTCTGTGTGTGTCTCTGTGTGTCTGTGTGTGTCTCTGTGTGTGAGAGAGAGAGAGGAGAGGATCTTCCAAATTAACCTGGAAATCCTTGAAAGCTGCAACTGCGTCACCCTTTTCTTTTTATTTACCAAAATGCTTCACGCGGCACTTTGAACCTAGTAGATGTAGAAAATATGTCCATGAATTGAAAACGTAAATGACTGAGAGGAAATTCGAATGAATGAATGACAAATATCAATAGCAAAGACACAATACCCAAAGGGATCCTTGGGGAGTCAGAAGACCGTGGAATAAAGAACATGGAATTTAAAGTCAAGTAGATTTATTAGCTGTATGATTTGGGGCAAATTACTTTCCCTCTATAGCTTCAGTTTCTACATATGTCATTAGCAATAATATTAACGACTTTAAAAATGCAAGGAAATGTACAGAGGGCAGACCACCCCCCATCCACAGTCACAATTTGAAACAAAGTTGTCAAATCACTATCAACATTTACAAGCTTTGAAAACTAAAGAGGGTGGGACCTTATTTTGTTCATCAATACAACCTTGGATTCCTTTTTGGCTGCTTCACTCACACAATCTTATTTGGAAAATGTACAAAGAGTGGAATAAGCAGAATCTACAGATGTGACAGTTATTCTGGTAACTTTCCAGCTTTCTGTGCATTAAAAATTGATGCAAAAAATATCCCTATATGCTCAGATGCCAGGAAACACATGAAGGACCTGAGAAGATTCGCAGGGGCTGATACAATCTGACAAGTATGGAAAAAATCCAAAAACTGAGATTTTCCTTTCAAATCCAGATTTTGCTAAGGCTCAGGGTAGAGCGGCAAGGGGAACAGGAAGACCCCAAGCAGATTTCAGTAGTTACAGTGCTATTTATGGAACACATTTCCCTCAGTCTCCTCCATGTGTTCAGAGACCATTAATTGCTTAATTTAATTCTTTGATTCACTCGTAGAAAACGCTGCTGATCTTAGAACTGGTCCCTTTGCCAGATGGTACAACTGCACCACCACACTGGTTCAGTTCAAAGCCACATTAAAAACATGTCCCATGGACAATAAATTAGATAAAGTTTAGTTGTCTACCCACTCTAAAGCCCCAAATAATATTTAGTTCTCTTGAGAGACAAATAATCCCTTAGCTTTGGGAAGGAGAGATTTTCACCAGAAGGCAGTAGCATTTTCCAATATGGTTTTAAGCTTCTGCAGGGCAACAACATCTTATTTATCTTTGTTTCCTCAAAGACCAGAATACTGCTTGGCAAAGAGGAAACAAGTTATGAATTCAACAAGTAAGGCAGTGACATAAGTTGTTTAGTGTGGACAAAACAAGTGGGTTTTCATTCAGCTGGGGTTGGTTTTAGGCTGTCAAGCAGGGCTGTTGTCCTGCTGCATGTTCAATGTGGAGATACCCCAGGATTAATAAAACATCTATGGGAGTGATGGCCAACCAATGACCAACTCTCACCCAACTAGCCGTTATTCCACAATAGACAAGAAATTGATGTATTTTTATTTTTCCCCAAAGGAATTCTTCTGATGACATGTAGTTAGGATTCAAATGTTTGGGAGCCTGGTAATACAATTAGAATATAAGAAATAGGCAAAATTTGAAAAACCTGATAATGCTTTTCAAAACATCCTTAGCCTTTTTAAACTTTGTAAAAATAAGTAATGTTACTCTAACAAGAAAAATTAATGAGGATTGAAAAGTTACTGGAATGTTTTCCAAGTTCTTAAAGAAGGGTTAGACAGGGAGTTCCCATCGTGGCTCAGTGGTTAACGAATCTGACTAGTATCCATGAAGATGCAGGTTCGATCCCTGGCCTTGCTCAGTGGGTTCAGGATCCAGCATTGCAGCTTGGATCCTGCAGTGCTGTGGCTGTAATGTAGGCCAGCAGCTGTGGCTCAGATTCAACCCCTAGCCTGGGAACCTCCATGTGCCGTGAGTGCAGCCCTAAAAAGAAAAAGAAAAAAAGTTAGACAGGTGAGTCCTAAAATGATTCATAATGAGATTCAAAAACAGTTAATAATGTCACACTGTTAGAAAAGGCTTTCATGTGCTATACCAATAACAATTACATTAATATAAAAGTAAAAGGAATACATAGTATATGCGAGCTCCAGGCTGTGTTACAAGGTGTTCACATACAGTAAAGTGTTTGATATTCCCATAGTGCTCTGGGGAGCTGCTGTTAGCACCCAGAAGTGAGCTGAACTGTGCCTGGCGTAAATAAAACTCTTTCAATATTACTTGTCATTATTGCTCATTCCTATTCCACTTCACAGAAGATAAAGATGAGACAAAGAGAAGTTCATAACAGGTCCAACATGATCCAGCTCTTAAGTGTGAAGCCAGGACAAGAACCCAGACCAAGGATCCCCAATATCCTCCTGAGTCCCCCAAGCTCCAGGACATGGCTGCTGAGAGGAAGTGGGGTGGCCGATGGACAGAGAAGGACCAGTCTATGGAAGAGTGGGGTTTGGAAGCTGCAGTGGATCTGCTTCAGGTGCAAAGGAATGATTAGAAGAGTCAGATAAGTTAAAAACTGAAGAAAAACTCTGGCCCCGCTAGGGCTGGGACCATCTGGAGGCAGCAGAAGAAAGTCTGGGGCAGTCTGATAAAAAACAAAAAGGTTAAGACAGCAAGACAGTGAAAGTAAGAACCAGGGCCAGTTACAGACACACCCATCATTCAAAGTAGAGAGAAGAGAGTGGAGGGTTGGCCACAGGTCTGGCTGTCCCCAGGGGCTGACGCCAGTCTCAGCTGTTTTTACGCCAGTTTCCTTCCACATGCCAATGCCCAAAGAAGACAGCACTTGTCACATGACGCTGCCCGCTCTGTGTTTCTCTCTGTTGCCAGACAGTTCCACCTTCAAGAAAAGATACGGATTTTTCCTAATGCTGTATCTACAGCAGCTACTGCATGACCTCGTCATCATACACGCCACCTGGGTTTGCTGAATGACTGACTGACTGATCCTGCGAAGCACATGCTGGTGCTGAGGCAGTTTCCCAGGTGAGGAAGGTCTCAGACGACTTTAGTGGGCTGCCTAAATATGACACATACTTAGGAAATGAAAGAGACAGCTCTGAAGCCCCTATTTGCTGGCTCTAAGCCCAACACTCTTCCAGGTATTATCCCACTATGCGTGGGAGTTCACGATAGGAGCATGCATATCGGACATACTGTTTGTTCTTATAAGCACACTGATCAATCTACATTCGTCCGTATACTCACTGTACCGGTTTCGGTGGCCTTTAAATGAGACCCGGCTGCCTTTGATAGCTTCACTATGATTCACTCCTTCTAGTCCTTTCCAACTCTGTGAAACTTCTTTTTATCATAAAACATGGTTAAGAATCATTTCAGTTGGAGGGTTGTCATATTTCCTGTTGTGTCCCAACTTCACATTTGAAGGCCTGAAAATCCCACATTTTCAATTGAATTTTTCATAGCACACAATTTTCCCCCCAGAAAAGCAATAATGTGATCCAGCCAAGAATGATCAGATAAAAGATTTCCTAATTTAATAGTCAATGATGTTATCAGATTTTAATTTAAAAAAGATTTGGCATTAAGGAGCTCCTTTGCAGATAATTTTGAAGAACATTTTTTAACACACCTTAAATTTTATTTTCCCTATTTTTTGATTGTTTAAAAATTCACAATATTCATTACATGCTTCTTCCAAAAAGGAATTCTAACAGATGTTTGTGTAAGTGAACCAGTTTGTAATAATGTATCTTCTATGTCAAAGAAAGATAAAATGAGAACTCTTTAGGAAGTTATTTAAAGGTATTTTTAAATGTAATGGTTAAGGAATATTTTGTATAGTTATTGCTCACAATGAGATAACGTGATTAAAGACGTATGAACTTAGGACTTCTGGACTGAACCGAATGACCAAAAAGGACCTATTCCCACTGATTTACTTCTCTTATACTCTACTTCCTGTCCATAGTGGCTCCATGAGCACGAAAGGCCAATTTATATTAATTGGATGAGAATAAAAACTGTCCCTTCAACTCCATCTTTCTTTGAAAAAAACCAAAAAACAAAAACAGACTCTTTAAAGGCCAGATTCTCTATGGCTTACGCTTTGAATTTATTTCACATTTCCGACAGCGAGTTTTCACTACGATCAAAGACGTGTTGCAGATAGATACTGAAAGGCCCCCTCTCTGGCTGCCAAAGGCCAGATAATCCAATTCCTAGGAAAGGTCAATCAGCCCCACTCTAACGAGCCAGTGTGGGTCTGAGCCACGTCCCCCTCCACGTCCCCCCACTGCAGGCCTGGGGCCAGTTCACGGCCCCTTAGGACATGCACACAGGGAGCCCGGGGGGGGGAAGCAGACAGTTGATGCGAGTTGGCCCCGCATCATGAGAGGTGATTTGCTGTGAGAAGAGGTTGGTGCCGTCTGTGCAGGTGAGGCCTGGGACTCTGTGCCCCCAGGTCCACCCCTTCTGAAAAGACAAAGCGCACCAGGCAAGCAATCCTATGCCTTAAAACCAAGTCCGAATTATGACTTATAAAATGTACAAGGTATGTCCCCCCAGTGCTGTTTCTCTAAATATTACTTTACTATGAGTCATGGTATATTATTATAAGTGATTTAAATATATAGGACGGTTTTTCAACACAGTTAAACTATTTTGTTTCCAAGTGAGGGCCCGCAGTTTACAGTATTCCTTGCCAAGGGGGCGGGAGGGGTGTCAGAGTTAACAAACATATTCTCCTTCTCATGTGTCCCTGACAAAAACAGGAATCTTGAATCATCATCTCTAGTTTGTCTTTCTCCTAAAGATATTTACCTCCAAACAATTCAACTCTAGGGGAAAAAGAAAATCTGAAGCCGGCAAACTATCATCCCAAACTGTCATCTCACACACCAGCTCTCTCTTGCTGTGTTTCCCCCTTCTCCCACTCAACAAGGACCAAAGAGATTTTGTTAATAATGTGCAGAAAAGATACTGTGTAGCCCTGGAGCCATTCTCAAAAAGAACAAACAAACAAAGAAAAAACTCGGGGGGAACCCTCTAAGGATAAAACACCTTTATATGCTCTTTTAGAACCTATTCCTTTCTAGGTCCTAAACATCAGCCTGCTTGTCTCCCTGCTGGTTTCTGGCTTTCTGCACTGCATCCTCCTACAGCCCACTCTCTGAAACAGCGTGATGTCTTTGGATGGTCTCCCCTCCTTTTCCCTCCCGTTTTATTCCCTCTCTGCCCTCCCTGCCTGTTCACCCCTCTCTCCCATACTCTAACTCTAATCCACGCTTCTCTTGGG
This sequence comes from Phacochoerus africanus, assembly GCF_016906955.1. Classification (NCBI taxonomy): domain Eukaryota; kingdom Metazoa; phylum Chordata; class Mammalia; order Artiodactyla; family Suidae; genus Phacochoerus; species Phacochoerus africanus. Next base: position 5,880,245 of record NC_062545.1, on the reverse strand, counting down.
TGACCCACAACATGTACCCCGTCCCTGCCCATTCATCCCTTGCTTGGTGACAGCCCACTGCTGGGCACTGTAGAACCAGGAACTGGCCTACTAAGCACTGGGAAACACAGTGGTTGCTTCAGGACTGCCCGAAGTTGGTAACCAACTGGATCAGAAGAAATTGACTTGACTTATTTATTTATTTATTCTTTCATTTATTTATTATTTTATTTGTCTTTTGTCTTTTAGGGCAGAACCCGTGGCATATGGAGGTTCCTAGGCTAGAGGTCTAATCAGAGCTGCAGCTGCCGGCTTACGCCACAGCCACAGCAATGCAGGATCCAGGCAGCATCTGTGACTCTACACCATAGCTCATGGCAACGCTGGATCCTTAACCCACTGTGTGAAGCCAGGGATCAAACCCGCAACCTCATGGTTCCTAGTTGGATTCGTTTCTGCTGTGCCACAAAGGGAACTCCAGAAGTTTACTTCATTGCATGACTTTAAAACAAACTCTTGGACAACAAAGAAAATGCTTACCTGGAATCAGTGTAAATCCAGATTGGTCATTTTGAACACTCACTACTTTAAATTAGATCCTTCTCTGGCAAATGCAAACAAACCAAAAATTCTCTCAGAAGAGGTGGCTATTTCCTTAATCAGTCACTCACCTAACACAGAGCTGTAGGAGATGAGTGTAGACTCTTGAGGGAAGAAATACAGTCAGGGATAATTAACGGTTTCCTCTTTTTTCTCAATCGCAATATATTGACTTACAATGGTGTGTTAGTTCCAGGTGTACAGCAAGGTGATTCATATGTATGCATTCTCTTTCCCCTTAGAGGTTATTACAAAATATTGAGCACAGTTCCCTAAACAGTGGGTCCTTATTGGCTATCTATCAACTCACTCTTAAATATTAAAAGTTTCTCCCTAAGTCAAGCAGATGAGGCGATGCTGTACTGCCATGTCAGACAAGGTAGCCAGGCGCCACCCTCCTGATCTGGGGTCACTCAGTAAAGCCGAGGTCGGGCACTCCCCTCGGGCCCTGGTCAGAGCTTGAGGGACTCCACCGAGGGAAGGAAAAATTTGGCCAGGCTCTTCAACAGCAAGGAAGAGAGGAGAACTGACAGGCATTCATATGTATTTTTCTAAACAACCAACATAAGAGATAAACAGTTTCACACCTTGGCTATAAATTCCTTAAGTTTCCAGCCTCCAGTTGAAATTTTAGACATAAATACAACACATTGTTACTTATGTCAGCTCCTGTTTCATAATCTGGCTACTTTATGTCATATGTAACAATTCTTTTACTGGGGATAAATAAAACATGAGGCTGCACTCCTCTTCCACACCTGTGTTCTAAGCAGACGCCTGCTCGGGTTGCCCTCCAGACACCGGCTGCTAGGAAGGCCCTGAGAGTCTGAGCAAATTGGGACAAACTCCTAGACTCTATCATTTCACTGCAAGAGAGGATAAATTTTTCAGTGTCAGCAGTTGGTCCTAATTCTTTCCTGTAATCATTTATTCAGGAGAATGATGTGTTAAGGCCAAAAGGCCATCTGAGCTACATCCGAGGGCCACAGCTCTGGGGGGGGAGCAGGACGCTGGTCCATGGGCTGCGCTGTCACTGTGTCGCCTGCAGGTTTATGAGAACGTTGTCTATGTTGGGGCCATGATCAGGCACTCTCGGCTTTGGGCCTTTACTCTGAAGTAACTGGTAAATGCCGTCTTTGACAAAAACAATTTTCCTAAATTTATCTAACAGAACTTATCTATAATGAATTTCCTTTACAATTGTTGACTTTTTTTTTTTTTTTTTACATTTTCATAATATAAATGTTCTCAGGATATAAGGAAAGAGAAAAAGCTCAACGGAGGCCCTTTCAGTCTTTCTGTGGCATAAATCAAATGGAGAAATTTATGAAAATCCACTTTGGATATTAAAACTTTGAGGATGTGCCTGGATGGCTGGAGGTGGCATTTTGCGTCTCTGATAGAAGCTAATGAAAACCCCCATGGGACAGGTCAGGTCATAGATTTAAAGACAATGCATTTCGCTTGCACCTGCGTTGCTCAGGTTACTTCCTCCACTCCGGTAGAGAGAGAGAGGAGAGGCAACTTGGGAGATTATTTGTGAGTTTCTGAGGGAGTGTGGACTTGCTGCCTCAGCCCTCGAGAAGGCTGAGCTGGGCAGACTGCTTTGATTGAAAAGAAGGCACTGACCTCTTTCATTTCTGTTTTCTTCCAACTAAAGGGAAGATAGTGGGTTGAGTAGCATCTGCTTAAAATCCATGCCCACCAAAGACCTTAGAATGAAATTATTTGGAAACAGGGTCTTTGTAGATGCGATTATTTAAGGATCCCAAGAAGACACCATCCTGAATTTAGGGTCCACTCTAAATCCAATAATAGGTGTCTTTATAAGAAGAGAGGGAGCTCCTGTTGTGGCTCAGTGGTAACAAACCCAACTAGTATCCAGGAGGATGCAGGTTTGATCCCCGGCCTCACTCAGTGGGTTAAGGATTGGCATTGCCATGAGCCATGCATGGTGTGGGGCTCAGACATGGCTCAGATCCTGCGTTGCTGTCTGTGGCATAGGCCAGCAGCAGCTGCAGCTCTGATTTGACCCCTGGCCTGGGAACCTCCGTATGCCTCAACTGTGGCCCTAAAAAGCCAAATAAATAAATAAATAAAAGAATGAAGAGAAGGAGCAGAAGAGAGGAGAAACATGGAGGAAAACTCCAAGTGACAGCAGAGACAGAGGTTTCAGCGATGCTGCTCCAAGCCAAGGAATGCTAAGCACCACCCGGAATGCAGTGGGAGGAGACAAACAAAGGTCCTTCCCTAGAACCTTCAGAAGCAGAAAGGCCCTGTCAACACCTTGATTTCAGACTTCCAGCCTCTAGAACACTGAGTCATAAGTGTGTGTGATTTGGGGTCACCATGTGTGTGGCTCATTCTTCTAACGGCCCCAGGAAACTCATAAATGAAAGAAAGGCATTCTGGGCAAAGGGATGGGATGTGCAAAGTGAGAACTGCAAGATTTAAGGAGTTGGGAAGAAGAAACGTTGGAGTTCATTATGGCTGGGAGCAGGAAGCTTTCAGGCAGAGTCAAATATATGTGGGGCCCCCCAGGAGAGATCCAAATATGGCACTTCCCAAAGCCAAAAACCCATATGGATGTATTCAGTATTTATTTAGAGGAGACTCTAAGATCTTCAAGGAGTAGAAGTGAGGAGAATTGCTGATAGCAGCCCCTTCACACTGCATCTTTGATTCATTGTGATTAGGTGACATGCACCCTGGTCTACCCAAAATCATTGAGGTGATACCTCTTATCCCAGTGTGACTATCCATAGGTCTCCTTTAAGCATCAAGGTCTCCTCATACGAAAGAAGAATCAAATGATCGCTCTACTTGTCGTTGTCTATTCATGGCACATAGTAGGTACACAAAAATAAATTTTGAAGGACCAATAAAAGCTTTAGAATAGAAATAGTATCTACCATTTTATGAATTCTCTACATGCTAGGCACTGTTCTCAGTATGTTCTTATTTTACTCTGCACAATGAGGCAGGGACATTACATTCCTCGTTTTAGAGATGAGGTAACTGGAATACAAAGACATTAAGTTGTTGCCAAAGGTCATATCTAACTACTAAGTGGCCAAGTCAGAATAACAACTAATATGTGTGTCACAATATTAACTGTGTACAAATCCCTGTCATCAACACATCTAATCTTACCTAATACGTTCGCCAACCCTTCCTCAAGTATTATCTTCAGCATTGAAACACAGTCCCTTACAGGTGAGGAGGACTCAATGAATTAGCCAAGATTACACAGAAGTCTCTAAGCAGGTGGGCTTTTATCCAGGTCAAAATCTGCATAAAAATCACCTGGGGTGCCACGTTAAAATTTTGTTTTCTATTTTAAACTTTACAAGATACATCCCCCAGGGTCACTTCTCTAAATACTACCTTATCATGAATTATAATATACTATTACAAATAATTGAAATATATGTAGAATTTTTTTCAATATCATTTATTTATCTTTTTTTCAAATCACTGCATATAATTTATAGTATTCCCTGTGGGGATGATGGCATCAAGGTTGGCAAGCATACTCTCCTTCTCCTGCATACATGACAAAAACAGGAAGCCAAAAATGAGAATATTCCTCAACTGAAAGGAAAGAGAGCATACCACAAAACAGTATTTTCTATGTAAGAAGCAAGGAGAAAAACAAACAGTATTTTTTAAGAAACAAGGGGGAAAATGAACACATGCTGTTTATTTTTGCAAAGAAGGGATAAAATCAAAACAAATAAAATGGTTATTATGAGGGGTAAAGTGAATAAGGTGGAGAGACATGGCTAGGAGTCCTGTGTTCCTAAGTGTATCTTTCCATATAGTTTAGCTTTTAAAAATTTTTTTTTCTTTTCTCTTTATAGCCATACCTGTGGCATATGGAAGTTCCTGGGCCAGGGGTCGAATTGGAGTTGCAGCTGCCAACCTACACCACAGCCACAGCACCACCAGATCTGAGCCACATCTGTGACCTCTGCTGCAGCTGGTGGCAACCCACTGGGCCAGGGGAGGGATCCAGACTCACATCCTCAGGGATGCTGCGTCACAGTCTTAACCCTGCAGAGCCACAACGGGAGCTCTTATTTTTAACTTTTGCACCATTGTATGCATTTTATATAATCCAAGAATAAAGTTAAATAAATAAGAGGAAAAAGCAAATTCTAAAATTAAATACAAACAGGCACAAATGATCCTAAGTACATATCAAAGTGATGACACAACTATACATCATGAATTCCAGTAACTTTTGAACACAGTATTCTATGCACCCTTTTGCACACATAAAAGGAGGAGAAAATGTGTACTTTATGTAGTAACTTCACTGTTGGTAGTGATACAGGGGTAGAGCTTCTGAGACTATATGTATGCCAAGATCAAAAACAGTCCTAAACTTCACCGATAATTTTGGAAAGCAAGTTTCTCATAGCGGGAAAAGACATAGAAGAGGGTGAGAAAGAGACGCATGGTGTTGAATGTGAAACTGTGGTAACGCGATGTACTTAGGGATTAAACAACACTTGTCAACAGGGAAAATTCCATTCACATCCAAAGTAAAAGGACACCAGAAGGAATACCCACAGGCTTATCCATCCCCATTTTCAACAACGATCAACTCTGTTACAAACTCGCTTCATCCCTTTCTCTACGCACTTCCACTTCCTCTATCATTTCAAAGCAAATCTCAGACATATTATTCATTCAGCAAATATTTTCAGGGGTTCGCATTGTGGCTCAGTGGGTTAAGGACCCGAAGTTGTCTCCATGGGGGGGGGGGGTTTGATCCCTCACCTTGCTTAATGGGTAAAGGACGTGGCCTTGTTGCAAGCTGCAACATAGGTTGCAGCAGCAGCTCAGATGTGGTGTCGCCCTGGCTGTGGCATAGGCCACAGCTGCAGAGCTGATTCTACCCCTGGCCCAGGAACTTCCAAATGCTACTAGTGAGTGCAGCTGTAAAAAATAAAATATTTTCTTTTTTATGATTTTTATTTTTTTATTATAGTTGATTTACAGTGTTGTCAATTTCTACTATACAGCAAAGTGACCCAGTCATACATATATTCTTTTTCTTTTTTCTTTTTTTTTTTTTGCTTTTTTAGGGCCATACCCTCAGCACATGGAGAGGTTCCCAGGCTATGGAGTCCAACTGGAGCTACAGCTGCGGCCTATGCCACAGCCACAGCAGAGCAGGATTTGAGCCACGTCTGCAACCTGCACCACAGCTCACACCAATACTGGATACTTAACCCACTGAGCAAGCACAGGGATCAAACCCACAACCTTGCGGTTCCTGGCTGGATTCATTTCTGCTGCACCACAATGGGAACTCCATGTATACATATATTCTTTTTCTCACATTATCCTACATTATGTTCCATCACAAGTAATTGGATACAGTTCCTCTGATAAACAGCAGGAACTCATTGCTTATCCACTCCAAATGCAATAGTTTGCATCTATTAATCCCAGACTCCAAGTCCATCTTACTACCTTCCCCTCCCCTTTGGCAACCACAAGTCTGTGCTCCAGGCCCATGAGTTTCTTTTCCATGGAAAGTTTCATTTGTGCCATATATTAGATTCCAGATATAAGTGATATAATATGGTATTTGTCTTTCTCTTTCTGACTTAATGTCACTTAGTATGAGAGTCTCTATTCCATCCATGTTGCTGCAACTGGCATTATTTTGTTCTTTTTTTTTTTTTTTTTAATCTTTTTGCCGATTCTTGGGCCGCTCCCTCGGCATATGGAGTTTCCCAGGCTAGGGGTCTAATCGGAGCTGTATCTGCCAGCCACAGCCACAGCCACAGCAATGTGGGATCCGAGCTGCGTCTGTGACCTACACCACAGCTCACGGCAACACCGGATCTTTAACCCACTGAGCAAGGGCAGGGATCGAGCCCACAACCTCATGGTTCCTAGTTGGATTCATTAACCACTGCGCCACGACGGGAACTCCTATTTTGTTCTTTTTATGGCTGAGTAGTATTCCATTGTGTATATATACACCACTTCTTAATCCATTCATCTGTCAATGTACATTTAGGTTGTTTCCATGTCTTGGCTATTGTGAATAGTGCTGCAATGAACACATGGGTGCATGTATCTTTTTCAATGAAAGTTTGTCTGGATATATGCCCAACAGTGGGGTTGTGGGTCCTACGGTAGTTCTATATCTAGTTCTCTGAAGTACTCCATACTGTTTTCCACAGTGGTGGTACCAATTCACATCCCCACCAACGGTAGAGGAGGGTAACCTTTTCTCCACAACCTCTCCAGCATTTTTATTTGTGGACTTATTAATTATGGCCATTCTGACTGGTGTGAGGTGGTACCTCATAGCAGTTTTGATTTGAATTTCTTGATCAGTTAATGATGTTTAGCATTTGTTCATGTGCATGTTGGACATCTGTATATCTTCTTTGAGGAAATGTCTATTCAGGTCTTTTGCCCATTTTTTTAATTGGATTGCTGTGTTTTTTTTGCTGTTAAGTTGTATAAGTTGTTTGTATAATTTAGAGATTAAGCCCTTGTCAATTGTATCATTTGAAACTATTTTTTCCAATTCGTTAGGTTGTGTTTTTTTTATGGTTTCCTTTGTGCAAAAGCTTGTCAGTTTGATTAGGTCCCATTGGTTTATTTTGCTTTTATTTCTGTTGTCTTGGGAGAGTGACCTAAGAAAATACTTGTACAGTTGATGTCAGAGAATGTTTTGCCTATGTTCTCTTCTAGGAGTTTGATGGTGTCTTGTCTTATGTTTAAGTCTTTATGCCATTTTGAGTTTATTTTTGTGCATGGTGTGAGAGTGTGTTCCAATTTCATTGATTTACATGTGGTTATCCAGTTTTCCTAGCACCACGTGCTGAAAGGACTGTCTTTCTCCCATTTTACATTCTTGCCTCCTTTGTTGAAGATTAATTTACTGTAGGTATCTAGGTTTATTTCTGGGTTTTCTATTCTCTTCCATTAATCTGTACGTCTGTTTTGGTACCAGTACCACACTGTCTTGATGACTGCAGCTTTGTAACATTGCCTGAAGTCTGGAAGAGTGATGCCTCTGGCTTGTTTTTTGTTCCTCAGGGTTGCTTTGGAAATTCTGGGTCTTTTGTGGTTCCATATGAAGTTTTGTGAAAAATGTCATGGGTAATTTGATAGGGATTGCACTTAATCTGTAGATTGCTTTAGGTAGTATGGCCATTTTTACAATATTAATTTTTCCAACCCAGGAGCATGTAATATCTTTCCATTTCTTTGAATCCTCTTTAATTTCTTTGATTAATGTTTTATAGTTCTCAGCATATAAGTCTCTCACCTCCTTGGTGAGGTTTATTCCTAGGTATTCAATTTTTGGGGGGTGGATTTTAAGAGGTATTGTGTTTTTATATTCCTTTTCTAATATTTCATTATTAGTATACAGAAATGCAACCAATTTTTGAATGTGAATCTTGTATCCTGCTACTTTTCTGAATTCATTGATCAGTTTGAGTAGTTTTTGTGATTGACCATACTGTGGCACAAAACTAACCTCAAGAAATTTAAGAATATAAATGATTTAAAGTATCTTCTCTGACCACAATGGCGTGAAACTAGAAATCAACCACAAGAAAAGAAATGAGAAAAAAACTGACTACATGGAGATTAAACAACATGATATTAAAAAACCAATGGGTCAATGAGGAAATCAAAAGAGAAATTGAAAAATACCCTGAGACAAATGATAATGAAAAGACAACCATTCAAAGTCTATAGAATGCTGTAAAAGCAGAGCTTAGAGGAAAGTTCATAGCAATACAGGCCTTCCTCAGAAAAGAAGAAAAATCTGAAATCAACAACTTAAGCTACCATCTAAAAAAAATTAGGAAAAGAAGAACAAACAAAACCCAAAGTTAGAAGGAAAAAAAAAATCAAATATCAGACAGGAAATCAATAAAATAGAGATTCAAAAGACAATGGAAAAAAATAGATAAAACCAAGAGCTGGTTCTTTGAAAGGGTAAACAAAATATACAAACCTCTGGCCAGAGTCACCAAGAAGAGGAGAGAATGAACTGAATAAAATAAAATAAGAAACTAAAAAGGAAAAATCTCAAAGGATACTGAAATACAAAAAATAAATAAGAGAATACTATGAACAATTATATGCCAACAAATTGACAACCTAGAAGAAATGCACAACTTTCTAGAGACATACAGCTCACCAAAAATGAATCAAGAAGAAATAGATCAATTGAACAGACCAATCACTAGAAATGAAATTGAATATATCATAAAAACACTCCCTACAAACTAAAGTTCAGGACCAGATGCCATCACAGGTGAATTCTACCAAACATACAAAGAAAAACTTATACCCATCCTCATTAAACTTTTCCAAAAAGTTGAAGAAGGAACACTCCCAAAGACATTCTATGAAGCCACCATCACCCTAATACCAAAATCAGACAAATACCAAAAAAGAAAATTATAGGCCAATATCTTTGATGAATTTAGACGTAAAAATTCTCAACAAAATTGTAGCCCACTGAATCCAACAACAACATATAAAGATCATACACCATGACCAAGTGGGATTCATCTCAGGTTCACAAGGATGGTTCAACATACGCAAATCAATCATCATACACCACATTGACAAAAGAAAAGTCAAAAATCACATCATCATCTCAATAGATGCAGAAAAAGCATTTGACAAAGTCTAACATCCATTCATGATAAAAAAAAAAACAACTCTTACCAAAGTGGGTATAGAGGGCACATACATTAACATAATAAAAATCATTTATGACAAGCCCACAGCAAATATAACACTCAGTGGAGAAAAGCTGAAAGCCTCCCTGCTAAAATCTGGAACAAGACAAGGATGCCCATTCTCACGACTTTTATTCAACATAGTATTGGAAGTCCTAGCCACAGCAATCAGACCAAAAAAAAAAAAAAAAAAGAAAGAAAAAAGAAAGGCATTCTAATTGGAAGAGAAGAGGTAAAATTGCCATTGTATGTATGCAGGTGACAAGATACTATATATAGAAAACCCTAAGGACTCCACACACACAAAAACAAGCATTTTAAATATGTATCTCTAAGAGGCAGGAATATTTCTCTAAAACATAACCAGAATACCATTATAATGTCTAGAAATTAATTACAAGTAAGACTTGAATACCATTACATATCCCTGTGTTCATGTTCCCAATTTCCTCATAAGTACAATTGTTCTTGTTTGCTTGAATTAGGATCCAAAAAGGGTCCTCATTTTGTGGTTGGATAAGATGTTGCTTATGTGTCTTTTTTACTTTAATATTTTTTAAGATGTAAGTCACATACCTTTACAGTGTACAATTCAGTGGATTTTTGTATCTTCACAAGGTTGTGCCATCATCACTACTATCTAATTGCAGAACGTTTTCTCTTAGGTCACCTAATTTTCAAGTTCCCTCTCTGTCTCTCTAGGTGTCACTTACTTCACAGAGTAAGTAATTGTTAGTAATTATTGATCCTTCATGCAAGATCCATTACTTCATTAACATTGTAAAATGGCTGTGTTTCGATTTTATTATTTCTTCTCCAACTACAATGCGGAATACTTCTATCAAGATAAAATTTTCTGCAACTATTATTTGTTTACCCAGAGGCAAACTTTGTATAGGAAGGCAAAATGAACATTTTATTCTTGGCTTACAGATTTCTAAAATGAGTCTTTTCTAGCAATGAAAACAAGTAGCTCCTTAAGAAATCACAGATGTCAAAAAGCAAAAACCAAAACCTCAAGCATGAGATGAACAGAACTGCATTCTTCTATCCATCCATAAATGCTGTAAGATAGTTTCTGCTAAGAAACACCTCCCCCCTCCCCCCGTCAAGGGTTAAGGATCCCTGGGTGGTGGCAGCAGGGCAGCAACAGGCAGTGGCAGTGGCGGTGGGCACTGAACTTCCACAGGTTCTGGGAACCCACCCCACCCCCTAAAAAACCCTAGAAACTTGGAATTCTGAATTCTGCAGCATGATTAACATGAACACTGGCTTTTGTGCAATGTCTGCTAGAAGATACACACGCAATGTTTATTTAATGAAAAATAAAGTGATTTTTAGCAAAAAAAAATCACAGATGTAAATATATCAGTGAAGTCAATCTTCTGCCACTATTTTTTTGTTGTTGAGGCTCATTTTTAGCTAATGGGACCTTCTTAGCATGGGCTCCCGGATCTTGATAGACGTTTAACAGTTTGGGGCAGTTTCCTAGCTATCCAGAAAGACAGATGAGGATCCAGTCTCATTTAAATATTGTTTTGTACTAGACCTGGAATCTTCCATCTCTCCAAAGGGGAAAAATGGTATTTAAAAACCACATTTGGATGGTAGAGAAACTAACTGCTATGAGGTTTAGCCTTTTTGATGACCAGAGATAAGGCTTTTTATTTTTGCCTTTGTTTTCTTTAAGATAAAATACATAATAAATTCAATCTGATATTTCCAATTTAAATTCAGTAGTAGAGGGTTTCTATGTAATCGTTTCTTATAAATACTAATGATCTTTTCTCTTGCTGAGAATCTTGGACATGATATCATTAGACACCACACTTACTTTACCCTAAATAACAAATCCAACCGTTTCAGAACAATATTATCAAACTGATTACTAAACTTAGTTGAAGTTTCTCTTGTTTTTGTTGTAGTTCTTTTTGCCTTGGGATATAACCCACTAAAAATGCATAATCAAAACTACTGTATTCTAAAGTCACTTGGAATAGTGTGGCTCTGACTGCAGTTGGAGAAGTCTTTAACGTAATTTGTTTCATTGTATTCTTGATTCTTAGTAGTTGCTTTTAAAATATTCAATTACATTTTATATAGGTATACCTCAGAGATACAGCAGATTTGGTACCAGATCACAAGAATAAAGCAAATATTACAATAAACCAAGTTCACAAGAATTTTTAGGCTTCCCAATACATATTGACATTGATATGGTAGTCTATTAAGTGTACAATAGAATTACATCTAAAGAGACAATGAACACATCTTAATTACAGGTACTTTGTTGATAAAAAAAATGGTCACTATCATCTCTGCCTTCAGCAGGTCTGATGGCTGTTGACTGATCATGGCGGTGGTTGTTGAAAGTTGGGGTGGTTGTAGTAATTTCTTAAAATAAGACAACAGTGAAGTTTGCCACATCAATTGACTCTTCCTTTCATAAACCATTTGTCTGCAGCATCCAATGCTGTTTGATAGCATTTTATCAACAGTGGAGCTGCTATCAAAATTGGAGTCAGTCCTCTCAAAACCTGCCACTGCTTTATCAACCAGATTTAGGCAATATTCTAAAAATTTTACTGTCATTTCAACCATCTTCACAGCCTCTTCAATAGGAGTAAATTCCATCTCAAGACACAACTTTCTTTACTCATCCATAAGAAGCAACTCCTTATCTATAAAGTTTTATCATGAGATTGCAGGCTATTCAGTCACATTTTGAGACTCCACTTCTAATTCCAGTTTCTTTTGCTATTTCTACCACATCTGAGGTTACTTCCTTCACTGAACTTTTGAACTCCTCAAAGTTATCCATAAGAGTTGGAATCAACTTCCAAACTCTTGTGAATGTTGATATTTTGAACTCTTCCCATGAATCAATGAATGCTCTTCATGGCATCTTGAGTGGTGAATCCTTTCCAGGTTTTATTTTCTTCCTTTTTTTTTTACAATTAAAAAAATTATTCTATTGAGGTACAGCTGATTTACAACATTGCGTTAATGTCTGATGTACAGCAAAGTGATTCCGTTATATGTGTTTATATATGGAAAAGATTATATACCCAGAAGGTGTTCAATTGACTTTACAGATCCATCAGAGGAATCACTATCTATGGCAGAAATACAGAATGTATTTCTTAAATAAAAGGGCTTGAAAGTTGAACTTACTTCTTGACCCATGGACTGTAGAATGGGTGCTGTGCGTCTCCATCAGAGCTCTTGGGTAATCAGGTACATTGTCAAAGAGCAGTAATATTTTGAGAGGAGGTTTTTTTCCCTGAGCATACGTCTCCATAGTGGACTTGAAATATTTAATAAACCACATTGTAAACAGATGTGCTATTATCCAGGCTTTGTTGTTCCATTTATAGAGCACAAGCAAAGGGGATTTAGCATAATTCTTAAGGGCCACAGGATTTTTGGAATGATAAATGAATAATGGCTTCAACTTAAAAGTCACCAACTACATTTGTCCCTAACAAGAGTCAGCCTCTCCTTTGAAGCTTTAAAGCCAGAAATTGACTTTTCCTCTCTAACCATGAAAGTCCTAGAGGGTGTCTTCAATTTTAATACTGAAAATCTGTTGTGTAGTATCGCTACTTTCACCTGTTATCTCAGCTAAATCTTATGGATAAACTTGCTGCAGCTTCTAAACATCAGCCCTTGGTGCTTCACCTTGTACTTTTACGTCACAGAAATGGCTTCTTAAACCTCATGAGCCAACCTCTGCCAGCTTCAAACTTTTCTTCTGCAGCTTCCTTATCTCTCGCAGCCTTCACAGGGTTGGAGAGAATGATGGCCTTGCTCTGGACGAGGCTTTGGCTAAAGGGAGTGGTGTGCCTGGTTTGACCTGTCTGGACCACTCAAACTTTCTCCATGTCAGCAGTAAGGCTGTTTGGCTCTGTCCTCCTCAGTGTGTGCAGTGGGCAGCACTCTTACCTCCCTTCCAGGACTTCTCCTGTGCATCCACAATCTAGCCACCTGTTTGGCACAGGAGGCCTATCCTGGCTTTGGATGTGCCTCTCTCACTGACCTTAGTCAGTTCTAACTTTTCATTTAAAGTGAGACATGTGCGACTCCTCCTTTCTTTTGAACACTTAGAAACCACTGCAGCATTGTTAACCGGCCTAATTTCAACATCGTTGTGACTCAGGGGATAGGGAGGCCCGAAGAGAGGCAGAGACATGGAAACCCACCTAGGCCACAGAGCAGTCAGGATACACACAGCATCTGTCAGTTCGGCTCGTCATCTTAAGTGGATGTATTTCATGGCATCATGAAACAATTACTACAGTGACATCAAAGACCACTCCTCACAGGTCACCGTAACAAATATAATGATGAGCATCTGAAATATTAAGAGAACAACCGAACTGTGACAGAGCGACATGGGGTGTGCAAACAGTGTTGGAAAAATTGTCCCTGATAGACTTGCTCGAGGCAGGGTTGCCACAGACACTCCATTTATAAGAACACGATGTCTGTGAAGTGCAATAAGGCAAAGCATAATAAAATGAGGTCTGCCTGTAGTTATGTAAAATATTTCTAAATTTCTAAATTCAAATTTTAAAAACTTGAAATTGTTGATGTCTTGCTTCCATCCTTGTCTGTTCTAGTCTGTTTTATACCCCAGAAGTAACTTTTTTTTTAATTATCTATTTCTTAGATATCTGGTTTACCTTTCCATTGTGTTACTTTTTTTTTTTTTGGTCTTTCTTTCTCTCTTTTTAGGGCTACACCCAAGGCATGTGGAGGTTCCCAGGCTAGGGGTCCAATCAGAGCTGTAGCTGCCAGCCTACACCATAGCCACAGCAACGGGAGATCCAAGCCACGTCTGCGACCTACACCACAACTCACGACAATGCCACAGCCTTAACCCAGAGTGAGGCCAGGGATCGAACCTGAATCCTCATGGATGCCAGTCAGGTTCATTAACCACGGAGTGACGAGGGGAACTCCATCCATTGTGTTACCTTTTCTTAACATAACCCAAAATGTGTAAGTGTGCATATTTTAAGTCTCTTTCTTAGATAAATGATAGCATATTTTATACGTTTTCACCAAGATTCTTTTTTTCACTTAATAATTCACCCTAGAATTCATTCCATGGTTGTATATTGAGATACACAACAATAAACAATAAATAGTGATCTAATGTGTCAATAAATCATACATTAGTCAGTCAATACCCTACTGGTAGAATTCGAATTGATTCCACCTGAATTTGTTTTTTTTAAATCACAAACAACGCTTCTATGAGTAGCTTTGTGTATACAGCTTTACATATTTTTTCCAATACATCAGTATCAGTGTTGGCTCACTGAAGGGGCCTGGGAAGACCAGTCCTTCCACAGCAATGAGCCCACCGAACACCCAAATCATGGTTTCTAAGTACAGGTTCTCACTAAAATGAACCAGGTTTCCCGACATCAAGTTCAAGCCAGAGAGAGTACAGTGTTGGCCCATCACATCATGTGTGTGTGCATGTGTGTGTGTGTGCGCGTGCACGCTAACATCTCATCAAAATCTGCCTTCTCCACTTCCTGGGCACCTAGCCGCCTGCATCTCCCAGCTTCCTTTGCATTTGTGGCTGTCCTCAGGAATCACCTTCCCCAGGGGAGCATAACTAGATGTGCTGGGTGCCACTTCCAGGCCAAAGCACACGTACTGAGGTTGCAGTGAAACACAGACTGAGACAGGTATGACAGGAAATGGTCGATCAGCAGGTGCACAGGTAAAACATGAAAACACAGGGAAATTCTCACCTCTAACCTGGGAGCACACCTCCGGGTTTGGACCAATACCAAAGACTGCACATGCACAGCCTGGTAGCGTAACTGCCGTGCATCCTCAGGCTTTGGGAGCGAAAGTAAGCTTCTTAGAGATGACTCTGCACAGCCGAAGGTGAACAATGACCTCATCTATAAACGTTAAAACTAGGAGTTGAAAAGAGATGTTTCCCTTAAACAAGGCTATACTTTTATAGAATACCACTTTAGGGGATAGATTTTCCCATTTATTTGCTAGCTAATTGTTGAATCCACCACAGTTCAAAACTTGTTTTGATGTTCTTTTTACTATTTTTGTTTTTAATTAACTTTATAACTGTCAGCCTAGATCTCCATGTTTTCCTTTTCAGAAATCAATCACTCCCCTGCGCCACTTTTCACCTGCATATCTCGTACCATGTGTTTCCCATCTTCATATTGCCTAAAATTTAACCAACATCTTGAATCTATTTTTATATAACCTCAAGCCCACTGGCACTACACATACAATGCTGCTCCAATAAAAGCGATCTTTTAGAATTATCATAACTCATAAGCAAAGACTAAACTTCTAACCCATTTCTCCCAGAAACAAAATACTGGATCTTCCTGAAAGGGATAAGACACTTTTAATAAGTATGATACCATCATTTGAGTGGTTGCTATGACAACATCCTGCTCTTTGCTCTCTATATCTGCCCTGCCCATGATAAGGGTCTTCGTTAGTAAAGTCAGTTCTTAGAGAGCAGCGAGAATCCTTGTTTGTTTCACATCTAGTCAAATAGCTGGCTTTTCAACTGATCGAGCATTTCACCCATACTCGCCCATCTTTAACTTCATAACAACTCACTGAAATAAGCATTATAAAGGGAAAACTGAAACTCAGAGAGATACAAAATTTCCCCCCAAACAAATAACTAGATCTGCAACCAGATTTATCATGTTCTAAAACCAATTTGACTATTCTCTTTGCTTTACTAAATGAAGACTGAAAGTACATACTATGATTAACACATTCAAATCTGCTTCATTCTAAAACCAAAGTAGATATAAAGGTAGAATTTAGGTGCAATTAAGATGAACTCTCAAATCATTGAAAATAGTCTTAAAAAGTTGTTTTATCTAATGGTTCAGATTTTTGAAACTCTGAGAAATACAGACAGAACATATTTTAGACACAAAGAATGTTGTAAGTGAGGGATGCTGGCCTGGGAGTTGAGCCAGGAAGATTGAGAAACCCGTAAACTTCTAGAGGGACATAATTCTGATGTATCTTTATTGTAACCATGACTTGTCTCCCTAGTTAAAAATCACTGAACATAATGGAGATTTTTTTTTTTTGAAGAATGTATTTTTTTTTTTGCTAATGGAAATATATTCATGAGAATTATTATAAAATGCTGTGGTTTTTCTGGTAAGTCATAATTTAGGTATGTGATATTATTTGTTTAGTAAAGATTTTGAAAGGAAAGCACTATATATTCAAGCAGAACTGGACTTGAATATAATAAAAGGTTTGATTTAGGGTCTATTTTCCTATAATTCCCATCATTAGCATCATTCTCTTGTGTTTCAGATTGTTTACCTAGGAAACCTCTGTTCAAATCAAAAGCATTAGGTAGGAGGGATAAATTGACAGCAAATCACTCTGTATTTGGTTATCATAAATAGAAATTTTGTGAAGGAATGGAACATGGGAAATTAGCTTTGATTATGAAAAATGAAAGAAATGGCTGGTGTAGAATATGCAGTTAAGTTGAGGTCACTCCTTCCAATTATTTCAGAGGATGACAACCCCAGAGAAACTACTAGCCCAACAGCAGGTGGGGTCAAGGAGCCTGGGGCAAGCCCAGCATTCCACAACTCACAATTTCCCATGGTGTTTTCCAGGTCAAACATCTCAGGTTTTGTCTGACACCCAAACTGTGCTCAGGTCTCCTAGTATCACTAGAATCTTTCTCTGAACTCTAGCCCGATTCACAGAGGCTGTGAAAATATGCCTAAACCTCCCAGTTCCCCTCTCAGCCTGGGAGTGAACTCTCCTCCAAGACTGGGAACAGAACTACTGTGCTATCCACATCCTACCCTCGACCTAATGGTAAACACAGCCAACAGGAGGGAAATTTCTACTACTATGCATAGCAGTGGTAGGCAGAATCCTGAGACAACTCAAGGTTCCTGTTCTCTGATCTATACCCTCTATACAATCAATCCTTCTCTGTGAGTAAGAACAGGATCTATGAATGTAACAGATGCCATTGCCATGATTGGGATATGTCACATGGAAAAGGATGTGATTAAATTATTTCAAATGTAATTAAAGTCCCTAATCAGTTGACGTGTTAAACAAAAGGGGGGTTTATCCTGGGTGGAGGAGGCAGGGGTAAAGGAAAAGCAAGGACCCTGAGTCTGACTGCAGATTTATTTAAGTTCTTCAACTGAAACAGAATAAGCTACCTGGACTGAGGAAAATTATGACTTTTTTCCTTCTTTTAAAGCTGGAAATTAGGGCTTTGCAAAAATTTCATTTCAGATTAGATGAGCTGTGGTGTGTAGATATTTTTTTAGTGCCATGTATTCTAGCAAGATTTTAGATTACCTGAAACATGTGCCATGTGACTTTCAGAGGAAGACTCTAAGACTCTCTCACTTTGTCCTCAAATCCAATCAATGGACCATCCTTCTCATTCATCACCTATGCAGGTATTATGCATACTGAAAAACTGCCTTATCTCTAAAGAAACCTGCATCAAGTCAAATAAAATTGTTTGTTTGCTTGATTGAAGACAAGATATCAGATTATTAAGACTTCACTGAATAGGTTTATCAACCAGAAGGGCCCACTGGCTTTTCCACT
The DNA here is from genome assembly GCF_016906955.1 of Phacochoerus africanus. Lineage (NCBI taxonomy): Eukaryota > Metazoa > Chordata > Mammalia > Artiodactyla > Suidae > Phacochoerus > Phacochoerus africanus. Next base: position 5,862,291 of record NC_062545.1, on the reverse strand, counting down.
GTTGAGTGGCTTCTTATTGAGTTAATCATTTTGTGGAAATAAAAATAAATCCAATATGAAGTATAGGAATTTTTTTCCTTCTGAGTATAACTTAAATCCTTGATTTAAACCATTATCCTGAATTTTTAATTCACATTTAATTTTTCAAGTAATATCTTCATATCCTACCATTTGAATTAAGTGACACAAAGGTTTAAGGCAATATATACATTTTTCAATTGAGTTACTAATATTATGATAATATTAATGTCATAATTTTTAGATTAAAGATCTCATATTTTCAAAATGAAAAATTCTTAAAACAAAATGAAAAAGTACTGATATGTAAAACATTAAAGGTATCTTCCTCCTTGTGAACTGCCTCAATGTTTTTCAACTATTCACTAAAAATCCAGGAGAAGAAAAGAAACAGTGTAAACTTTCTGACAAGGAAATAACAGAATGAGGGGCTGCAAGTTCCCTCGGAAAGACATGAACAACTTTCCAGGAATATCATAAACGGGGTTGGGACAAATCTAAAACTAGTCTGATCAGTCAAACCAGTTATGTGCTCATTTGCAAACCTTCTGATGAAAAAAAATGGATAGAATTAAACATTAAATATGCTCTTCTAAACTCAGAGATGTGCCCTCATACTGACTTCAGCCACAGGGGGGCAGACATCAGAAGCAAGAGAGGCTACAACTCTAGTTATCTGTAAGAAGGTCACCACACCAAAAACCTATAACAATGAAAAGACAGAGGACTATAACTCAGATGAGGGAGAAAGGAAAAACCCCAGAAAAATAGCTAAGCCATGAGGAGATTCTCAGCCTCCAGGAAAAAGACTTTAGACTGTTGATGCTGAAGATGATGCAAGACATTGAAAAGAAACTGGAGGCAAAGATGGATAACTTACAGGAAACACTGACCAAAGAGATACAAGATATATAATGTAAACAAGAAGTGATGCAAAATACAATAACAAATAAAAAATTCACTAGAAGCAGCTAACAGCAGAATACAGGAGGAAGAAGAACGAATAAGCGAGGTGGAGGACAGATTAGGGGAAATTACAGATGCAGAACAGAAAAGAGAAAAAAGACTGAAAACAAATGAAGAGAGTCTCAGAGAACTCTGGGACAATGTTAAATGCACCAACATCCATATTATAGGGGTGCCAGAAGGAGAAGAGAGAGAGAAGGAGACAGAAAAAATATTCCAAGAGATAACAGCCAAAAACTTCCCTAACATGGGGAAGGAATCACTCACTCAAATCCAGGAAGCACAATGAGTATCATATAAAATAAACCCAAGGAGGAACACCCCGAGACACATACTAATCAAACCGACCAAAATTAAAGACAAAGAGAAAATCTTGAAAGCAGCTAGGGAAAAGAAACAAATAACATACAAGGGAACCCCGATAAGGCTATCAGCAGATTTTTCAACAGAAACTCTGCAGGCCAGAAGGGAGTGGCATGATATACTCAACGTGATGAAAGGAAAAAACCTCCAACCAAGATTACTCTACCCAGCAAGGCTCTCATTCAGATTTGAAGGAGAAATCAAAACCTTCACAGATAAGCAAAAGCTGAGAGAATTCAGGAACACTAAACCAGCCTTACAACAAATACTAAAGAAACGTCTATAGGCAGAAAAGAACAAGAGAAGAAGGAAAGGAAAAAGAGCAGCAAAAACAAATCCAAAGCAATTAATAAAATGGCAATAAGAACATACATATCAATAATTACCTTAAATGTGAATGGACTAAATGCCCCAGCCAAAAGACATAGATTGGCTGAATGGATACAAAAACAAGACCCATATATATGCTGTCTTCAAGAAACCCACTTCACTTCTAGGGACACATACAAATTGAAAGTGAGAGGATGGAAGAAAATATTTCATGCAAACGGGGATCAAAAGAAAGCTGGAGTAGCAATACTCATATCAGACAAAATAGACTTTAAAAGGAAGGATATTTTAAGGGACAAAGAAGGACATTACATAATGATCAAAGGATCAATCCAAGAAGATGATATAACAATTTTAAATATCTACATACCCAATACAGGTTCACCACAATATATAAGGCAACTGCTAACAACCTTAAAAGGAGAAATCGACAATAACACAATCATAGTGGGGGACTTTAACACCCCACTTACAGCAATGGACAGATCAACCAGACAGGAAATCAATAAGTAAACACAGGCCCTGAATGAAGCATTAAACCAGATGGACTTAATAGATATTTATAGGACATTTCATCCAAAAGCAACAGAATACACATTCTTCTCAAGTGCACATGGAACATTCTCTAAGATTGACCATATCTTGGGCTACAAATCCAACCTCAGTAACTTTAAGAAAATTGAAATCATATCAAGCATCTTTTCCGACCACAATGCTATATGACTGGAAATCAACAACAAGAAAAAAACTGCAAAAAACACAAACACGAGGAGACTCAACAACATGCTACTAAAGAACCAATGGATCACTGAAGAGATCAAAGAGGAAATTAAAAAATACCTAGCAGCAAATGACAACAAAGACACAACACTCCAAAACCTATGGGATGCATCAAAAGCCGTTCTAAGAGGAAAGTTTATAGCAATACAAGTCCACCTCAGGAAACAAGAAGAAGCTCAAATAAACAAGCTAACTTTACATCTAAAGCAGCTCGAGAGAGAAGAACAGACAAGACCTAAGGTTAGTAGAAGAAAAGAAATCATAAAGATCAGAGCAGAATTCAATGAAATAGAAACAAAGAAAACCATGGAAAAGATCAATGAGATGAAAAGTTGGTTCTTTGAAAGGATCAACAAAATTGATAAACCCCTAGCCAGAATTATCAAGCAAAAAAGAGAGAGGACTCAAATCAATAAAATTAGAAATGAAAAAGAAGTAACAACAGACATCACAGAAATACAAAGGATCATAAGAGACTACTATATGCAACTATATGCCAATAAAATGGAAAACCTAGAAGAAATGCACAAATTCTTAGAAAAGTACAATCTTCCAAGACTAAACCAAGATGAAATAGAAAAGATGAATGGACCCATCACAAGAACTGAAATTGAAACTGTGACTAAAAAACTTCCAACAAACAAAAGTTCAGGACCAGATGGCTTCACAGGCGAATTCTATCAAACATTTAGAGAAGAGCTAACACATATCCCTCTGAAACTATTTCAAAAAATTGCAGAGGAAGGGATACTCCCAAACTCATTCTATGAAGCCACCACCACCCTGATACCAAAACCAGACAAAGACTCCACAAAAAAAGAAAACTATTGGTCAATTTCACTGATGAACATTGATGCAAAAATGCTCAACAGAACGGTAGCAAACCGCATCCAACAATATATTAAAAGGATTGTACATCATGATCAAGTGGGATTTATCCCAGGGATGCAAGGGTTCTTCAATATCTGCAAATCCATCAGTGTGATACACCACATTAACAAACTGAAGAACAAAAACCATGTGATCCTCTCAATAGATGCAGAAAAAGCCTTTGACAAAATCCAACACCCATTTTTGATAAAAACCCTTCAGAAAGTAGGCATAACCGGAACCTACCTCAACATGATAAAGGCCATATATGACAAACCCACAGCGAACATCATTCTCAATGGTAAAAAGCTGAAAGAATTCCCGCTGAGATCAGGAACAAGACAAGGATGTCCGCTCTCACCACTACTCTTCATCATAGTTCTGGAAGTCCTAGCCATGGCAGTCAGAGAAGTAAAAGAAATAAAAGGAATCCAGATTGAAAAGGAAGAAGTAAAACTATCGCTATTTGCAGATGACATGATACTAACCTAGAGAATCCTAAAGACTCTACCAGAAAACTGTTAGAGCTCATCCACGAATTTGGCAAAGTCACAGGATACAAAATCAATACACAGAAATTGACAGCGTTTCTATATACTAACAAAGAAAAAGCAGAAAAGGAAATTAGGGAAGCAATCCCGTTTACCATCACATCCAAAAGAATAAAATACCTAGGAGTAAACCTACCTAAAGAAACAAAAGACCTATACTCTGAAAACTACAAGCCACTGATGAAAGAAATCAAAGATGACACAAAAGATGAAAGAAATCAAAGATGGGAAGATATACCATGCTCGTGGATTGGAAGAGTTAATATTATCAAAATGTCTATGCTACCTAAGGCAATCTACAGATTCAATGCAATCCCTATCAAATTACCAAGGACATTTTTCACAGAATTTGAACAAAATATTTTAAAGTTTGTTTGGAAGCACAAAAGACCCAGAATAGCCAAAGACATCCTGAGAAAGAAAAATGGAGCTGGAGGAATCAGGTTCCCTGACTTCAGACTAGACTACAAAGCAACAACCATCAAAACCACATGGTACTGGTACAAAGACAGAAATATAGATCAGTGGAACAGGATAGAAAGCCCAGAATTAAACCCATGCACCTACAGCCAACTAATCTATGACAAAGGAGGCAAGAATATACAATGGAGAATGGACAGCTTGTTCCATAAGTGGTGCTGGGAAAACTGGACAGCCACATGGCAAAGAATGAAATTAGAACACTCCCTAACTCCATACACAAAAATCAACTCCAAAGGGATTAAAGACCTAGATATAGGACCAGTCACTATCAAACTCCTAGAGGAAAACTTAGGCCAAACACTCTCTGACATAAACGACAGCAACATCTTCTCAGATGCACCTGCCAGAGTATTGACAATAAAAAGAAAAATAAACAAATGGGACCTACTCAAACTTCAAAGTTTCTGCACAGCAAAGGAAACCCTAAACAACACAAAAAGACAACCCACAGAATGGGAGGAAATCTTTGCAAGTGAATCGACTGACAAGGGGATTAATCTCCAAAATTTATAAACAACTTCTACAGCTCCATACCAAAAAAACAAACAAGGCTATCAAAAAATGGGCAGAGGATCTAAACAGACGGTTCTCCAAAGAAGACATACATATGGATGGCCAAAAAACACATGAAAAGATGTTCAACATCAGTCATCATTAGAGAAATGCAAATCAAAACCACTCTGAGGTACCACCTTACACCAGCCAGAATGGCCATCATCCAAAAGTCGACAAACAATAACTGCTGGAGAGGGTGTGGAGAAAAAGGAATACTAGTACACTGTTGGTGGGATTGTAAACTGGTGCAACCACTGTGGAAAGCAGTATGGAGATTCCTCAGAAAACTAAACACAGAACTACCATTTGATCCTGCAATCCCACTCCTGGGCATCTATCCAGAGAAAACCACGACTCGCAAAGACACATGTACTCCAATGTTCATTGCAGCACTATTTACAATAGCCAAGACATGGAAACAACCTAAATGTCCATTGACAGAGGAGTGGATCCAGAAGATGTGGTACATATACACAATGGAATATTACTCAGCCATTAAAAAGAATGAAATACCAGCATTTTTTCACAACATGGATGGACCTAGAAACTATCATGCTAAGTGAAGTCAGCCATACAATGAGACAGCAACATCAAATGCTTTCACTGACATGTGGAATCTGAAAAAAGGACAGACAGAACTTCTTTGCAGAACAGATGCTGACTCACAGACACTGAAAAACTTATGGTCTCCGGAGGAGACAGTTTGGGGGGTGGGGGGATGTGCCTGGGCTGTGGGATGGAAATCCTGTGAAATCAGATTGTTATGATCATTATACAACTACAGATGTGATAAATTCATCTGAGTAATAAAAAAAATGGAAAAAAAATAAATAAACTCAGAGATGTTAGGATGACTTTACATCCTTCAAGGAAAGGAGGTACGCCATGGATAAGTCCCCTAAACTTAACAGAAAGCCAGCAAACTATTGTAGTATTTGCTATGACTTGATACAGAGATCATGAATCTGAGACTCCAAGGGTAGAAAGACACACGATGGGTTATTACCATGAATTATGTTATGAACTATGATAAGAAAGTCATGGTGATTTCTGAAAAGTTAAATTGAGTTTAAGGCCTAAGAGAGGATCATAACTATGCTTGAAAGACCCTACTCAGTTTATCGGCACCTTCCATCTGCCACGCCCAGCACCACTCTGCCAAAGGGACTTGTCCCAAAGGAGCCTCTCGCCAATATTTGTTACTGACACCTACAAACCATCTCTGAAGGTCTGGATGCAAACAGAACACACCACAGAAAAGGGTGGGGACAGGGACAGAGCAGGGACTGTGACGCTTTTCAACCCTACAACTGTGCTTGCTCTCCCCTGCCCACTCACCGTTCCCAGCTCACTACTTCTCTGATCTTTAAGGAGCAGGTGGCAGGAAATCACTAGGAAATAAACACAATCCCACACATTTTGGTATAGTTAATCTCCTTTTCCCAAGACAGGTGAAGGAGCCTTCTTGAGTCAAAGATGAAAGATGTTTTTGAAAGTCAGACTGGCAGAGGAATGCCCTGTAAAAAGATAAAAGACCCTTCTTTAAGAGAGCTACTTTTCATTTTTACCTTTAAAAAGGCTTGCCTTTTATGGTTCCTGGAGGTTATTCAATAAGAAGGCAACAATCTCCAATGGCATGTCTTCTGCTGCAGGAGGGAAAATGCTTTGGCACTGGAGTTGGTAAGGAAAAACTGCAGATAAACAAGATGTTCTGATATCGAACAAACTTGATGACTCATTTTGTAATAAGTGAGCAGCCACTCTTAGATAAAATTCATTTTATCATGCTAGTTATTTTGTCATTTGTCAACTGACCCATCTTTCAGACCTTCAACTACTCAACCGAGAAGCAGTGCCGTAATGGAGCAGAATACTTTGAAATATTATCTGATTACATTCTTTTCTCACTGTTATGCCTCTCACTCCTTGCAATACTCTACCTTAAAGACCAGACTCTCAGGCAGAGCAGCTGCATGGAAGGGAGAACATGCAGAGAATCCCAGGAAAAGAAAGACACCAGTGGCTGGACTTTGAATTCCTAAGATATTGGTGAATCTGAAGCAACCTTAATGATCTGATGCAGAATTGACTCCGTGAAACCTCAGAGGTGGGAAGAATGAAGAATCATATCAGAGCCCCTAAGAGATGGGTTTGATGAGCTCAATCAAGGTGGGTAATTGGAGGGCCCACGGTGAGAGCTTAACCTCAGCGGGCAGGTAAAAGGCAGCACCACCGCCTTCCCCATTTCTTCGAGAATCAACTCCCTAGTTAGGGATGGAGACAGGCAAGAGGGAAATAGAAATCCCCAGACAGGTTTGGTGAAACGAAAGCAGAGTGGCCCATGTGAGTGATGACTGATTCTTTCACTTCCAGAGGGAAGAGCGTCCAGAGCACCTACCTGCCGACAGTGGGCAGCAGCCACACCGTGGGCGTGGGCACAGAGAGCATCTGTGCAGATGGTCCTGAGGTGCCCGTGGACCCTAAAGTGCAAGGGCAAAGGGACCGAGAGTCAGCCAGGGTCTCCCAGGGCCCCAGGCTGGAAAAACTAAGTATGTTTAAACCAGGTGCCTGGAACCATGGGTGAGATATTCACGAGCTTTGACAGCAGAAGCACAAGGAAAGAGACGGATCCAGGAGATGAGGGCTGCCCACCCCCACGTCCAGGAAGCCAGCGAGGCAGAGGGCCCCAGGAAGCCCGACTTCTCCCCTTGAGGTCAGATCAATATGAGCTCTTTGGACTGATCACCCTCGGGAAAAAGGGAAAAGGATGAAGAATGAGAAAGAACTCTGAACTTGAATGAGTATTCAACCAAAGAGGCCAAAGTTTTCTTTCATAAGATTAAAAGAATGAGGGTTGAAAGTAAAGTTCAAATGAAGACAGTATTTTAGATTCAGAAGAAGAAATAAATTTGGAATTCCAAAGTCAGGGCTCCATATCCGTTAATTAACAAAAGAAATGGGAAGTTTAGGGCAATTCTTGGATCACTCAACCAAGGCAAAGCGATAAAAGGAGATCGGGAGTAAAAAGAAGGGGCGATTTACATAGATTTATTAATAACAGACAAGACTGCTGTCCTGCTGAGAGGCCCAGCCTCCGTCCCTGGCTGTTCTTCCTCCACCTCCAGCCTGGGTCACACCTGGGAATCTATCCTGGGCTGTGTCAGCAGGATTCAGAACTGCACTGGGCTGGATCCACACTCCAGGGCTGGGGAACACCAGGAAAGGTTTATCTGGGCACCAGTGAGGACCAGGTGGAGAGAAAGGGAGAGGGACTGATGGAATAGTTTTAGGTCCTCGACCTAGAAGTGGTAGGACCTCACCAGTCAGAAGCCAAGAGAAAACTCTCCAGGTCGGAGTTCCCATGGTGGCCCAGTGGTTAATGAATCTGACTAGGAACCATGAGGTTGCCGGTTCGATCCCTGGCCTTGCTCAGCGGGTGAAGGACCCAGCGTTGCCATGTGTAGGTCACAGATGCAGCTAGGATCCTGAGTTGCTGTGGCTGTGGGGTAGGCCATGGCTACAGCTCCGATTAGACCCCTAGCCTGGGAACCTCCATATGCTGCAGGTGCTGCCCTAAAAAAAAAAGACAAAAAGACAAAAAAAAAAAAAGGAAAACTCTCCAGGTAGGTAGGTAAGATCCCAAGGGCCCCTCTACAAGCCTGAACAAAGATGCTTCCAGCTTCCACTGGGAACCAGGGGAGATGCAAGAAAGAGGTTCCCAGAGATGCTAATGTTTTGAGAGGCCGTGAAAGCACCCCAGGGAGAGCACAAGCTGACACCCTCTGCCAAGCCCAGGAGCCTAAGGTCTGTCTCATCTCCTCATCTCTCCTCCCTCCCAGGCCCCTTTGAACGTCAGTTCCTCTGACCCTCAAATTCCTCTGGGGTCTGGCCAGAGAGAAGAAGGAGCATGAATACAGGGCAGGCAGAGGCTGATGGCATCACCTTCCTCAGGGGCAGGCAGAGAACGACCTCTGGCCTGAACTGGGCACGAAGTAAAAATTGTGGATCTGATGAAAAATCTTGGCTTCTAAATAACTACGTTTCCCACTTCCAGTGCCCACAGGACTGTCTGTCACTTAGCCCAAAAAGAGGAACCATAGAGGATGTTGAGATTTTGTACAGATGTATGGGAATGACCTAATCTCCGAACAGAGTTAAAACGGGTGATTGAAAAAAAGAAATACAACACTGCGATCTGATTTTATCAAAGGTGTGCCTGCTCAGCGCAGTTAGCACAGGAAGGTTGTTTGTTTGTTTGTTTGTTTTAATAAAAGAAATGGGATAAGGAAAGGAAGAAAGGGAATTAAGTAAGCCAGTCACAGAAGAAGCCCGATTACACCCTGGCTCCCTCGCCCTTGTGATACGGAAGCAGGGCGATCGCTGAGGCACATGGCAGGTGCAGGAGGAAGCCTGGCTTTGCCTGCAGCCCTTTCTTGTCACCAACCGTGGTACCTCACCTGTTACCTCAAAGCCCCTGCCGCTCCTTTTATAGTTGCAAGAAAAGTTCACTACAACACAGTCCTGCACAGGTTGAGTTAATGTGTCACCATCTGAAACAGAAGCATCGTTACATTAAGATGAAAACAACATCTTACGCAAAACATATTCGCTTCCTTCTCTGCACGAGAATCAGCAAGCAGCCCCCCCTCAAGGGGCCGTGACGTGCACGAGCATCTCGGCATCAGGGAGCTCTTCCCGAACACACTGGCTGCCTGCACCAGCGGGGGCCTTCTGCCTCCAGACCATGAAGCTTTGCAGACAAAGATTTAGGCTGTGTCCACTGAGGGCCGAAATAATGAATCAGTTCGGTTATTATATTCACAGCATTTGTACTGCGTTTGACAGAATTTTAAACATTTAATCAACTGTCTTGATACCATGGAGTAATTGATGTGATTTATTTATACAAAAGACATAACACGCCAGAAAGCAGGTCCTGTGATCCAATACATGAAAGATACCCATCATCTTCCCCACCAGCGGAGATCAGATTTACTGACACTTTTATCACCCCTCCAACTTGGAGTTTCCTGCTGGACTTGGAATTTCCTGCTGGACTAATGGCTAAGAATTCAGGCCTTGTCACTGCTGTGGGCTCAGGTTCAATCCCTGGCCCAGGAACTTCCGCATTCTGTAGGTGCAGCCAAAAAAAAAAAAAAAAAGGAATACAACTCATCTGATCTTTTCCTTTTCCTATTTGATCCAATGTTCTTAACTAATCATCCGACAGCTCCCGTCAAATGTAGGGTATGAAGTGCAAACATTATACCAGCCCCACTAGGGAAGCTCCAAGGTGAAGGGCTGTGGGAAGCAAATTACTCCCTGCTTGTTCGTCCTGCTCTTCACATCCCAGGGAGGCAGATCTACTAAATCCATATTTGCCTGGAGTGAGATGGGGCCATTTACCCAACCACACTGTTGCCCCTGGACGTAATTCTGACTTCTGCATAGATGGACACCCATTCAGTTGCCCAACTCTGAACTGCATGGAGCGCCACATAAGCATGTTTTCTTTATCTTACATGTCCCCTGGAGATGCCCCACGGTAGGCAGTATTGGCATAAGATGGAGAAGCCAAGTGATGGACTAGTATATAGGGGGGCTTTATAATTAAGGGTGGGGTATCTATACATTCATTTCCTCGTGTTCCAATGCTGCTAGATGGAATGATGAATGAGAGGATAAATTGTTCAACTATTAAACCACAATTTCAGAAGAATGAAAGAAATTGTCAATACAACAAGCTCCATTCTGGGATTTAATTCATTGAAATAAAATCAAGATAGAAAATAAATAAAGGAAAACCCAAACAAACAAACAAAACAAAGAAGGGAGACTGAGTACATGAGCAAAGGAAAAGATGGAAGAAAAGGACACCCCGAAACTGTTAAGGCCTGTGGCACCCTTAGAATCAGGCTGCCCCTCCACTGTCCATGTCAGGGTCCAGTTCTCGTTTCCTGGCCCCTGTGCATCCCAGAGAGAGGCCCACACTCTCCCAGGAAGCACATGAACAGCTTTCCCAAGGGAAAACGGAGCCAGGCTCCATTCCTGCTGCAGTGTCTAGTCTGTCAGTCATACCACACAGCCGCTGCCTGCTGGAAGGACCTTCTGCCCATCTCCGTAACCCGAACCTCTGAAGTCTCCGAGTGCTGTCTGAGTGCCCACACTCCAAACCCTGTGTAAAGACTTATGAAGCGGTGGAAGCCTGTTACTGCACAGCGGGCTTCAGAACATACACGTATACACATCCTTCTGCCGACCGAGTTATTGGATGCCAGTGACACTGAGACAAAGCAAAGCTGAATTAACGTAAACGAGATGAAAGTGTGTTCACGTTGCAAACATTTGTGCACCTGTTGCACACAACCCAAAGGAAAAGCTACTCCTTTATATGTTTTAGAAACTTTTTAAATTGAGGACTCAAACAAAAATTTTTTAAAGAAATTAGTATTTTCTTAACTAGGAAAGTAAAAAGTGAAAATTCACAGAAGCATCCTCAACTATCGAAGGATTTACTTTAACTAGGCAGAAAGCATCCTTTATCATCCAGCTTAAGCTTTCTGAATCCATCAGGCTCATACTTAAAAACAAACAAACAAAAAACACTTAATCTGGAAAATAAAGTGGATCTCCAGACCTCTGATATGACATGCCTAAACATGCTTTTAACAGGGAAGAAACAGATGGCAGAGGAAGCCATGAGTTAACTGCTCTAACCATTAACTGGTTAAGGCACAGTCTGAATGAATCCTCACGTTTTTATATAAATTTCATATCTGCAATTTAATCCTCTATGTCAGTTGCAATAGGAGCTACTTGGCTCTTTTTGTCATCTGCTTTCTGTGTATTTTTTTAGCATCTTAGTTTCTCATAAGCAGTTGGCCGTGTTTGTGTCGGTCACTCTCTCCTGACAAATACACACAAGACATAAAATAGCTGTGAGTCCTTTTCAATTATGGCAATTACATCAACATACGTTACAAGATCCTGGCAGTAATATTAATATAACAAAGCACCAACTATACCATCTGCACAAGGGTATTAATCCAGCTGTGTTTGTACACTTTTCACATCTGGCACCCGGGGGGGGGGGGGCGGAGGGGAGAGATACGATTCTATAGGACCAAGTTTTGAAGACGCTTCTCTTTGAAAAGGGAGCAGAACAAGGTATGGTATATGAATGAATAAGTGAATTATGAGACATCTAATGTAATAACACAAAGAAATTAGTGTAAGGCTCCTATCTATCAAGGGCATCAGAAAATATACCCATGGAGTTCCCATGGTGGCTCAGCGAATTAAGAACCCAGCTAGTATCCCTGGAGACATAGGGTGGATCCCTGGCCTCGCTCAGTGGGTTAAGGATCCTGTGTTGCCAAGAGCTGTGCTGAAGGTTGCAGACTCGGTTTGGATCCCTCATTGCTGTGGCTGTGGTGCAGGCCAGCAGCTGTACCTCTGATTCGACCCCTAGCCTGGGAACTTCCATATGCCCCAGGCAAGGCCCCAAAAAAAGAAAAAGAAAAAAAGAAAACATATACCCATATATTTTACAATATGAGCATATATCGATCCATACTGGCTCTTTGCAAGGTAGCTAGAAAAATGATTATTAGTGCTTAAGTTCACTTTCAGAAAAAAAACATAATTTAAAACCATATAGTAAGTATAGAGAAAAACTAAGTACCTTCAAATCATTTAAAAGTAAGTGCATCGATGTGGTAGCATTCCACACGGGAGTTATCTTCCCAGCTTCACGTATTTCACTCCACTGCCCTCTGTCTCCAGCCCTCCTCTCAATGGTAAATATCAGGCCTCCGATTCTGGAAGAGTGTTCATGGCCATGGGTACAACCACGGCATAGCTGAAATCAGGAGCATCCTCGCCGCATTCCCTGTCTGGTCAGATTCTCCGTTTTCGTCCCCTTGCCCATCCCACCTGTCCCCGGTCTGCTCTGCTGACCCTGTGCCCTGGGAGGATCCTGAGGACCACACCCCTCGCGGGCCCCCTTGTCCTCTGACCTCCAGTTGGGTTTAGACCAAGGGAGGTGGCGGTAGAGGTCAGCAGGCACAGGGGGGCTGGGTGGGGCTGGGTGGGGCTTCCCTCCCGCGCCTGCCCCCTGCTCTGGATCTCGGAGGTGGTGTGGCCACGACCCTCATCCCCCAGGCGGCTTCAGCAAAGCCCCGCTTCTCGCGGGATCAGAGCGAGAACAGCGTTTATTCCTCCTCTCCCTACAGAACAAAGTGTTGGCAGGGCGGGGCGGGGCGGGGCGGGGGCGGGAGCGGGGGGGGGGGGGGGGGTGACAGTTTCTCACTGTGGCTCCTTCAGGTGCCCTGATGGCCCGCACTGGTTTCCTTCTAACTACTCTGTAAACAGTCTCTCCACTCAGTCCATTCGCCTCCTATCTGAGGAGGCTTTCTCTTCTCTTCTGGAACCTGAAGGGACACACAGTGACGTTACAGGACTGCTTTCCCTGTGATGATAAGGGACGTGTTAACAGAAATGCCCGCCCTCCAACCCCACACACTCACACACACACACACACACACACACACACACAATGACCTACGTCCCTCCTCCACTGAGGTCAGAAGGCACCAGAGGACAGACGTGCAGCTCTTGGCCTTTAAGTTGGTGAAAGCAGGAGTTCGGGTTGGAGAAGAACTCCTGATGAGCAGGTTGGTTGTAGCGCACGGCCACCTCCAACTGCATAGAATCTCCGAGCTCGTGGAAAGGAAACCAGAGCAAAGGCTGTGCTGAGGGTGGCAGTGGGGACAGCACTACACCCCTGTCCCCCTTTTCTGTCTGCAGGAGGCTCACTGAGGGCCAGGGATGAGGGACAGCAGAGGGGGCCGCAGGGTGTCAGAGGATGTGAAGCCGTGATGACAGCCCCACCCTCCCTGCCCCCAACAGGAACCATCATTCCCTCCGGCACAGGGTATAGAGCTGGCCTGAAAAAAGGCAAGCGGCCCCAGGAGCTCTCCTGGTCATGGTCAGATGGAAGGTTCTTGGGGAAAGCTGTGTGGCCACGTAAACTGGAGGCAGACCTGACAGAATGTATCTCACAAAATGCAGAACTCTGGTGCGAAGACATTGGATGACAGACAGCACAGAGAGACACGCTGGGGAAGGCATCTCAGGACAGATCTGGACCCACAGCAGACGGGACACCGACGCCACAACTCTCCCTACAAGCCCCAGAGCTCACGCCGGACCCTAGAGAGGGAGACGGTGGGGCAAAAGGCTGAGGCAACAGAGCTCAGCATCCGAGATAACCAGGTGTGTCTGTGCAGCACTAAAGTTGTGTTTTAAGGTGGGATGCACGTATCGAACAGTCCTTTTCTTTTTTTTTCCTCTTTGTGAGTGGCTAGTTATATAACACATTTTCTTTTTCGGGTGAGTTTTTTTCAAACTCTTTATGGCTTGAATTAATCCAAAGTCATTAGACAACATAGATTTCTTTCTATTTAATTATACACAACTTGGGAGTTCCCTGGTGGTCTAGTGGTTAGGATGTGACAATTTCCACTGCTGCAGCCCAGGTTCATTCCCTGGTCTGGGAAATGAGATCCCTGTCTGGGTTCTCCTGTCTGTTCAGTGCGCTGAAGCCTACTTTGAGAGAATTCCTCCTGCCTGCTATGCTTAGTGCTTTGTACATCGGTGTTCAAAAGGTGCCTGCAACAAACAAAGTTAAAAACCTACACTTCGGAGTTCCCATCGTAGCTCCACGTAAATGGATCTGACTAGCATCCATGAGGACACAGGTTCCATCCCTGGCCTTGCTCAGTGGGTTCACGATCTGGTGTTGCTGTGGCCGTGGTGTAGGCCAGCAGCTATAGCTCCGACTGGATCCCTAGCCTGGGAACCTCCGTAAGCTGCAGATGAGGCCCTAAAAAGACAAAAACAAAAAAACAAACAAAAAAACAAAACCCTACACTTCTATCTTGTTTATTATCAATTTAACTACAGCTAGGGAAAGCCCTGGTAGGTATTCTTTTCTAAGATAAAAAGTAAAAACAAAATAAAATCTGCATCAATGTTTCTATGCAGAAAGTCTAAACTTTCATTTGAGCTTATTTATTTGAGGTGGGGTTTGCTTGATCCTTATAAAAAAAAGATTCGTGGTATTCTTCAGCATGTTTATAGTGCTGAGCAACACTCATGTTTGTTTTACATTCTCTGCTAGTTCTTCTTTCCTTTTTTTTTAATAACACAGACATTTTAAAACCAAAATAAACTGAGCATGTGTATTAGCATTATAGAAACACAGCAGTAGGCAGTAAATGATTTATGGAACTATCTTCTCTGGGTAATACAACAGTGTTATACATACACAATTACTTTCATAAAGTTTGGAAGGCAAACATGAATAGGAATGCCTACTACATTCAATATGTTATGTCAGTATTTAAAAAAAAAAAAAACAATTTCTGTGTACCGTAGTTTTTCTCCTTTTTAAAAAAAACTCCCATTCTCAGAATCCATCTCAACCAGTCTAAAGATGTGAAAAGCTGTCATATTCTTAAAGACCAACAGAGGAAAAAAGAAAATTGACAGCTACCCATTCCAATTTTATGTCAGTTAAATATTTTAAAGAGCTAAAATAGATCTCTAAGAGTGAAGATCAAACAAAAAGCACATCTTATTCATTATTAGTTTTTTTAGGGCCACACCTGTAGCATAAGGAAGTTCCCAGGCTAGGGGTTGAATTGGAGCTGCCGCTGCCGGCCTACGCCACAGCCACAGCCATAACAATGCCAGATCTGAGCCAAGTCAGCAACTTACACCACAGCTCGGGGCAATGCTGGATCCTTAACCCACTGAGCGAGGCCAGGGATTGAACCTGTATCCTCGTGGATACTAGTCAGGTTCGTGTCAGCTGAGCCACAACAGGAACTCCCCCAAAAAATCACATTTTAGGTGTCCTTAGTGGAGACTGCAGAAGGTATGCAGCTTTCTTCATGGCATTTTCTTTTTAAAGCCATATTATTTGACTTCTTCAAACTTTTTACCAGAAAGATATTTTCCAAGTTTTCCACACGCACCTTTCACAGAGGAGCCACAGAATAACTCCTCACTTCCATAAAGCCAACTCTCGCCCAGGCAGCTCGGCCACTCTGGAAACAGTCCCTAAGCGGAGGCAGCCACGCACGCTGGCTGCTCTAACCCAGGGTGGCCCTCCTGAGGCTCTGCAGCTCAATCTCCTTATTCTAGTGGTAGACACAGTTCTAAGGACCACAGCTACCGGCTTTCCAGACCATACATCAGCACAACCAAATAAACGGCTGAACACATAAGATGACAGCAGCAGCAAGTGAGAGTTGAGGAGGTGGCTACAAACACAGATGAGCTTAAAAGAAGCAGAATCACTTCTACCGATGGTATCCTTAGCTAAGATACCGATGGTATCCAAAGCTAAGAACTCCTTAGCTTTGTAATTCTGGAGGCCACTCACACTAACACACACTGATCTAGTTCTTTAGAGCTCAGGAAAGAGTTTTTAGCTGTGTACACACATCAACATAAATACAGCTACAGACGTGCAGAGATGCATTTAAGCCTTCCTGTAACGCAGGAGATGCACAGCATCAGCCCCACCGTATGGATCTTGTGCTCAGAATATGCAGGGAGTCCTGGCCAAGGAAGGCGGGGAGTCTCAAGGGGCTGGAGGGGTCCTTGGTTGACAGTCAGCAACTGCCAGGAACTGAATTCGCTCAGCCATCTGAGCTTGGAGCACGACCCCGAACGCCAGACGAGACCTCAACCCCAGCCAGCACGAAGACCACGAGATCAGAAATAGCTGCACGCCACGAGGTTTGTGGTGATTCCCTGGCTAACAATAGAAAAATAACGTTGCTTGTTTATTCCTTCTCCCTCGTCCATCGCTGCCAGATTAACCTTCCTTACTGGGTAGCTCCTTACGAGCCCACGAACCCCGTGAACATCACCGTAGTGCTGAAGGCCAATTTCTAGTCCCCTGCCCCCACGTGAAAACCCTTCCTGGAGAAAATACATACAGACACAGCTTTTGGAAACAGGACCAAACTGTGCAAGTACCTAAACCCACTTATACATATTTTGAAGGTAAGTCAGTTGTGTTTGTTCCACTACAATGTTAAAAAAAAGGAAAATTTTAATTAAAAATAGTTAGGAACACAGAAAATCTAGCAGCATTTACACTATCTAGGGTTAAATTCCACTGCTCTAACCAAAGACTTTTTTTTCCCCCCAACCATTTTCATTTATGCCACTGAAACTTAAATTTCAATGAAATGTAACACTGAAACCAGTTCATTTTGGCCTCACCTGAGATAGCAAATCCATTCCCCACCATCTGGCCACAAAACTTTTCGTTCCAGGCAGCCGTCTTCTCCACTGTGCCTCTCTGCTCAGCATGATTCTTCTTCTGGACCCTCATTCACTTCCTCTCACATAGCCTTCAAGACTCATCTCAAACACATTCCTATCCTTTAATTCCTTAACTCATCAAACACACGGAGTACCTACAGGGCACACTCGGAATGGTGGGATGAGGGAGATTAAAAGCGCTGTTTTTCCATAGGACACTGGTTGAGCAAAGCATAGTAAATATGCAGAGCACAGGACTTCCTGCTGTGGGTTAAGAATCCACCTGCAGCAGCTTGGATACCTGAGGAGGCATGGGTTTGATCCCTGGACCAGTGAAATGGGTTAAAGGGTCCAGTGTAGGTTGAGGCTGCAGCTTGAATTCCATCTCTGGCCCTGGAACTTCCACATGCTGCGGGTGAGGCCATTAAAAAAGAAAATGCACAGCACACTATTATGCAACTATAAAACATGCCCAAGGAAGCTCTCTTATGACCAATATGAAGTAATAATGTTCAAAGGGGACCGTGACAAAGGTCTCAACAATAGGAGGGTAATTTGTATAAAAAATACAAAGTACATATGTACTATCTTTTACATAAGGAGATAAGAAAGCACACATATCTGCTTATCTTTATAAAAAAAAAAACTCGAAGGATAAATCACAAACGTGGAGTCGACTGAACAAAAGAGGGGGAGGGGAGGTAGAGGTACAGGTAGAGGGATGAGAGCAATGCAGGGGGGTGACCCTTTTCCGAGGGTGCCTTTAGTAGAGGTGGTGCTTTACGAAACAGCACGTTAATCTTCCATACGCTTACCAAATAAAAGCTATTCAGAAAAGATAGGAAGATGGGAAAATTCAGTAATTGAAAGCAAATTAAAATCTTCCCAATGGAAATTTTTATTTATGTATTTATTTATGTATGTATTTATTTATTTTGCTTTCTAGAGCCCCACCCATGGCATATGGAAGTTCCCAAGCTAGGGGTGGCATCCGAGACAGAAGCCCATGGCAATGCTGGATCCTTAACCCACTGAGTGGGGGTCAGGGATCAAACCCACGTCCTCATGGATTCTAGTTGGGTTGGGGTCCGTTGCTGCTGAGCTACATCGGGAACTCCTTCCCAATTGCATTTCAAATGAATGTCATTACCTTACTGAAAGGAGTAAAAGAACATGTAATCCAAGTAATCCATAAAATTTTACTATTATTCAGTTTGAACTGGACTTTTCCACCTCTGGCTCTCTGTTTATGTAAACAGAGGTGTCCAGCACACCACGCTAGCTGGTCCTGTGAGTTCTGAGTTAATCAGATCATATAATGATGACACAGGTGTTCATGCAGAAATATAAAGGATGGAATGCCATTGTAATTTGAGTTCACCATTCTACACTTTCTTAAATTTTCACCACTGCATTTGTTGTTGTTGTTGTTTTTAGTTATCGGTATCTGCTTTATATGTTTCTGGTCCTTCCTCAATGGCTGTTTCCACTTCTCACTGAGTCAGCTTTATAAGCCTCAAGGAAGCTTCACCCTGGGATCATGGGTCCAAAAGGCCAGGTTAGCTATAATTCTGCATAAACTAAATATAAGAAAACCATGAGTATGTGACTCTCTTAGGAGAAAAAAATCCGTGGTTTTATTTCCCTAATAGGCTTTGTGAAATCAATGCTGTCTGCTCAGAGCATTTTATTTACTTCTAGATTCTCTGTGTCACCAATATTTGATTGCAGAATAAATGCTATTTTGTGTATTTTCATTTATTAGCTATCATAAAATATACACAAGTTTTCTATTTCTAAGATTTTCAATTATTTCTTAGTGTATTAAAAAATCAACCTCCAAATTTGTATTTTGTTTGTGTTTACTTTGATATGTTTATATGTTATATTACATCTTTTCTTGCTAAATTCTTGAATAGGTCATGATGTAAAATTTAAAAAAAAAAAAAGAGAAACAAGATGCTAAGAACCAGTTCTCCTAAGATATTATTAAATAAATGAGATATTTTTATTAGTTTTCAAAAACATTTGGAAAATAACCTTCATCAATTCCCTTACCCTCAGGTGGTTTATCTGAAATATTCTTGTACAGCTAAATACAGAGGCAGAAAAATAATTCTGGGAAAGGTATTCTAATGAACTCTAGCCTGGATAACTATGAAATCCGTAGGCTGGTAAAAGATGCTGGCTAAAGCACTCAGGTGATTGGGAAATTCTCACTCCCAGTAAACGATAGTTCGAAAAGGCTGCAAGGCTGGAGGGAGACCAGAGCCTCCCTCTCTGGAGAGACCATGGCATCTTCTGGTAAAAGACTGGCTGCTGTTTGCCCCTATAGGGCAAATTTTCAATACAGGTAATTACTTTCTATGTATCTAAATCCTCTCTGAAAGTTCAGCTGGGAATACTTCCATTAAATGTTATTCTTTCCACACCATCAATTAATCCCCATCCTGTATATCCCTTGTGAGTCTCAAAAAGGAGTTGTGAAGATTAATCATTTAATTCATGTGCTCTGTTTGGAGACGGTTTCCTCTAGCTCTTCAGGAAGTTCCATAGGTGCCCCGCTGCACACAATAGATATATTTTAACAAATTAATTTACGCAACAACCACTTTGCATCTAGTATTATGCTAGGCAGTGTGAGCATAAGAGAAAAATTATAATGACCATCCCTGAGTTCAAGGAATTTATAACCTGGTTTGGTAAACAAATACTCAAAAAGACATGCTCAAATAGACCATGATGCAAACACCTACAAGTCTGGAAAGAAAAGTGAAATATCAGCAAAATACCAGGAGGGACTCTGGTGACCTGGAGATCCTACTGCGTATCTGGGAACACCTGTGCCTCAGTTCTCGCTCCTGCTGCCTCAAGAAATGAGTGCCAGCCTTGCCAGACCTGTAATTTGACTCATTTGAAACAGGAGATGCAGATTTTTTGGTGTAATCAACTAGTTTTCAAATTTGACACCCAATTCAAGATTTATATTTTTGAAACTATCGATGAGCCAAGACAAACCCATCTACAGGTCACCTTTAGCTGGCGAGCTGACATTGTAAAACTCAGACATGAAACAACAACAAAACCTGTTAAGCATAGAAATAGATGATACAAGCAATATATGCTCATAAGAGAAAAATTAAACCGGGTGTTGGAGTGGAGGATTTCGTAGACAAAGCATGCCCTGAACTGAATTCTGAAGGGAAATACTAAATCTTAGACTGAAGGGAATATAAAAAGTACAAGTTTGCTGATGTGTCAAGGGTAATTGTGCTCTATTGTATGGCAATGTATCCTAAACAGCGGAGGTATGCCCTTAACAGAAAAATCTAGAAAGTGTTGTGAAGAAAGAATAAATAATTTTCAAATAAACTCAATTGCGAGCTGCATCCAATATCACTAGCTGGATAGTTCTCCATTCCTAATAATAGAAGGTGATTATAAAAATGCAAATCTTTGTTGCCTTCAGCTTTGAAGATATAACAAGCAGTCACTGTTAATCCATTAGGAGAGCAAGGGGGTTCTACAGATAAGAATGATGACCCTAACATTTGCTTTCAGGACATTTTGCAATGCCCTAAATTTGTCAAGCTGGGGCTTGTGCACAGATGACATTTAAGAATTAAATGCTCTTTGAAAATTCTCTTCTCCAGGAAATGCCTGGATTGGTTATAATAACAAAAGATGCAGACTCGTGTGTGGAAACCTGCACACAGCCTCTGCGTCAGCCACAGCGATCAGGAGCTGGGAAATCATTACACACGTCTCTGCTGTTTGTAGCCCTGCAGGGTCACGGCACATCCTTCAGACCCACTTTTTATTTCCTGATCGATGGAGATGCAGCCACAGTGGAGTGTAAAATAATATTCATGCACCTCTGCTAAGAAAGAAAAGTCAAAAATAGAAAGGGGAAAAAAGTGCTTTTTGTGAAAGGAGAGAAATTGGAACAAGATTGGCTGGAATAAAAGATTGATGAAGAGGTATCCAAAGCTTGCAAGAAAAAACATATGAAAACAATCGATGTCAGGAAACTTTTAATAAGACACTCAAAAATTTCATTTTAATATTTATTGCTTGTAGTGAAATTGATCAGTATCTCGGGCATGATGAGGTCATGAAAGAAGAGATGGATGCAGGCAAATTCATTATTTCTACTTCTGTTCTTTCTATTTTGATATTAGTCTATTTTCCCCCAGTAAACTATCCTACCGCATACCTCCCCACTTCTGCCACTTTTTGGTAATGTAATTTTCCTGTCATCTTTTATGAAATATGAAGGTATCCATCTGTTGTGAGGGTAGGGATGAATATAGCTTCCTTTGGGAGAAAACATTGATTCTAACCAGCTAAGGATCTTCACTGTAAACCATATAAAAGACAAGTCAATCCTCTAGCGGACCTTTATCAGATTATATTTTCTGGTGCCAGGTCAGCCCACCTTCTTTATCTATGTGCCTGAGGCAGAACCAGGAGTGCTGAACAGCATGGAGATTTACTGCCACTCAACACTATTCTGCTGTGCCCTCCTCTATGCTATTTACTTAACTAAGAATGTACTTTAATAAATACATTCCTTTCCCATTTTATTCAAATCAAGAAAATAAACTTGGAAAAATCAGGATGAATGATTCGATTCAGTCAAAGACCTTGAAAGAACACTGACTGAGACCCATGTCTTAAGGATTGAATCCAAATGTGAGCCTATAAATACTCACCCACTTCTAAAATTCAGAGCCTTCCAGCATAAAACGAAGGCAATACTGAGACCGCCCCCTCACAGATCATAGGAAATCAGACCTCTTTATCCAGAAAATGCTGCTGGATCTGTACACAGAAGGGCTGAGGCATTCATCTTACGCATGCGGTGAAGGGATCCCCCTCTGGGTTTTCTAAATAAGAAGGGACGATTACTTATTTAGATGATTCTGTGGATCTCCAAAGATGTTTCCACTTAAACTGTGGAGGAAGCTTGAGAAAATATTCCTCGTTTGTATTATGAAAATTATTTTTAATGCTATCACAGTATTATTATTTTGAGAGTTTGGGGCCAAGGCCAATAGAGAATTTTGGAAGATAAGGCATAAAGCCTCACCAAAACATTTACATTTTACCACTAATTTAGGATGCATCCTTCATTTCACCATTTTCACCGAAATCAACCTAATCCAGCCACGCCCCTCTCGCGCTTACACTACTGCTGTGATCTCCTTTCTGGCTCCCTAGCTTGTTTTTTCCGGTTCAATGTCCCCATAAAAGCCACAGGGTTTTTATTAGAATATAAATCAGACTTACAGCATTACCCACATCAAGATCTCTGGTCACTTTCCATTTCCTGTAGAATAAAATTCAAACTTCTTACAGCCATAAAGGCCTGCATGCTTGGCTCTTGTGCGTGTGGATGGTCTTGGACCAGGGATTGAACCCACACCACAGCAGAGACCTGAGCCACTGCAGCAATGCCAGATCCTTAACCCCAGGTGCCACAAGGGAACTCCCCCTGCCCACTTCTTCAGCGTCATCTGGAGTCACCTTCCACATTTTGCATCAATCTCCAGCCCCCACCAACCTTCAGTCTGTCCCTGGACTAGTCAGTCTCATTCCTACAGGGAACACTGTAGCCACCCTTTTGGCAACCAGGGCGTTCACCACCAAGGTGTCTGCAAGACTGTCTCTCCCCTCTTCCTGACTTATGCAGCTAAGAGTAAGCTCCTAGAGAGTCCTCTACCCATAGCCCCTTGCAAAGTGGCTGCTTCCACCTGTCACTCTCTCTGCCCTATGACCCTATTCTGTTCTTTTCTTTTTACTTATCACCATAAAAGTACTTTATTTATTTGATTACTTCTCTGATTTCCCTCCCTCTCATCCTCTTTGAATGAAATAACCATTAAGGCAAGGAGTTAGTTGCATATAACAGACTTCAGTGGCCTTTCTTAGGCTAGCAGGGAATCTATGTGTGTCTTTAGTTGAAGGCATGAATATGTGGCCAGTAAAGTCCTTGTGATGGGCTGAGGAATGGCTTTTCCTTAAAGACATCCAGATCCTAATCCCTGAAACCTGTGAATGTTCAATTTCATATGGCAAAGAGACTTTGCAGAGATAGAAAGCTAAGGATCTTGAGCTGGAGATTATCCTGGATTTCCTGGGTGGGGCCAATGTAAACATAAACATCTTTCTAAGAGGAGACTGGAGGGTCAAGGTCAAGGAAAGGAATGTGACAGAAGAAGCAGAGGTCAGAGTGATGTAAGGTCATGAAGCCAAGGAAAGCAGGTGGCCTCTGGAAGCTGGAAAAGACAAAGAAATGGATTCTCCCCTCCAGAATGAAGTGCAGGCCAACTAGCACCTTTATTTCAACTTTAGACTGACTTTGAGAGTCTGACTTTCAGAATTGTAAGAGAATAAATTTGTGGTATTTTAAGTCACTAAGTTTGTAGTGATTTTTAATTCAGCAATAGGAAACTCTACTGTAAAGAACACATGACAATGTTGGATGATTTAAAAGGAATAGTGAATTCAAAACAATGGACAGACTTTTGGGGTCAGTGTAGCTTGAAACATCCATAGCAAATGTGTTGGCTAAATATAGTATTCATATTATATTATTATATATTTATTAATAAAAATAAGTCAATTGTCCTTAAGTTATCTTAAATTGTTGCATCAGAAATATATTTAATACCAACTACTAAGTTTAAGTTAAAACTATGTTTACTTGGTATCTTACCATAAAAGTAATTTTCATTTAAATCTCTTCACTAACAAGGGTGGCTAATTTTCTTGTAACACCTGAAGCTTTGTTATATTCATTTGAAGGACTATTGATTTATAACTTTGAAATTTTAAATTTTCATAAAAATAGATCTGTTAAAACATTAGTTGCAGAAACTTTCACCAAACGTTATCAATGATGCTTCATGGGAGACGGTTTGTATCTGTCAACTAATGATACTTATAACAATTTCATTGATTTGGATCTAGTTAACTAAAGTCGTCAAAATGGTTATGAAGAATCTCCTAAAATTAGGGACATACCCTCATGTACCCTCCATGCAAAATCTATTTTTACACATGAAAATAAAAGTGATTCTAATTATTATTATTATCCAAACAAATTAGGATTATACAAATTATATGAAGCTCTATTCTTAGAATTGCCCATTGCGTATGGTGAGATGAGTGCACATCCTCTAATCCCTGCCCAGGGAAGAGGAAGGAAGCTCTGTTCTCTTCGGCATGATCACTGAGCTGAGCCACTTGTCGTGCTCTCTTCATGACGTCCCCACACATTCATTGTTGATTGGGGGTCATTAATTTTCAAATTCCAACATTCCTTTTCCTTTCCATGTGTGCTTTCCTTTCCTAAATAATTTCCCCAAATTTCCCCAAGCATCCTTTTTAGGCTTTGGAGACACAAGCAAGAACGCAAACAACCAAGATTTTTGCTGATGTACACCTACTTCCGGCCCCCTACCCAGACACGCACACACACACACACACACGCACGTCCACACACAACTTACACACTATGCATATATGTGCAAGTAGGTTTGTATACAAACATTCTGCCTCAAAAAACAGAATAATGCATACATACAACTACTTAGAAATAATCAGCATTCAACCAAATAAAGAAATCTCAATGATTCAAGATCATCCCTGAGAAGGAAAGTCCCTCTGTCTCTCTTATTCTGGCTCCTCTCCAGTACCAAGTTCCATCATGAGAGAATGGCCTTTATCTTAGCCTTCAGCCTGTGATTCATCATTAGCCCTGGAATTCTTGTTAGATGCCTTTTCCTTAGCCAGTTCTTTCCATCAGACTTGCTGGCCTATGTTCCCTCCCTGATTTTTATTATTCTGTTCTTGTCGTGGTTGACCTCGTTGTCACTGGCTTGTGTTCATTTCTCCAACCTGTCACGAGCACTTGGAATTCTGGTCCTATGCCCCAGGTTTGGCTACCCCATCTGACTTTACAACATCCTCATACAGGGTGAGCATGTACCTATTCCATCATCCCAGTCACCGGTGGAGATGTTTAACAGTCCTGGACACAGGCTGACCCTGGTGACACACCGCCTGTGTCTGCCAAGTTCATGGCATGCCATATTAATTACTCCTTAGGAGAAGCAGAGAGGATGACAGGGGATAACACACCTCTGACAGTCCCAAACAGTGAAACAACCACCTCATGGGTTTCTGTGAATTTCATTTACGTACATGGTTCTCGATCTTTTAGAGGTCACAGAGCCTTTGAGGGTCAGATAAAGGCTATGGATGCTCTTTCCTGAATGATGTGCACATGTGCACCACAACATTTCGGGTACAATTTCAGAGGATTCCAAGACTTCCCTTGAAGTGCATCTCTGGGGCTCCTAGTTGTCTAGAACATTTAAATTAGGAAAAATAATTCAGATATCTTTAAATACTGCAGCATATCCATCATCTCAAAAACGAATGCTGCACTTAGTAAATGCCAAAAGAAATGACAATTTGAAGGATATTCTTTAATGTGAATGATATCACACATATACCTTAAAATTATCTTGATTGACATATACTCTGAGGCAAAAGAGAATTATTCATGTGTCTAAATGAAAATGATTTATTTGAAATGAGGTGAAATTAACTTTTCTAATTGTAGTAAAATACACATAATATAAAATCGAGCATCCTAACAACTTTTAAAGTACACAGTTCATTATTCCTAAGTATATTCACACTGTTGTGCAACCAACCGCTAGAATATTTCCATCTTGCAAAACTGAAACTCTGTACTCATTAAAGAACAACATCTCATCTTCCCTTGACCCCAAGTCCTTGCAACCACTATTCGACTTTCTCTGTCTACAATTTGGCTCTACTTGGCACCTCATATCAGTGGAATCATACAGCATTTTTTGTTGTTATTGTATCTGACTTATTTTACTTACTCCAGGTTTATTTTATTTTGCTCCAGGTTTATCCATGTGGCATGTGTCAGAATCTCACTCTTTTTTAAGGCAGTATAATATGCCATCACTGCATGTATAAACCATATTCTATTTATCCATTCATCTATCAGTGGATACATGAGTTGCTTCCACTTTATAGCTGTTCTGAATAACGCTGCTATAAAAATGCATGTGCAAAATTAAATGTTTGACAAAGAAATCTTACTGCTTGAGTAAAGGCTATTGCACTCGATATTTTCAAAAGTTTATTTTAAATTTTTTAAAACTTTATTATTTTTCATTGCTAAACATAATGGACATGTATAAAACTACACAAAATAACTCAATGGACTATCACCAAGTGAACAATCAAATAACTACAATCCAAGTCAGGAGACAGAAAAAGGTCCGACATGGAACTTACTTTCTAATGTATGTCTCCTACATGCTAGATATTTCTCATACACAATTTATTTGGTCTCCCTGAGAATGCCACTGAGTCAGTATCATTATCCTCATCTCCTAATTTCAGTAACGGGAAGATGAACAGAGAACGCAGCTCAACATCAGCATCATAGAGCTAGTGAGTGACAGAAGCGGGATTCTGAAGACCAGTCCCTCTCTACTGCACATCCACACCTGCTTAGACTCCGCTGAGGCCAGTGGGCTCACCTAAAACCATTAACTATACTGAAAATCACCAGAGGCATAAATCTGACAGGTAATTTGGCTAATGACCACATTGTTTACCCTTCTGATGTTCTTCCCGGGAACTTCGATCTCATGTTCTAATTTTGCCCTCTGGAGTAGTTTAAATAGACACATTAACATTTCTTCTCCAGGCGAACCCCTAAGCAGCTAAAAAATGTGAGCACATCCCCATGAAGTCTTATTCCAGGGGCTCTCCAGAGGTTCCCCCACGGAGACCAGGTCTCCAGATCGTCTTTCCTGAACGTCCTCTTGGGGTTACTCTCTGCTTTGACGGTGCACACCTCATCAAGGGACATTCTGTCCAGAACTGACATTGTATTTTAGATGCTCACTGTCCAATACAAAGAACAATTCATTCATTCATCCATTTGCTCATTCACAAAATATTTAGAGCTTTCCATGTGTCCAGCTCTAAGCCAGACATTCAGTCCATTGCTCCAGACTATACCTTCTCTGACAATACTTTGATTAATGCAGGGAGGCTACAGGCACATTTTTATAGTCTTGCCACACTGTTGTCTCATACCGAAATCCTAGATGTGTTTCACAAAATACAGCCATGGCAGGTCTTTGTCATCCTGCATTCATGTAGTCAATTTTTTAAATCTAAATCCTTATGCTATCTTCACAGTAGATCTCCGAGTTTTACTGGCATAATCTGCTAAAATCAATGTTTAACTTTAAAACTTTATCTGTTTAAAGAGAATCATTTCCTCTCTGATATATCTCTTTTTCCTTAAAAACAATCAAAGGGAATATTTCTAATTGTTCTCTTGTCATGGTTTGCATCTTATACTCATTATCACTTTTGCTTTACAAAACAGAGTACACTGACACCAAGGGAGAATAAAAAGAAATTGTGAGTCAAAAGCAAGATTTCTTTAAACTGAACTCTTTTATTTCCTATGGCTCAAAAATGGAAATTAACCTGACTGCACTGCAATTTTTCAGAACTAAAAAAGAGTTCCTAAAGTGGCTTAATTTAGCTAGGAAATGCCTGAACAGTCCATGGGAATTTTTTATTCCATTAATTCAATGAATACAACTGATGACTCAAAAAAGTTTAAAGTTGTAGTTTTAAGTGGCCTATGATTATGACTTATGGGAAACCGCCAAGACCCTCAAGAGTAGGGCTGCCAGATTTGGCAAATAAAAATACAAGGCACTCAGTCAGATTTGCTGTTCTTCTGCACCTCAAATTTAACTGGGTATTGTATATTTTATCTGACAACACTATACAACAGCTTTGGCCGTGACAACTATTAATTAACAGAGACACTGATAACAGAATCATTTTTTCTCTGCCAGAACTCATCACCCACAAAAAAGGTAGCTAATATCATTTGATATTTGACTTCTACAAAATTAGAAGGTGTTTTTCTGTTTGTTTGTTTGTTGAAATTTTTAAAAATAGATGGGGCTTGTTAAAAACTCAGCGATGACAGCTATCATTTTTACTGTCCAGTCATTTCTTAAAATTCCAAAGACAGAAAAAGGTCATCTAACCCGTGTCTATGTACTGAAGATACCCATAATGTAAAATCTACCATCGCAGTCATTTTTAGGCGCGCAGTCCAGCAACATCAAGCACACGCATGCTGTCACGCAGCCAGCGTCAACATCCCTCTCCAGAAAGTTTTCTTCTCCCCCAAAGGCAACTTCATTTCCGTTAAACATTAACTCCTCACTCTCCCTCCCCCCCAGCCCTGACAACCACTACACTCCTGTCTGACTCTATGTTTTTGACTATTCTAGACTCTTCACACAAGTGGAATCATAATATCTGTTTTTCTGTAACTGTTTTACTTCACTTAGCATCACCTCTTCAAAGTTCTTCCATGTTATATAATAGGTTACAAGAGTATTTCTTTTGAAGGCTGAAATATAACTTAAATATAAACACATTCTGTTTATTCATTCATGGACATTTGGGTTGTTTCAGCATGTTGGCTGCTGTGAATAATGTCTGATGTACAAATAACTATTCAAGTCTCTGCTTTCAGCCCTTTTGATTATAAATTCCATTCCCAGAAATGGAATTTCTGAATCATGTGTAGTAAGTTCATGTGTAACTTTTTGAGGAACCACCATACTGTTTTCCACAGTGGCTACACCATTTTTACAAACCCCCAGCAATGCCCAAGAGTTTCAAAAGGGTAAGGCTCATTTTGTTAGTCCCAAAACTCCACTGCCCTCTATGTGGCTTTCGGTTGATTTCCTCATTCCATAAAATGAATGTTGTTTGGGGGGAATTAAGTTAGTAAATCCATATAAAAACTCTATCGCGATGCCTAACACATCAGTATGTATTCTGTAAACACTAACTTTTCTAGTCTATGTTTATATTAGCTATTTTGCAACAACTGTTCACTGAATAAATCACTGTACACTTCAGTTCAAGTTCACTAAAAATCTTAAATTTCTTGAAAGTATTTAAAGTCATGTTCTAACGCCTTCAAAAGGATTTTTACAAAAAATTACATTTTTGTATTACTTGTCCGGAGACAACAGACAGACTTTTCATTTGAAAAATGGTGACCATCTAGAAAGATCTATTTTTACCATGTGACATATTACAAAGAATCTGACATATTGGAGATCTTTAAGGGATAATGGTATAGAAGAGCAAATTGCTTCATTTATGAAAAATTATGACAACTCTGTCTGACATTTTAAGACATATACATGGAGAAGCTATTTTTTGTTGGTTTTGAGACAAGAAATACAAACTATTCTCATATAAAGCAATAGAACAGTAAATAAAAACGGCATTTCTGGTAGCTTAACTATAAAAATTAAATTAGGAAGAGCATAGTGGCAGTAGTTAGAGAAATTAAACATACAGGCATCCTCGGAACCAGCAACCCTATTGGTAACTACATCACATATATTGATGAAAGGCATAGAGTAGAGGACCACACATATATGGGCAACAGATCTCAGACAAAGGTGAAAGAGTTGTGGAGAAAAAAATAGTCTTTTTTTTTTAACAAATGGTGCCAGAACAATTGGACATCTATATGTAAACAAACAAAGAAACCCCACAAATCACGCTTTGATACATACCAAGCATCATATATAAAAATTAATTCAAAATGAAACTTAGTCCTCAACATAATGTATAAATAAAATTTCTAAAAGAAAAATATAGAAGAAATTCTTTGTAACCTTGATATAGGTAAATAGTTCTGGGTATGACATCAAAAGTATTATCCATAAAAGAAAAAACACAAATTTCATTTGACAAAAAAATAAAAATTCTTCTCTTTGAAAGATGCTATTAGAAAATTAAAAGATAAAACAGATCGGTAAAAAAAAATTGTAAAAATATATCTGATAAAGAACTTGCATCTGAAATACATAAAGAACTAAAAAAAAAAAAAACCCTCAATAATAAAAATACAAATACTTGGAGTTCCCATTGTGGCTCAGTGGTAACAAACCTGACTAGTATCCATGAGGATGCAGGTTTGATCCATGGCCCCATTCAGTGGCTTAAGGATCCAGCATCGCCATGAGCTGCGCTGTAGGTCACAGATGTGACTTAGATCCAGTGTTGCTGTGGCTGTGGCACAGGCCAGCAGCTGAAGGTCTGATTCGACCCTGAGCCTCAGAACAGCCATATGCCATGTGTGCGGCCTTTAAAAAAAGGACGCAAAAAATACAAATACCAAAAAATGTGTGCAAAACATTTCAAAATATATTTCACAAAAGAAGACATCCGGATGGCAAAGAAGTACATGAAAAGATGTGTGACAATACTAGCCATTAAGAAAATACAAATTAAAATCATGTGACACTATTACACACCTATGAGAATTGCTAAAAATGAAGACTGACCATACCAAGAGTTGGCCAAGATGAGCTGCTAACTGGGAATGTCAAATTGTATAAACACTGCAAAACGGTTTAGCACTTCCAGGTATTCCCCAAGAGAAATGAAAACATCTGTAATATTAGAAAACTGAATAATCTATTTCTAATAATATTTATTCTAACCCACGGGTGAAAGAAGAAATCAAAAGGGAAATTCCAAAATTAATGAAAATGAAGACGTAACATATTAAGTCTGTAGGATGCAGCAAAAGCAGTATAAAAAAAATTATGGGACTAAACACCTATACAGAAAAGATGAGAAATTTTAAAGCAATGACTTTAGGGTCAATTAAAAAATAATAATAATAAAAAATAAACTAGCAAATAAAGAGCAAATGAAAAGCAAAGTGAGAAGAAGAAAGGAAACAACAAAGATCAGGGTGAAGAAGCAATGGTTGGGAGACAGAAAAACACAGGGAAAAGTCAATGAGCCAGAAGTCTGTTCTTTGAGATGATCAATAAAATTACACATGTGTTAGAAGACTGATCAGGAAAAAAGAGAGAAAACACACATTACTGATCTCAGGAACATGAGAAGTGACACAACAACAGATTCTACAGATATTCAAAGTATAATAACAGAATATTATGAATAACTTTATAGTCACAAATTTGGTAACTTAGATAAAAGGGAAAAATCCTTGAAGGACAAAGAAAAACTACTAAATCTCAAGGAACAGAAAATAGAAAATGTGAATAGTCCTTTCTCTCTTAAAGAAACTGAATTGGTAGTAAAATAAACACACACATACACTCAAAGAAACTTCAAGTGAATACAAATATTTAAGGAAGTGACAATACTACACAATTCTACACAAATTTTTGAGAAAACTGAAGACAAGAAAATACTTTGTAATTCATTATTTTCATTCACTATTAGTCTGATACAAAAATAAGATAAAGATATTATAAGAAAAACAATC
Organism: Phacochoerus africanus; assembly: GCF_016906955.1. Lineage (NCBI taxonomy): Eukaryota > Metazoa > Chordata > Mammalia > Artiodactyla > Suidae > Phacochoerus > Phacochoerus africanus. The sequence continues at coordinate 5,830,596 of NC_062545.1, read as the reverse complement.
AGTATAATCCACAATATTAACAGATTGAAAAAAAGAGAAACCATATGATCATCTCTAAAGACTTAAAATCCAACATCCATTCCTCAAAATCTCAGAGCAAATTAGGAATGAAGGAGAAAATTCTTGGAGTTCCCGTCGTGGCGCAGTGGTTAACAAATCCGACTAGGAACCATGAGGTTGTGGGTTCGATCCCTGCCCTTGCTCAGTAGGTTAACGATCCGGCGTTGCCGTGAGCTGTGGTGTAGGTTGCAGACGCGGCTTGGATCCCGCGTTGCTGTGGCTCTGGCGTAGGCCGGTGGCTACAGCTCCGATTGGACCCCTAGCCTGGGAACCTCCGTATGCCGCGGGAGCGGCCCAAGAAATAGCAACAACAACAACAACAACAACAACAAAAGACAAAAGGCAAAAAAAAAAAAGATTGCATCCAGAGAAATTTCTATAGAATCGACAAAAAAAGCTACTAGAATAAATGAATTTAGCAAGAATTCAGGTTGCTAAGTCAATATATAGAATATCTAAATTTGAAAAAAATACCATTTACAATGAATCAAAATTAGGAAATATTCAAGAATAAATTTCACAAATGGTTTGTGAGAACCGCCTGGTGAAAAGTACAAAGAGTTGCCAAATGAAATTAAAGATCTAAATAAATGGAGTGATAGATCATGCTTTAGAATTGGAAAATGCAATGCTGTTAAAAATTTCAATACTTTCCAAAGTAATCTGTAGATTCTCAATCAAATCCTAGAAGGACTCTGGTAGAAATCGACAAGCTACCTCAAAGATTTATATGGTCATGAAAAAAACCTAGAATAGCCAAAACGACTTTGAAAATACAGAACAAAGTTGGAGAACTAAGGCTTCTTGACCTGGAGTCTTATTATAAAACTACAGTAATCAAAACAGTGTGGTATTGGCATCAAATTAGAAAAATATATTAGTGGAACACAGCGACAGTAACCTCACATGCATTTGGACAACTGAATTCAAAGGCAATTCAAAAGATAAAGGACAGTCTTTCAACCAAATGGCATCGGGCCAATGGATATTCACCGTGTAACTGTAACTGTTGATCTGTATTTTGCGCTATACATAAAAATGAGCTCACAATAAATCATGTATCTATATGTAAAACCTAAAACTGGAAAAAATGTTTATGAAAACAGGAGAAAACCTTTATGACCTTGTTTTAAGCAAAAATTCACTAGAGAGAAAACCTAAGCAAGATTCACAAAGAATAATTTAATTAGATTTCATCAAAATGATAAAATGCTGTCCTTTGAAAGACATGGTTAAGGGGATGAAAAGCAAGTCAAATTTGGGAGAATATCTCTACAACGCATATATTTGATGTATGACTTGTATCCAGAATAGATAAGAATTCTCAAAACTCGATACTAACCTATTGAATAATAACCTATTGAAAATATTGAGCAAAAGATTTGAACACTTCACCGAAGAAGATACACAGGCAGGAAATTAGTGCATGAAAAGATGTTCAGCATCATTAATCCTCAGGGAAATGCAAGTGAACATCAAAAGGAGTTACTCCTACAAAACTATTAAAATGGCTAAAATTAAAAAGACTAATCATATTAAGTATTTATGAGGCTGTGGAGTCACTGGAACTCTCAAGCACTGTTGCTGGGGATATAAAATAGTAACCATTTGGAACAGAGGCTGGCAATTTCTTAAATTTAAACATACACCTACCAGGTGATTCAGCTAAAATACCCTAGAAAGGAAAATGTAAGTATGATTTGTCCACAAATAAAGTAGCCTTATTTATAACACCATACAAGTTAAAAACTGAATAACCACAAACGTCCATCAACAGGTGATGGATAAACAGAGTATAGTTAACTCACACAACAGAATACACTCAGCTGCAAAAAGGAACGATACACCAAAAATGTAAATTGCAAAATAGCTGTGCTTAATTAATAAGCCAGACTAAGGAATGCATACTATATGGTCCATTTATACACAATTTGTGAAAATGAAAACTAGAGTGACAGAAAGCAAGCCCATCAGTTGCCTGGGGATGAAGGAAGAGGTTGCAAAGAGACACAAGGAAATTTTGGGAGTTTTCTACCTATTTGCCACCTTGACTGTGGTGATGGTTTCCTGGGAATATACGTACATTAAAACCTAAAAACCCGTGCACTCAACCTGTATGCAGTTTATGCATGTCAAGTATGCTCTAGTAAATTCATAAAAAAAAGCCAAACTAATCAAAACATTTTATGGGTAAGACATTTGTAGTAAAATATGGGCAGATAAGGATGACCTGCTAATCTTTATCAATATCATATATGTATAAAATACGTTGAAAATAATACATATAAGAAATTATGGATCCTTGTACACAATTAATTTGTAATAAAATGTGTGTATATGTGTATATATATATATATATATATGAGTGTGCCTCTGGGATGATGGGAAAAAACAATAAAACAAGAAAAACACCTATAGCATGAACCAATGATAATACTGTGCCATAAGCTAATAAATATGATTAATTCAATTCTTTGCATCTAATGTAAAAAGGAAAAAAAATCAATATTGGGTTTTAAGTCCACTGGATGATTCTTCAGTAGTTTAATATTCAAAAAATTAGTGTGCAAATCTAAGAAGATCTAGGATATTTTAGCTTGGAAAAATTGTATCCTCATATTCATGAGCATCAATTACTAACATTATTTTTAAAGTAAATGACTGTTTTGAGAAATAAATGCATTCAACAACTTTATTAGAAACAGCTGAATGATGAGTCAGCCTTCATGCCAGAGCCACTGAAAAAATTTAGGCTCTCAATTTAAGCTCCTTGAATGTAAAGAGATCCAGACAAACAGCTCTTCTCGAACACTCTATTTGGCTGGTTAACACAAGCTATCGATTCTGGGATTTAGGGTCGCCAAACACTTTCTTAATTAAAAGCTCTAAGCTATTGACCATCTCCACTTCCCTGTGCCTCTTTGCTTGGCCCAGGGTAAGATTAAAAACTTTGCGTACCATTTTTCAATTCATCTCAGGGGAAACAACCTCAATTTACCATAAAAATGGCAATGGCTCACTAGTGACCTCATCTCAAGAGGTCGGGACCCCGCCTCCCTACTTCTCTTTTCTACGGCCTAGGGATAAGCAATACCTACGACTGGATTTCAGGCCCACTTTCTAATAGCTTTGGGGCCCGGGGAGGCTTCTGGTGACACACGGCTACTGAGCCATCAACACCATCCTGCAGTTTCCCTGTCAAGTCAGCCGGACAAGCCAGCCAGGCTGAAACATTGTTCTGAGTTTTCTGACTTTGTATTCATTCTAAACAACTATAAATGTTAGTATCTATTTTTAAAGTACATAAGGACATTTTGAATAAATCAATTTAGGTATCATTGCTAATTTCCTTATTTAAAAGTTAATTATTTTGAAAGTTATTCGATATCCTTCAGTCCTTCAGAATTGACCTTACACCACTTTAAAATATTATTTAAGGTAGAAGTCATATGTGAGAAGAAGAAGCCAAACTTAAACTGTACATATTTTAAACTGGTTGTATTTACTTCACTAAATCTGTCAAGATCCTTTCAAATATCCATGATGATTAAAAAAAAAACTAAGGTACATATATAAACCAGTGATGTCTGCTTGAGATTGTACAAGGTAATAGCTACCTGGAGCTCAGTGAAATACGAATCTTCAAATCAGAGACCAAGATTGCTTTATTACAGGATGAACAATTTGTAAAATCCAAAGCAGAGGAGCAAAATTGAATCCTCTGAATGATGGTTAATAGAGAGTAGACAAGGCTGAGAATCAATGCTTATATCATTTGAATTGCAGTATCATTGAAGATATGCCAAATTAGGGTAAAAATCCATGGTTACAACAGAAGACAACTGAAATACATGAATCATAATGTGAAAAGAATTTTAAAAAACAAAAACAATGTTCAAATGTTCCCAGGGATTATGAGTCAGATAAAATTAAGTTGTGCAGTATTTTTACATAATGTTTTATACGATGCATTTACCTAAAGGCTTATCCTAAAGCAGTTTGCTCCTGCTTTTATCAATTGCCTGAGGATGGAAAAATATCAATGATTTCAAAAGTTTAAACCTCTTTAATATTTGCATGCTATTAGATGAACTATAATCACTTATAAAGCTACCTCCTAGAGAGCTTTTGAGAATTGCTTTTGCCTGCAGTCTCTGGCACTAATACTTCGAGAGATTAGAAATATCTTCCTTTTAAAAACAGTTCCCTTTTGCCCAAGGAAATCAAACAAGATTTGTTAAACATTGAGGCAGAAAAAGGGCTGTTGTAAGTCAGGGATATTTCTCTTAATTGCCCAAGTTTCTTATAACAGATTGAAAAACCAATGTCAGAAATGAAAAGGCTCCATGGTCACATGTTTGTCACGACACTAATTCACTGAATTTGTAGATGAAGCCACATGAGTGCAGACTGAAGCAGTTTTGCATGCATGCTCAATGCTTGGATTACTGAGTTGCTTTGGTTTCATGAGGATGGTAGCTGGCTATGAATATAATCCCATGTAAAGAGAGGAAGAGTGGTTAAAAATCACTTGGCTATAGAATTTTGACATTTTTTTTTTAGAATAATATTACATGAAAATTTTCCTCTAATTCCACTCTATCATCACATATTTTTTCTTGCAATCCTGTTAGATCCACTACAAATAACCTTCCACAGTTAAAATATTCTATTTTATGATCTCACAAGCCACAAGTCTTAAATTATAGTCATCTACCATGAAGCACTGCCCTTCCATTCTAACCTTTATATGCTTTGTTTCCTTCTTTTCCCTCTGAACATGGAAAATTAGGGCCATTTATATGCTGAATATTGATCAGAAGAGAAAAATGTACGCGGTTTGAGTTATATTCCGACTAGTGGTTTTCTCTTCACTCACTATTACTTTTTACACCAATCACTTAATCCTGCAGCATGCATTCTTTTTTCTTTATGATGAAAAGGCTTTTTTAAAAGGAATGAATAATTTAATTTTCTTCAGAGTTTACAAAATCCGAGAAAGAGACTTACTGAAAATTCATTGCCTAACAATTTTCAGGCTTCAATAATGGTTTCCCTGATGCTTTTAAGGTTAGGTTTCCGTAAACTCTGAGGCTGTGCAATAGGAATGGGGACATTTCTTTGAAAGATGGGAAAGTTAAAACTGGGTCTGTCTTATGGAGCATTTGGAACATTTGATGTCGAACATGAAGCATGATCTCAGAGGACCTACCTTCCTTCTCCCTTGTGGGGGCGGGGGGGGGGGGGGCAAGAGAACGTCAAGCGGCATAACGGAATGCTGTCCAGGAGGATGGTGGGATTTGGCCTTAGAGTTTCCTGAAAGGACTGGCCATGCTCGTGGGTCCTTTGGGTTTTCACAGTCACTGGGGAAGGACGCTTCCATTTCAGTGGGCAGGGCCAGGGATGTTACACACGCTGCACTGCCCCGAATGTGCCCACGTGGAGAACAGCTGTCCTTCAAATAGCTCCCCTTGAACACGGGAGAAGCACTGCTTGTTTTACACAGACAGTTCCCACTCTCTTTCCTTCAAAGGAATTTAACGTATTAATTGAACAACCACTGTGGCACTAGGCCTAGAGAGACAGGGTGGAGGAAAACAACTCCTTCCTTCAATTTGCTCTCAATCGAGAGGAGAAAAGAGACTGTTGAACAAAGACCTTTGATATATTTTATAAGCGCTGAGCCAGCAGCAGGAACGCAGCATAAAGGAGCAAATAGGACCTTGAGGTATCAGCTGTTTGTTCCTCTAAGAAAGAACACAGAGCTTGGAAAAGGGTTCATAGAAGCGGTGACAGCTGAACTAGATTTGAGGGATGAGAAAAATGTACCGGCGGGGGAGGGGGAGTGAGGAACTGGCAGCGGAGGGTAAGTGCCCCCGTCCCAAATACGGAGAGAAGCACAGGTGGCGGACATGACCCGTCCCCCGGAAGAGCGGTTGGTGTGTCACAGGAGGCCCCCTGCTCCTTGCCCGGGCTTTCTTGTCTCTTCCAGGTCATCATTCTCCACCCTCTGGTCCACAGCAGATCCCATTGCCTGCAGGTGGTAGGACCAAGACAACTAAAAGGTTCTGACCCAAAAAGCCAATTTCTGGTAAAATGCTACCCCCTCTACTAAGATATACATGTGTCTGTATATATCTGTGAATTTGTACACAATCTGCCATCGCTTACTTCCTAAGGATGGAGGCTACCTCCTCTGTTATTAGAAAAGAAACTAAATGATTACAAAGATACAAGCGGACGTGAAGTGTTTGATCTTCCCAAGGGTAAAATAAATACCTCCAGCTTGGAGGAAAGCCATGTGTGAGGAGAAAGGAGGGTGAGAGGGACGGCGGCAGTCCCTGACCAGGCCTGAAAGAGAAGGCCCAGGGCGAGCCTCAGGGACAGGCTCACAAAAGCAGCTGAAGGGGGAGGTGAGAGTTTTAATGGTGAGCAGGCACACGCATAAAGAGCTCCGATCTTGCACCCCGGTCAGTCTTTGCACATCTCCTTTTAAGACTGCAGAAGGAGAGGCCAGGATGCAAAAATGCTTAACATCAAATACGGCACTACCCTGGCGGAAGGGACTCGAAGCAAATTCCTGCCTGACAGCATCAGCCTCGGCCTTGGGGATGCTGTTATCTTCCAAGGTTATTTTAAATATTTATATTAAATTAACTTTATCTATTAAACATATCTTCACTTGTTGTTGCTTTGCTCATTGTCGAGGAGGAATGTGAGAGGAGCTAAGAAAAAGCTTTTGCTCTAGATCCTTTTCCACACAAGAAAGAATCCTAGAATAACAGTTTCTAAAATCCAAAGGAATCCAAGAAAATTAAAATGAAAAATTCGACGATTCCCTGTATTTTACATAAGCCTTGGCAAAATATAGTACATGCTATGAAATAATTTACAGGTAATTTCAGCACTTAAGAAGCTATGTCAATACAGCCAAGATAATGGAGATAAACTCACTGGATCAGAGGAAATATTGGTTAGAAAAGCCCTTTGGAGTCATCTTGTCCACGTACCAGGTACAGGAATTGCTTCTATAGCATTTAAGCAGGTGGACAGCAAATTCCTTCTTAGACCCTTACAGTGACAAGGACCTTACCATCCTCTAGACCGTCCCGTCATTGAACAGCTCTAGCTCTTAGAAAAGAAATCTGGGAGTTCCCGTTGTGGCTCAGCAGTAACAAACCCCACTAGTATCCATGAGGACGGGGGTTCTATCCCTGGCCCGGCTCAGGGAGTTAAGGATCCGGCATTGCTGTGAGCTGTGGTATAGGCCACAGATGCAGCTCAGATCTGGCATTGCTATGGCTGTGGCATAGGCTGGCAGCTGGAGCTCTGATATGACACCTAGCCTGGGAACCTCCATATGTCGCAGTGCAGCCCTAAAAAAAAGAGAAAAGAAAAGAAAGAAATCTGGAGAGAGTGGGATGGACTGGGAATTTGGGCTTAATAGATGCAAACTATTGCCTTTGGAATAGATAAGCAATGAGACCCTGCTGTGTAGCACTGCAAACTATATCTAGTCACTTATGATGCAGCCGGATGGAAGATAATGTGAGAAAAAGAATGTATATATTTACATGTGACTGGGTCACTTTGCTCTATAGTAGAATATTGAGAGAACGCTGTAAACCAGCTATAATGGAAAAAAATAAAAATCATTAAAAAAAAAAGAGAAATCTGCCTCTCCTCAGCTTCCATCCATCAGTCCAAGTTCTGCCCCGAGTACCAGAAAAAGTCAGCTCTTTTGAAATTGATGTCTCCCCTTTTTTATTTCTGGTCTCAAGCAAGTCTATTAAAAAAAAATACAGTTGATTTGCAATGTTGTGACAATTTCGCTGTACAGGGAAGTGACCCAGTATACACACGCAGACATTCCTTTTCTTTTATTATCTTACGTCATGGTCTACCCCAAAAGGACGTAGTTCCCTGTCCTGTACAGCAGGACCTTATTGCGTCCATTCTAAATGTCTGCATCTACTGACCCCAAACTCCCCATCCACTCTACCCCCTCCCTATCTTCCCATATTTAAAATCCCCTCTATAGTCTCTTTTCTAGCTTCAGTAACCACATTTTCCACGTGATATGGGATGTAGCTGAGCTTCATTCTTGGCATCATCTTTGAAAGTTGACAGCATGACAATATCCACTGAAATGGCAGAGTCCAGACCTGAATGGGTAGTGGCAATGTTTCTGAGCATATAAGTTTATTATATCCTATCTAATATCAGTGCAATGACTTTTTATAAAATTAAGAGCTTCACCGTTGTCCTAAACACCAACTTGTCGTTTGAGCCCATAATTCCAACTGTGAAGGTTCGTCTGGACTCTAAATACGGAAGTCTGTCACCCAGTGGATCTGCTGTTGCTGCAGTCTCAAAGTCGATCTGTTCAGCGTTCTTTCAGTGTTTTCATACAAGCAGATAGAAAGTTTAAAACAGGAGTTCCCGTCGTGGCGCAGTGGTTAACGAATCCGACTAGGAACCATGAGGTTGCGGGTTTGATCCCTGCCCTTGCTCAGTGGGTTAAGGATCCGGCGTTGCCGTGAGCTGTGGTGTAGGTTGCAGACGCGGCTTGGATCCCGCGTTGCTGTGGCTCTGGCGTAGGCCGGTGGCCACAGCTCCAATTGGACCCCTAGCCTGGGAACCTCCATATGCCGCGGGAGCGGCCCAAGAAATAGCAAAAAAAAAAAAAAAGAAAGTTTAAAACAAAGGAGATCTAAACCGAGGGTCTTCTCACACGCCACTGGAGACTTCCCTCTATTTCAGCTGCGCAGTTGTATTGAAGTGACATTCTAGGAGCTATCACCCCACCTAACAGTACTCAATCGTTCTGTGAAAGACAGGAAGAAGGGTATGTGTGCTTTGTTGGCCACTCTGTCGTCTAGGCAGACCGAGTAAAGGGTTTCTAACCCCACTTTCCACAGAAAGGACCTGGGTTGTGGAGAGCTTCACTCTCTTACCCAAAGGCACAAATCCAGGTGGCCAGTAGGGCATCAATGGAAGACGCTGGATACCCCAGGTTAATGGTCCTGCTCACGTGTCTCCCTTTATTCACAAAACATCAAGATTCAACACATGGTGACGACCAGATAGTCCACTTCAGGGTCTCCTTTATCACTCTATGGGCATTTAAATTTATAGTTTCAGTATCCAAATTATTACTACACAATCGACCAGTCTTTCTATCCACTAGCACTAACCTCTCTCGGCATTCAAAAAAACATTTCTTTAACAGTTCTACAATTTGCCAGGGAAATTCACCGGTGGATAGTTTCCATGAAAACAGCAACACCATTCATTCATGCCCAGCCTTCTACCATCCGTCACGACATCTGGACACCATAACAGACAGAAATGATCTATACTTTTCGCAGATCCTCTCATGACCCTTTTTTAGTAAATAATCCATACCTATAGATTTGAGCTCCTTGGGCGGCAGTTTAACTTACTGATGAAACAAGTAGGCTCTGCATTCTGGTTTCACCAATAGCTAGCCATGTGAACTAGGACCAAGTCTTAGACCCGATTAAACTTTAGTTTCTCTAAAATGAGATGCATTATAGTAATTATAAGATAGATCTATCATGAAAAATAGATGGGATTGTATTTGCACAACACTTAACTGAGTTTCTGGTATTCTGTAGGCATACAGTATAAATATTGGCTATTATTTTAAGCAGCTAAATATTCTTTAACTATTGCCTTACTTGAGACTTTTTTACCTCTGCAATGTTTGTTTGATTTCAATTTCATTATTTATTCTTCTTTTATAAATAACAGAAACAAAAACAGTTGCATAGCCTTGTTTTTCCTAACTGGCCATTAACATGATAGCATCGGTCCCAAATAGTGGACCTAACTTTCTTTTCAGGTCTCATGAAAGTGCAAAGAACAGTTAAAATACGTGTGCTATATCATTTCATCCATTCATTCACTCTTCTGCTCACTCATTCATTCATGCTATAAGCAACATAAACCATAGCTCATTTTCTGCTTCAGTTCTATGAAAATATTTTTATAGCTTCCTGTCTTTTTTCATACTTGTCCTTGGCTACTTTCCATTTCCTTCACCATTTGCATGTTCCTTTCAAAATGTGAACTCAGTAGGCAGCATCTGCATTGGTTGTCAGATACCAAGCCATTTTTCTTCTGTAACGGTATCACGTGGGTGAAAAGTCAGAATTCTTTCTTCCAGGAGCTTAAAGCAACTTCCTCCACCGTATCTGGCCCTGCCCTTTCCCTGAACTTGTCCCTGAAAGCCGCAGCATGTCTCTGGTCGTCATGGCACCCCTTTCCCTCGGGCTGAGATCTCAATAATGACCAGGTTACTGTTGCTGGCATTACACTCAGTCTACAACAAACCACTTTCCCATGACTTTTTTTTTTTTTTTTTGAAAAGATATGTCAACAAATTACGCAGAGCCTCCTTGCTTGCCTGCTTGCATCTCTCACAAGTGTCCTGTTTAATAAATCTATTTCTCTCCTATCCATGGCCCAGAGATAATGAACCCAACTAGTATCCATGAGGATCTGGGTTTGACCCCTGGCCTTGCTCAGTGGGTTAAGGATCCGGCATTGCCGTGAGCTCTGATGTAGGATCTGGTGTTGCTATGGCTGTGGTGTAGGTGGGCAGCTACAGCTACAATTCAACTCCCTAGTCTGGGAACTTCCATATGCCCTGGGTGTGGCCCTAAAAAGACCAAAAAAAAAAATGTAAAAAACTTACTTATTTTTAGCAGGGGAATGTTCAGACTTTGGTGCATTCAGTTAATATTGATTGAGCTCCTGCCACATCCACATATTGCTGGAAATATCCACCTTCTAACCTGGGAAAGTGTCACCGCCATCCCTGGCCTAATTCAAAGTTCTGCAGTCTGATTTTAAAGGTCACAAATGCTTGTCCAGCTCAGGCCAAATTAATCCAAGGATGTGCTTTCTTTGGCTAATGCGTGCATTAAAAAGATAAGCCACTTTCCAAAGTTCAAATATTTCACATAAAAAGTCAACTTGAAAAACTGAAAGATCTAGCAGTTTGGGGACTGAATTTCTACAGGGCAAAAGTCAGCTAGTGCCAAGTAGGAGCTACCCCCTTCAGGTGGGTTTAACTGCTTCCTGTAAACAAGGATGACTTTTACAGGTATAAAATGCTACAGGTGTAACATGCAAACTGGGTCCTTATTTCCAGCATTCCACCTAGCCTGCTCCTGGGCCCTGGTGGCCCTTGAGTTGTATCTCCTGTCCTTACTACAATCTCAATTTTTCCATCCTTCAGGATTCCTATGAATTATTTCTGCAGGTCCTCTTCCCTTAGATTTATAAATTACAGTGTGAACCCAGACCACCACTAGCCCATATGGCCCTTTGTCAAAAATTAAATATCCATCTGTTGGAAAATGTTGTGAAACTGATTTTATTTAATCAAGATACATGTGGACTTTATGCCAAAAAAAAAAAAAATTCTCATAGTAGGAGTTCCCTTATGGTGCAATGGGTTAAGGACCCGCACTGTCACTGCAGCAGCTCGGGTTTGATACCTGCCATGAATGTGGCCAAAAAAGAAAAAAAAAAAAAAAAACTTCTGAAGAAACATGTATTTAATAAGCTATAGCAAGTATTTGATGATGGGGAGAGCAGACAGCTCTTGTTCTTCCGGTGAGGGTAAAGCACCATGCCGTTCTGCCTATGTCACATGTAACATACCGTAAAGCCTATATCCATGCAAATATGTCCTCATTACTCTCGAGAAGCTAGGTCACTGGTAGGCAGTTGCTCACACCAGACCTCCTGACTCTAATTCCAGGGCTCTTTCCTCCTTACTGAGCTGCCCCCAACAACAGCAAGAGCTGAGAGTTGGGGGCTCAGAAGTTAGCACCTGGAAAAGATGAGCAAAATCACAGACAGACACCCATCTTTTAAGAGCTTAAGTTTCTTTTTGAGTCACATGGCAGGAACTCCAGGGCACAGCCTCGCACAGGCCCACAGGTAAGTGAGAGAGGCCATTGGACCTGCAGCAGCTCCCCAGTTCTGTGGGGTTTCTCCATCTCCACTGGGTCCTGCAGGTCCCACTCCACCAGGACAGGGCCTCAGCCAGCAGATGCCACTCACCCCTAAATAGTCCCTCAGAAGCCCCCTTCCAGACACATACAAAGCCTAATACAAGCACTACTCACAGTGGACAGCCTTCAAATGGCAGCTGAAGTAATGAACAGAATCTATACATTCATTCACAGGAGAAAAAAAAAAGATTAAACCTTTAACATTTTTTTGGCCCCTCCCACAGCATGTGGAAGTTCCAGAGCCAGGGATCCAACTGGAGCCAAAGTAGTAAATCACGCCACAGCAGTGACAATGCCACGTCTTTAACCACTAGGGCACCAGAGAACTCCTAAACTTTTAGTATTTTAATCCTCACAAAAATGCATTGTTAACGGCATTTTTCTGTTGTCTCCAATTATACATCATATATCAGTAGTTTGTTAACTTCTGAATTTCAAAGAAAACAGAAAACCCTACAAATGGGGGTACCATGATATTGCCAGCTTTTATTTTATATATATGTATAAATATGCACACATATATATCTTTAAAATCACCATCATTTTATTAAAAAGCAATATTTATACCCACAAAGGAGAAAATACACAATCTCATAATGAGACTGAATTATTCTTTTAAACAACATAACTTTTAAAACTGAATAACTATGCTATATAGTAATTTCATCACGGTGTGTTACCACTCACTCGTGGTTTAAGTAACACCGATCTCCTCCTCCTCCAGCACAGTTTAAAGCCAACTCTGGCATCTAGCTGGCTTGCTACTCCTTTGGCTGGAAAAAGCTACACAAACGATAAATCCATGCATGTGAAGCTTGAGTGACCCAGGACTGGTGGGTCCTGGGAATGGACTTTGAATGCTAAAATGGAAAAGTCCCAGGTAAACTGCAATGACTTGGTCACTTTAGGGGGCAGCTAGCATCAAGTAGGGACAGTAATTCAACCACATGCCTTGGTGTTCCCTGCGCAGAGCTACCTGTCACACACACAGACTGGAGATGCTCACAGAAGCTAAGCAAGGGCAGTGGCAACAATGGAATGGTAGTCCTCGTTGTGAAATGCCTGGGTAACCACCAGGAGGCTCAGGAGTATTCAAAATCAGCCACAGAACCTGATTTTACCTTCTCCTAAGATCTAGTCTGATGTTTTCATAAAGCAGCAGAAAATGGACATCGAAACTTTTTAAAAGTATAAAATGTTCATATTACCCTATCTGCAACAACTTTTTTTCTGGAACTATGTCTTTGCATAGTTTCAATGCCAATTTCAGTGTATGTTCTGGCTACAGCTCTCCTTCCTGTCTCTGGATGCCTCAGGGGAATGTTTGGGTAATGGGGAGTACTGTATCCAAACAGCCTTTACAATTTTAAAAGTTAAAGCCACCCATCTGCTGCTTTGACAGTGCCAACTGCCAAGGATTGAACTGATAAAGATGCACACCACGGTGCTAATTCTCTGCACGAAGGAGGAATAAAGAGTATGTGTCGGAAATCGGGGAATGATTGATGCCTGCCATCTCATCAAGACTGTCTCTCACACTTAATTTCACTTGATGATTTCAGATGATACGCAGCACAGGCAGCAGGTGTCTGAGTTTGTCTAACTGGTCGCAGGGTGAAACAGATGAACCTCGACCTCACAGAACTCCCCCTGAAGTTCAGTAGCTAAGAAAGAATCAGGGCTCTCAGCCCCATTGCAGAGATACTACACTCCTAGCCAACCGTGGGAAATGGCTCAAGAAAGCAGCTACTTCCAAAGATACTGCTGGGTTCAAAGGATGACACAGATTGAGAACCACTGGCCATTCGCTAAGACATTGAATAGTTTCAATCAGTCCTAGAAGAACTTATCCATACTTAGAAGAGAAACAGTAGATTTTCTGGCTGGGGGTAGAGGTTGCTAAAGAGCACGTCAGAGGTTTATAATTGAAAGAGCAACTCTTGGAGTTCCCGTCGTGGCGCAGTGGTTGACGAATCCGACTAGGAACCATGAGGTTGCGGGTTCGATCCCTGCCCTTGCTCAGTGGGTTGACGATCCGGCGTTGCCATGAGCTGTGGTGTAGGTTGCAGACGCGGCTCGGATCCCGCGTTGCTGTGGCTCTGGCGTAGGCCGGTGGCTACAGCTCCGATTAGACCCCTAGCCTGGGAATCTCCATATGCCGCGGGGGCGGCCCAAAGAAATAGCAAAAAGACAAAAAAAAAAAAAAAAAGAGCAGCTCTTGGCTTAAAAGATCATTTCCAAAGTACACAGTACTTTTTAAACATTGCTCTTATAAATCTTGTTAGTACAAATATTTAGTTAGTAACTCCTTATCTCTAAAAAGAAACCCTAAATGTTGACTTGAAAATAACCTCTTTCAGCCACAAGGTTTTAAACTCATCCTGGCCAACCATTTAGTATGAACCAACCTAACTAGGCAAGAGCCTTTCTAATGATTGACCAAATATTTCTAGTACAAACACCACTGAACATACCAGTTAGAGTTACTTGTTCTCTCCCCTTCCACGCAAGGTATTTGAAATTGTGTTCATGTTTGCATAAAGATTTTAAATGTTTCATTTGCAACAGAAGAGGTAAACTAGACAATTTGTCATCTCAGAGTTCAACACATTTGGGTCCCTTCCGTAGGCAAATAAGCTTACTTATGAAAATGTGCTATTAACGGTGTTACATTAGCATGTAATGAATAATCCAAGTCATTTTCAGACTTAATTGGCTTCAAGTAAACTGTGAGCGGTTCCAGAAGAGCAGAGAGAGGATCCGTGGCTCTGTGCTTCCACCCAGCACGTGAAATGAGCCACATATACTGCAGAGCCTCACAGGCTCCCTGGCAGCTGCAGGATCAGCAGGCCTTTATCCATCATCATTACTCATCACTGGCTGTGGGGACGCATGGGTCGAAGAAGAGACAACTAATAACCCGGCCGTCGGATGAGAAACAAATACACAGGAACTGAAAGGAAATCAGGGGAAATGAACACAACTGATAGAAAAGTAGGTTAAAGAGATTTACATTAAGGGGCATGGGGCTATAGGATATTTTAAGGAAATGTGGATGTATTAACTCTTAGGACAAGGTAACAAGCCGCTTCTCCGTTTTAAGAGAAAATCTTTCAATTTAATGGTGGAGTGGCTATAAAAAAAAAACGAACACACACTCAGAACCACCAAATTTCTCAAGTCTTTAAACTGTAATTTTTTTTGATTATAAGAACATGTTTATGCATAATTGACTGAGGATTTTGAGACCACCAGCAGTGAAATTTCATAATACATATCAAAATATAGGAACCACTTCTAATAACAAAATATTGCTATACAAAAATTATTAATGCATTACATAATACATTAATAAGTATATATGCATGTATATATAGTACACATATATAAAATATTAAAAAATACATATACATATTTTAAAGTACAAATGCATTTTAAAACTTTCTTTTGGAAGTTCTCTTGTAGCTCAGTAGGTTTCAGATCCAGCATTGCCGCTGCTGTGGCCAAAGTTGTAACTGCGGCACAGGTTTGATCCCTGGCCCGGGAACTTCCACATGTAGATGCAGCCAGAGAAAGAAAAAAAAATAAATTTTTTTTTTTTCCTTTTTTAGGGCCACAGGTGCAACATATGAAGTTCCCAGGCTAGGGGTAGAAGTGGAGCTGCAGCTGTCAGCCTACACCACATAGACAGCAACACCAGATCCGAGCCACAGCTGCAGCTCAAGGCAACGCTGGATCCTTAATCCACTGAGCAAGGCCAGGGATTGAGCCCAAATCCTCATGGATACCAGTCAGGTTCCTAACCCACTGAGCCATGACAGGAACTCCAAAAACATTTTTTTTTTAAGGTTTATAGAAATCTAAAGACTAATGTTAGGATAAGTTTTGAAAGTGCAAAGGGGATGAATATTTATCTGTTATAAATAACAACATATTGTGACAATGACCTAGAAGACAGGAAAGGAAATAAGGATTTTCCCCTGGCTTTGAGGTGCTTTCAGTCTTCCAGGAAAGACAAATGGGCATACACAACCACAACAGGCGAGGAGGAAAATCTCCAAAGAAGTAGTCTGTGATGTTGGTAGTCCTATAATACTTCAGGGAACTAAGAAAGTCAAAGGGTTCACTATGCTGTATCTTTCAATTCAAGTTACTCATACTCCCTCTATTTCAAGGAGTTTAGATCTAATACCCTAAATCTAGGCAGCAATTGAATTAACACCGTGGAGGGATTCTTTGTTTTAATGAAGTTTTTTTTTTTTTTGGAAAGTTCATTGATTGGTATCCTGGTTCTTGAGGAGATCTTGCAAAAATATGCATAGTTAAGTCTGAATTATGGTAATTTCTTTTTTTGTGATTTAGCCATGTTCTTTAGTTCTGTGTCAATCCCTGTGGTAGAAATCAGCAAAGGTAGGCAAAGACTTTCAAATATTCTAACTAATACTGAATGCATAGTTTCTATTAGGTATTTCTGCTCATCTGAATATAGTCAAAGTTTTCCTTAACAATTCCACTTGACCTTAATTCCAATTGATTTTCCATAGTTAAGTATTACCAGCAGTTTAAGTCTGAACTGCAGGTAATACGTAAAAACAAAACAAAAAGAAAATCCTGGTGTGGGGGTAACAGTCTGAACAAGGTATTGATCTGCCGATTAGGGCCAGGTATAATGTGAACGAAGCCGCTGCATACATTACTGCCTATGTCTGCTCCCCGACATAATGGGGTCCACTACGGTGCATCTTTTACGGCTGAAAAGGACTAATGCTTAAATAAGTGACATAACTTGGAAAAGCTTAAACAGTAAGTAGAGGACCTAGGATTCTAATTAATCAAGTGGTAAGTTTAATTTACTAACTGATTAATCAATTGACTCGACAAATAGTTAAGTGCCTACTATGTGTCAAGCACTTCTCTAAACACAAAGCATTCACTCACTCACCCAGTAACTCTGAGGACAGACGGAAACCACAACTTCTCAGAGCTGTGTTATTATATCACTTACTGCATGACATGAGCATAGAAACGAGATCAATTGCACTTGTCAAATCCAATGATGGTGATGAGTTTTTCAATGTTATTTTAATGGTTAATTTTGGCTTCTGCTCCTCAGAAGCATATACTTCCATGTAAATTACAGAAATGTTTGCTTTAGTTTTATTCTCTAAGCAAACACCAAAATGTGATGGTCTGGGATAAAATTCAGTTTTTCACTTTATAAAATGTTATGCTTAGGTCTGTCTCTTTAGTATAGTGTATGGCACAACAAAAGAAAAATTCTGTAAGTTGTTGGACCTAACTCACGACTACCACAAAGATGGCCTATAAAGGTATAATGAAGTCATTTTTTAAGACAAAGGATAGTTATAGTTCAGTCCCATTATAAAAGTGATTTTAAAACAAAAAACTTTGAAAGCTAAGGTTTACAGTATAAACGGCCAAAGAGCTTGGTGTTAAGAAACAGAAGTAGAATTTGTATTACCAAAACAATGGGAAAACCTTTCACAAATGTCTGCAATACTAAAATATTTCTTGTCAGTAGAAATGTCTGCTCTTATTAGCTGTTACGTTTTCTTCTTCCTAATAAATATATCTCCTTCTTGACATTGTCCTGAAAAGACATAATAAATGAACAATCTAAATAAGAGAAGAATAAATGTGTTAACTTTAGAGAAAAGATATTAAAATTTAAAAAAATATATGGTCAGGAGTTCCCATCGTGGTGCCAGCTAGGAACCATGAGGTTGCGGATTTGATGCCTGGCCTTGCTCAGTGGGTTAAGGATCCTGCATTGTCCTGAGCTGAGGTGTAGGTCACAGATGCGGCTTGGATCTGGCATTGCTGTGGCTGTGGCGTAGGCCGACAGCTACAGCTCCAATTGGACCCCTAGCCTGGTAACCTCCATATGTCATGGGTGAGGCCCTGAAAAGCAAAAAAAAAAAAAGGTCAAATATGAATCACTTCATATTGAGGCTGGGTACTAGCTGGACCTCATATTCTGCATCCCTTACTGGCTTTGTTCTTTGACCTCGAGGAGGCCATGGGTGAGTCTGTAGAATCAAGCCATAGCAATTGTGTGCTTCTTCCTGTGGTACCACAGCTGCAGCCACCCCTCAAAGCTTCCCATAGGAATCAAAGAGTTGCACTGTTATCCTGGTTTCCCAGCTATGGTTAAAAAAAAAAAAAAATAGAGAACGAATAATGATAGACAACATGGGGACACTACTTTTGGACCAGGTGATTTATATAATGAAATTTGAGATGAGGTGAGGTATTTTTCTAACAGTCCTTATATTTGAGCAGATAGCATATTTTACGAAGAGGAACCAAGTTAGAATAATGCATGAATTATCTGTATGCATTCATTTTCATGGGAGGTCTGTATATATGGGGTGTGTGTGTGCGTGTGTGTGCATGAGCATGTGTGTGTGAGTGAGTGTAGAAGACAGACACTGTAGAGGTTGAATATTAATGTTGTGAGACATTTGCAAAAAATAGAGACTGATGACATTTTAGGATGTCTAAACCACCGCTAGAGCAGTTACAAGACTAATACAAGATTGCTGCTATTAAAACCAACGTCTCCAAAACTATTATTTACCAAATACGTCTTTGGGAAACTATCGTGGAGATTTTATCCATAAACAACACGAGAAAAGGAAAGCTCTATTAAACTATTAGAAACCTGGTCTTACGGTCACTCACGTTTCTGGCGCCTTTACAACAGTTATGACTCAGAACTGTGCTGAAGTGAATTTCTGCGCCAGTTCGGCCATCTGCTACCATCTCACAAATAGTATCACAGTCTAAAAGGAAAGTTTGTTTTGAGGTGCCAGTCCCATATGCATACAATCCACAAACTGCCTTGTATAGCTGTGGTTCAGCATTATACCCGGCAAGACTTGATTTTTTGGAAGAGCATATTGCACAGCATTTTCTGGAAATCTCCCAGTATTAGATACATGTCACATTTGCACTGAAACATATGGTCTTCAATGTGCTATCTCAAATTGTCTACAGAGACTTTGCAATCAGAGGTTCCCTGCTTTACCTTCCTTTTATGAGTCAATTTTCACTTGGCGAATTATCACACTGGTGATTTGGAGGCATTATCTTAATTCCTAATGTAAATTTATTTTCAACAGATGTGGTTCTATGAATAATATAAAAGTAAATGACATCTTATTAGTTATTAGCTGAAACTATGCCGAGGGGTGCTAGGTTTTAGATGCTAGAGCAAATGAGCAGAGCCGAGTTCATTGTCTATCACAGTCCTCCAGCCCCAGGTAAGGGGAGCCACAGCATTCCATCATTTTGAGTGTCCAGAAGAAAGTGGCCTCTTTGTAATTCCTCTCCCTCTGATGCTCACCCTGTTTTAGGCACCTCTGCTCCTAGGAAAATGAGTTCTGATATCACAGAGTGAAGAAAAGTATCCAAAGTGATATACCAGAGAATTTTGTTTATTCTGTTCCTCTATAGTGGGTGAAGCTTCAGGGAACTTGAGAACAGTGAGTTCACATACAAGTAGAAAAGAAGTGACTTTGGCTTGGTTTTGGTTTGAGCAGTTGCTTAAACATAAAAGATAAGAGAGAGGAAGTAATTTCACTGGGCTTAAGAAAGAGCATCCACGGTAATCTCTAAGTATCGTGTGTAGACCGTTTTGCTAAAATTTTAAACAGAAATACAAACTGGGCATAGAAAGGCAAATAATTTCCCTAGGCTAAAACTGCAGTTCATTGAGAACCAAAGTGGCTGCTCAGAAACTTTGCTCACCACAGCCCTTACACACCTGGGCTCAAGGAGATGGTCCCCAGGTTCCAGGGCCTTCCATTCCAGACTTGGAGAGCAAAGGCCAAACACGCCATGACTCAGAAAACAACAAAATACCCCTCACCTATCAGCTCCCTCTTTTCCCTGTACACTAACTATCTCGTAAACAGATAAATCATTGTCTTTTCTTTCTAGCAGCAAATATGGTCATTCCCAGCATTGCAGCAAATGTTGGCTACACAAAGAAAGATGCCTACGTGGAGGCTTGAACTCTGATGGTTTACTCAAAGCAAAGAAATTAAGAAAACCACAATGCACTATGAAGTGGGAGGAAACAAACTGATTATGGCAACAAGTATGCAGATAATGAGTCAACTTACTGATTGCATATTGTGGCTACTGAATGCATGCTGGGATAGTTAACAAGAGGACTGATTGCTCAGAATTCCAGGTATATCTCTCCATCTATTGAGGTTTTATTTAACTTCTTGCAATAAAGCTTCGTCATGTTATTCACGAAGGTTTTATAAATCTTCTGTTGGACTATTCCAAAATTCAACATATTCTTAACACGCACAATTATAAATGGTAATTTAGAAAAATCACATTTTCTATCTGTTGCAAATGATTTCTGTATGTTGAATTTTTATCCAGCAGTGAAACACATTATCTTGTGAATTTGTATGATGTATCTTTATTTTTTGGGGGGGCTTTCTGCATAAGCAGTCACATCAGCTGTGACTAGAGATGATAATTGTTTCTTCATACCCAACTGTGATACTTTTGTTCTTTTTTCCAGCCTCATTATACTTTATTACACTGGTTACAGTGATATCGTTGTCTTTTTTGTCTCAGTCTTAAAGAGAAACTGACTATTTTGCCATGCCTGCTACAATTTTTTTCAATAGATCCTTTTTATTAGATTAAGAAAATTCCCTTCTATTCCTAGTTCAGTAAGTTCTTAACCATGAATGCATGTTTAACCATATTAAGCAATTTTTAGCACCTATTGAAATCATATAACTGTGTTTTTCTGTTAGTACACTGGATTACATTATTGATTAACTGAATACTTTGTTAATCCAAACAAGTATATCTGAAATTATCTCTGTTGGGTCATGATATCTTATCCCATGTATAGACAGAGGTAGAGATAGAAATATGTGTTCCTAAGTTTGGTTTCCTTTTTATTTTATTTAAGATTTTTATATCTATGGTCATAAATAAGGCAGACCTATAGTCTGCTTTTCTTTACTAACTTTATTAATTTAAATAATTAAGTTAATCAAAACACCAGTTGGCGAAGGATGTCTCTTTTTTAGTACCTAGGAAGAATGGACTCTTTTGAATAAGTATTTGGTTAGGAATTAGTTTCTTAACTGCTTGGTAAACCAACTAACCAATGCCTATAAACTACCGAGGCCTGATGTTTCTCAATGGGAATACTTCTAATTAAAATTTAATTCCTTTAGCAAGTATTCAAAACTTATTGAATCAGCTTTGATAAGTTACATTTTCTTAAAAGTATATGCATTTTATAAAGTTTGCAGATTACTGCATGAAATTAGTTACATATTCTTCAATGTCATTTTAATTTCTGAATTACATATACTTTTTTATTCCTAAGATATTTAATTGTGCCTTTATAATTCTTTTCTAAGTCAGTCTTGTGAGATTTATCCATTTTCTTTGTCTTTTAAAAAGCTAGTCATTAGGTTTATTTATCATCTTCATTTTATCTTTGCTTTCTTATTCACTTATTTCTGATTTTATCTTTATTATTTTCTGTATTTTCCTTGAGTATTTGTATTTTCAATATAATGTTGATTATTGAAAAAAATCAATATTTCTAACTTAGTTGCATTGTGGTCAGAGAATGCTGTCTATAAGAAATTAATATTTGACTTGGTTTAATCTTGCTTTATGGCTTAAGTGTGAGGAATTGTCATAAACACATTTTTAAATGCACTATTCGATTGTTGATTTTAACAAAACAGCATTTGTTAATTTTATTGCTTAAATTTTATTTATAGCGTCCTCTCTTTTTTTTTTTTTTTTTGTCTTTTTGCTATTTCTTGGGCCGCTCCCGCGGCATATGGAGGTTCCCAGGCTAGGGGTCCAATCGGAGCTGTAGCTACCAGCTTACGCCAGAGCCACAGCAACGCGGGATCCAAGCCGCGTCTGCAACCTACACCACAGCTCACGGCAACGCCGGATCGTCAACCCACTGAGCAAGGGCAGGGATCGAACCCGCAACCTCATGGTTCCTAGTCGGATTCGTTAACCACTGCGCCACGACGGGAACTCCGTGTCCTCTCATTTTATTGAGAGAAATAAGTTAAGAAACCTTCTTTTAACCAGAGGTTTTAGCCCATTAACATTTTTGGTAATTATTTGACTTGGAACAATGGTTATAAAAATATTGGCTGTCAATCCTTGAAGAAAAGAGTGACCACTAAGAGAAAGAAACAAGTGAGGTCAGCCCTACAATCACACCAGATCACTGTCTTTAGAGAGTTTCCAGGCTGGGGTACCAAGAGAGAGATCCAGGCAAAATCTGAAGGATTCTCTAAATTGTGGGGATGGAGCTGAGAATTGAGGAAAATCAAAACAGGTACAATTCTCAAGGGAAAACACTAAAGAGAGGGGCTCAGAAACAAAGAGCCAGAGATAGCAGAGGCTCTGCTCATATTCAGCTCATGCGTGTGAGGAAACTCTCCAAGGTACTGAAAAGAACCACTTAAAAGGACTAGAAATAGCAGTGTACAGGGTCCACGGAGGGCCAGGAATAGCGCCCGTCAGACTGGAAACCTCTCTGCTCCCCACTCAGGTTGCAAGGAAGAGTATAGAGAAGTTCCCTGTATCAGTAGTGAGAATATCAAGCCCTAGGCTGAGCAACTCTCCGGTCTTGCCCTACAAATAAAGTGGGCTGCAAGGATCAAGCTATTCCCAAGTAATGTAACTGCATCCAAGAACAAAGTTTAAAAGTATTTATAGAGAAAAATCCAACACTTAACATAATATAAATTACAACATCTGACATTCAATAAAAAATTACCAGATATTCAAAAATCAGGAATATAAGACTCCAAGGAGAAGAAAAATCAATTATGAGAAACTGATCCAGAAGAGACATAGGCAAAGACATTAAAACAGTTATTATAACTCTACTCCATATGTTCAGTAAGTTAAGTAGAAACACAGAAGATATAAAAAAACCTAACTTCTGGAGCTTAATTTACAATGTGTGAGATTAAAAAAAAAAAAGCACTGGCTAGAAGTAAGGGCAGAAGAGCCATTGCAGAAGATAAAGATTTAAAGATATAGCAATACAAACTCTCTAAAATGAAAGCCACAAAGGTAAAACGGAATGATGAAAACAAGAAAAAATAAAGGCAGAAATAGGATGGGGGAAATATAAAAAGAGTTCAAATAAATGCAATTTTCTACAAGAAAAATTTAAATAAAGAAGAGTGAAATGATCAAGAGTAAGTAGACTGTAGTAGAAATCCATGATATAGAATGAGGATTGGCCAGCTTTTCCTATAAAGAACACGACAATAAATAGTTTAGCCTTTGTGATTCTTGTATACTCTTTGCTGTATATTCCTTTTCTTAGATTTTTTTTAAACAATCTTTTCAAAATGTAAAAGTCATTAATAGACACAAGGCCTTACAAAAACAGGGCTGGATTTGTCTATCAGCCATAATTACTCCACAGTGAACTAAAAAGTAGAAAAACAACAAAGAACTCAATGGTATCAAAAGCTGATTCTTTAGATCAATAAAATAGATAAACTGCCATGCAGCAAGAGGAGACATCAATTATAATACCTCCAATAACAGAAGTGACATGACTATAGTTGTACATATATCAAAAAGATGTTTTTAAAAAGGAATACTATGGACAATTTTATGCCAGTAAGTTGACAACTCAAATGAAATGGGCAAATTCCTTGAAAGACATAGTCCACTAAAGCTCAGTCAAGAAGAAAGCGATCACCTAAATAGGCCTACTACAATTCACTGGAAAAATTGAATTTGTAGTTAAAAACCTTCTAGCAAATTCTACCAAACATTTAGAGAAAAAAAATGATGTGGATTATATACAAACTTTTCCAGAAAATTAAAAAGAAGTAACTTCGTCCCAATTTACTCAGTGAAGTTAGGATTGCGACAGTACCAAAAACAGATAAATACAACACAAAAATAGTACAGGTTAGCATTCTTCATAACCACAGATACAAAAAAAAAAGTATTAGCAAATGTTCAGAAATTAAAACAATTTTATTTGCATATTCAACAATATACAAAAAGGGTAATACCTTATGATCAAGGAGATCAAGGAGAGTTTATCTCCTTGATTGTATCTTGCTATTATCTTGTATGTATCTTGAATGTATCTCGCCTTTATACAGCAACGCAAGGTTGATTTTACACTTAAAATATCACTCGCTCTATTAACCATATTAACAAAATAACAAGAAAAATAATATTTTATATTAATAGATATGAGCAAGGCATTTGAGAAATATCTAACATCCGCTTCTGATAAAAACTTAGCGAACTAAAAACAGAAATGAATTTTCTCAACCTGATAAAGGGACTCTACAAACAACCTGCAAGTAACACCATACTTTCTGGTGAAAGATTAAAGTCTTTCACCCAAAAAACAGGAGTACCCTGAGGATGTCTGCTCTTGCCGTTTCTGTTCAACATAGCGCTGAATGCTTTAGCTGATGCAATAAGTTGAAATAAAGAAAAAATAAATCAAGTTTGAAAAGAAAGAAGAAAACCTATCTTTATTCAAAGTCAGTATGATTATCATGTAGGCAATCCTATGGAATCTACAAAATAGCTACTATAAGTAATATGCGTGAGTTTAGCCAACTTGGAAGATACAAGCTCTACATACAAAATTAATTCTTTCTATATGCTATCAACAAAGAGTTGAAAATTAAAAGTTTAAAAATACCATTTGTGGTATCATTTAAAAATATGAAATAGGAATAAATTTGATAAAAGATGTGAAAGATCAGTACACTGAAACCAAAAAAAGAAAAAAAAATTATAGATAATAAAAATGACTCAAATAAATGGAGAGCAATATTTTGTTTATGGGTTAGAAGACTCGATATTGTTAAAATATCAATTCTCTCCAAGTAGGTCTATAAATTCACTACAATTCAAATCTAAATCCCAGTAGGATTGACTGCTTCGTTAGTTGGTTGACATTTTAGAAATTTGACAAAGTGATTCTAAAATACACATGGATATCTAAAACAAACTTAGAAAAAAAATACCTGATTTCAGGATTAATCAAACTAGAATAATGAAAATAGAACAGAAGAATCCAGAAACAGCCACAAACATGTGGACAACTGATCTTGACAAAGGAGCAAAGGCAACTCAGTGGATAATTGACAGTTTTTTCAAGGTATTATGTTATAAGCAATTGGAAATCCATATGCAAAAAAAGAACTTTGATTTATACCTCACATCATATACAAACATTAACACATAGTTGATCATAATCTGAAAAGTTAAAACTATACAATTTCTGGAAGAAAACAATGATTTTTATGACCATGAGTAAAGAAAATATTCTTTAGCTATGATAGCAAAAGCATGGTCATAAAAAAAAAGCAAAACAAATTGACAAATCAACTATCACATCAAATTTTATAATATCTGCTCGATGAAAGATTATTAATTGTTAATTAAATCTTAGGACAACAACAAATCACAAACTTGGAGCAAGCATCTGCAAATTACATATCTAGCTAAGAGTTTTAAGTCCAAAATGTATGAAACACAGTCAAAATGTGAGAAAACAACACAATAAAAAATGGGCAAAAGGTGTGAACAGATACTGCATCGAAGAGAATATATGGATTTTCTCATATAGGTACATGAGAATATGTTCAATATCTATTAGGAAAATGCAAATTAAGATCACAACACGATATCACTACACGCTTATTAGAATGGCTAAAATTAAAAAGGTTGACCAAACCAAGTGTTGGCAACATTGTAAAATAACTGAAAATCCTTATGTCATTGGTGCAAATGTAAAATGGTACAACTACCTTGGAATACTGTTTGGAAGCGTCTTAAAATTTTAAATATACATGCAATCGTTTGAGCAGACCATTTCACACCTACTTATTTACACAAGAGAAAGAAAAACACAGGACTACACAAAGACTTGTATATGAATGTCCATCACAGCTTCACGGCCAAAACCTGCAAACAACTCACATATCTATCAATAGGAAGAGGGATAAACACATTGTGGTATGTTCATACGATGTAACATTCGTCAGCAGCAAAATGAAGAAACTAGTGGTACGCATTATAACATGGATGAATCGCAAACTCAGGTCATAGTATGAAAGAATCAAGCCAATGGTCAGTCCTTTGGCAGTCTAAAAAGATAAATGGGTCAAGAAAGCTTGAACAGTCCTCTCTGTGGGAGGCACAAGTGGTTCACCTTGTCTGCTGTGGACCCATTTATCTTTCATAGACTGCCGGAAAAAGTAATGAGTTCACTGTCTCTTAATCTGAACCGTTATATTAGGAAAAAATAATCTACAGAGTAAAAAGCCTTGTTAGGTCAGTGCAACTAGATGTCCTGGGAATATTTTGAGCCACAAAAAATTCTATGTTTGGAAGGAGACAGATTTCCAGTTACAGGTGGAAAGTGGCACTGACAAAATGAAGGACATGGATAAACAGATAATCGTGAAAGTAGGTTAAAACGCAATAGTCATATTACTGTAAAATCATTTTCATCTCATGAATGTGTAATGATTTTCTTTTCCAATGCTCTTCTAAAATTAGTACTTGCTTAGCAATAGAAACATCAAGAAAGGACACAGGGGGTATTATAATTCTAGCAATTAAAAGCTAGCATCTTCATTTTCTAGGTTTGATTTCAGGCCTTGAAATATATCCTTTTTTCCCAAATTTAAATGATAGCATAATAGCATAATTTGAAATTGAAGTGGATAAGATAAATAAATGAGCACTGAACACAGCATGTTTAATTTAAAGCTAAAATGTCTTTTTTCTTTTTTTTTTTTCCTAGGAATGAGGAAAACTAAATTTGCTCCATAATTTAGAAATGCTCTGGTTTTATTATTATTATTATTATTATTATTATTATTGCTAGTTTCACTGTTTTCAGAAGGCTTTACTAAATGGTGGTGCTAGACCAACACTAGCATAGTACCAATCTGATAGTTTGGAATATTTTTCCAAAATGTTTATTTTTCATTTGTTATACTAAAACTCATCCAGCATTAGCCTTCCTATTTCTACAGGCTGTGAAAATATTTCCGCAAGAAAAAAAATGAAAAAAAAATATTTCCGCAGGCTGATTCAATCAGCTTAGTATTTCACTATATGAAAGGACAGAAATTATTTGCAGATTTAAAGTGTTTGTGTCTCCTCCCTTTTGAAAATTTTTTTTTAAAAGCATTTCTGGCTATGAACTTTTCAGTGCTATGAATTTATATTTCTCTATTCATAAAAGGACCTGTTTATTTTCAGTAGTGATGACGGAGGCATGGGGGTTCTTACCTTTAAGGCAATTCCTATCCATGATAACAATTATCTTAGCTATTTTGAAACTTAAAATAATTTCAGTAGATACTATTAAAACTCATTAATGCTCTTGAACATAAAGGACCCTTTATTCCCTTCCCTCCCTATCTCATAATTGCGGATTGTTTTTCATTGAAACATTGATGACTCTCAGAAACCACCTACTTCATGTATTTGTTTACTTTCTGTCCAACTCATTTCTCCCCATGCCTCCCCTGATCCACCCCACACAACCCTATACACCTACACAGAAGCTCCATTCAAGAGGATCATCACCAGGCAAATGCAAAGTACTCGGTATGTAACTATCAGCTGGCTAAGTAAATTACCTAGAGGGAGTTTGTCCAGGACATTCAGAATAATTACACTATTTATTCCAACTCTATGACCTCGCAGTCATTTTTACATAAATTAAGGTTAGGTGGGATTTTTGAGAGTCAATTCATTTTACAGAGCTACAAATCAAGGCCAACACAAGTTCAGTCACTTGACTTTTAATCCAATAATCTTTTTACAGAGTTACTTTGCTAATGAAATCTCTTGAGCATTTCTTCATAACAGGATAAAACCTTGAGGTGCTTTTTCTTTGTAATAACTAAGTATACTTGTTAAATTTTAAAAAACGTGGTTATAAATGATCTCAGGTCCTGCCTTTGAGGTATTTAAAGCAATATTTCCCAAAACATGTCAACACCAGCTGTCTTGATGTGCTCTAGTGTTCTGTGGCCAAACAGGTTTAAAAAGCACTGACTATTATGTGGACAATAGATGTTATCCTACTAGGAGCAGTGGAAACATCCTACAGTGAACACACATACTTAATTGTTTGCTGAACTTACTTCATTAAGACATTCTCTTTTCACAGAACCTAGCAATAGTCGACAGAACAAATATACCATAGAGCATGCTTTGGGAAATAATTACTTAAGAATCTTTATAAATCCTTTAAAAATACTGATGTGTGTGTGTGTGTGTGAGAGATATATGTATGTGTGATATACATGTACTGTATGTATATATGTGTGATATATATATCTATATGCATATATATATTACACAGATGTAAACAAAGGAATACTACTCAGCCATAAAAAAGAACAAAATAATGCCATTTGCAGCAACATGGATGCAAGTAGAAATTATCATATGAAGCGAAATAAATCAGAAAGAGAAAGACAAATACCATAGGATATCACTTATATTTGGAATCTAAATATGACACAAATGAACCTACTATGAGACAGAAACATTCATGGACACAGAGAATAGACCTGTGGTTATTAAGTGGGAAGGTCTGAAGGAGGGATAAGTGGGAGTTTGGGGTTAGCAGAGGGCTATCATATATAGAATGGATAAACAACAATCCTACTATATAGCACAGGGAACTATATTCAATAACCTATGATAAACCATAATGGGAAGGAATATTTTAAAAAAGAGTGTGTGTATGTATATGTAATATATGTATATATATAAGAATGTATATATTAATTTTTGCTACACAGTAGAGATTCAGTTACATAACACTGTAAATAAACTATACTTCAATAAACTATATTTGTAAAAAATGTGCAAAAAACATATCATGAAGTATTGTTCTTTAAGATATTTTCTAAACTGTCAGATTTCTAGTCCTTCTACGTCATACATTACTTTATAATTGTCTCTATCTTCACTATTTGTGTTTTCATTTATTAAAATATGGCTAAACATAATGTATATACATGACATCTGGCATAAAATAAGTGGGAAATAAAGGGTGATTTCCTCTTTCTCTTCGCTCCATTACTTTAAAAATAAAATCAAACTGTAAAGTGTTATTTTCAATAATGAAAATTATGATCAATGTGTTTTTTCATTATTCTGATCTGCCATGCTCATTTTTCAGCTTTCCAATAAAGTATTCTTAAACAATTCTTAATATTCTTGTGAATTATTTACTTGGAAAATGCTCCATTTACATATATGTTCCCTAATGTTTGCATTTATTTAGTCTCCTTTGAAAGTAAGTGGTAAACAAATTAATGGCATTTGAAGGACATAGGACTTCCTCTCAAAATAATTTTAACCTTTATGTAGTTATGTTCTGTAATTTCCTATAAAGCATGTCTCCAGTCAGATCCAAGTAGATACCCTTTCTTCTTTTTTTAAATCCTGAGAATAGCATTTAAAAGAAGATGTTATTTGTTCTTTAAGAGAAATCCAATACCATGACACCATATAAACCAGACATCTTTCCCAGAGGCCGAGAAGCCAAAGGCAAACACTGGCCATCATAAGGTTCTCGCAAAGCTCTTGCTGCTCTTTCATCTTTACTTTCAAGCCTTCTCAGCACACCAGGAGCCACTGCTTAATGCTAGACCGCTGCTTAAAGTTACTGAGGTTAGTCGGTCTGTAACTCTGTTTTTGCTGAGTGCCAGGTGCTCTGGTGGAAAAAATAAATAAATAAATAAATAAATAAACAGAAAAGGAAAAGGAACTGGCCTTTGGAAGACAGCACAGATTAATGACGAGTTTTCCAATTAAATTTTTTGACAGCTTTGAGATTTAGTGAAAATTAGGATGGAAAATAAAACCAAAGTCCTAGCATTTTAGAAGTTTCTTTCATCTTAAGTGAAATATTCTCATCAGAAACTTTGGCATCTCATCCACTGCCTTTGATGCTGGCTATAAAACAAGGCAATTCATCTTGCTAGCTGGGAAGAAATGCCCTTCACTAGTAGGGAAAGCATAACTTATAAATATCGGTCAAGTCGTTATGGCTACATTTTCACTTCAAAAGTTGGCTTTGTATTTAGAACAACTGATTAGGGATACAAGAGAATGAGAGAGAGTCACGGACTAAATTATGCTTTCTGAAAATTCATATGTTGAAGCCCCAACCCCCAATGTCCTTAGAGTAATTAGGGCCTTAGAGTAATTAGGGTTAGATAACATCACGAGGGTCAGTCCTCACGAGACAGAATCAATGGCTCTGTAAGAGGAGGAAGAGAGACTGCTCTTTCTCAGCCACATGAGGACACAGTGAGGAGGAAGCCCCTCACCAAGAACTGAGGCGGACAGGCACCTTGATCTTGGCCTTCCAACTTCTGGAAGTGAGAGAAATCAATGTCTGTTGTTTAAGCCACTCTGCCTATGGTGTTTTGTTATAGCATCCTGAGGAGACTAATACAGAAAGACAGACAAAGACACAGAAAAGTTCTCGCCTTTTTAATTGCCTACTCCTTATTTGTCCAAAGATATATGGATTTTGCAGCAGCGTGCGCAGGTTTGATATTCCACTCAAATTAGGTTTAAGTTTTTTCACTAGAGAAAATCAGGGGGAAATTCATAGTATTAATATGTCAAGAGTCCTATTTGCTCATGTACTTCCAATCTTTGTGAGCAATGGTAGCCTGGTATCAAATTGAACCTTGAGGCTATTAAATATAACATTCTAGGGGGAACTGCTGAAGACCTAATAACAAGTAAAGGCCAAATAACGAAAGCTGGCAACTACATTTCTACCCTGATAACATGGAAAGCATTTGTATGAATTATGAAAAAGAGGAACTGTGCAACTCACAAGTTTTCAGTGATAAATCACTCATATTCTATAATGTGTGTGATAAATGCTTAAAAGTAAAAGATCCAAAAACATTTTGCCAAATAAATCTTGCAGTGTTCCAAAGGGAAGCATCAAAAGGATATTCATTTATAAAATTATAGCTCAGTAGATAAATTATGAAGCTTCAAAGAACGTGCTGTTTCTTCTGTTTGTAAGTTGTCTCAACAGGTCTAAGTTTAATTTATTCAAAATCAAATCATCTCATGAATGTTTTCTTTCTTTTTTTTTTTCCCCCTTCACTATATAAGATGTATGCTTTAAAAGTTGCATTGCTATATATACATTTTAAAATTTACTGTATGGAACATGTACAACACATCTCTTTAACTCAAAATATTATAATGCTTAGTTACCTAAATTTAAGAAAGTAATAGTAGGAGTTCCCGTAATGGCTCAGCAGAAGTGAATCTGACTATCATCCATGAGGACACAGGTTCAATTCCTGGCCTCGCTCAGAGGGTTAAGGATCCGTCACTGCCATGAGCTGTGGTGTAGGTCACAGACGAGGCTCGGATCTGGCATTGCTGTGACTAAGGTGTAGGCCGGCAGCTGCAGCTCCGATTCTACCCCTAGCCTGGGAATTCCCATAGGCTGTGGGTGCAGCCCTAAAAGACAAAAAAAATAAAAATAAAAACAATAGTAAAACCTTGAGATACTGGGAGAAGGTAGGATTTTAGCAAACAGAAAAAAAAACACCATTTAAAATAACAGCAATATAATCCTACTCAAGTTAAAATTTAATAAAAATAAAATCAATTGTACCCAAACCTAAACTGTTTCATAAATTTGATCTTTCCTCCTTTAGGATAGAAGAAAATTCTGTTAGATGAGTTAAACTAACTTGGAGTAAGGATTGGGAAAACAGTAGAAAGCTGGCAGATTCATATTCAAACAGGTACTCAGGGTGATCAGGCCCATGGCCAAAAGCCACCTCTAACCCTGGGGAAACAGGATTCTATGAAGATCTTCCTAGCTCTGAATTAAAATGATTTTTCTACAAAAATGGCAGCCACTGACTTGTACTCTAGTCAACCAGTACCCCACAGTAGTAATCCATTCTTCCGGACTCCCTGCCCAAACACATCCTCCTATCATGCCCTGCAGAGAAGATTCAAAATGTGCTGTGAAAAAGCTCTCTTTTGAAAGTCCTTTTATGCTGTTTTAATTCAATTTGGTTTCCACATTGAAGCTGAAATTCTGAGTTACCACTAACCCTCTATTTACATGAAAAACATTTTCTATATAAACCCATGTATCTTCAGGGCAGTTTGCATTTTAAGGTACCTCCACCTAATAGCTAATGAATTGAAAATTCTGTTTATTCTTCCATACTTAGTCCTAGCAAACTCCATGGCACAAGATAAATGACAACTGGAATTGGCAGCATCTTTCATTTTTATGTGATACTCTGTTTCGGTTTTGTTTGTTTTAGAAATAGGCAAAGGTATCCATTGTTTACTTTTCTCCCATGTGTTTCTAAACATCTTTCTAAAAGTCTATTTAAGACGCATATGTAATATGCATGCATATATTAACATAATTAGGTACTATTAGATGAATCATGATATAACATTATATTCTTGTTGGGGAAGAGTCCTCTTGGCCTTTTGCCAGGTGTGCCAAGACTGCAAAGTCCTCTCTCTTTTCTACCCAAGCCATTTCTTGGGGTTTCTAAAGCAAGTGATAATTTTAAGAGACAAGCCACTGTCTTCCCTGGACAAAAAGCAGGCTTGCTTCCTGCTTGTCCTATAAGCGGTCAATTTCCCCAGGCTCAGTATCCTCAGCCATAATACCAATGCACTCCAAGCATAGCATCCACCTGAGGCTATCATCTCACTGCCATGGGACCAGGGTCTACGAGGCACCGACTCAGATCAGCGGTTGTTCTTGCTCAAATCTGTGTAGGCTTGGTCTTTGGCCCCAGGATCTCATAACTTCAGCCAGGAATCTGAAACGGCAGCAGGCTACCTTAGCAGTACAAGCAGGCTAAGAGCAAACCCCCGTCCGGCAACACGATACATAAGCAGACATTCACAGGTTCAAGGCTGTAAAAACCTTGAGCTGTACGTCTCCAAGAACAACCATGATGAATGTTTGGCCAGAGCATTGCTCTGTAAACACCACCAGAACAATGTCTTTTGTTTTCCCCATCCCTGACCTTCTAATCGGGCTACTTTTTAAACTGAATTGCTGGAGTCGCCACAGTTTCATAACACAGGAACCTGTCTTTTCCAATTCCACAGTAATGTTCAAACAAAAGAAATTCCAAGTCTTTCTTCCTTGTGACTATAATTAAGCCAAGAATGACAGGGTCCCAATATTAAAAAGGCATCTACTTTGGCAAGTAGGAGGCCAAAAGGCGGTTCAAACATCAAAGCAGGCCCTCAAAATACTCTTTCAAATCAAGAAAGCCCACTCTTGGGACCTTATCTTGAACGCTCACATTGGTTAGAGAGCACCCTTTAAAGGATTACCTTAACACTGCAAGGAATTGGGCCCTCTCTGATGTGTTCTGAAACTTATACTAAAAAATGGCAGCATGACTGACACGGCTGCGAAATGCAAAGGGTGTTAGGAAGCTGGAGGAAAGGTTTAAATTCCAAAAATGAGCCAGAGTTCAGACATGGAGCCATCTGTGGGAAAAACAAGCAAATGGGAATAGGACAGTTGGTTGTCAGTTTGCAGAATGTAATCTAATACTTTTACTCCCTGATGTAGCCATGCAAGGCAAAAGAAACTACAAGTCCCAAGGCATTTTTTAAGAATATAAATCTGTTTTCTCTGTCAATATGTGGAATAGGACTTTCTTTGGCTAAAAACTGTCCTAACATCCTAGTTTTCTCAATATTTCTTGTTTTTATAGTCACGGTGGTTTTTATTTTTTTTATTTTGATTAATAACAGAACAAATACAAGTTCATTTAACAAAAGTAATTAAAAATTAAGTGTATAAAGTAAAAATCAAAATTTCCTTCACCACTATTCAGTTCCATATTAACTTCACTAACTACTACTACTACAGAATTCCAGTGTAACTTCCAGATCTTTTTCTGTGTGTGTGTGTGTGTGTGTGTGTTTAGGGCCATATATGTGGCATATGGAAGTTCCCAGGCTAGGGGTTGAATCTTAGCAGCAGCTGCCAGCCTACACCACAGTCACGCCAGATCCGAGGGGCATCTGAGACATGCACTGCAGCTTGTGGCAACGCCAGATCCTTAACCCACTGAGCAAGGCCAAGGATCAAACCCACATCCTCATGGATACTAGTCGGGTTCCTAACCAGCTGAGCCACAATGAGAACTCTTGATATATTTTTAATGACATATTCTATTCAGCGTTCTGTGATATGCTTTTTCACTTGACGTATGATTTACAGTGCTCAACGTCAATAAACGCAGAACTTTCTCATTTATTAAATATCTAGATAGCAGACTTGATTTAATAATGTAACCATTCCTCGACTGACGAATGTTGATTTTTCCCCCTAATTTTTCAATGTTTCAAAAATAAAATGATACACTTAAGCTTCAGCCTCTTCACTGCAGTCTATGGGTTCTATGCAGTTTGGAGTCTGGTCTTCTCCGAAATCTCTCACATCAACTCTGTGCCCTGGGCCTTCCTCCTCTTCTGGGTCTCTGCCAATCCTGTGCCTCTCTGTGAATTTGCGGGGGGGGGGGTGCTCCCCCTGCCTTCTCACTTCTCAGCTCATAGCTACTTCCTCAGTGAGGTCTTTCTAGAACACTTGATTTCTGGATTTAAATAATCTAATTTATCCCGAGTCAGGTGCTCCTAGGATACCTTCTTAGTTTATTTCCTCCGCCGTACTGCTCACCCTCTGAAAGGACCCTGTTCATGCGTTTGCTCACGTGTGCACACCGCCTTGTCTTGCTGTGAGTAAGGTCTTTCTCCGCGGGCTCCAAGGTCTCCCTGCGAGCAAGGTGCCGGCCCCAGAAGTGGACCCTCAGTAAGGGTCTGCGGAAAGCACGGGCCACATCGACATCACCCTTCACTCCCACAACAGTGCCTGTACGCAGGCGTGTTTGTAGGAGAGGCGCCTGGAAGTAACCCTGCTCTTCAATGCTGGGCACGCATAAAATTTCCACGGGGCCTTTCCAGGCCTACTCCAAAAAGCCATCTCTTCCAACACTGGGTAATCTTTCTCGTTCTCTTCAACGCAGAGCGCCTCTGTCTCTTGAATGGGTGGATCTTGCTCTTGAACGCAGACTCAGTTTTGTAATACCAATCTGATAGATAAAAAATGAATGAATTTTGTACAACAAATTGCTCTCATCTCAACAACGATTTCATGTGTTTGCTGTATTTGTGTTTCATCTTCAAATTCATCCTTGCTGAAAATCTTTCTACTGTTCCTTTGGGTTTATGAAAATATCATCCCTGTTTTCTTCTTTTATTATATATTAGGGGCTTGAGGTTGGTTTGTTTACTCTTAAATACATCTGGAATTATTTTTCTGTATGGTATGAGAAAGATTGTTATTCTTTTAAAATAAATGTGTCGCGGGAGCGGTCCAAAAAATAGCAAAAAGACAAAAAAATAAAATAAAATAAAATATATGTGTCTTCTTCTTATTAGAAAATAGTCCTAGAGTTTCCATGATGGCTCAGTGGAAATGAATCTGCCTAATACCCATGAGGTTGCAGGTTCAATCCCTGGCTCGCTCAGTGGGCTAAGGATCTGGCGTTGCCATGAGCTGTGTGTAGGTCGCAGAGGCGGCTCAGATCTGGCATTGCTGTGGCTGGTGGATGTAGCCAGCTACCACATCTCTAATTTGACCCCTACCCTGGGAACCTCCATATGCCCCAGGTGCAGCCCTAAAAAGACAAAATAAAAAATAAAAAAAGAGAGAGAGAGAGAAAATAGTCATGGTAGACATTTTAGAAAATAACACTAAAAAAAAAAAAAAAAATAGCCCAGAAAATAAAAATCACAGACAGGATCACTGTTACACACAGGATTGTTACCAGGATACTCTATGCTATATTCTCCCATTTTCTACTCAAAGCTGCTTGAGCAGTGGTAAGAAAGCTTGTACACATGCAACATGACTTCTAACTGAAATTATGTAACATCTAAAAACAGGAAAGTCAAAAGACAGGCAAATGCATTTCTTTCTAACCCAGAGAACTAGCCAGCGAGTCAGTCATCCACTCTTCACTTCTCAGTATTAGTCAAACTACTCTCTCCAGTTGAAAACACTGTTTGTTATGCCAACTACCACGTGATTTTTCTCAATGTTATTGAAAACCAACCCTGTTTCTCACTCAGGCTACTTGTAACAAACACTAGCCTGATTCTCTCAGGGGCCAGCACAATTATTTCACAGCTAAAAAGAAAACATGAGTCCCTTCTTTAGTAGTTGGGTTGGTGCTGCATGGACCCCAATAATGGATACTAGTTCTTATCTATCCCCACCTATATTTACAAGACTTATTCTATTTCTTTGTTTTTTCACGGAAGCTTAATCCTTCTCTGGGGTATGACTTCTGGTCACAAAGGTAACTTAGCGTGGGTTAAATCAACATGTAATAGTTATATTTCAGTTTAATACATATGCCAATGCATATACAAAAAAGTAAACACAACCGGACAATTTTTGGATGAAGTTATTGCGTTAACATATTCATATTTAATTGCTACATCCCATTTAATTATCTCTGTGGTCAAGAGAACACACTGGAAAGACAGACCTAGAAATGCTTCAGATACTGTCCCTAGTAGAGGAAATGCTAGTTCTATGAAATATTAATTCTGTTTGAGCAGACCTTCTGGATGATGAAAAACTCTGTGTCATAATTTTATCCTTAAACGTCAAGGGTGCCTCTTATTATACTAGCCCTCAGCTTTCTTAAAATATTTGAATTTTTACCCAATTGTTATGAGTAATAAAATTGTATGCATTTCAACAAAAACATTAATCATTTGCATAGTTCAGCATCTGGTAAAGTAAATTAAACTAAGGGTCTTATTTATTCACAAAGAAAAAAAAACAGTAAATATTTTTGTTAAAAACTAACACCGATAGTCTATGGGGTACATGATTTAAACGTATTATTCTCAGGTCTTCCCCACTCCCCGCCTCCAGAGTGGAGATCACTCACGGATGACAGGACATCAAATTCGGGAATTACAGAACCTATAAAGGAAAAACTGATGATACTTAGGCAAACTCCCCTCATGGTAGAGGTGAGTTTAATAATCTCTCTTCTCCTGGAAAGCCTGTCTATATTTTGCACAGGAAGCTCAGAGCACGGCCGAACTTGAGACGCTGGGCTAACCATCCTTGGAGGTGACCTACTCAGGACGCCTCCCCGTTGTGTAAGAAAATAAATGTCCTTGTTATTTAGGTCAGTCGCTGTGAGGGCTTTAAAGTGAAAGCTTCCTCACCAGGAAATCTTGTACTTGACCTTCATAAAGAATAAATACAGTCATGGCCTCTCTTTATCACCTACTTGTTTGGGGTTTTAACGCTTGAAACATATATATTTTTGCTATTAAGAAGCATTTTCGTCTTCACATAAAAAGCTTAACAGCAAATTTCACTGGAATTGGAATGTCTTGACTTTATTTCTTTCCTTTCTGACATGAACATCAGCTCCTGACTAAATCTCCTGTTCCTGTGCTCGGTTTTCCTGGCTGTGAGCATGAGCTCTGTGACGAGGGGAGTCCCTCCGGCAAGTTGTTTGGATGCTGCCTCTCCAGGACATGGATCTGGTCGACCTTTTGGAATTCACTCTGGTGCTGGTGGTGTTTTGTTTTTTTTTTTTAATATACAGTGAGATGGAAAAAATGGCATGGTATTCTCATATAAATATTACTAAAAACAAATGGTAAGGACATGGGATTAAGACAGTAGAGACCTTTTTAAAAATATCCATCACTGTTTCATTATTTTATTGACTTGAGATCTCATGGGCGATTTCAGTTCCCTAAACTACATTTCATACAAAACAGGAGGTGCTGAAAGGTGCAATTTATATCTTTAAGATTTCATAATGATTACTGTATTTTGAGGTGTGTGGGGGTGGGGGGAAGCAGCTGAACTTCTTTAGATTTCTTGGAGAAATAAGCATATAAAGGGGAATGCTTGTGCCAAAGCCAGAGTGAAAATCATCTTTACCTATTCTATACGATATTTCTCTGTCCACCCTATAAAATGTCAGTATAATTGAATATTATTATAGGGTCTAATCAAGTTATCAGCATCTCCAGAATAGATGCTACAAGTTTTAGCATACTGGTGACAGCTTTGGGGGATATTAGCAGTTCACAAAAAGTCCTAGAGGACTTCTTGTCTCTGGAAAAACAGTGCAGTGAATGATTCTGAAAACCACCAGCTTGGCTCCTGGGTGACACTGAGCAAGTGGTTCTGAGCATGGAACACAGCCGCTCTGAACTTAGAAACCTAACGGGTCCTCCATGCACATGGGCTCCTCCAGACGGCTGGAGCTTTTGGTTATCAGACATCCTGACCCAGGCCAACACCAGGTCAACGCAGATGGGCACCCGGGGAAGAAGAGTGACCTCAGGATGAGGGCAGGATCATCTTTTGGTGTGCTTCCATTTGTTCAACATTTGCTCCCAGAAGACACAGCACTTCCCAGAGACCGTTCAGAAAAGAAGGGACATCAGTAAGCGCTGAGCCGGTGTATTACTGCAGGCGGTTCTGCTCTGGGCCCAAACCCAAGTTCTCATTCAACGCACCAACACCCTGCAGGTAGTGGGCGCCATCCTCTTTAGAAAGCAGCTCAGTGACCAGATGCTATTCATCGCGGCGTCCCTGGGTGACTCACAGTCCCCTTCCTGCGGCCGTGTGCCTTCCCACTGCCAGCACGTCTGGGGCTCATCCTGACACAGCCAGGGCTGATCAGAGAGGTGGACTCTGAGTGGCAGCTCTCCCGCTTACTAACAGCGTGACCATCGAGACAAGTTTCCCACCTTCTCTGGCCTTGGTTTCTTCACTTATGAGAATGAGAAGAACGTTGACCTCGTAGGTTACTATGAGGTCCGAATAAAACAGCACAACTCAAGTGTTATCTGGCACCCAGTGAGCATCCAGGAAGACCTGTCTGCTCCTCTCTGTAGCGTCTACTCCTCGGCACCGCTCTGCAGGCTGCCCGAATGGCCTAACCTTTATTTCTGCTCTGCCCACCTTCTCCAGTTCCGGTTCTGTACTGCCAGTGGATGCGGTAGAGGAGCCTCAGTGCTGCATTAAAATTCCTTCACTTTCCCTTCTTAAGACCAATTTCTTCCCCTTCATCAAACACAGCAGCTCCACAAGCTCTCCAAACTGCCCATTTCTAAATCAGCGAGGCTGCTGATGTGGAGACTTGAGAAAGGCATATTATTTTGTTCCAGCCCTTTTTGGACAGGGGCCTTATCATGGTGCCAATAAAGCTATTTGAAAATACCAAAGAAAGTCAGATACCCTCTATCCACTGTCTCACCCCCACCCCACCCCCACCCCCCTGCCAAGCCTGGGAAAACACTGGCACATACTTCATTCTTGAAGGACATGCTAAATTCCTTAATTTGGTTTCCTCTTTTTTGTCCTTCAGCATATCGACCTAGCCTGGCTACAAGAGAAAACTAGGATGACATTTCACAACTTTTTGTGGCCAGTGCAAATCTTTGGGTAAAGATTTGGCTGTACCCAGCGCCAAGAGGCTATGGGTCTGCAAGCGGTTCATTATTTCTTAATTGCCTAGCAAGCCTCTAGGGCAGAGACACCAGAAAAAGATCCCAGAAATGTCCCCTGTAGGCTCTGGGGCACTCACATTTATTGGTGGCCACTGTGTTCCACTCACTGAGCTGAGTTTACTCACATATGTTACACATTTAAGCTTCACGACTCTGTAAAACAGCTTTTATTATCCTTGTCTTATAAAAATATAAATCACATTCAAAGAGGCTTAGGAAGGAGAATTTGAAATCTGGTCTAACACTAAATCCCATCATTTTTCTTGATTACACTGTTTTAAAGAATCATTTTAGAAAGAAATGAGAAATCTGAGCTGAGGAGTTCCTGCCGTGGCACAGTGGGTTAAGAATCTGACTGCAACAGCTTGGGTTCGATCCCAGGCCCAGTGCAGTGGGTTAAAAGATCCAGCATTGCCGCAGCTAAGCAGTTACTGCTAGGATACAATCCCTGGCCCAGGAACTTTTATGCAGCCATTAAAATAAAAAAAAAAAAAAAAAAGGAAATCTGAGCGGAAGATTTAAAGGAAAGACTCCCTACATATGTTTATTTGGCTGCTAACTACAGGAGGAGTAGGAAATTATCTGGATATAAGCCATATACCTTTATCAGAAGTATTTTCTTTTCAGGTCAAGTTCCTTTTCGAGGCTGAGGCATAGTTAACAGACGGGTGAGAGACTTACGTCATCCGGAGGAAGTACATGTACCAGGTGGTAACTAATGAGACTTGAATAAGTTTAACAGATATTATGAAAGAGCAGTTTTTTTGAAATATTAATATAAATGTTTTTGAAATAACAGTATATTTTGAAAAATAAGATCTACTTCTACTGAGCTTTCATTTATAATTGAATTTCACTGCAAGATTAGTTTTCTTTCAAGAAAAATTTGTCTAGTTAACTAAAGCCAAAATTATCCTTTTAAAAAGTTTACAACTTATTGGCCAATAAATAGCAAGTACTTTGGGGGTTTGTTGAGTAAACAAATGATGGTTCTTAGAGCACATTTTCTTGGTGTGGTTTAATAAACAGTATTTTCTTTTCAAGTATTGGCCAGTGTTGTTTAGTTTTTTTTTGTTTTTTTTTTTCGTTTGAAATTTATAGAAGCTAAAATGTGTAATAGTTTTACTGCAGTAAATTAGGAGGTCTCACTGGGATTTGGGGGCGGCAGAAAGAAACGGAAGCCTGACTACCCACACAAAAATTCCTTTACAGGAAGTGCATATCTCTGTTCTAACACTGTTGTTACCCATTCCCTGCTCTGGTGACAAAGGAGAAAGACCATCTAAAGAGAATTATTACATCCTGGCAGTTACGAACCTCCAAGGATGAACAAAGTGTGAGATAAACAGTTCAAAACAAGTCACTCGGGCTGGTTTTGAACATGGTGAAGAGTTGGAGGGGGGCGTGTCGTGTTAGGTGGTGTCTATAAGCTGGAGGGAGAAGACCAAACGGAGGACGTAACACAACATCAAGATCCCAACCAGGCTCCAGACACAAGGTCAGCTGACCAGAGACACAGGGAAGACAGACTCCAGCATGGAGGAAGGCCCCAGGACCCAGATGAAGAGCTGTTAAACCTCAGAATAAGCAGAGCCGAAGGGATGGTTAAAATCCAGACTTAAGGACCGAAATCTTCCTTCCCTGTTTCCCAAGCCCC
Organism: Phacochoerus africanus; assembly: GCF_016906955.1. Lineage (NCBI taxonomy): Eukaryota > Metazoa > Chordata > Mammalia > Artiodactyla > Suidae > Phacochoerus > Phacochoerus africanus. The sequence continues at coordinate 5,789,124 of NC_062545.1, read as the reverse complement.
CTCCCCCTTTCTTCTTGAGACTAGGTGACCTACCACATCAAACCCTAACTATAAAAAAGCCCTTGCCCCAACAGCTCTCTCTGCTCCGGGCTCCCGGCCACTCTGCTGGTCAATAAACCTGCTTGTGATAAGACCGCTCCAGCCTCTGTTTCCACTCCGCGGTCCTAACAATGCAAGAGTGAGTTCTCTTGTAAACGTCTAACTCTTATTTTTCTTTTTAACGATTTTCGTTTTTTCCATTATAGTTGGTTTACAGTGTTCTGTCAATTTCTACTGTACATCAAAGTCACACCTATATATGCATTCATTTCTCTGTATAGGCAGCCCCCGCAAAAAAAAAAAAAGCCTGGGCATGGTTTAATGAACACGTTCCATACCCCACACAGAGTGACTTATTTTATTCCCGAATAAGTAGCTGTATGTGCAAAGACTTTACACAAGTTCTCTGGCTCAGCAGCACCACAGATTCTTGCTGTACATGTAGTCACCCTTTGCAGTGAGGACTAGCTCTCCCTGCCACACTCCTGAAACTAAGTGCCAGGTCACCTGAGCCAAAGGCAGGCTGGGGACGGAGGACCCCGCCCATCAGCGGCACCCACGTAGGGGAGTTAGCACATTAGCCTGGGCTTTCCCCAGACGGTTTCAACCTATTACATGAATTAATTTAATTATCACTTGAAGACTTAAAACATACTAGACAGGCAAAGAAGTGCAGAAACAAAGAAATGGATCAAGGGAAAGACCATGAGAAAAAAGAAGGAGGAAGAAAGAAAGGTGGTGGAAGGTAAAATAAAGGCAGGCAGAAGTCCATTCTCAGAAGTAGAGGCGGAGGACACGCCACCAGCTGATGAAGACTTCTGAGAGGGTGGGGTGGGGAGCCTTCTTGTTCCTCATTTTCCCTGTGCTTCCATACTTCAAACCACCGCCCTCCAAGGCATTGCAAATATATTTCTGTTCCTTGTAACTGAGGTTAACTAACGCTCCAACCCAAACCTGCATAACAGCAGACATGAGACTTTCTGACTTTGTGGGACACAGAAGACATGGCCAAGTTCAGCATAAACAGGATGAACTGGACAGTCATAAGAGCCAGTGATGCCAGAAAAACGTTACCAGAATCTGGGCTCTTGTTCATTCAGCTGAAGAATGAACTTTGTGAACACACTGGCGGCAAGCAAGCAAAGTCTTTATTACAGGAAAGCAAAGAGCTCCCAGGGCTGCTGGGAGCGGGGAGAAGAGCCCCCGCTCTCTACTGTCTTATAGGGGTTTTTATTCCTTAAAGATGGGGGGTATCAACATGGGGTCCAGAAAGATGTGGTTTTCTCCCATTGGCCTTGCCCAGTTACCTGTATCAGTCCTTGTCCAACAGGGGTCTCAGGGGTGGAAATGTCCCATAAGTCTCATGGTTTCTTCGCCCTTTTCTTCCCATAAACTGAGATTAACGTCCATCTCGACACAGGTACACTCCCTACAGTAAACAAGGCCTATGGGGATGTTACTCCCTGGAGCCCTTAAGCCACAAATGCTAATTAGTGGCCTTATCAAAGAAGGCATCAAAGCCCATGCCCCTACACTTACTAAGGAGTTATTACTCTGCCTCAAAAGGACTCCAGAGGACTGGCCCCAGGCTAGCAACACCACAGAAACCCATGGTTTCCATCCAGGAAGAAGAAATTCTTTACTCCACAGTTAAAGAAAGGCCTTGACCTGGGGCATTCTCAGTGTTTACCTTCTCAGCTTCTCCAGGTATAGATAAATTCTCCTTGAGTCTAGTTTAAATTCTCCAAAAGAAAGAATCCATTTGGCAAAATGAGTCATATTGGGCAAAGTTCTTGCACCAGATATATTATAGGCCAGGTTGGAGGTTGGCTCCCTGGCCCAGTGCACATGGCAAAGGAAAAGTGAGAGGACAAGCTCCTTATCATAGGAGGAGCTAAGAGCATCATGGCAGGTATGTTTATGTGTTTTGAAGGCACCTAAGTCATATTTGAAGGTTTACGCTGGTATTAGACCATTGACAGTGGTATTAAGGAGACTGTGAGGATGGGGAAAAGTCTACCAACATGGAATTTCCTAAATCCCAGCACGTATTAGAGTTGGTTTTGGGATAACATATTTATAAGTTACTAATATTCAAAACCATGAGTGCTTGAGCCAAAGTGGAATTTCAAATTTAAGCTAAATGGTTCTTGGTCAAGAGGGCCTAAGAGGTTCACGGGAAATAAAGTATCATGTTTGAGAAGAAAAAAAAAAAAAACCCTCTTAATAAAACCAGAAAATCCCATCTCCCCTGAGCAGAGTGCAGCAATCATCTACTCCTCTTTGGGCAAAATTCACTCCTTTTTTCATCTTCATACACATGGCACTTTCAAATGGCGTGAAGTCAAGCTGTATTTACTTATAAACCTGAGCTAAGATGATGATCTGTATGTAGGTTTTGTCTGTTTGTTTTTACTTGTAGATTAAAAGGACAGCAGAAGAGATAGAAATTGGAAGGAAAATGTAAAATGCTGAAATAAATCTCTAGTCTATTTTTGAGTGAAATAATTCATTTAGGTTGCCAGGGTACATTTCTCTGCCTCTCATTTTCTCTGGACTCTAGATTATTAGTCTCATCAAAGACCATCAGGAAAGGTGGTAAAGCAATGATCAAAGAGGAACTGCATTCAACTTTGGCAGGTATGGAGTGTGCGCTTCCCGTATTTTCAATGAGGCGGGTGGGCTTCTAAACGGCTGGAAACCTACAGGCCCAAGGAAGTTTATTTGCAACAAGAGCAAACAGCATCCGCAGGAGTAATTTCCCATTCCTATTAACCCAGTTTATTTTAAGACATGATTATTCAAGCTTTCATCTGCTATAATTAGTCTCCTATTTTCAGGATAATAAGACTGGTGAGGCTGGCCATCAAGTGCCTGAGTACAATGGTGTTCAGATGGTCTTTGTGCTACCTGGCAGGCTCAAAAAATGTTAAATGAGCTCAAACCTGAGTGTGTGGACTGAAACTTGGCACTCGCTCTCTGCCCCTACATGGGTCAAGTCCTGTGCCACTGTAGCTGCTGACCTGCAGCAGCACCCGAGCTCAGGGTTGGGAAACTAGGAGCGAGGCGCTCTGTGCCCTGGGAAACCTGGGAGGACAGGCCTTCAGATAGTCAGACATTTTAAAAGTTGTATGAGCCCCATTCTTGCATCTCCTCACATTTAGAAAAACACTAAAATCCTTCAGTGGTGACTGATGGCTGCCACTAGACGTCACCTTCACGCCACCAGAAGCAAACCTCTGCGAACCGGGCGCCTGGCTGCCGGCCCCTCCCCCTTCACCTTCCAGACTTCTACCTCAATGGCCCCCTTTCCTCTTGGGGGCCGTATTTCAGAGCTCTCTAAATGCTGCCTCCTGGGCAGGTGTCTGAGGTCCTCGGGGAACACAGCCACTCCCAGGAAAGAAACAGAGAAGACTGGCCCCAGCTGAGGCGCGCATCAAAGGAGTGACTGAAGGAAGCCCAGACCCAAAGAAACGTCTGCCCACAGAAACTAGTTTTCTTCCCACAGAAACTGGGTTTCTGTAAATCCGGTTATCTGTAATTTTTTTGTTCCTACTGAAACTGGCAGCACTAACTGCCGGAACATCGCCAGAACACAGACTGGGGCTTGAAGCCCCGTGCCAGGACTCGAACCCAGCCTAAACCCACAGTGGGACTTGAACCCACGGTTTTAAATTAGAAGCACTCACCAGGTGTCTGGACTCACTGAGGTTCCGGTTCTTCATGTCTCTGTGCAGAAGGAATGCCCCAAGAGACAAAGCGACAGGCGAGAAAGAGGTTTATTAAGACAGACTCTTGCGAGAGACGCAAGCCTGCAGGCCCAGAAGCTCTGGCCCGAGGATCAGGATCTGGTGGGCTACCGTTTTATCCTCCAAGGGGAGTGGGGGTCAGAAAAGCCCGCCTCTCCCTTTCCGAGGAGTAGTAGCTCCTCCTTGGTATCTGGTAAGACGTGTATTCAAATCAGCAGAAGGGCGGTCCTCAAACTCCTGCCCTTGGTCTGAATCTGAATGCAGGCCTCACCCATGCCCCACCCACGACCTGAGGCAGTTCTCGCACCTCCTCTAGTCAAGCAAGGCTGCCTTGTCCTGATGGCTTTTGGGAGCAATTTATTAACCTACAGAGATCTCCCAAAGTCCCCTAAGTTTCCCTCTCTATCTTTGGTCCCCTGTTGGGACTTCTACAACCACCTGTGCCTACTTCATCCCTATCACTATTCGTTTCCCTTTGTTGGAAAAACTCACTTATCCTGGCTTCCCTACTCACCTCCCCGGGACAGTTTCTCGGGGCTACCTGAGAGCTGTCTCCAGGCTTAAGTCCTAATTTCACCCCAAATAAAACTTAACTCTCTCTCAACTTTCAAGTTGTACAATTTTTTTAAGTTGACAATTGCAAGAAGGAACAGAACATATAGAGAAAAAGGTCTGCTTAATATAAAGCTGCAGTTGCTTAAGAGTCTTAACTTTCTATACCTACACCTAGACGAGCCCCCCATGGGGCACTGGGTTCCTTTGAGACAGTCCCTCAGAGATGCTCCCGAATCAGAGCTGGAAGGAGACTCTGGCTCAGCGGTCTCTGCAGGGCAAACACAGACGAGGCTTTATTCCTCTAGTGGACGTCTAGTGGTCAGCAAATGTGAAGGATTCCTGTGAAAACCCACAGGTCAAGTATCGGGGAAAAACTGATGGGGCACTTATTTAGGGAAACGACACAAATCACAGCTCTTTGTTTTCTAATCTCCTCTCCCTTTCTTACAGATTTTAAATGTAAGACATGGTCCTTACAGTTCTCTCAGAGGTCTGAATGTGGTGGTCTCTGGGCCATATTTGGCCAAGTTTTGCTTGACCACATGGTGTTTAAAAGATTCCGAACTTGAATGCCCTCAGTGGGCCAGTGCTGAAGAGCAGGCGCCACCACGTCCAAAGGTCTTATCATTGCGTGATTCGTGATGTGTAATATTCCCAACACGGGCTGTGGACATGGACCGGGATCCTCGATAAACCATCCTCTGAAAGGCTCAGAGCTGCTGAGGCAGAATGCTACCTCAGGTCGTGAGTGTAGGAACGTGGGCTTCCACGCCGTCTTTGGTAAGGCCATTGATGAACAGGTGCGGCTTGAGGGCTCTAGGGGGGAACATCCCCCCAGGCCTTGTTTCCTGTAAGGAGTGGACCTACGCCCAGAAGGACATTAATCCCTAACCCCCTGTGACTCGGTTTACAGGAAGAAAAGGGCGAAGAAACCATGAGACTTATGGGACATTTCCACCCCTGAGACCTTTATTGGACAAGGACTGATGTAGGTAACTGGGCAAGGCCAGAAAACCACATCTTTCTGGACCCCACGTTGGTAGCCCCCCGTCTTTAAGGAATAAAAACCCCTAGAGAACAATAGAGAGCCAGGGCTCTTCTCCCCCCTCCCAGCAGCCCTGGGAGCTCTTTGCTTTCCTGTAATAAAGACTTTGCTTGCTTCCTGCCTGTGTGTTCTCGAAGTCCATTCTCTGGCTCTGTGAATGAGAACCCGGATTCCGGTGACATCTTTCCGGCCTCACTATGAATTGGGAGTTTACTTGTTCTTGGCAATGACTTTCCCCTGTCTGTGTGCTTTGGGGAGAGTATAAGTAGAAAAGGATATTTGGTGTGATTTCTCTTTCTGTATGCTTCAGGGAAATAAATACTAATTTAAGGATCTTACTTATGTCCAGTCCCTAAAAGAATCTTCCACTCAGGGTTGAGCTGATCCTTTTAACTCTCCTCTCTAAAACCATTTGGATTTCAATCCTTCTCCTCTTCACCCAGGCCTGAAAGCCTTTCCCGCAGGCTACCCACATCCAGCCTGTGAAGCTGAAAGTTCGCTAAAGAGCTCTGCTGACTGGCCATGGGCAGGGCCCCTCGGTGCCTTTGTTATGACTGCCACAGTGTAAGGTCTGAGCAGAGAGAGGATTTTAAGGCAACTTAAAAAACATGTTTGTGTAAAGTCCATGAAGCATTTGGAGGCCGCACCGTAGCCTGATATAAGATCTGCTTTTATTCCAGAAAGGCATCTGAGGTGGCTAGACCTGCAGATCAATGTACCCGGGCAGAGGAGCTTAATTCTGAAATGAACCTGTTGTTCCAATCCAAGCGAGACAATGTCTGGAAGCTTTAATTTAAACAGAAACCCTGCAGGACTCATTTGTGCATACAGCTGTCAAAACAATTCAATATCCAAAGATAAATAGAGTATAAGATACCCAATAGTCTATTGTACTGGAGTGCAGCATCTTTTTAAATTATGTTCTCATATTCTGCACTTTACCAGGTACCTTCAATTTTAATACTTCACCTAATAGAATATGCAATTTGGCATTTTGTGTTGTAAATAGTAGTATAAATACTTATGCGGTTTATTAGGGCAAGTAAATTCAGAACAAAGTATAATGACAACATTATAATATGGCATGTCATCAGTTTACAGAAGAAATTTCTCTAAGGAGCACAAAGTTCTGAATACATGAGCATTGGTATTTCAGAGAAAAGCAAATATTCATTATTCATTCAGGAAAGAAGAGGTATACCCTCGTGATAAGTTTAAAACAAGGGTAAATAAAATGAATCTTAGAGACCTTTGTCCCTTGTCTTTTTTCTAGTCACCCCTGCCCCCTGCCCAGCCTCTCTCACCACCCCCACCCTACTGCACCCACCTGTACTCAGACATACGCATGGGCAACAGGACCCTCTCTGCCACCTCCTTTCCCTCCTCTTCCTTATATTCTCCGCTCCCTCCAGCCACATCTGCCCGTCTCCACATCTGGGCAAGTCTAACTCCTAATCATCTCCTGAGCCTGCCCCTTTCTCTCTGCTTGCATGGAATGCCGTGGTGACGTCATCATCACTTCTGCAGTGGTCACAACAACCCCTAACTGGCCGCTCTCCCTCCCCTCTCTCCTTCCATCTCAATCTACCCCTGCAAGTTAATCGGCTTCCCCAGGCCAGAGTGGTCTCACTGAAACATAAATGGATCACTGTCGGCAAAGCTGCATGATCTGCAAAGCTAGCACATCTAACCATGGCATAAAAAGCCCTTCACAACCGGCTCCCAAGCTTACTGCCTTCTATTCTCTGGTGGATATTTTGCTCCAGCCATTAAAAATACTTCCAAATGACCAATTTGCTTTGCACAAAAGCACAGAAGAGACAGAGGAGTGTAGTGGCAAGAACAACAGCTTTGGAGTCAAACACACCCTTTCAAATCCTGTCTCCATCATTTGCTGGATGGGAGCATAGGGAAATATCCTGCTCTGAGCTTCAGTTCTCTCTACTGTAAACTAAGAATGATAAAATTGACCTCAAAGCATTGTTTTCATTGTCAATAACAGAACCATGTCACCCTCAGTGAAGGGAGGTATTACAAGCCATGCTGTGTGCCACCCAGGAAAGTAAGGTAGGTGTTTAGGAGTCTGTAGTCACTAGGTCTGTGGGGGTCTTCCTGGGCCACCCTCAGAAGCCTCTCTTCTTAGAGTAGCTAAAAGAGCCAAGCATGAGAGCCCAGCAACCAGAATTATCCCTGTCTCCATGAAGAAAACTCCCGTGGATGCAACCAGTCTTGGTGGAAGAGCAGGTGAACGGTTGTGCCTCCCCTCCCGTTTCCGGGTAAGTATGTTTTGTCTCTTCTCTGCTGCGATTGTTGGTATCTGACTCTCATCTTCAAGTGCTTTTGGGCCTTTTTTGCCTCATTTGGAAACTTTGTTTTTTTACCTGCCTTGGAAAGTATTTTCTTATTGATCTATTTTTTAATGTTCCTCTTACCTCACCCCCCGCCCCCAAACCATCCCAACATCCTCATATCAGGCAACAAAAAAATGTCAATTACCCTCCTTTTCAATTATATCCTGTAACTACTGCCGATCTCCTCTCTCTTAGTAATGTAAAAAAAAAAAAAATCACAATTGCTTCGATATCCTAATTTTCCCCACCGAAGTTCCATTTTTGAGATTAACTGGCAGCTGCCTATTACCTTATACTTTTCCCTCTCTAAGTGATACTTTTGGTAAGTAATTCACTGCTACCTCTAAAGTGAACTTGCCTGTAATGTAATTGCATCCACTTAGACACCCATTATAATTACAGTAACTTAAATTCCCATCTGCAGAACAAAAGATGTTTCCATTTATCATGTTTCTATTGTATATAAGCTGTCCTTAGATATCATAAACCACAATACTTTCACAAGAAGAGCCCGTCTATATAAATGCCCCACCCCATCTCTCTTTATAGGCCTTAGTTAAAAATGATATTTTTTCTTTAAACAGTAAGTCCTCCTGCTCTGATTCCTTTAATTTATTAAAGTCAGCTGGCCAGTCTCTTGGGATAGAACATGATGAAGATAGTACAAGAAAATAATGTGTGCATATATATATATGACTGGGTCACTATGCTATAAAGCAGAAATTGGCACAACACTGTAGATCGACTATATTTCATTAAAAAAAAAAGTCGGGAGTTTCCATTGTAGCTCAGCAGGTTAAGAACCTGACATAGTGTCGATGAGGATGTGGGTTCAATCCCTGGCCTCGCCCACTGGGTTAAGGATCCAGTATTACCACAAGCTAAGACATAGGGCTCAGAGGCAGCTTGGATCCCGTGTTGCTGTGGCTGTGGTGTAGGTCGGTAGCTGCAGCTCTGATTCGACCCCTAGCTGGGAACTTCCACATGTCACAGCTGTGGCCCTAAAAAGAAAAAAAAAAATTGGGTGAAATGAAGACTGAGACCATTAGTTTTCCATAACTTATAATTAATAGACAATTCTACTTTCCAAAAGCATTCTTAGACTTTAGACATAAACCTAAATTAAAACTCACAAGAATAAAGAGAACTGCATTCATTAGCAGAAGTCTTTTCCTTTTTGCCTGACAACACAGCAGAAACAAAAGATCTGTAAGAAGACACATGAGGGGACCTCCTTGGATCTGTACATCATGCTTAGGGTCTTACTGGTCAGAAAGTCCTGGCTATCTGCTTGCTTTTCAGCGATACTTTGAAGATTTTACCTTAATTTAATTTTTAGAATTAAACTGAATTTTTATTCTATCCACTGGTTAGTAGTGATTTCCCCACTTCAGAGTCAGAAATAAAGATTAAGTGATAAACAAGCAGCCATCGATGTTAAGGATTGACTATTAACACCAGCAAAAAACAAACAAATCCTCAAAATCAGGCAAACTAATATTAGTCTCAAAAAGGATAGCTGTTAACCAGAAATAGAAATCCAACTACGTATGTTTTTCCTGAAGAAATAATTAATAATGAAAATTTGGGACAGTATATCGAGGCCAACAAATATTTGCCACATGATGCATTTCTAAAAAGTAGTTATTACTTTTTTCCACTTTGCAGATGAGAACAGGGTTCAGGGAGGGCAGACGACCTGTTTAGGAGAGCAGAGTAGGTGCCGGAAACAGGGTCACAACACTGAATAGCTGTGAAATCTTTATTTCCAAGAAAGCACCCACACCTCCTCTTGTTTCTACTTGGGCTCCGGCGTTATTATCAGGAATCCATGTTTATATCATAGTATGGTTATAAATATTTCTAGATATGATATTTCCCCCTCTGTCATGGGATTTAGTTCTCTCACTACATCCTGCTTCTGCAATGAGAAAGCATAGCGCCATGTTAATTAAAAAATTTCAGGAGTTCCCGTCGTGGCGCAGTCGTTAACGAATCTGACTAGGAACCATGAGGTTGCAGGTTCGATCCCTGGACTTGCTCAGTGGGTTAAGGATCCGGTGTTGCCGTGAGCTGTGGTGTAGGTCACAGACGCGGCTCGGATCCCACGTTGCTGTGGCCCTGGTGCAGACTGGCAGCTACAGCTCCGATTAGACCCCTAGCCTGGGAACCTACCTCCATATGCTGCGAGAGTGGCCCAAGAAATGGCAAAAAGACAAAAAAAAAAAATTTAAGTCCGTTTTCCTGTCTGAAAAGGGGCTGAAAATGCCATGGACGTGCTCAGGGAATCCACACGCAAGTGAATACAGAGCATCCCCACATTCCCATCTGGAACTGAGTAATAAGCTACAATGTTAGCCCTCAGTGACAATGCATTTGCTCACAACGTCTGTAAACACACCAGTTTTTCAGCCATGGTTGAAACCCACTTCAACCACGCGGTATGTCTTGTAAAGCAAAAAGAGAACCACTTCGGAACGTTTATATGAGCTCGTAATTCTAGTCATAAAAAGGAGGACAATCACATACAAACAGAAGCACAGAAAAAATCCTTTTCTGTTGCTTATTAGTCATCATCAAACTGATCTCATCAATGGCTCAGAGAGCTAATTGCAGTGACCTTTTGCTGCTGCCTTTGATCAGCTCTTCATCCTGAGGAGGAGAACATCTGTTCAGTCCAATTTACCCCAAACATCAAATGTCGCCCCCAGGGTTTAAATAAGGCTGCTGCACACCTGTCCAGCAGGTTCTTCCCCCGCTTTCTCATCATCTCAAGCCCGACTGCAGGCACCAGCCTTCTCAAGCTCATTATTGAGCTTCATGGAGATGAGACGGGGAGGGACAGAAGCTTATTATATGCTTTTCTCCAGGATTCCCTTCTCTGCTTTTCTGTCTTTCATAGATTTATTTGGGAACTTGTATCTTGTTTTGTGAACAGGAGGAAATTATTTTTAATCTTTTTTTAAAAATGAATTTTACAGATGTTTTTCTCACAAAAAAATAAGCTACAGATTTCAAAAGTTTCTCAGAAACTCTCTTGAAATTGTATATAGATAAAAACAGGTGAAAAATAAATAGGTCCCTCTGTCCTACTGAGAATGACATTGTCCATATTAACACTGGGAAAAGCAATTTCTGTCAATTACTACCTTAACCTACCAATTACATTTTGACTTTTAAAATGTGCCCACGAAGATGGGGACATATTTACCACATATAAATATTATGTAACTATTTCCTGGTGACCCTCAAGCATTATATATTTGCCTGACTTAAATAAATTAAATTCTAGGGGGTTTTGTTTTGTTTTTTGCTTTTTTAATCTGCACATATTACATGAACTGGGTATTTTCCCTGAATGTTATATTTTCTCTACTCCTGCCACAAAATGAAAAAAAAAAAAAAAAAAAAAAAAAAGCAGAAATTTCACCAGTGCTTGTGAGAAGTGGGCTTTCTTTCTTTGCTGATTCCTCTGGCAGGTCTCTTTCACCCCTTAAGGCTGCCCTTGATGTCCAGTGTGCTTCTAGCCTATTGCTATCCTGGCACCCATGAGAATGTTCTCACCCTCTCATGGCTGACCTGTGTTCCTCCACAGTCTGTCTGTGCAGTACTGTGTGTGTATGTGCACGTGTGTGCATGTGTGTGTGTGTGTGTGTGTGTGTGTGTGAGTGAGTGGGTGAGAGGAAGGAATGAAGGAGGGAAGGAAAGAAGGAAGGACAAGAGGAAGGAAGAGAGGAAAAGAAAATTTGGCAGGCTGTATTGAGTTTCAAAGCAAATTCCACACTATGATTTTATAGTTTTAAACTCAACTTTTTTTGTGGGATAACTTTGCTATTAGTAGACACAGAGTAGATGAAATTATGCTCAGATAAATATATAAAACATGCAAGCATAGTAATATTATATCTAATGATTTCTCCCAGACAGGAGTCCTGCTTTTCTAAATGATGTAAGTGCCTTTTACTGTGTCCAAGACTGAGAATAGAACCAAAAGGTCCATTTGAGCATCCATCCCCAGGACAAAGGCTGTTTATTCACTGGTGAGTTACACACAGGTATCACGACACTGGTGTGCACATTATAAAATAGGCACAATGAGTATTAAAGGTATGATGTGAGTGAAATAAAATAATCGTTTTTAAAGTACATAAAGAGCAACGAGAATTGAAAATCCAGGAATCTTAAGCCAGGAAAAATAAGTAAAAATGTTCTGCAACCTATTGTTTACTTTAAGGTTGTGATAATTGTTTATACTGAAGATTATTGCTCTGAATGAAAGCTTTATTTTTTTTCCTTGGTGAGATTTGAGCTTAGTTTATAAACACAAATCCTCTAACTTCATGGTGAGAAAGGTATTATAAATGTTATTGTGGAGCAGCAGAAATGAATCTGACTAGTGTCTATGAGGACACGGGTTCAATCCCTGGCCTTGCTCAGTGGGTTAAGGATCTGGTGTTGCCATGAGCTCTGCTGTAGGTCACAGACGTGGCTCAGCAGATCCCACATGGCTATGGCTGTGGTGTAGGCCAGCAGCTACAGCTCCGATTTGACCCCTAGCCTGGGAAGCTCCATGTGCCACAGGTGCAGCCCTAAAAAGCAATAAAATAACATAAAAGTTATGGTGATTCATATAGAGAAACTGAGACACAACAAAATTTTCTCCTATTGATAGAGGCAAGAAGAAAATTAATGATGTAATGTTCCCATAACCTCTCCCCAACACACACACACACACACACACACAGTTTCTACATGTCTTCAAATAGTCCCTAAGATTATGAACCAAAGTGTATACCTCAAAGTCCAGGCATGAACTGAAGATTTAAAAGTTAAACAATGTAACGTTTTACTGTGAATGCTCTGCAATTGCATCCTAAATATTTTTTTGCAATACTGCTTCTTCATTGGATTGCCAGGAAAAGCATAGAAGAATGAGTTGGGTGTTAGCATGCATGGGGGGAAAAGTGATTAATCAAGACTGGTCCTTGACCTAGAAGATGCATGCACTCCTTCCTCCATCAGGTAGAGGCTGGCCCATTCCACACTAGACCTCCCTTCAGAGGCGAGGACACAGCAGTGAAGGTAACAGAGAAGCCCCTGAAAAATGTTCAGTCCAGAGTGGAAGAGACAGAGTCGACAGCACAAGAATATTATTCAATATTCTGTTCTCTGCTTAGCAGAGAATCTAGGTAGGTGTGTGATCAGCAGTGACTGGGGTGTTTAACTCTGGAATGCAGATGTTCTTTGAGCTGTCCCAGAGGAAGACAGCACTGATAAGCTAGGTTTCAGTGTGATGGGAGCAGGGGAGTGGGGTGCAGGCCAGGAACATGAGGAACCTGGGCTCCTGGATGAGGCACCCTGGGAATCTGACAGACATCCCACCTCTCCATCCCCTGCTGTTTAAGTTTGGCTTCTCAAAAGAACAGTATAAGAAAAGCCCCTATAGTCATTTTTAATTTCTCTCATGAGTGACAATTACGAGTTCCTAGTTATGGCTCTGTGATGACAGAAAAGGCCAGAGGGCCCAGTAAGAAAGTGGACGTTGAATGCTGGACTTCCATCCAGCTCCCCCACGGCAAGTTGGAGGGCAGCGACTCAGTCCCGAGAAACTTTGACCTTCATGCCAAAGGTGACTTCTAAGCAAAATGTCCCCTCACAGCTGCATAAACTAGATATTATCAACATGTACATATTAGGAGACAGAACTTCAGAGACGATCAGTGACTCATCTGCTGTTATTCTGCAAATTACTGTAGAATAGAATGCACACACAGGCCGGCCTGATTGCGAAGCTTTACCTGGTCCTCAGGACAAAGGCAAACCACTTAATTTTCTGTCCTTTCTGCACAGTTCTTTGTACTAGGATAGCATGGCTTCAGTACACTGTTTCTCTGTACTGGGATTTGGCCTTTTTAGTCGTATATTTCCCAAGCCTCACAAGGGCCTCTCACCACCAAAAGCCACATCCCTGCTACGTGACCTGGGATCACGACAGTCAGAGAATTACCGTCTTATCTTTCCTTGACTAATGTGGCCAAAGTTCTGATGAAAGAATCAAATGGAACTATGTGCTGTGGACCCAAACTGTTGGGCTGATGATGCTTCTCAGCAGGGGGTCCCCTCCATGAGGTCCCTCTGGGCCGGTTTCAGGGTGGAAATGCAGCCAGCCCCCGGGCGTGAGAGGGTATTTGTGCAGGACGCAACATTAGACACAGGCCAGGAACTTAAAGGACCGAGCCCGTCTGCTGAAAGAAATACCAGTGCTCCAAGGAAGCATGGATTGTGCCGGCTTCTTAACTCCAAAAATATCCTGGCAGTGTTATGTAGTCAGTGGATCAATACAACACTTTTTCCTTTCTGTGAAGGACCATTTTGTTAGATGACATTCTAATTTGGTATAGGCCCAAGGTAAGACTATATTTATCTATTTTTCTTTGCTTTGTGTTTCAGGACTGCTAATGCTTTGCAAGAAAAACAATACTAGGAGTTCCCCTCATGGCTTAGTGGTTAACGAATCCGACTAGGAACCATGAGGATGCGGGTTCGGTCCCTGCCCTTGCTCAGTGGGTTAACGATCTGGCGTTGCCGTGAGCTGTGGTGTAGGTTGCAGACGCGGCTCGGATCCTGCGTTGCTGTGGCTCTGGCGTAGGCTGGTGGGTACGGCTCCAATTAGACCCCTAGCCTGGGAACCTCCTTATGCCGCGGAAGCATAGAAAAGGCAAAAAGACAAAAAAAAAAAAGAAAAAAAGAAAAACAATACTAACATTAATCTAACAATGCTGGGTTACTTCAAGAGCTGGATAATAGGAAGCAGGCCTAATCTCACAAATGTGTGTTTCCCATACATGCTAGAAACTTCTTTAACCTCATGAGATCCTATGTAACCTATAGGAACAAATTCAGTCCTGACTCCAACAATCTTAATAATTGCCTTGATAAGTGCTTTTTAAAATAATCACTTCAAATAATAGAAAATGGCAGAAATCTGCTTGTAACTAAATTTCTTAAATCTCATTTATATTTGTTCTTCTAAATGTCCGGACCTTTTTTGACGGTGAGGGCACATTAACCGTCGGGTTAGTATTATCTGACTATATATGAAAATAACTCTTTAAAGTAAAATTTAATGATTTTTTATGATAGAGACAGTATAAAACAATATAGTACAATGTATACAATGCTACAAAAAAAAGGCAGGAGTTAAACAAGAAATAAACTTTTTTTGGTCTTTTTTGTCTTTTTAGGGCCACAACCGCGGCACAGGTAGGTTCCCAGGTTAGGGGTCCAATCAGAGCTATTGCTGCCGGCCTACGCCAGAGCCACAGCAAAGCCAAATCCAAGCCGCGTCTGCAACCTACACCACAGCTCATGGCAACACCGGATCCTTAACCCATTGAGTAAGGCCAGGGATCGAACCCACAACCTCATAGTTCCTGGTCAGATTCATTTCTGCTGTGCCACAATGGGAACTCCAAGAAATAAACTTCTGAGGAAGAAAAAATAAAACAACACAGTTTATTCTCAACATAAGTCAAATACTTGGTAAGCACCTTGGGCACCTCCTCTTAATTCTATACTCAAGATTAGTGGCTGTCCTAGTTTGCAGTATACATTTACAGTTAAGTCTATTTTCAAATAAAACTATACCACTTCACAGTTAGTTAAGGAACCGTTTTTAGGGCCATACCCATGGCATATGTAAGTTTCCAGGACAGGGGTTGAATCACAGCTACAGCTGCTGGCCTTCACCACAGCCACAGCAACACAGAATCTGAGCCACATCTGCGACCTACACCACAGCTCATGGTAACACCAGATCCTTTACCTACTGAGTGAGGCCAGGGATCGAACCCACATCTTCATGGTTCCTAGTTGGGTTCATTAACCACTGAGCCACAAAGGGAATTCGTCCTCTTAATTCTAATACTGGATTTATTCATTCCTTTTTTAACAATGTTGTTAGAATCCTAGAGGTATTTTGGTAAAACGTCACTGCTAACTCATATAAAAATTTTTTATATGGGCATAGATGTGTAACTAAAAGAGTTTACATAGTGATTTCAAGTGGATTTAGAAAATCTGCAACATAAGCTCATTCAGGGAAATAATTTTCTTACTATGTATACGTGAAAGCTGGGCTGTAACACTGCGTCAGTTTGGGGTTCCTTCCACATAGCCCTGCCAGCATCCTTCTTGAAAAAGTGTAATAAGCAAGGTTCCACGTTTTTTTTTCTCTATACTTGTAAAAAATCCTAGGTTAACCCTAAGCTAAGATTAGTGCATTGTTTCTAAAGGGCCAGTGACATTACATCTTCCCTGGCAAGAAATACTGACAATAGTCCACTTGGCTAGGATTATGGATTTTAGCTCTTCTGTATATCT
Organism: Phacochoerus africanus; assembly: GCF_016906955.1. Taxonomy (NCBI): domain Eukaryota; kingdom Metazoa; phylum Chordata; class Mammalia; order Artiodactyla; family Suidae; genus Phacochoerus; species Phacochoerus africanus. Next base: position 5,773,003 of record NC_062545.1, on the reverse strand, counting down.
TTGCCATATTGTTCTGCACATTTTTACACCTTTCACTGTTCTTAACGCTGCCATTTCATGTTTTGTTTGGGATGCTATTGATTAGTTTATAAATTTCTTTATTGTGTGATCTCTTTTCACTTCTGATCCAGTAGAAGAAAAGCAACATATGCCTAACATCTGTTGCTGCAAATGCTCGCTTACATGTGCCGTTTGCATTTGCATGGGACACCGCATCTTTTCTGTGACTAGTTATTGCTGGTATTCACGGATAACAGCGTCTGCTCATGCCACTGTGCCTACGCAGGGACCACACCCAGCCTTTCCTGTGGCTCAACTAAGGTCCTTGTGATTTCAGCAGTTTGCCATTCTTCCTTTTTTTTTTTTTTAATATATCAGGTTACCACCCCATCTCTGTATACCGTAATCTATTGCAAGCAGACCTAGCAATTCTTCTGTTCCAAGTTTCCTGCCTTTGATGACTGTGTTAAGCTGATCGCACGTCTTAAACTAATCTTTCTCTCATTCGGGTCTGGTCTAGTGGAGACACAGTTCTGCTCTAGCAAGATCACGTACTGCTGCTCGTTGCACCGTAAGTTCTACAACTACCTTTTTAGGCCAACCAGACAAACTGTTGATGCCAGCAAAGCACATAGATTTAGCAAGTCCAGCATTTGCAGTCCTGCAGATAGAGCCACCCATGCTAAGCCGTTAGCTTGGCCTAATACCTAATGCTATTTGAAGTCATGCTCGAAGCTTCTCGCAATATCTCTTTATATATTTTAGACTCAGTCCATTATGGACAAAGTAGAAGAGTTTTGAGGAAAACCTGCTCAGTATTTCTATTACCTGTAAAGATATTTGTACTTAAGAATACACTTTTGAAGAGAGTTAAACATACTTATGTGATGTGGGGCTTCAAAGGTCAGGGTGTCACCTGACCCAGACTTATGCTGAGCTTTTCCTGACTAAGCGTGTGATCCAGAATCTTGAACGATTTTAGAGTAAAGGCTCCAACATGTAGCAATTCCACAAACGTGACTCAGGCTCCGACTGCATATTTCACATTAATCCTCCTTTTATTCAAGCTGGTTCCAGCATCCAAGGGCCTGTTCTAGCAGGATCACAGGCTGCCATTTATGGTAAACAGACAACCCAATGATTCTAGGTGGGGCTAGCAGATTCTTAGAGGAAAGATACTCCAGGCTTTATATTACCTCTATAAATATGAATCTGTCAACAAGACAATACAGGTGAACTTTTATGCCCACAATCTTACTTACTCCTATATGATACTATCAACTTCCAGCCCACTAAACTGGAAATGTCACAATACAACAATATATACTGTTAATCCCAAATTCCATATTTCTCCCTCTCCTCTCTTTTGCCTTTGATAACCATCCATTTGTTTTCTATGTCTGTGAGTCTATTTCTGTTTTGCAAATAAGTTCACTTGTATCATTTTCTTAGATTCCACATGTAAGTGACATCATATGGTATTTGTCCTTATCTGACCTACCTCACTTAGTATGATAATCTCCAGGTCCATGCATGTTGCTGTAAATGGATTATTTAATTTGTTTTATGGCTGAATAGTATCCATAGTTATTATGACATTCCTCCTTTATTTGTTCATCATTGTGTATGGGTTAATGACAGAAATTTGTGTAGCAAATGCCACCACTTGGGGTTGTTGTAAGGTTGAGCAGCTCAGATCTCAAGGTGCATATGCTCAGATACATATCCCTCACATCCAACCTGCTAGCCAAGCACACATATTAGAAACCAATAATTTAAGATTTGAGTTGTTAATATTTTCTCAGCATTATCCAGCTTAACGTCTGCCCCCTTTCCTAGACTATATATTACCGCAGTGTACCTTTTTGCAACAAGGACCACACCTTAGATACAGCAAGCTCAATAAATGTTGAACAGATGAATAAGTGGTTTACATATTAATAATTAAATAGAGATAAAGTTCGTTCAGTCATTATTTGAAGCAGGACGAGTGTGGGGAAAGGCCTTGACTTTAGCCATGAGTTAACAATGCAAAAATTTTCTTTATTCTTTCAGGCAGTTCTTGGACTGTTATTGGGCTATTTTGCTTGAATGTGCACTGGAATGGTGCACGGTGGAGAAATTTAGGAAGAGTTTCTCTCTCGATATATAGCCAGCTGGGTAACAAGTTAGAAGGGGCTTCAGAGTGTGAGATGTTATCCTGGCCTGTGAACCAGAGGTGCAGTCATCATGAGTGTTGCCTTCTCCTCCCTCCAGGGCACACAGTATTTTCAACGCACTAGCCCCTTGTAGTCAGGTGCACATGTCAGTAGGTGGCCAACGAGATCGAGAGTGGAAGCAACAGGGGCCACTTCCAGGTCAGAGCATGATGTGCCAACGCTGGAGCCTCCAAAGTTCCAATTACCTTGCCTACATCGTGAAACATGTCGTGGTGGAGTCTCCGTCAGCCTGGGTCGCTGAGCAACCACAATACGCTGATCCACGGTGGACCTTGTGGTTTGCGTGAGAAGCAAACTTTATTGTGTTAAGGCGCTGGGAATATTAGAATATTTGCTACATCAACATTATTGTTTATCTCGACTGATACAAAAATGCCAGGGTGAGATCTAGGTAATAATAATGGTAATAAGAGTAACGATAACAACCGTCCACCTCCACCTCCCCCAAAAGTATACACGCACCATATACATGCATCTACATAGACAAGGCAAACATATCTGCACACATATTTGCATGTATGTATGTCAACAAACACGCACAGACACAGATGAGTAAGAAGCAATCATATTTAATGTGCTTTTGTCTGCCCAGAATTCTTCCTTCCTTTGGTAAGAACAACTTCAGAGGCTTCTGAGAAACCACAGTTGTACTACCTTTAAGCCGTGTGGCTCACCTGGAGCTAAAGTAACCCTTACACATACATACACACACAGATACACACATCCACAGGCACACACACACACATCAGGGGTCAGCTCTGCCTAAGTTTGGTCAATCCACCTTACATCCCAATGATCAAAGTGGTGCTTAAGAATTGGTATGCAAGCTAAGAGATTCCCATAAGAGTTATTCCTAAATCTTTTGGTGGAACTATCACGAAAAGCATGCTCTTCCCATTAAGCTTGCTAATCTGGTAGCGTATAAACCAGAAGCTTACGGTGGCCTTTCTGGCACCATGCAGATGCAGCCTGCTTTGCAAAGTAATCTCAAGAAGAATTGCTTAATGATTGTCGAATAGTTCAGCGAATTCCCTTCATTTAGCAATTGCTAAAAGGGTTAAGAAAAAGCAGCCAACTCAGAAAATTCAAGGGACAGATTCAGATGTCTGAATATTGTTTGAACACCTGGATTGAGTCATGTCCCAGGTCAAAGTTAACATCGGTAATTTACAAATATTTGATTCATTAAATTCCCTTTTTTGCTTAAGCTGGTTTGAGTTGAATTTCTGCTTCTTGCAATTTGAAGAGCTCTGGCTAATACATCTTCTGTGTGCATATAGCTAAATTGAGTATTTGAGGTAGATGGAGGTGAACAAGCAAAAAACGAGTAAACATAGCATGGTCCTTCCCTCTAAGAACTTAAATCTTGATTAAAAAGGCAAGCTATCATATAGAAAAATCCAAAGACCTCAGTCCAGGATATGTTCCCATTGCTGTCACGGAGGCTGGAGAAGTGATGGGCTTCCTGTTAGGACCTGGATCTTATCACTGACGCTCCCTGTTGGTGAACCCTGCCCCTAACTTTTGCCAAGGCAGAAGACTAAACTCAGCAGTTGACAAAAATTTTCTCAAATTTGAGGAAAACAGATAAAAACAAAGAATAATTCAACATGAATACATTTAATATTAAAATTATACTTAATGCTTAACTGCATAAATACTTTGAAAATAAAGGTCCCTGAATGCTATGTAATACAAATATGAAAAGTATAAAAAAGGGGTTCTAGTACAATTTCCCAACATCTGGTTTATTGAGTTTGGGTTTTTGTTTTTTTTTTTTTTTTTGCTACTGTTGTTGTTGTTGTTGTTTTCTTCATGTGATTAAGGCTTCATGACATTGACTTCATTTTTTCAAATTTATTCACAGGTGTCAAGCAGCTATGGTGCTTTAGAAAACATACCTACATATACATTCATCAGAAGGAAGTTAACAGATCCTTTGATTTCATGAAGATGTTTTTTCCTACCGATATGCAAATCTCTATTTTTCTCTATCCACTAAACCAACCTAGCCTCAGATTATATTAAACAGTGAGGTGAATGCCTTTGTTCCGCCTGTATTAACTGGCCCTTACTTATTTTTTCAGATGTTCTGTTTAGGTGGGCTCTTCCTTAGTGGCAATCTTCTAAAAAGTTAAATACTATGTTGCACAAACTAGAAATTGTCTCTTTAGACAATATGAAATGTTACTTAGGCAAAATACATTCCATCACTTGGCAACATCAACATCATTACTAGGAGGGAGCATGAAAAATGTGACAAAAATTCTCTAATCGAATTTCTATGAAAAGAGGGTATAAAATCAGCATTTTTCCCTCTCCAAGAAACCATCCTAAAACAACCCAGGAGGAAGGGGAGACTAAATACAAACGATGTGTTCTCACTTTGTTTGTGAAACTCAGGGACCGTGAAATGGCCAGTCTCCAAAATGAATGCAAAGGCCACAAAGCAGTCAGAATCAGGAAGAAGCCGTGCAGAGGGAGTTGGAGCTGTTGCAAGAGATCCTCCCAAACAAAAAGCACTGGAGTCAGAACCAGGCATGAGGCTAAAATCACGAGTGGCTGGCCTCCCAGGACCTGATTTGGTTTACAAACAGAGGTGTAAATTCATAATCACACAACAGAGGCCGTAACTGAAAGAAGTAATATGAGTTTGAATTTTTTAGGAAGAAAATAAGGCTTGAAACTGTACATTGAAAAGGTATCTTGTAATCAAGGAGAAATGACCTAGAGTCCTCAACAAAATAAATATACCTGAATAAAATGCTTGGCTTCTGGGCTAAAGGAGAATCCCTGGGGCAGCCAAGCAGAAGGCTCAAGTCACTTATATGGGGAAATACATCAGCCTGACCTCTGACTTCTCCACATCAACATGCCACGTCAAAAATATACTAGAATAATACCAATAAGAACCTCGAAGAAAGAATGATGTAAGAACTTTTTTTTTTAACCAAAATTGGCCTTCATTTATAAAAGTAATGCATGGTGTTATACATAGTCCCTATGAAATGAAGGTGAGAAAAGAAGATATTTAATGGTAGAAGTAATCGTTAAACAATTGAGAATATTGGAAAAATGGCAAGAGTTTAATATATTTTGTCCTGGAATGTAAAATAATATTATTTCTTTAAAATAGGAGGTGGAAAGGGGATATGGGTGGTTAGCAGAGGAAGCACATTTGTAAGTAAAAGAAAGTATCTCCTAAACCTAGGGTATAAGACTCTCTAAGGTGATAGGGAAAGAAAGAAAGGAAAGAGAGAAAGAAAAAAAAAAAGAAGAAAGAAGAAGAAAGAGAAGAAAAAGAAAGAAAGAAAGAAAGAAGAAAGAAAGAAAGTTTCCTTCCTTCCTCCTCTTCCTTTCCTTTCCTTTCCTTTCCTTTCCCTCCTTCCTTCCTCCTTCCTCTCCTTCCTTCTTCCTTCCTTCCTTCCTTCCTTCCTTCCTTCCTTCTTCCTTCTTTCTTTTTCTTTCTTCTTTCTTTCTTTCTTTCTTTCTTTCTCTTTCTCTTATCTTTCTTTCTTCTCCCTTCTTTCTTTTCTTTCTTTTTTCTTTCTTCTTTTCTTTCTTTCCTTTTCTTTTCTTTCTTTCTTTCTTTCTTTTCTTCTTTCTTTCTTTCTCTTCTTCTTTCTTTCTTCTTTTCTTTCTTCTTTTTTCTTCTTCTTTTCTTTTTTTTTTTTTTTTTTTTTCTTTCTCTCTTTCCTTTCTTTCTTTCCCTATCACCTTAGAGAGTCTTATACCCTAGGTTTAGGAGATACTTTCTTTACTTACAAATGTGCTTCCTCTGCTAACCACCCTATCCCCTTTCCACCTCCTATTTTAAAGAAATAATATTATTTACATTCCAGGACAAAATATATTAAACTCTTGCCATTTTTCCAATATTCTCAATTGTTTAACGATTACTTCTACCATTAATACTTCTTTTCTCATTCTCACCTTCATTTCATAGGGACTATGTATAAACACAATGCATTACTTTTATAAATGAAGGCCAATTTTGGTTAAAAAAAAAGTTCTTACATCACTCATTCTTTCTTCGAGGGTTTCTATTGGTATTATTCTAGTATATTTTTGACGTGGCATGTTATGTGGAGAAGTCAGAGGTCAGGCGTGTATTTCCCCATATAAGTGACTTGAGCCTTCTCGCTTGGCTGCCCAGGGATTCTCCTTTAGCCCAGAAGCCAACATTTATTCAGGTATATTTATTTTGTTGAGGATCCTAGGTCATTTCTCCTTGATTACAAGATACCTTTTCAATGTACAGTTTCAAGCCTTATTTTCTTCCTAAAATTTCAAACTCAATACTTCTTTCAGTTACGGCCTCTGTTGTTGTGTATATGAATTTACACCTCTGTTTGTAAACCAAATCAGGTCCTGGGAGGCCAGCCACTCGTGTGATTTTAGCCAATGCCTGTTTTCTGACTCCAGTGCTTTTTGTTTGGGAGGATCTCTTGCAACAGCTCCAACTCCCTCTGCACGGCTGCTTCGCGGACTTGCTGCTTGTGGCCTTTGCATTCATTTTGGAGACTGGCCATTTCACGGTCCCTGAGTTTCACAAACAAAGTGAAAACACATCGTTTGTATTTAGTCTCCCCCTTCCTCCTGTGTTGTTAGGATGGTTTCTTGGAGAGGGAAAAAGTGGATTTTATACCCTCTTTTTTCATAGAAATTCGATAGAGAATTTTTGTCACATTTCATGCTCCCTCCTAGTAATGATGTTGATGTTGCCAAGTGATGGAATGTTTTTGCCTAAGTAACATTTCATATTGTCAAAGAGACAATTTCTATTTGTTGTGCAACATAGTATTTAACTTTTTAGAAGATTGCCACTAAGGAAGAGCCCACCTAAACAGAACATCTGAAAAAAATAAGTAAGGGCCAGTTAATACAGGCAACAAAGGCATTCACCTCACTGTTTAATATAATCTGAGGCTAGTTGGTTTAGTGGATAGAGAAAATAGAGATTTGCATATCGTAGAAAAAACATCTTCTGAAATCAAGGATCTGTTAACTTCCTTCTGATGAATGTATATGTAGGTATGTTTTCTAAAGCACCATAGCTGCTTGACACCTGTGAATAAATTTGAAAAAAATGAAGTCAATGTCATGAAGCCTTAATCACATGAAGAAACAACAACAACACAAACAGTAGCCAAAAAAAAAAAAAAAAAACCCCAAACTCAATAAACCAGATGTTGGGAAATTGTACTAGAACCCCTTTTTTATACTTTTCATATTTGTATTACATAGCATTCAGGGACCTTTATTTTCAAAGTATTTATGCAGTTAAGCATTAAGTAATATTTTAATATAAATGTATTCATGTTGAATTATTCTTTGTTTTTATCTGTTTTCCTCAAATTTGAGAAAATTTTTGTCAACTGCTGATTTTAGTCTTCTGCCTTGGCAAAGTTAGGGGCAGGGTTCACCAACAGGGAGCGTCATGAGATAAGATCCAGGTCCTAACAGGAGCCCATCACTTCTCCAGCCTCCGTGACACAGAATGGGAACATATCCTGGACTGAGTCTTTGGATTTTTCTATATGATAGCTTCCTTTTTAATCAAGATTAAGTTCTTAGAGGGAAGGACCATGCTATTGTTTACTCTTTTTTTTTGCTTGTTCACCTCCATCTACCTCAAAATCTCAATTGTACTATGCACACGGAAGTGTATTAGCCAGAGCTCTTCAAAATTGCAAAAAGCAAAATTCAACTCAAACCAGCTAAGCAAAAAGGGAATTTAATGATCAATATTTGTAAATTACCGATGTTACTCTTTGACCTGGGACATACTCTCATCCAGGTGTTCAAACAATTTTCAGACATCTGAATCTGTCCCTTGAATTTTCTGAGTTGCTGCTTTTTCTTAACCCTTTTAGCAATTGCTAAATGAAGAATTCGCTGAACTATTCGACAATCATTAAGCAATTCTCTTGAGATTACTTTGCAAAGCAGGCTGCATCTGCATGGTGCCAGAAAGGCCACCGTAAGCTATCTGGTTTAGCAGAGAGGATCGTAGATACGGAACACAGTTAGCAGCTTAATGGGAAGAGCATGCTTTCGTGAAGTTCCATCAAAAAGATTTAGGATAACTCTTATGGAATCTCTTAGCTTGCATACCATCTTAAGCCCACTTTGATCATATGGTGTAAGGTGGATTGACCAAACTGCAGAGCTGACCCTGATGTGTGTGTGTGTGCCTGTGGATGTGTGTATGTGTACTGTGTGTATGTATGGTAAGGGTTACTTTAGCTCCAGGTGAGCCACACGGCTTAAAGGTAGTACAACTGTGGTTTCTCAAAGCCTCTGAAGTTGTTCTTACCAAAGGAAGGAAGAATTCTGGGCAGACAAAAGCACATAAATATGATTGCTTCTTACTCATCATTGTGTCTGTGCGTGTTTGTTGACATACATATAATGCAAATATGTGTCAGATATTTTGCCTTTCTATGTAGATGCATGTATATGGTCTGTATTACTTTTGGGGAGGTGGAGGTGGGTTGTTATCGTTACTCTTATTACCATTATTATTACCTAGATCTCACCACCCTGGCATTTTTGTATCATGGAATAAACAATAATGTTGATGTAGCAAATATTCTAATATTCCCAGCGCCTTAACACAATAAAGTTTGCTTCTCACGCAAACCACAAGGTCCCCCGTGGATCAGCGTATTGTGGTTGCTCAGCGACCCGCTGACGAGACTCCACCCCGACATGTTTCACGATGTAGGCAAGGTAATTGGAACTTTGGAGGCTCCAGCGTTGGCACATCATGCTCTAAACCTGGAAGTGGCCCCTGTTGCTTCCACTCTTGATCCGTTGGCCACCTACTGACATGTGCACCTGACTACAAGGGACTAGTGCGTTGAAAATACTGTGTGCCCTGGAGGGAGGAGAAGGCAACACTCATGATGACTGCCCCTCTGGTTCACAGGCCAGGATAACATCTCACACTCTGAAGCCCCTTCTAACTTTTAGCTTGTCCCGCTGCTATTATAGGAGAGAAACTCTTCCTAAATTTCTCCACCGTGCACCATTCCAGTGCACATTCAATAAGCAAATAGCCCAACAAACACCAGAAACTGCCTGAAGAATAAAAGAAAATTTTTGCATTGTTACCTCATGGCTAAAGTCAAGGCCTTTCCCCACACTCGTCCTGCTTCAACTAATGACTGAACGAACTTATCCCTATTTAATATATTAATATGTAAACCACTTATTCACTGTTCAACATTTATTGAGCACTTGCTGTATGTAAGGTGTGGTCCTTGTTGCAAAAGGTACACTGCGGTAATATATAGTCTAGGAAAGGGGGCAGACGTTAAGCTGGATAATGCTGAGAAATATATTAACAACTCAAATTCTTATTATTGGTTTCTAATATTGGTGCTTGGCTAGCAATTGGATGTGAGGGATACGTATCTGAGCATATGCACCTTGAATCTGAGCTGCTCAACCTTACAACAACCCCAATGGTGGGGCATTTGCTCACATCAAATTTCTTCATTAACCCAAATAACAATGATAAAAATAAGAGGAATGTCATAATAACTAGGAACTATTCAGCCATAAAACAAATTAAAAATATCCATTTACAGCAACATGCATGGACCTGGAGATTATCATACTGAGTGAGGTAGGTCAGATAAGGACAAATACCATATGATGTCACTTACATGTGGAATCTAAGAAAATGATACAAGTGAACTTATTTGCAAAACAGAAATAGACTCACAGACATGAAACAAATGGATGGTTATCAAAGGCAAAAGAGAGGAGAGGGAGAAATATGGGATTTGGGATTAACAGTATATATTATACTATATACAAAATAGATAAACAACAAGGACTTACTGTATAGCACAGAGAGCTATATCCATAATCTTGTAATAAACCATAATGGAAAAGAATCTGAAAAAGTATATATATATGTGTGTGTGTCTGTGTGTGTGTGTGTGTCTGTGTGTGTGTGTCTGTGTATATACATATATACATAAACCTAAATCTCTTTGCTGTACACTTGAAACATTGTCAGTCAACTATATTTCAATTAAAAAGTTAAAATTGGAGTTCCCATCATGGCTCAGTGGTGAACAAGTCTGACTATCATCCATGAGGAAGCGGGTTCAATCCCTGGCTTTGCTCAGTGGGTTAAGGATCGGGTATTGCTAAGAGCTGTGGTGTAGGTCTCAGACTCATCTCGGATCCTTGGTTGTTATGGCTGTGGTGTAGGCCAGCAGCTACAGCTCTGATTCAACCCCCTAGCCTGGGAACCTCCATATGATGTGGATAAGCCCCTAAAAAGCAAAAAAAAAAAAGTTAAAATTAAGAAAAAACTACTACAACGAAGGAAAACTAAATATATTAGGAATTTTTAAAAATATGTATTGATTTTGCTAATAAGTAAACATAAAGATATACATTCAATCCTATATTGAATATATAGAAGAATTTTAAAAGGCTTCAGGTAAACTTTGTTTTATATATCTTTAGATATGTATTATTATCAAAATTACCATATAATCATAGCTGGAAAAAAATAGTTTGGTGAACCACTAATAGTTTTAAATATGAGTTACAGTATATTAAACTTTTCTAATAGGTCACCTTTAAAAGTGTTTTTAAAGGATATTTCTCTAAGTAGTGGTTAAGTTGATTGTTAACTATTTCCAAAAATATGTATATTTTATGATGTGCCTGGAGCCATAAAACAATCTTCAGTAAAAAATAAATAAATTTGCTAGAAAAAAATGTTACTTATCTTTCCACAATGCCATGTTGAATGCCTCTTGCTAATCTTAGAATTTCTTAAAGAATGTCTAGATTCTGCATTGTGACATTTCCTGTTTAGTGGGCTGGAAGTTGATAGTATCATATAGGAGTAAATAAGATTGTGGGCGTAAAAGTTCACCTGTATTGTCTTGTTGACAGATTCATATTTATAGAGGTAATATAAAGCCTGGAGTTCTTTCCTCTAAGAATCTGCTAGCCCACCAGAATCAATCATTGGGTTGTCTGTTTACCATAAATGGCAGCCTGTGATCCTGCTAGAACAGGCCCTTGGATGCTGGACCAGCTTGAATAAAAGGAGGATAATGTGAAATATGCATCGGAGCCTGATTCACGTTTGTGTGAAATTGCTACATGTTGGAGCCTTCTTATAAAATCGTTCAGATTCTGGATCACACGCTTAGTCAGGAAAAGCTCAGCGTAAGTCTTGTCCAGGTGACACCCTGACCTTTGAAGCCCCCATCACATAAGTATGTTTAACTCTCTTCAAAAGTGTATTCTTAAGTACAAATATCTTTACAGGAATAGAATACTGAGCAGTTTTTTTCCTCAAACACTCTCTATCTTTTTTGTCCATAATGGACTGAGTCAAATATATAAAGAGATATTGCGAGAAGCTTCGAGCATGACTTCAAATAGCATTAGGTATTAGCCAGCTACGCGGCTTAGCATGGGTGGCTCTATCTGCAGGACTGCATGCTGGACTTGCTAAATCTAGTGTTTTGCTGGCTCAACAGTTTGGTCTGGTGGGCCTAAAAAGGTAGTTGTAGTTAGACTTACGTGGTGCAACGACACAACGGGCTGATCTTGCTAGAGCAGAACGTGTCTCCACTAGACGACCCGAAGGAAGAGAAAGATTATTTTAGACGTGCGATCAGCTTAACACAGTCATCAAGGCAGGAACCTTGGAACAGAAGATTGCTAGGGTCTGCTTGCAATAATTACGGTTAACAGAAATGGGGTGGTAACTGAATATATTTAAAAAAAAAAAAAGGAAAGATGGCAACCTGCTGAAATCACAAGACCTTAGTTGAGCCACGGAAGCTGGTGTGGTCCCTGCGTAGGCACAGTGGCATGAGCAGACGCTGTTATCCGTGATACCAGCAATACTAGTCCAAAAAGATGCGGTGTCCCATGCAAATGCAAACGGCCCATGTAAGCAACATTTGCAGCAACAGATGTTAGGCATATGTGCTTTCTCTTCTACTGGATCAGAAGTGAAAAGAGATCACACAATAAAGAATTTATATCTATCATAACTAATCAATAGCATCCCAAACAAAACATGAGGGCGCGTTAAGCAGAAGAACATGAAGTGTGAAAATGTGCGAACAATATGGCAAGATATACAGAGGGCTAAAACATCCATAATCCTAGCCAATGTACTATTGTCATTTTTTCTTGCCAGGGAAGAGTAATGTCACTGGCCCTTTAGAAACAATGCACTAATCTTACTTAGGGTTAACCTAGGATTTTTTACAAGTAGAGAAAAAAAACGTGGAACCTTGCTTATTACACTTTTTCAAGAAGGATGCTGGCAGGGCTATGTGGAAGGAACCCCAAACTGACGCAGTGTTACAGCCCAGCTTTCACGTATCATAGACAGAAGAAATTATTTCCCTGAATGAGCTCATGTTGCATTTTCTAAATCCACTTGAAATCACTATGAAACTCTATGTAAACTTTTAGTTACACATCTTGCCCATATAAAAATTTTTTATATGAGTTAGCAGTGAGGTTTTTACCAAAAATACCTCTAGATTGTAACAACATTGTTAAAAAAGAAGGAATAAATCCGGTATTAAAATTAAAGGACGAATTCCCTTTGTGGCTCCGTGGTTAATCGAACCCAACTAGGAACCATGAAGTGTGGGTTCGATCCCTGCCTCACTCAGTGGGTAAATCTGGTGTTTACCATGAGCTGGTGGTGTGGCCAGCAGATGTGGCTCAGATCCTGTTGTTGTTTGGCCGGGTGAGGCCCGCAGCTGTAGCTGTGACTCAACCCTAGCCTGGAAACTTACACAGCCATGGTATGGCCCTAAACACGGTCCTTAACCAACTGTGAAGTGGATAGTTTTTCTGAAAGTAGACTTAACTTAAACTGTAAATGTATTCTGCAGACTAGGACAGCCACTAATCTGATGATAGAATTAAGAGGGGGCCCAGGGTGCTCATCAATATCTTGACTTATGTCGAGAATAAACTGTGTTGTTTTATTTTTTTCTTCCTCAGAGTTTATTTCTTGGAGTTCCTTGTGGCCCAGCAGAAATGAATCTGACCGGAACCATGAGGTTGTGGGTTCGATCCCTGGCCTCACTCATGGGTTAGGATCTGGTGTTTGCCATGAGCTGTGGTGTAGTGTCGCAGACGCGGCTCGATTTGGCTTTGCTGGCTTGCTGTGGCTCTGGCGTAGGCCGGCGGCTGCCAGCTCCGATTCAACCCCTAGCCTGGGAACCTACCTGTGCCGCGCTGTTGTGGCCCTAAAAAGAACAAAAAGACAAAAAAAGTTTATTTCTGTTTAACTCCTCTGCCTTTTTTTTTGTAGCATTGTATACATTGTACTATATTGTTTATACTGTCTCTATCAAAAAAATCATTAAATTTTACTTTAAAGAGTTATTTTCATATATATGTCAGATAATACTAACCCGACGGTTAATGTGCCCTCACCGTCAAAAAAGGTCCGGACATTTAGAAGAACAAATATAAATGAATTTAAAGAATTTAGGTTACAGCAGATTCTGCCATTTTCTATTATTTGAAGTGATTATTTTAAAAAGCACTTATCAGCATTATTAAGATTGTTGGATCAGGACTGAATTTGTTTCCTATAGGTTACATAGGATCTCATGAGGTTAAAGAGTTTTCTAGCATGTATGGGAAACACACATTTGTGACATTAGGCTGCTTCTCTTTATCCAGCTCTTGAGTACCCAGCATTGTTAGATTAATGTTAGTAGTGTTTTTCTTTTTTTCTTTTTTTTTTTTTTTTTTTTTTTCTTGTCTTTTTGCCTTTCTTATGCTTCCCCCGCGGCATATGGAGGTTCCCAGGCTAGGGTCCAATCGAGCTGTAGCCACGCCAGCCTACGCCAGAGCCACAGCAACGCAGGATCCGAGCCGCGTCTCACTAACACCACAGCTCACGGCAACGCCGATCGTTAACCCACTGAGCAAGGGCAGGTCCGAACCCGCATCCTCATGGTTCCTATTCGGATCGTTAACCACGGACGCCTGAGGGGAACCTCCTAGTATTGTTTTTTCTTGCAAACGCATTAGCAGTCCTGAACACAAAGCAAAGAAAATAGATAAATATAGTTTACCTTGGGCTATACCAAATTAGAAAGTGTCATCTAACAAAATGGTCCTTTCACAGACAGGAAAAAGTGTTGTATTGATCACTGACTTACATAACACTGCCAGGATATTTTTGAGTTTAGAAGCCGGCACAATCCATGCTTCCTTCTTGGAGCACTGGTATTTTCTCAGCAGACGGGCTCGGTCCTTAAGTTTCCTGGCCTGTTTCTAATGTTGCGTCCTCCACAATACCCTCTCATCACGCCCAGGGGCTGGCTGCATTTCCACCCTAAACAACCGCCCAGAGGGACCTCATGGAGGGACCCCCTGCTGAGAAGCATCATCAGCCCACAGCTTTGGGTCCACAGCACATAGCATTGTTCCATTTGATTCTTTCATCAAGAACTTTGGGGCCACATTAGTCAAGGAAATAGACGGTATTCTCTGACTGTCGTGATCCCGGGTGTGTCAGTGGGATGTGGCTTTTGGTGGTGAGTAGGCCCTTGTGAGCTTGGGAAATATCGACTAAAAGACCTAAAAGGCCTCCGTACATAGAAACATGTACTGAAGCCCATGCTATCCTAGTACAACAAAGAACTGTGCAGAAAGGACGAAATTAAGTGTTTGCCTTTTTGTCCTTAGGACCAGGTAAACGGCTTTCGCAATCAGGCCGGCCTGTGTGTTGCATTCTATCTATTTTTCTATTCTCAGTATATATTTGTTTGCAGAATAACAGCAATGATCACTGATCGTCTCTGAAGTTCTGTCTCCTATATTACAATGTGATAATATCTCTTACAAGTTTATTCAGCTTGAGGGGGGAATTTTGCTTAGAAGTCACCCTTTGGCATGAAGGTCCCACAAGTTTCTCGGGACTGATTCGTCTGGCTGCCCTCCAACTTGGCGTGGGGGAGCTGGGATGGAAGTCAGCATTCAACGGTCCACTTTCCTTACTGGGCCCCTCTGGCCTTTTTCTGTCATCACAGAGCCAGAACTAGGAACTCGTAATTGTCACTCATGAGAGACAATTAAAATGACTTAGAGGGGCTTTTCTCTTATACTGTTCTTTTGAAGAAGCCAAATAAACAGCAGGGATGGAGAGTGGGGATGGTCTGCAGATTTCCCATGGTGCCATCATCCAGGAGCCCAGGTCCTCATGTTCCTGCCTGCACCCCACCCCCTGGCTCCCATCCACTGACACCTACCCTTATATTATCAGTGCTGTCTTCCTCTGGGCCAGCTCAAAGAACAGATCTGTATTCCATTCCCCAAGTTAAACCACCCCCTCACTGCGGATCCACAATCACCCAACACACTACCTAGATTCTCTGCTAAGCCGAGAACAGAATATTTATGTTAATATTGAATAATATGCTTTAGTGGCTGTTCGACTCTGTCTCTCCAAACTTCACCTTTCCACTCTGACTTGAATATTTTTCAGGGGCTTCTGCTGTTACCCTTTCACTCACACTGCTTGTGTCCCTTCCCCCTCAGAGCCTCTGAAGGGAAGGTCTATGTGGAAATGGGCCAAGCCTCTACCTGAGGAGGAAGGAGTGCATGGCATCTTATTCTCTAGTCAAGTACCATCTTGATTATCACTTTTTCCTTTCCCCTCTCCCACATGCATGCTACTAACACCCAACTCCCTTCTTCTGATGCTTTTCCTGGCAATCCAATGAAGACGCATATTGCAAAAAATCATTAGGAATGCAATGGCGAGAGACCATTCACAGTAAAACGGTACAACAGGTTGTTTAACTTTTAAAAAAAAATCTAAAAATAAAAAATCTTCAGTTTCATTAGATCCTGGACTTTGAGTTAATACCACTTTGGTTCACTATCTTAGGACATTTGAAACATGTAGAAACTGTGTGTGTGTGGTGTGTGTGTGTTGTTGGGGAGAGGTTAATGGGAACATTCATCTTAATTTTCCTTCTTGCCTCTAATCAATAGGAGAAAAATATTTGTTGTGTCTCAGTTTTCTCTCTATAATGAACACACACCATGACTTAACTTGTATGTTCTTTTATTGCTTTTTTAAGGGCTGCACCTGTGGCACATGGGAGTTCCAGCTCGGGGTCAAATCGGAGCTGTAGCCTGCTGGCCTACAAACACCACAGCCATAGCCTGTGTGATCTTCTGTCTGCTGAGCACGTTTTGTGACCTACATCAGAGCCTCATGCAAACACCAGATAACACCAGATCCTTAACCCACTGAGCAAGGCCAGGATTGAAACCCTGTCTCATAGAATAGACACTAGTCAGTTCATTTCGCTGCTTCTGCTCCGTAATACATTTAATTAATACCTTTTCTCACCATGAATTTAGAGGATTTGGTGTTTATAAAACGAAGCTCAAATCTCACAGGAAAAAAAAAAAAGCTTTTCT